>NC_083226.1:151042890-151683723 GCF_032191835.1 Heteronotia binoei | reverse complement strand
CTGTGACCTGATGGCATAAATCAAAATAAAAAATGCTGTTTCACTTTTTTCAACATTGGTATGACCATTTGTATGGGGAAAATATAGGGATATGAATTTGTATGAAGCATTTATATGAAATTATTGCAAAAGTAGGCATCAGTTTAATAGTGATAATTGCATCAATTTTTGCTAGCATGGTCAGGGGAGAAAAGATGCCTCCCAGTTTCATCCTGAGAGGGAAGAATCCATGCAAGAAATGAGGATTTTCAAACCAAAAAAGTGTGCTCACAAAATTCAGCATCCTTCCCAGTCACTGCAGTCCACAAACATAACCCCTGCTGGCTTTGACTGCCAATGCTGCCAAGTTATTTCACCCAGCTTTGGCATCACTACTCTCCACTGGCCAGGTGAGCCCGGGTCGGAACCAAATTTGGAAGTGTCTTCTCTGAACACTCCTCTGACTCAAACTTGGCTTAATGTTTGCCAGATGGATGATTTTGTCCACTAACAGATCGCCTTCGCAGACTAGTCTCTGGAATGGATTGCGGTGACATCTGCTTTGGTTATGTAGCAGTTTTTCAGGCTATTAACAAGCCCTTGACAGATGTTGTAATCTTGCAGCTAGTTAAGCAATTATTTGGGTTGAAAGAGTTATTTTGTAAGCATCGGTTTGGCTGTCCCACACCAAAAGGAGGCCATCGAGAGTCAATGTGGCGTGATGCAACAAGCAGGAAATTTTGGATGGGGAAGAGCAAGGTGACTTTGGGCAAATGGCTGTCTCTTGACCTCGTTTATTCCCCTGGGTGGCTGAATGGATTAAAATGGGATGTCCCCATGTAAACTGCCCTGAGCTCTTAGCAGGAAGGGCACGATAGACATCTGCAAAATGAAAAGCATTTTTGCAAAAAGATTGCAAATGGCACTGTTCACCTAATTGTGCTGCCTGGATCCCCAATTTGCGGTTTATTTAAGGAAGCACTTACGTCACACTGGGCACCTTACAGACATTTTCAAGGGACAATTCCTGCCTGCAAGATTAAAAACCCGACCCAAGACAGCAGAGCAGTAAGAGCTGTCAGTCATTATATATTAAATACAGCTGAATCACCCAGCCGTAAGGTATGGGTATCACATTATTTGGCTTGGAAAAAGTTAGAGTCATGAGGCAAAACAATAATAAATAAAAACCAAAAGCTTATTTGAACATATGAAGCTGCCTTCTACTGAATCAGACCCTCTTTGGTCCATCAAAGTCAGTATTGTCTACTCAGACTGGCAGCAGCTCTCCAGGGTCTCAAACTGAGGTGTTTCACACCTATTTGCCTGGACCCTTTTTAGTTGGAGATGCCGGGGATTGAACCTGGGACCTTCTACTTACCAAGCTGATGCTCTATCACTGAGCCACCATCCCTCCCCAAGGGCACCAAAGAATCAACTCCAGGAAGAAAACACAGCTGCAGTGTTTGAACATATGAACATATGAAGCTGCCTTATACTGAATCAGACCCTTGGTCCATCAAGTCAGTATTGTCTACTCAGACTGGCAGCGGCTCTCCAGGGACTCAGCTGAGGTTTTTCACACCTACTTGCCTGGACCCTTTTTAGTTGGAGATGCCAGGGATTGAACCTGGGACCTTCTGCTTACCAAGCAGATGCTCTACCACTAAGCCACTCTCCCTCCCTATTTATTGAGGTAATTTCTATTTTCACCTAATCACTGCAATCTAAATACTAGTTCCTAGGATTGGTCCCTAAAAGCTGGCCATGTGCATGAAGAATTAGCACGGGCAGACACATCTGGGCTTACCTGCCTTCTTTCATGAATGGGAGATTTGCAAAGAAAAACCTCAAGTTACCTGCAGACAGTGAGAGGTGGAGCTCTCTAGCACAGAGTTCCCCAACCTTTTTGAGCTGGCAGGCAGCATTCTAATTCTGACACTGGGTGGTGAGCCCAGTCACAAAATGGCTGCCATAGCTTACCTTTCATCACCCAGTGACGATCCTGGTGATATGGTGGCAGCTGCTACCAATGAACATTTTAAAAAATCTGTGCTGTCAATCAAATCTCTGTTGGCCAATCAGAAGCCTTGCTAGGCAATAGCCTTACTTGACTCTGCCCACTTTCTGAAAACATTTAGCAGGTGCCAGGAGAGGTATCAGCAGGGCCGCGGCCACAGACACTGTGTTGGGGACCCTGCTCAAGCATTGCAAAGCAAGGGAAGAATACCTCACCCCAACACTGTTACTCAGACAAGTATATCAACCTCAATGTCTAAAAGCATGTGGAGCTGCCCTTATTTCAAAAACATCTTCAGCAAGCCCTGACTTGCTTTCTTTCTTCAGAGATCATATCACATGTAGTGAAAATGGGCAAAGAAAGGGAAGGTTGTAGAAAGTAAGTCCTAATAGGGCTTGCTGAAGATTTTTCTTTGGTGTTCTGTATCAGTTTTTTACTTTGTTTTTTCTTGTTTTACTCATATATATGCATTGGAGGATGCTGGTAAACAAGGGTCTTATAATTACTCTTATTTTCCTTGCTTGTAAGTTCCTGATTTTTGGTGGGGTTTTTTTCCTGTTCCAATTGTGTTTTGCTTCCTCTTTTGGTGGATTCAATATTACAGTGGTTTACATCCAGCATATCTCCTTGCAGACTTAAAAAGCAGGTTTTTATGCTGAATATAAACTGGTATAATATCAAATTGACTGTAAGAGGAAGTAAAACATGTTGGACAGAACATTCCATCCCCCCCCCCCAAGAAACTGCAGCTCACAAGCAAGGAAAATGAAGAATTTATTTTATACTACCTGAAGGAGTCTTAGAGAGGCTTAAAATAGCCGTCTCTTCCTCTCCCCACAACAGATACACTGTGAGCAATGTTCCCTCTAAGCTGCAGAGTCTTGTGAGCAAAAATTCTACTTTGTGAGCTACTGGCATTAAAGTGAGCTATGGGCACTAAAAGTGTGAGCTACTGCATAAATTAGTGTGTTTGGGGGTCATCCTTCCTGAACTAAGGCAAAAATGTCTGAGCTGGAGGCTAAAAATCTGTGAGCTAGCTCACACCAACTCAGTTTAGAGGGAACACTGGTTGTGAGGTAGATGGGGATGAGAGAGTTCTGAGAGAACTGTGACTGGCTCGAGGTCACTCAGATGGCTTCACGTAGAGGAGTAGCGAATGCCTGCTTACTTCCTTTAGAGTTCTCTAGATTAGAGTCTGCTGCTCTTAACCACTACACCAAGCAGAAAAGCTGAGACTGAGGAACAGCACAGAGCAGAGGTGGATTGACCATTGAAACCTGGCTGGCTGATGGCCTGGGAGGCCGCCCTCCCACTGAGTCCACCCTGACTCTGAAGCAGCTCAATGCAAGAAGAGCAAGAGCTGCCACTAGTGTCCTTTACCTACTCAGAAATATTTATGTAAGACAACTGTTGCCATAAGGCAGCCACAAGCAGCCACTGGCCACTCCCTTTGCAAGATGCACAGGAGTGGCCATAAATCAGATGCCTCAGCCCCACACAAAATGTGAAGATGCAAACCATGCAAGAGCCAAAACAAAGAAATTCTTTCAGCCTTCTAACAGGGGACAGGGCCTGGGTGGACCATCCTTCCCTCCCCTTTTCCAGGACTGTTATTGCCCTCCAATTCTCCCTTGGAAGAGACTGATTTTGAAGGAGGAAAAGAGCATTTTTATGGCCCTCTATCACTCCAGCAGAGGGGGAAATCCCAGGTTTTGTAAGATGTTTCAAGCAAATGGAACAAGGAGGTAGAAAATGGAAATCATGAAAAGCAAAAAAAAAAAAAAGGTGGGTGGGTGGGGAGAAGACTGCTGAACTAAAGGTAGAAGACAGTACACAGAACAGTAATGTTGAGGGTGATGGCCAAATGCTAAAAAGAATGCACAGATTTTGATATTCATGCAGTTCTAATTTATGAGATCACTGGTTTTTAAAAACAATGTGTACAATTTATTTAGCACCAATTGGCACTAGTGGCTTTACTAGCAAAGTATTCCTAAGGTGCATTAGCAAAAGATGACAGCGTTTGGGGAGAGGAGGAAGCCCAGATGCATAGGTGTGCAAATCCAAGAGACTAAGATAGCTGGATGTGGGGCACAGATGCCTATCAGCTGTCCGACCTAAGTCACAATGTTGCAACCTGTTTCAAAGCTGCCATGAATCAAGTGCTGACATACAGTAAGGCATGCCGTTAAAACTTCTTTGCCACCGCAAACTGGAAGTCTACATTAGTCATGTTTATACAAGCACTCCTCACCAGTGGGTGGTGCTGTTGCATCTCTGAGAGTTCAGGTCTGTTCTCTGTTCTTTCCAGCTGTTCTGTGTTCCAGGGAAAGTTGTTTGGCCATTCTAAGGTACGTGCTAGAGGCTGTGCAGTGGACTACTTGAGAAATTTTATTAAAGTTGGCTTCCTCAAACAAGTATATTATATGTCATTGTGCTGGTGTATTCCCTTGCAGGTCTTTTTGACACAGAGTAGAATGAGCTTTGCCTGTTGCAGATCCCTACCATTCTTAATTCTTCCTTCATTATCACCATCTTCCTCTTGTTCCTGCTAAACAAGAAAAAATAATCTCACATAAAATAGAAGACCTTTGAATTGAGAAATGTCTTTGCTCTTGAATCCAGCATAAAAGAATACTTTTGATGGGGGGGGGGGATGAATGTGCTATTATCACAGGGCAAAGAACACAAGTTATGCTCCAGGGCTGCAGAAAGCTTGTGACAAATGCCTTGATAATTACTCTAGACATTTTCCATCTGCCATTCACAGATCGCAACACAAAAGGCTTCACACAATGCTTGAGGTTTCCTGTTTCTTTATTCTGGCTTCATGGCTCCAGGGAGAAAAAAATTAAAAGGCATTATGCTCTGCCACCTGGAAAAAACAGGCATAGATATGATTTTTAAAACAAAACTCATACAAATCAGAGCAAAGCAGTGGATTCAGGGGCAGCCCATATATATCAAAGCTAGCATGAGAGGTCACCTTAGGTAGCAGCATGAGGTTTAATTCTCAGGATGTCAACCAATGAACAGCCCAATCCAGAATCCAATTCAGCTGCAGCTTATTTCCAAAGGTGAAAGTACAGGTCCTCTCCTGGTGGTTGGCTTGATCCACTGTCCTTGGATTTTCTTATTTCTGGTTCCATTAAGAAGTGGCTGGGTGGCATCTTCAAAGAACCTTTGTCTGTCTTGTCAAATCTAAATAAGTTGCTTCTCAATATACAACAATAAAATGTCAGCACGAATTTGAACAAAAAATCGACCCACGCCATTTTTATCTTCTCTCTTATTCAATCGTATTCATTTCTCACTTCCTTCATTTTATCCTCACAACAACCCTGAGATGTAAGTTAGATTGACAGAGAAATGATTTGGAATCCGTCATCTAGGGAGTTCCACAGATAAAAGTCTAGCTATGTATGTTTCTTCAGGATCTATTCCCAGGTCATGTTGACAGATGTGGACTTGGCATTTCATGCTTCTGAGGCATATGGAAGTGCAATGCAGACTGGAATCATAGGATGCTTGGGAAAAGGTTCCCCCCATGTTGTTTTTCAGGCCTTAATCAGTCCTGGGGAGCCACGGTTTGCCCCAGTGGAGAATCTTATCATGTAGCCCATCAAACTCCGTGGTTGTGGAGGGAAGCTAATCCTCCTTCTAGTTGTGCACTAGTCCTGACATGAAAGTGGTCCATGTACATTTGGGAAGCACAGAATGCCAACCCAGTGATGGACCTAGGAAAAGTATAGCACGTAGTTAGGCCTCAGTCCAATACTCTAGCTGCTGAACCACATTAAACTAAGGACCCAGCTGGATGACTAGAGTTAACAATCTCCAGGTGGAGCCTGGAGTTCTCCCAAAATTATACCTCATCTCCAGAAATCAGTTCCCCAAGAGGAAATGGCAGCTTTAGAAGTTGGACTCTGACATCCCATCCCCATTGAACTTCCACAAATTCCACCCTCCCCAGGCATCACACCCAAATCTCCAAGAACTTCCCACGCTAGAGTAGGAGAGCTTTGATCACATTATTGTCAAATGTTAGAATCTCTTAGTTGTGTTTAGGGCAGATTCTTTTACTCTACCCAGGGTCTGCAGGATGCACAAATACAGGGCTTTTTTTGTGCAGGAACACAGTTCTGGCTGGCTTGGCCACAGCTCCAGCTCAAAAAATGGTTTCTGGCAGAGGGAAGGCACTAGGCAGCCACAAGCTCCCAGGCTACATGCTCCATCCTCTCTATTGCCTCCAGCCTTGCAAAGAGAGAGTCATGGAGCCACCCACGAGCACCCCCTCTCAGGAGAAGCCGGGTCTGCTGCTGTCTGCTCTGCCACATGTGGCGCTCTCTCTGGCCATGTTTTTTTGGGGTGAAACAAGGTCTCTTACTGGACTGTGTGAGAGCACACATCTGTGAAATGCAGCTGATGGCACTGTTCTGCTTTGTGTCAATATGCAGAAAATAATCTACTGAACAGGTGAAGTAACTTCCGGAGATGTCAGAGAGTGTGGCCTAATATGCAAATGAATTCCTGTTGGGCTTTTCCTACAAAAAAGTTCTGCACAAATACAATCACAATCAATCAAGGCAAGAGATAAGAGCAAGATCAACAAACCAGTCCAGACTCGGAAGCCAAAGGTTCAGTCCAAAGGTCAGGGTCTGGAGTCCAGGGTCCAAAGCTTGGAAGCTGGGGTAGGATGTGTGGTTTGGGTTTCTAGCTAGAAAAGCAAGCACAGGTTAAACAGGATAGAATGCAAGGCAGCAAGACAAGATAGCAATCTGTTTACCGGTGGGTTAGTTTACAGAGGGGGTGGTGAGCAAGGTTGCTTCTACATTGAGTCTTGTTCAGTGTGTTCCTTTTATCTGCCTCATTAGCTGATTCATCCCCCAAAGCCCAGATCTTACTTCTTACTGTTGTTTCCATTGTCCTCCACGTGCAAGCCCTTTGCATTCCTACCAGCTTATCATTCCTGCTCCTTTAATGATTCTGCTCCAGGAATTAACACTACCTCTGTGGTGCAATTAAACAGGTGCTTCCTTGTCTGCCTTGAGCTCTCAAGCATCTCCTGCACTCTGCTGGTTCAGGAGAAACCAGCGCTGACTGGCTTTCTGATCTCTGCCCCATTTCTTTTGTCTCCTACCAGAATGAGCAGCCTGGTGCTTCTTTTGCTGGATCTGCTTCTAGACCCAGCTGCTCACATGAGCATTGCACTGGTGCAGGGCCTGATTCTTTCATTTTCTCATATTCATAAGAGGAGGAGGCAGCTGGCTAGCCCATGACTCTCTTGCTGGCAGCTGAAACTGCAGTGTTTATTATAGGGTTGCCCATTCCTGGAAATATCACTCCTTGGAGATTTTTGGAGAAAGGCACAGGGGAAAAGACATCACTGTCTCAAGCAACCATATTTAACATAGAGACTGGGGGAATTCTTATAGTGTTGCTCTCTGTACCTATGTCTCCCACCCCCCTTTCACCCCTACTGCTCCACTAAGTGTAGAATACAATCCGAGAGAGGTCACTATAATGGATAACACAACAAAAAATGCAAGCTAGTGACCAATTTACTAAGAAGTATGTAGAAATCAGTCCAAATGTCCAAAACATGTATATTCAAGTCCCAAAGTAGTGTGGTGACAAGCCAATCTATTAAGTACTTGTTTCTTTCCAGTCTTCATCAGACCTGGGACCAATATTGATTCAATTATATAGATTCTTTACACAATTTTCAAAAAAGAGGAACGCAGAGCGTCTCCAGCAGCAATTTCACATCGGCTACAGCTCAGTATGTGGCTTTTTGTGCCAAGAAGCTGAACTGTAGCCGATGTGAAATTGCTGCTGAAGATGCTCTGTGTCCCTCTTTTTTGAAAATTGTGTAAAGAATCTATATAATTGAATCAATATTGGTCCCAGGTCTGATGAAGACTGGAAAGAAACAAGTACTTAATCGATTGGCTTGTCACCACACTACTTTGGGACTTGAATATACATGTTTTGGACATTTGGACTGATTTCTACATACTTAGTAAATTGGTCACTAGCTTGCATTTTTTGTTGTGCTTCACTAAGTGTGGCAGGGATCTGAAGCTATGCTTCCATGTAAGTATCTGTCTAAAGTGTGTTTCTAAAAGCTGTATTGACTCACAACCACTCTTAGTAACACAATTTATATAGCTTAACTAGACAAAATACATTCCTAATATACGAAACATGAAGAAGAACAAAACACCTAAATAATTATTTTCAAAAGTCCCATAAATCAGTTTCAGTCTTAAAGTCTTTTCTGTTAAAGGTGCAAATTCCAGACTCCCGCAAAGTTAATGCCATAGAACAGCGCCTCCAGAATGCCAATAGCAATGGACAAACATCAGACAGCTGAAAGTTATTCAGGATGCGCAGTATTTCTCAGTTTTAAATTCATAAAAGCTAAACGTGGTTTCCAGAAAATTCAGAACCCGTTTTAGTCTCCCGGGCTTTCTCTAAGCTGCAATCATGACAAGGCACCTCAAAAATGATCCATAATTTCAGCTTTTTACAGTTCCAAACAGGTTACCAACTTTTCAACTTGAACTCCAACTCTGAGACTAATTTCAAGGTGTGCTTATTATCTTCTGGACTTGCATAAGCCTGCCAAACTCCAGTTGGGGTGGGGAATTCCCTGCCTTCAAGTCCTGTTGCTCACCACCATTGGAAGTAGAAGTGGCAGAAAACTTGACTACTTACAGGAAGTTCTTACCATAGAGTTCCTGGTAATTCCTAGCTGTACCCATAAGTGACAAAACCTGTAAGTAGACAAGGCCTTGCTTTTCTTCTTAACTTTCTCATGGGATACTGACCCCTCACAATCCTTTCACCTGTTTCCAGACACACCCTTGTGTGACCTCACATAAGGATGCATATGGTGTCTATTGTGGCTGGTTAGATGTTAGAGTGGATGATCAGAGTCCTAGGCCTCAAACATCTTTTTTCTTCCCCAGTGCTGATGAATTTTTCTTTCTCTCAGACTCAGCTGCCAGTAGACACAGTGAAATGTGGGATCTTCAAAAGAATCGCTTCCTGACCTTCTGCTCTACCTCCCCAGTCACTGTTCAAGGACTGGATCATAACCACTACAGAATGCTTTCATGGGCCTCGTAATGAGTTTACAAGCAGCTGCTAATGTCATAAACAGTCAAGTGTGTCCCCTCATTGGCACAAACCCCATATAATACTCTTGCAGTGCAGTCTTTTGTGACACCATTCTAAGCATTTTATTTGCTGCCTCAGCCAATCTTATGATCAGACCATTAGTCACATCACCGTTTTGTTTTAACCGAGCAAGCAGCTAATTATCTGATTCTGTTACTGTCTCTCAGTGTACATTGAATTTATCCCATGAAGAAGAATCAATCTTAAGAGTTTAATACAGAAAAAAATCCTATTATTGCATGGGAATTTTCAGTATATGTGGATATTTCTTGAACTTGCAATTCGCTTGCAGAAGTGGTCTGAAGTGAGTTGTTGGTCTATGGTGTAAGAAAAATGATAGATCTGCAGCTAAAATGGGCAGAGAAAGAGAGAACGGGCTAAAGGAAAAATATTTTTGGGGAGGGGTGCAAGGATCTCTTGAGATTTTGTGCTAGGTTAGTGGATCTGATGCTTTACAGAAACATGTTTCTCACCCTCATTTGGTGCAGGTGATAACTCTGTGAGCATCCGACTGGAAAGTTTTAAAAGCAGCAGATGACGTGCGGGGATGGAGTGATAATGGCCAGTAATCATCTGGCCAATGGAGATGGTGGTTGAGTGGGCTTAATGTGCACAGCCTTCTTGCCATATTAGCTTCACCTTTGGCTTGTGGCATCCCAGCCAGCCATTTCTCTACAGTGGCATGTGATCAAGCTGTTGCTTCTGGGCCAAGCAGGAGTTTTCAAAGTGTCCAGGAAGGGTGTTTTTTTCTCACTTGCTCCACACCATTGTTTCAGCAAAGACTGCTGGATGGCCAGTCTAGCCCAATCATGTTAAATCTGAGAAGCTAAGCCAGGGATGGGGAACCTTTTTTCTGCCAAGGACCATATGGATATTTATAACATCATTCGCAGGCCATAAAAAATTATCAACTTAAAAAACAGTGCTCCACCAAGGGAGAACAATTCAGGCCGTTTTTCTATTTGAAGTTTTGTTTTTCTATTAGAAGTCATATGGGGAGAACCTAATCTGGCGCACATGCACACACACACACGACCCACCGCCCTAGACAAATACATAGGTCCAGGGCTTTTTTGTAGAAAAAGCCCAGCAGGAACTCAGTAGCATATTAGACCTCATCCCCTAATATTAGCATATTAGGTCACACACTCATTAGCATATTGGGCCACACCATCTGGGATAATCAAATGCAAACTGAACTGTGACAGTAACTTTTCCAGGCCCTGCAGCAATTCTGGCCAGCCAGCCAGGCCCCAGGGAGGCTGCTGCACAGTACATCTGGGCCCTGTGATCCCTGCCTGGCCCTGGGGAGACTGCTGCACAGCGTGGCTGGACCCCACGATCCTTGCTGGCCAGTCAGGCCCCAGAGAGGCTGCCACATGGCTTGGTTTGGCCCAGCAATCCCCGAGGGCCACACCAAGTGAGCTCGAGGGCTGCATACGGCCCTTGGGACGGAGGTTCCCCACCCCTGAGCTAATCTGAGCTAGCCCTGACCAGAATTTGGATGAAAGACCACCAAGAAAGTCCAAAGTCTCTGTGCAGCAGCAGGGAATGACAAACCACCTCTGTATTTCTCTTGCTTTGAAAACCCTGCAGGGTTGCTATAAGCAGTAGCAAATTAATGGCCCTTTCCATCTCCACCAACTACCCTAGTGCAAGATAAGTAAGCTTGTGTTTTCTTTCTTTTTTCTTTTCTATTATTGTTCATCTACGGTTGCCAATCACCAGTTGGGGGAAGGGGATCCCCCAGTTTGGAGGCCTTCCCCCTGTTTGAAGAAAGCAGTGGGGGGAAATGTTTGCTGGCCACTCCATTATACCCTATGGAGACCAATTTCCATAGGGTGCAATGCAGATTCAATCTATGGTTATCTGCAGTAGGGGTGTGCATTCGATTTGGCCGAACCACATAGACCACCGAATCACTCCTGATTCGGAAGTATACGTCACCGTATACTTCTGATTCAATTTTCAGGCCATTAAACGGGAGCCGTATATGGCTCCCTGTATATTTCTGTATAGATATTCGGAAGTATATGGAAGTCAATGGAAAAGGCGGGAAAGGAGCTTCTGCAGCCTCAGGGAAGCTGCTTGCTTCCTTTCCCGCCTTTGGAAGCCTTTTCTCGCCTCTCCCATAGCCTCCCTGGGATCAGGGAGGGAGGGGGAGGGGAAGAGGAGCCCCAGCAGCCAATCCAAAGCATGCATTTGCAAAATGCATTGCAAATGCATGCTTTGAAGGGCTTTTATGCGGCTGATGGCTGGGCTAATCTCTCAGCCATCAGCTACATTGTTTTTCTTTTGTTCTTTTGTTTACTTGGGTATCCAGTAAACAGTGTTCTCTGGCCAATCACAGAGCAGTGCTATTTTTTGAAACTGCCCTGTGTAGAGTCAAAGTCTGACTGGCTGGACTCCATTCCATTGCTGTTGTGTTTTGTGTTGGTGTGTGAAAGAGATTGTGCTGCTCTGGCCCTTGGCCTCAGCTGCTGCTGCTTTCTCTCAGCCTTTCCTGACCTGCCTTGAGAAGAGAAGACGTCTAAGGTAAGACAGTCTTGGGGTTCTTGTTTTTATTTTAGTTAGTAAAAGGACTTTTTAAAACTCAGAGTCCCTTTACATATCCAGATTTGGGTGGGTGAGTACTGAGTAGCTTATTTGGGGTTAGGCGGTTCTGCTGGGGGTGGGGGCCTGGGGTGGGGGGGTTTACCAATTTGCCTGTATCTTACTTTAGTGAGAGGACTTTTAAAAGTGCAGTGTCCTTTTACTTTTCTTGATTTGGGTGGCTTGGATTTCTTGGGGTTAGAGTGAAGGGGTTTTTTTTGGGGGGGGGGGAGGAGTTGGTAAAGTTCCTGTATTGTTAAAAGTTAAGTTTTTTACTGTTTTAAAAGGATTCTGTGTTTGATTTGTTGCTGCTATGTTGTGCTGCTGTTGTTCCTTTTCTCTTCTGGTTCTGGTTCTTGGGAGGGGGCTGTTTAGCCTAATTTTCATTGTTTAAAAGGCCACTTTTTTAACAGTTGAGTTTCTTGGCCTTCTCCTGTTGTCCCTTTTCCTGGTTCTGGTTTGGGGGGGTGGGAAACTGGCACCTGGGTGAGAGACACAGAACCAGCAGGCTTGTTGTGCTTGGCCAGCTCTCCCTGGGTTGTTTGGGGCAGGGCTGGAGAGCTGGCATCTGTAGATTGTATGTTCTGTGGCAGGGAACTGAAAACAAATCAGCCAGTATCATAATGCCCCTGTATAATTATTTATTTATTTATTATTTATTACTTTGCATTTATATCCCGCCCTCTCCGCAAGCAGACTCAGGGCGGCTTACAGTATCATAAAAACAATCAATTCCATAAAACATATAAAACCATAATACATTTATCAGTTTAAAACTATTACGCTATCTCAATCCAGTCTGGCGGTATTGGGTTCTGACTATGACCACCAGCTTCTGTAAGATGTCCGGTGGCAGCCCATTTTCAGTCAACCAGAAAAGCCTGTCTAAACAGTTCGGTCTTACAGGCCCTGCGGAACGCCGACAGATCCCGCAGGGCTCTTATAGCTTCTGGGAGGGTGTTCCAGAGTTCTGGTGCTGCCACCGAGAAGGCCCTAGATCTTGTTGCACATAGCCTGGCTTCTTTTGGGCCAGGGGCAGACAGCAGATTTTTTGTCCCTGATCGCAGTGCTCTCTGGGGGATATATGGGGAAAGGCGGTCCCGTAGATAGGCAGGTCCCTGACCATAAAGGGCTTTAAAGGTTAATACCAACACCTTGAAGCGAACTCGGAACACAACAGGCAACCAGTGCAGCTCTCTCAGCACTGGCCGAATGTGCTCCCGTCGTGGTAGCCCCATTAACAGCCGTGCCGCAGCGTTCTGCACTAGTTGTAGTCTCCGGGTTAGTGTCAGGGGTAGCCCCATGTAGAGAGCATTACAGTGATCTATTCTTGAGGTGACCGTAGCATGGATTACCGTCGCTAGGTCGCTGCAGTCCAGGTAAGAGGCCAGCTGCCGTGCTTGCCGAAGATGGAAAAAGGCAGATCTAACAGTGGCTGCCACCTGAGCCTCCATTGTAAGGGAGGACTCAAGGAGCACGCCTAAGCTCTTGACCTTGGGGACCGGTATTAGTGGCACCCCGTCAAGGGCCGGCAGCTGGATCTCTCTCCCCGGACCGCCCCGACCCAGGTAGAGAACCTCCGTCTTCGTCGGATTCAATTTCAGCCGACTCAGTCTGAGCCAGGAGGCCACGGCTTGTAATGCCAGGTCTAGATTTTCCAGGGTACAGTCAGACTGGCCACCCATCATTAGGTAGAGCTGGGTGTCATCCGCATATTGATGGCAACCCAGTCCATACCTCCTGACAATCTGGGCAAGGGGGCGCATATAGATATTAAATAACATCGGGGATAGGACCGCTCCCTGCGGCACCCCGCAAGTAAGGGAGTGCCTCTGGGATGCTTCCTCCCCTATCACCACCCTTTGTCCCCGATCTTGGAGAAAGGAAGTCAGCCACTGCAAGGCAGATCCCTGTATCCCCACATCGGTGAGGTGGTCAGTCAGTAGCTGGTGGTCAACCGTGTCAAAAGCGGCTGACAGATCTAATAACAGCAGCACTGCAGAGCCGCCCTGATCCAGATGTCGCATAAGATCATCCATGAGGGCGACCAGAACTGTCTCCGTCCCGTGACCTGGCCGAAAGCCGGACTGGAATGGATCCAGTGCGGAAGTGTCCTCCAGGAATCCCTGCAGCTGAGTCGCCACCACCCGCTCTATGACCTTACCCAGGAAGGGAAGGTTTGACACCGGCCGATAGTTCGCCAATGTGGCCGGGTCTGCTGATGGTTTTTTTAAGAGGGGACGGACCACTGCCTCTTTAAGAGGTGTGGGAAAGATCCCTTCAATCAGGGACCTATTGATGATGTCCTGTAGTGGTTCACGTAGCCACGTTTGGCTAGCCTTTATAAGCCAAGACGGGCACGGATCTAACCTACAGGTCGTAGGGCGTACAGCTGCAAGGGTCCTGTCGACTTCCTCCAGACTGAGTGGACTGAAGGAATCCAGAACTGAACCAGAAGACGTGCTTGGTGCCCCAAGTTCATCTACTGTATTAATTATGGCGGGTACGTCGTGTCGGAGTGACGAGACCTTATCTGCGAAATAGCTCGCAAAAGCCTCACAGCCTATTTCCAATTCTCTACTATTTTGTTTGCCCTGTGGCAATTCTGTTAATGACCAAATTATACTAAACAATTGTGCTGGGCGCGAGGTCGCAGATGCGATTCTGGATGCAAAGTGTTCCTTCTTTGCAGTCCGAATAGCCATCTCATAGGCCCTCATAAATGACCTATATGATGTTCTCGTAGCTTCGTCACGAGCGCGACGCCATTGTCTCTCTAGTCGTCTTAATTGTCGTTTCATCGATCGCAGCTCCGGGGTATACCACGGGGCGGATCGTGATCGAGGATGAAGAGGACGTCTGGGGGCGATTTCGTCGATGGCCTCGGAGAGCCGGTTGTTCCAGGTCTCCACCAGTCCATCCAATGAGTCGCCGGTAGGCCAAGGGTCCCGCATAGCCATCTGAAGCCACAATGGGTCCATCTGACTACGCGGGCAAGCCAAAATCTGCTCACCGCCTAAACGGGACAGAGGTGGTATGTCCACACGGGCCTTCAGGACTTGGTGGTCAGACCATGGCACTGCCTCAGCAGATATCTGACCCATTGTTACTCCCGCCGCAAAGATCAGGTCTAGTGTGTACCCAGCCTGGTGTGTGGGCGCTATAAATCGATGGTGCGGTCTCATTTGGAATACTGTGTGCAATTCTGGTCACCGCACCTCAAAAAGGATATCATAGCATTGGAAAAGGTGCAGAAAAGGGCAACTAGAATGATTAAAGGTTTGGAATACTTTCCCTATGAAGAAAGGTTAAAATGCTTGGGGCTCTTTAGCTTGGAGAAACGTCGACTGCGGGGTGACATGATAGAGGTTTACAAGATTATGCATGGGATGGAGAAGGTAGAGAAAGAAGTACTTTTCTCCCTTTCTCACAATACAAGAACTCGTGGGCATTCAATGAAATTGCTGAGCAGTCGGGTTAGAACAGATAAAATGAGGTACTTCTTCACCCAAAGGGTGATTAACATATGGAATTCACTGCCACAGGAGGCGGTGGCGGCTACAAGCATAGTCAGCTTCAAGAGGGGGTTAGATAAAAATATGGAGCAGAGGTCCATCAGTGGCTATTAGCCACAGTGTGTGTGTGTGTGTATATATATATAATTTTTTTGGCCACTGTGTGACACAGAGTGTTGGACTGGATGTGCCATTGGCCTGATCCAACATGGCTTCTCTTATGTTCTTATGTTCTATCCCCCTGGCATAAACTTCTGTGTATTGGGAGTCACGGCCCACAAGTGGATGCAAAGTGTCTGCTACTGAGTCATGGGCCAGCCCCCCTAATGGCTTTCTCTGCCCTTTCTGTTGCTCTTTTTTGTATCTTGGAAAGAAAGATCTGACCCTGAAAATTGTACCTTCCATATCATACATTAGTTGGTAATTTTTTCACTGCATATACATGTTGGTTAAGTAAAATGTGTCCTGAGGGTTACTAGAATGAGTGTCTTAGAATCTTTGGGGGGGCGGTGAGAGGGAGTAATGGAGAAAGAGAGGGCAGTGAAAGCCTGGAATGCAACCTCCACATGAAAAGGTTGTGTATATTAGTATGCCACTTGCTTGGGGTTCATAGTGGGGGCAGCTGCTCCCTTTGTGTGATGATCATTGGTTTCTCAAAAAAGAAAAATCTGATTAGCAGCTGTAGAAAATGAAATGCTGAGCTAGATGGGTGCCAAGGTCCTAATTTGCCAAAGTCAATGAAAAACTTTGGGCCAGCCTTGGATAGGTCACCTTACCAAGTGAATTTGGAGTTGTGGGTCACTATACCCAAAATGTAAGATTTTGCCCAAGGTCAATTACAAGGCTTCTTAGTTTGGTTCAAAAGAAGCTTTGAATGATGAGGCTAAAAAAAAATCAATGGGTGTTAATATTCATGATTAAAGTTACAACATGGGGTTAGTAAATCATATAGGTACAGATACAATAAAATAATAATAGACCATTAATGAGCAAAGATAATAATACCAGCAACACAAACAGCAGTGGAATTCCAAAGCCATAACTGACAGGGACTTGTTCCTGACACAAAAGGGTTGGGAACTGCTACATTACAGGAGTTAACTGGATATGCACAAATAGAGAATGGTCTCTGGATTTTTCTTGATGACATTGGAATTTCACACAACAGTATTTCATGAGTTTGTTTGTTTTCATACCTCCTACATAAACTGTCTGCATAGTGAAGATCCACTTATTGGATCTGGAGAAGTGGGCTTTAAAAGGGGTAAATTCTCTGAGATGAGGAGGCATGTGAAGAGGAAACTGAAAGGAAAGGTAAATACAGTCAAACCCTTGGGGAAGCTTGGAGGCTATTTAAAACTACAATCCTAGAAGCTCAGATAAAATATATACTACAAGTTAGGAAAGACACAAACAGGTATAAGAAAAGGCCTGCATGGTTAACAAACAAAGTAATGGAAGCTGTAAAAGGTAAGGAGGACTCCTTTAAGCAGTGGAAAGCTAGTCCAAGTGAGATTAATAAAGGGGAACACAGGCTGTGGCAAATCAAATGCAAGACTGTGATCAGGCAGGCAATATGAGGAGCATATTGCAAAAAACATAAAGACCAACAATAAAAATTTCTTCAAATATATTAGAAGCAGGAAACCAACCAGGGAGGCAGTGGGGCCCTTGGATGACCAAGAGGTCAAAGGATTACTGAAGGAGGATAGGGAAATGGCTGAGAAGCTGAATGCATTTTTTGCCTCCATCTTCACTGTGGAAGATGAGAAGTATTTGCCTGCTCCAGAACCACTTATTTTGGAAGGGGTGTTAAAAGACCTGAGTCAGATTGAGGTGACAAGAGAGGAGGTCCTACAACTGATAGACGAATTAAAAACTAATAAGTCACCAGGTCCGGACAGCATACATCCAAGAGTTCTGAAAGAACTCAAAGTTGAACGTGGATTCCATCTTAGAAGGCTAACACCACCTGCAGCTATCTTCCTGCAGTGCCAGACTCCATAACAGCAAAATGGGAGGCTCACATACTCAACAGATGTCACCTATGCATTAAAGCCATCAAGCTTATCTTAGGCATGGATCCTGCCAGACCGCCTAAGCCTTTGTCTAATGGAACCCAAGACAAAGACTGGTGCCAAAAGAAGACTAAAGAGAAGGAAGAACATCTTCACCCAGAGCCAAGTTTCTTTGTATAGACCGGGTGTTACCTAGGTAGCAATTTGGCCATCTATTGTCACATTTTTAGATAAGTTTGATAGACTTAAGTACCCCCCACCTTAATAATTTTTCCCATTCTTTCACTTAATGGTCATCCTGGAGCCTCCCCCTTGGCCCATTGTCACCAGGAAGTCCAATCAGGCAACTAAGGCCAAGTCTGCTCATTGGCTAGCTATGAGCATCCAATCAGGTAACCAGGGCCAAGGCAGCCCATTGGCCAGATATGGGCGTCCAATCAGGTGCCACCAATAAACTGTTTATTGGCTACCGCATAAGTCCAACCCTTATGGTCATTGCGGAGCCTCCCCTTTTTCTGAGGTCATGTACCAGCTGACCACTGTGATCTGCCCCTGTACCTCCCATCCCCTAAGGGCTCAAATTAGTCCTTATAACCTGTGGTCCAGTTCCCCACAGGTGTGCATCTAGCAGTACTCCCATTCTGCTGTCTAGATACATCCCTGATTCTTGGTCAGTTGAGGGTCCCTTCCCCCTAGTCCTTGTTCGTTGACATTGGAGCCTTCCTTGAAGACTGCGATCGGTAATTATCACTCTGTTTTTCCATCCTTGTGTTACCTCTGAATTTCTCTCTATTTCTCTTAGGACTGTATGTATGTTTTATGAGTTTATTACCTTGTATGTGTGTCTATATTTTTCTACAATAAATTTTAATTATTTTACTTAATTAGTGTCCCTGGTAAATTTAAGCAATCATTTCTGGACGAGTATGCTGTATACATAGATTCTAGATCCTTTTTAAGCCAGGTGCTCACCTGTCAATTCCCCAACCTCGTTTTGAGGGCATTTTGGCTTACAAGTGAGTGGGCAGTCTTCGCAGTGGAGGACGGTAAGCAGTGGGGTGCCGCAGGGCTCGGTACTGGGTCCCATGCTCTTTAACTTGTTCATAAATGATTTAGAGTTGGGAGTGAGCAGTGAAGTGGCCAAGTTTGCGGATGACACTAAATTGTTCAGGGTGGTGAAAACCAGAGAGGATTGTGAGGAACTCCAAAGGGACCTGTTGAGGCTGGGTGAGTGGGCGTCAACGTGGCAGATGAGGTTCAATGTGGCCAAGTGCAAAGTAATGCACATTAGGGCCAAAAATCCCAGCTACAAATACAAGTTGATGGGGTGTGAACTGGCAGAGACTGACCAAGAGAGATCGTGGTAGATAACTCATTGAAAATGACAAGACAGGGTGCGATTGCAATAAAAAAGGCCAACACCATGCTGGGAAATATTAGGAAGGGAACTGAAAACAAATCAGCCAGTAAGTATCATAATGCCCCTGTATAAATCGATGGTGTGGTCTCATTTGGAATACTGTGTACAATTCTGGTCACCGCACCTCAAAAAGTTTATTATAGCATTGGAAACAGTCCATAAAAGGGCAACTAGAATGATTCAAGGGTTGGAACACTTTCCCTTTGAAGAAAGGTTAAAACGCTTGGGGCTCTTTAGCTTGGAGAAATGTCGACTGTGGGGTGACATGATAGAGGTTTACAAGATTATGCATGGGATGGAGAAAGTAGAGAAAGAAGTACTTTTCTCCCTTTCTCACAATACAAGAACTCGTGGGCATTTGATGAAATTGCTGAGCAGTCGGGTTAAAACGGATAAAAGGAAGTACTTCTTCACCCAAAGGGTGATTAACATGTGGAATTCACTGCCACAGGAGGTGGCGGCAGCTAAAAGCATAGCCAGCTTCAAGAGGGGGTTAGATAAAAATATGGAGCAGAGGTCCATCAGTGGCTATTAGCCACAATGTATATGTGTGTGTGTGTGTATATATATATAATTTTTTTGGCCACTGTGTGACACAGAGTGTTGGACTGGATGTGCCATTGGCCTGATCCAACATGGCTTCTCTTATGTTCTTATGGGCTCCAGTCCACAAAAGCTGATGCTGGGATAAAATGTTGTTAGTCATTAAAGTACCATATGATAAGGCAGAGACCACCACTATCAGCCTGGTAAATGGTAGACCTAGATGCACATCTATCCGCTAGGAACAAAAGAGGTCTTTCGTGCGCATTCATAGAAAGTTCTGCAGATTGGTTTTTTGTTAGGGTGGCTGCTATTTGAGTGGCATTTCCAGCACATGAGTCTCTTGATTTTTACTTCAATTGACCAGCACATCCCTTTGGTTATAACATGATGAAATGGAGGAGAATGACATTCCCATTGCATTCCTATTGAGGAGAAAAGAAGAGTATAAAAATCTAACTAAATAATTTGTCAACACTCTTTCAGGGCACAATGGATAGCGGGATTTCTATGGGTTCCTTGTATGTCTGGATCTGTGATTTCTGCACTGGTTCTAGGAAATAGAAAGATTCCAATGGTGCAGAGTGTTAAAGCTGCAGTACTGCAGTTCTAAGCTCTGCTCACGACCTGAGTTTGATCCCCGGTGGAAGCTGAGTTTTCAGGTAGCTGGCTTGAGGTTGACTCAGCCTTCCATCCTTCCAAAGTCGGTAAAATGAGTACCCAGCTTGCTGGGGGGGAAAGCATAGATGAATGGGGAAGGCAATGGTAAACCATCCCGTAAAAAGTCTGCCGTGAAAACATGAAAGCAACATCACCCCAGAGTCAGAAATGACTAGTGCTTGCACAGGGGACCTTTTCTTTCCTTTCCTCTAGGAAATAACAAGCCTAACACAACCCTATTCATAATTCAGGGTTATTTATCACATTAACACAGTGCATTCTGTTGGATGACAGCTATAACTCAGCTGGGGAAAGAAAAGCTATATTCCTAGATATATGGGCTGATATGAAAGATCAAAGAGAAAATATCTCTTATTAACCTCAAGGGATAAGGACAACGGGAGCACTTTAACATCATTGCATTCTGAAGGACTTTTTCCTGAGGATTCCAGTGCCTTAGTGATTGTTTTATTCAGGGAAAACACCATCCTTCTAAGTACAACTATTGAATTTCCTGAGGCAGCTATGATTTTGAACAGCTAAGGTACATTTTAAAAAATTGCCTGATGAGATTCACATTGTCTTCAACGTGAAAACAAGGGTGCATTTTAGGCAACTTCAGTGAGAATGAACGTCTCCCTCTTCAGCCTAGTAGTACAAAGAAATTCGTTCAGATATCTTACCTATCTTCAAGAAGAGCTGTCAGCATAACTGGATTTGTCATGATAGTTCTATTTTAATGGTATGTCCCAAACCAGCCTATGCTCCCCGAGACAGTTGTAATTTGACATTTCTTTTTGAAAAAGAAAGCCTCTGTGGTTCTTCAGAAAAGTGTTAAAAAACATTCTTGATAGCCAAGTCCCAAAAGGGAGATTAAATGTTCATGTGGCTTATAACATACAGTGATCTATCACTATATTAAATTATAACATGGCTGGACTCTCACTCTCTCTCTCTCTCTCGGCTTGGCTTCGCGAACGAAGATTTAAGAAGGGTGCAATAGTCCACGTTTGCTGCAGGCTCGCTGGTGGCTGACAAGACCAATGTGGGACAGGCAGGTCCGGCCACAGCGGCTGCAGGGAAAAGTCTGATTTAGGGTTGGTCCTGTAGCAGTGCGATTCTTCCTCAATCTCCTTTTGTCCTCAAGACCAGCTATGCGCGTGTTCTCAAAGGAAGAGACAGCCTGGTGGATGGTGTGCCTCCATGCTTTGCGATCTGGACTCTCACACTGATCATAGAAACAGGAAAACCAGACCACCTATAGGTGAGGAAGGTGGGGGCATCAGTGGCAACTGTTCAGACACATTTTGGAAGGAACACCTTCTCCCATATTGCCCTGCCTGCTAGTTAAGAAAATCCTCACAAACCTCAGAGGTAAGGCTGGTGGTGAGCAGAGACAGGGCTTTTTCAGCGGTGATAGTAGGGATGGGCAAGAACCAGCTTACAAACTAAAGTGATGCTCTGTATTGGGGAGTGATGCTCTGTATTCTTGTGCTGGGGGAGCATAGTGGAAGGGCTTCTAGACCCACTGGTGGACCTCTTGATAGCACTTGGTTTTTTTGGCCACTGTATGACACAGAGCGTTGGACTGGATGGGCCATTGGCCTGATCCAACATGGCTTCTCTTATGTTCTAAGTTCATGACAAATTTTGGCTGGTTTGTGCTTCACAAAGTCAAGTTCATGGCAAGTCACCCAGCACAAATTTTCCATGAATTTTCAAGCAGTTTGTGGAGATTTGTGCTTGTTCATGAGTGGAGACATATCCAGATAGACTATCTTTGCTCAATCAAAACATTTACATAACTTCAAAGCAACTTGGAGGTCATGTAGAGGAATATCCACGGGAGGATCCATTCTATACATTCCTGAATTGTGGTCAATGCAGGCTCAGGAGGTTCAGTGTACAGAAGGGATCCTGTGTAAGCTAGAGGCACCAAATTTACAGTGGACTTCCCCTAGATGCTCCTCCATATGCCCTCTAAGATACTCCTCTATATGCCCTCTAATTTAATTAGAGGTCTGCTGTTCTTTAAACATCACCCTGTGCAAGCACTGAGTCATTACTGGGGGTGATGTAACATCATGACTTTTTTTTGGCAGACTTTTTACTGGGTGTTTTGCCATTGCCTTCTGAAGCAGATAAAGGGAAGGAGATAGGATTGCCAACTCCAAGTTAGGAAATTCCTGGCGATTTAAAGGGTGGGCCTGAAGGGGGTGCAGTTTGAAGGGGGTGGGTGGGACCTCAGACAAGTACAATGCCATTTCCTCCTGGGGAACCACTGTTGTCAATCTCCAGGTGAGGGCTGGAGACCACTCTCCAACTGCTCTCCAGAGATCAACTCCCCTTGAGGTTTGGGAGGGGCAGAGTGAATGCCTTCACTTGGATGTGTGGGAAGACAGCAAAGGTGGGGGGCGGTCACCCAGAGCCTCTTTCTAGAGCCCATTGTATTTTTCTCCACAACGGGCTTTATTCCTAGTTGTTTATAATTATATAAAGTTACCTTGTTCCCATTGACTCTTCACCTACCAAGTTCCAATCCTGATACCTACCTTACAGTTAAACAAGTGGGTGGTACAGACAGCAAACACGGAAGAAAAGCGACTGCCCATCCAAGATAAAGAAAAAGGGAAATGCGGAGATCATTATAGGTGACACAGAATTTTTTTCAAATAAGCACACACAGACAAACATGTATATCTATAACACCTATTTTTGCAGCATGGTCCGCTACATGATCATCAGCATTTCTCTATCCTGTAATGCTCAATAAGTAAGGATTTTAAATCCCACAATAGCTGTAGTTGTTCTACAAAAAACATTTACTATCTGGAGAGGTGGTTATGATGGGGGGCAGGGGGAAGAGCTCTGCACTGACGTTTTGAATCATTATGTGTGAATATACACACATGGGGCTCTGAAATCCAAGTGCATATACCTGCTCATGTTCTTAATGGGTGGATCCACACCAAGGTTGTCAGCTCCAAGTGATTTATTATATATTTAGAATATTTTAATGCTGCCTTTCCACTCAAAGAAAGCCCCAACACAGTTCCAAGTTCAGACAGTATGATTTTTGGATGAGTAGAGCTCCAAATCCATGCCTCCCTGGTCCTACTTCAACACTATGCCCATTACAAGAAACTAAATAGGATCGTTAGAATGTATGTATTGTTATATGCATGCCAGGTCAGATGCTAGATTGTTCACTAGGCAAATACATTTTGCAGAAGAGATTTTATTTATGTGCAAAAAAAGAGGTGTCTCTAGCACTGCTGGATTTGTATCCCTTGTCATTATGTTTATTGGAATTATAATTGACTTCATGATATGTTTCTCCTACAGCCTGCTTCCCAAGTGAGTTTGATTGGGTTCAGGGATCCCAATCAAAGCATTGTCCTGGAGTTTCTAGGATGATTGATTCAGAAACCACCTGAAAATGATACTGTTCAGATGACTAGAGAATCTTCTGATTTACTTGCAATCACTCTGAAGATCTAGGAGTGTGGATGTGGACGAGGCTCAAAGGGGACAACTGCATGCTACATGATTTACAGGGGTTCTTGACTTGTGGGCTGCAACTTTTTCACAGGTGGGTAACAAGACTAGGAAAGATAGGATGAATAGTTGAGCTGGAGGGGATACTGTGGGAGGCTCAGGCACAAATTTGGATTTGCTTCTGTGAGTAAACTAGCTATGAAATGTAACCCATTGGTCAGTCTTGCTATTATAAAATTTAAAATAACAAAAAAGTATAAGGTTCCGTATCAACAGATGTAAGATTCCTTTTTTGTTTGTTTGTTTGTTTTTGAGGGGGAGAGTAACATGGAGAAACTTTGCCAGTTGGACTTGAAAAGGTTGCCAGGTCCCTGGCTACCAGCTAAGGAGTGAGGGGTTGAGTTGCCAGATGCAGGTTGAGAAACTCCTGGAGATTTGCAGGTGAAACCTGGGGAGGACAAAGACCTCAGTGGGAGTACAATGTCATAGAGAGTCCACCCTCCAAAGCATCCATTTCTCCAGTGGAATTGATCTTTGTAGTCTGGAGACCAGCTGTAATTGGGTGGGATCCCCAGGTCTCACCTGGAGGCTGGCAGCTTTAGAAAAAGACAATGAATTTAGAAGTAGGTCCTGCTTTGAAAAGTCGAGCCCCTCCTTTATGGCCAAACTAGATGTGATATTCTCCATGTTCTTAACTGGGACAGGGAGTCCAACTTCTGCCCTTTTTTTCCAAGTCAAAACAGTATTGGTGGGATGTTATTTGCCCTGTTAGGTGGATGCATGTGCACTGTTACTTACATGTACAGCTGTCCCATGGGAATTCACCAGCAGAGGCTCTAATGATGGCCACAGGAATAAACAACTTTAAAACAGGATTGGACAGATTCATGAGGACATGTCTATCAGTGGCAACTAGCCATGGTGACTAAATGGAACATTCAAATACCAGAAACCTCTAAATACTAGTACCAGGAGGCCTCAGGGGAAAGCCTCAGCCTCTGTGTTCTGTTGTTGGCCCTCCAGAGTAACTGGTTGCGAGCCAGGATGCTAGAATAGATGGACCACTGGTCTTATCTAGCAGGGCTCTTCTTATTTTCTTCAAGGAAAGGTGGAATTAAATGTGAGAGATTCTAAACCGAACAGACCCTGAAGTCCTACTGACTACAACCTGGTATAGTGGAAGCTACATTGCCAGTTGAGTTGGAGGACAAAGGCATCTCAGGGAAGGAAAATAAAGAACCTCTTCCTCGAGGTGAAAACTGGCTTCTTACTGGTAACCTTATCTATCAAAAAGGGTCTTTCCCAATACACATTAGCACTGGCTGTCTGGAAATGTTTAATATAAAATTCTGGCTGTGCTCCAGTAAAGGCACAATTGCAAAGGAAGCATGAAGGAGAAGCCCGGGCAGTAGAAAACCATTTGGCTTCACTTCAGGATATTAAATTCTGGTCTTTGTGCCAACCTGATCCCCCCACCCCCACTTATTTTCAGACAAATGGCTACATTTCATAGCCACTAAAATAGACGGAGTGAAAGCAAATGCAGATGAGATTGTCTCTCTTTGTTTCTTTTCGGGAAAGAAAACCTATTTTTAGCTGGTCTGAAGTTTAAAATAATAGAAGGCTTCCCTCCTTTCCCAGCCTGGTAATGCAGGGAAAAGAGCTGGCAAGCCATCCAAAGAATCTCTCCTGATTTCTGGGGTCATCCTAGTCAAAGAGAAGTAAGTCAAATCTCAGAAGATTTATGATGTTACCTGGTCAATGGTATCATTTAGAAGTCCAAAGTATAGTAGCATTAAAATTAGAGACACATTCTGTATCAGCTTTGAAATCAGGAAAGAATGTTTATTGTATTCTTAAACAAATAATACAAGCAGCTGGCCTGGAGAACTAGCAAATGCAGGCAATCGTGATAATATCAAGCACGTAGCAATGATATCCAAAATTAGAATGCCTGCATTAAGTACCAAAAGTTTCAAGTCCCCCTCCCTGTGCAAGTTGTTCAACTCAAGAGGGGGGCGGGGAAGGGAGAGGCCAGAGAGTTAGGGAAAGTGGGAGAAAGTGGAATAATGGAGAAGACTGTAGCTAAGCTATTTATACTGGTCCAACAAAAGTCCAGTTCCTGAAGCAGGGATCCGGGCACCTAGGCAAACAATAATCCAAATGCAAGGGGGAAAGTGATGAAGACATGTGATGAGTGATGGTTACTTCATGGCTCCCATTATAGGAATCATCAGGGCTTTTTTTGTAGAAAAAGCCCAGTAGGAACTCATTTGCATATTAGGCCACACACCCTGATGCCAAGCCAACTGGAACTGTGTTCCTGTGCATTCCTGCTCAAAAAAACACCCCCCCCCCCGGGAATCATCCTGGACAGACACCAGCTCTTTTTGGTGAAGGATTCTGGCTCCAATTATATGGTCAGAGGTTTGAGTTAAAAACAACAGATTCTATTTTTCCCCAGTTTTGAAAGGAAAAGAGAGGCCAGGTGTACTCACAGGTTTGCATCTGATTGGCTGAAGAGGAGGAGGAAGAGGAGTGTGTGGAGTTTCCAAGCAGTTGGAGAGCGAATTGAACTGAGGTTTCATGGGAAATTCAATGGTCCAAATTAGTGCTGAAATGTGCATACCAATTTCTATGGCAGGATTCTTTTATGACTAAGTCCCCACTAGTCATTAGTGAGAGCCATTTGGGGTTGCTGAACTCCAGGTGCGGCCTAGAGATCTCCCAGAATGTCAACTGATCTCCAGACTACAGAGATCAGTTTCCCTGGGGGAAAAGGCTGCTTTGGAGGGTGGGCTCTGTGATATTATATCAGAGCCAGATCTGGGGAGGGGCAGAAGGGGGTGCTTGCCCTGGGCACCACTGGAGCGGGGAGGTGCCAAATTGGGTATGGAGTCCATTCTATTCTATGGGCCCACAAGGTAGAATGGGCCAATAAGGGGGTGCCATTTTTAAATCCCCCCCCTCAAAAAACGTGTAGATCCGGTCCTGTATTAGATCCCACCGAGGTCCCTCCCCGCCCCAAAGCATGCTCTCTCCCAGCTTCACCTCCAAATCTCCAGGCATTTCCAAACCCAGGATACTGAACAAGTTCACTGGGGCTTCTAACATCCCCAGAAAGTGTGATAAAGAGTAGCTGTCCTGCTTATACTAGATCTTGGACTTCTGAGCTTCAGAGGGCCATAAGCCTTGTGACTGGCAGAAAGAACTGATGGTTCCACATTGACAAACCCAAATAAAATCTTGAAGGTAGCACACTGAAACAACATAGGGTCAGAATAGAAGTAACCTTTTGTAATAAATAGTTTATTAATATTTTTCTGAAAGTTTTTTTTTTTATTAGAAGCTTCTTTATTGAAACAAAAAGAAGTCAGAACCAATGTTCCCTGTAAGCTGCACAGTCTTGTGAGCAAAAATTCTATTTTGTGAACTACTGGCATTAAAGTTGTGAGCTATTGCATGTCAGGGATGCCAAACTCATTTGTTATGAGGACCAGATCTGACATAAATGAGACCTTGTTGGGACGGGCCATGTTGGGTTGGGCCAGGCCATCCCAGGCTGGGCCATATGTGTACCTATTTAAGATTAGGTTAGCAGAGATATAAATTTTATAAAGAACACAAACAAACACAAATATATATTTTTAAAAACTTAAAACATGCTTAAAATTGGTTTTAAAGATGCTTTCTTTGTATTTCTCCAATGGGACCGAGGGAACTCAGCAAAGGAAGCTGTGGCTCTTTCCTTCCCTCCCCTGGGGACTGGGGGGGGGGGAGAACCTCAGCCAATAGAAGGAAGAGAGGCTTGGCTCAGTAGCTCTGCTGTGCAATTGAGAGAGCCTGGCAAAGCAAGCTATTCCTCCCTGCCCTTCTTCCCCAAGGGAGGAGCCTCAGCCAATGGAGAAAATAGAGATTTTGCTCTGTAGCACCTGTGCAATTGAGCAAATCTTGCAAAGCAAGCTGTTATGCAGGAGGAAGCAAGATATAGGGAGAAGGAAGCAGATGACAGCCAATTGCTTGGGGGCGTCATAGGAGCCCTCCGGCGGCCTGATTCAGCCCCTGAACTGCATGTTCGACATCCCTGGACATTATTATGCTCTGGGGTCATCCTTCCTAGCTAAGACAAAAATGTGTGATCTGGAGGCTAAAAATCTGTGAGCTAGCTCACGCTAACTCAGCTTAGAGGGGACACTGGTCAGAACAACATATGATGTATTTCATAATGTTTTGTAAATGGTAGTTCTGCCAAAGTAGAAAATATTTTTTTAAAAATTGAAATCATACTCTGCCCTGGAAAATGCTAAAAAAAAACCCCAACCCCCCTAATTCTAATCTGATTCCAGTCATGGCATTAGGCCAGTCTTAACAATTAAAATTCCTAGGTGCTTGTTTCAGAATTTTGAGCACTAATATAACCCATCTTCCTCCCTCCCCCAGCGTAGAGTTAGATACATGGGGGCAGGGCCGGATCTAGAGGGGAGTGCTTGCCCCAGGCACCGACGGAGGGGGGGCACCAAATTGGGTATGGAGTCCATTCTATTCTATGGGCCCATAAGATAGAATGGGCCCATAAACGGGCATCATTTTTTAATTTTGCCCCCCCCCCTCAAAAAACATGTTGATCTGGTCCTGCATGGGGGAACTTGGTTTTGTTGCATTTTTTAATCCTTCAAGGAAGACTTCAACAATCCCAAGCATAGGGTTCTTTCTCCCTCAGTTAATCTTCATAACAACCAATTCAGGTAGGGTTGTCAGGCCATTCTGGGAGGGTTGCTGAGATTGAAGAGAAGCAGCAGGTGATCAGACATAACTAGTTAAACTGAGTGATGGATCAAGGTCAAGTGAGCTCCATGGCTAAGTATGGGAGTTTAGTTAATTTATTTTAGCATATAAATTATCTGTGTGCTGATGCAATTGTGCTAGCTATTTTTGCACTCTTTATGAGTCTGAGCCTATGCTGCATTTGTTTACCTTTCTGGTGCTCTAGTCCAAGTCTAAGACAATTAATTCAGACTAACAGGAAAACAACTGTTCCTGCCTCATTTTTATTCTTCTTGCATAGTGGTGAACAGCAAGATTAATTGAATAGCCATTGACTATCCAGCTTGATACAACTCAAACACCCAGTTAAAAGTCTCGTTCTACCTCCTTTGATGTCAGTCTTTTGACCTTGAAACTGATCTGTCCTCTAAGGAAGATTAACCCCCCCCCCTCCCAAAGCACCAGTTTGGTTTGCTGGAAGACCAAGCTCTCAATCTTCTTAAACAAATATTTAAATGTTCACTTTCAGTGCCATCCTAAACAGAGTTACACCCTTATAAGTCCATTGACTTCAATGGACTTAAAAGGGTATAGTTTTGCTTAGGATGGCACTGTTGGCTGCCTGCATTCCAGAAGTGCTATCATGGTGACTTCGAAAGAAGAATGAGAATCTGTGGAAGTCTTTCATTGAAAGTTTCTTGTTTGTATACAGTTTTGCCATTGGGGTGGGCAGTCTATCAGACCATGGGCTTTGACAGGATGCAAAGAAAAAGTATTACACCTGGAAGTATGAAAGGCAAGGGTTTTCCTTGGTTTCTAAAAAAAGCTGACATGGTCAACTTTTTTGACATGTGTAGCAAGAGTACACCACAAGAAGTCTAGGCACACCTTTCTTCTCCTTAACCCACACTTCCTTCTCAGATACTTTGTTTATTTCATTTATACCCCACATTTCCTCCCAAATGGGGTCCCCAAAGCAGCTTACCTCATTCTCATCTTCTATATCTTATCCTCACATCAACCTTGTGAGTTAGAAAGGCATGACTAGCTCAAGGTCACTCAGCAAGCTGCCATGGCTATGTGGGGATTCAAACTCAGGTCCTGACACTCTAGCCACTATACCACACATTGGCTCAGAAGTTCAACAACTTGGACTCAGCAGAGAAGAAAGGCTAGATAGGAACAATTGAGGAATTCACAGACCTTCTGATCTCTGTAATTCTTAGTGAATATAAATCTCTCAGTTTCTGTAATGGCTTGGTATACTGCCTGCAGCTGTATACGTGGAGGAGGAAAGACCTAAGGCATAAAGGTATACTGCCTGCAGCTGTATACGTGGAGGAGGAAAGACCTTGCTCAGTTCCGCAGGGCCTGCAAGACCACCCTTTTTAAATTAGCTTTTATGAATGATTGAAGTATAAATCAACAACGAAGAAAATCCGCCATCAGTACTAATCAGATAGCGTCAATGATAGTATTATACTTGTTTTAGTTAATTGATTTAATGGGTTTTAAGGTTAATTAATGCTTAATTTTAATGTTTATAACGTAACTGTTCATAATGTAACTGTTTTATTGCTTGGTGCACCATTGGTCACCGCACTGTTAGCCGCCCTGAGCCTGCTTCGGCAGGGGAGGGCGGGGTACAAATAAAATTTATTATTATTATTATTATTATTATTATTATTATCCCCTTTGCATGTGAGCTCATTGCTCCCAAGGGACTGTGCTATGCCCAGGCCTCAAATTCAGTGGGAGCTCACAGGAGCACAGCTCCTGAACCTTTCTGAGAGTGCCACCTCCTTGTCCATTGATTAGTATGTGCAGCTGCATAACAATCCCTGGATGAGCTCCACCACCTATTTTTCTACAAAATGACCCCTGGTTATGCCCTAAAAGTTTACATGTTTAACAGTCCAATCTTATACAAAGTTATACCCTTCCATGACCACAGAAGTCATTGGGGCTAAGAAGGGTGTAACTCTGTTTCAGATTGCACTGCAAAAGTGTCAAACCATATAGGTGACTCCCCCACCCTGAATTCCCTGGAAAAAAATTGAACTGTATCAATGACTGTGGAGATACAAATGTATTCTTGGGTGCCTGGGATTTGGCTCAGAATGGCACAGACTGTGGCATGATGTGGTATTAAGGGCATTAAGCTGATCTCCTAAATCCAGATCATGACAAAGGGACATCGAAGGCTTGCCCTTACAAATTCACAAAAATGCAGGGGGATAAAGGCAGGCGAATCACCTTGTACACTGGACTGAAAGTTAAATATCTGAGATTTGTTTCAGCTAAGTTTTGGCAGATGTACCAAAAGCCGCAGGCTGGGCAGCTGCATGTGCTTTTGTGAACCTGTGCGACATTTTGATAAAAATGATTGAAGGGTTTTTTCTCCCCTTTGCAAGAACACAGCATAATTTCCCTACAGCTGTCTGTGGTTTGTTTTGTTTCCTTTCTGGAAAAAAAACATTGCACAAGGCCTGAGCATACCAGCTGCAGGGAAAACAGTAACCTTATTTCCAAATGTGTTAGCCATTGCTAAGCCCGCTGTAATTGTGTGCTACAAAGGCCTGAATCTGGCTTCCAGTAGGCATGAGCTTCTATATATGACTAGTGGGCACAGGATAAAGCAGCTGAGATCTGGCACAAGCGAGGTTCCTTCTGTGACTTGGTGTATCCTGAACTGCTTGTGCGAATTGTCCTCTTGAGTGTATACAGATGCACATCAGCTAATTGGTGTGGGTTTGCATATCAGGGCAGAATAGCTTTTGAAACAGAATGCCAGAAGAAATAGCCTGAATGGAAGGAAGGCCTTTAGAAGACAAGGGAGAAAGATCATGTAGTTCTGAATCATCAGCAGAGGTGGAATTCTAGCAGGAGCTCCTTTGCATATTAGGCCACACACCCCTGATGTAGCCAATCCTCCAAGAGCTTACAAAAAGGAGCCTTGTAAGCTCTTGGAGGATTGGCTACATCAGGGGTGTGTGGCCTAATATGCAAAGGAGCTCCTGCTAGAATTCCACTCCCGATCATCAGCATCTCCGCTTAGGCTAAGAAGAAGGGGCTGTGGCCCAGCAGCAGAGCACCTGCTTTGCATGAAGAATGTCCCTGGTTCAGTTCCTGGCATCGCTAGCTAAAAAGACAAAACAGATCAAGTAGTAGCAGCAGCAGCAGCAGCAGAAGTAGTAGTGATGGTGGTGGTAGTGGTAGTAGTAGTAAGTGATCTAAAAGACTTCTGCCAAACACCCTGGAGAGTCACTATCAGCGCACATATGAAACTGATTAAAAGCCGTTGCTCTGATAAAAAATCTACATAAGCCAGAGGGACATCTAGTAGAAATTAGAGTAAATGGGAATTCCAAAACAGAAATATTCTTCTATTAACATAATGGCAGGCGTGGTCATTATCTGCCATGTTTTTGCTAGCACCATTTGCTGCTTCAGTTCAACAGTAGTGATGGGAAATACCTCATTATTCAGATCAAACCGCAAAACGGAACACAAACATCTACAACAACCACTGGAGAGCCTCCAAACTTGTTTCCATGGCCTCGTTAATGCTTGGTTTCAAAAGATTGGCCTCGTTAATGCTTGCTTTCAAAATGCAGGTTAATCAACTATTACAGGGCACAACAGCAAGCACATAGACAGAAGTGGAAGAAATCTCCTAGGCACACAAGGGGGAGGGATGATTTCTGCCTATTATTACGGACCAGCATGTTGCCTTTCATGACAATTGTGGGAGTCTCCAGTTCTGAGGAGCATGTGTGTGTGTACAGTGGGCTCCTGCACAAAGGTAGAAAGATCTGTTCTGTGAATGAAACTTCTCTTTCAGTTCTTTGGATACAGCCAATTGACTCTTGTGTAAGAAAGCCTTCTTCCATATGAAGGGTAGAGAAGACACCCTCTGGTACATAGAATGAGTAACATCAGTGAGGTACTATTAGCTACAATGCTGAGGGTATGGGTAGAACCTGAGCTGGGGACACTGTAGCTCTGCTGCCCATGGAACATTGCTTGCTAAAGCGAAGAAGCAAATAGGATGTGGTGAAGCCTCTAACAGATGGTGCAAGTAATGAAATTTTGTCAGCAGTCCACAGCATTTTAAAACACAGAAACTGAAAAAGAGCACCTTGAATGAGGTGGAGAACGAGAAACCAAACTGAAAAACTCAGGTGAGCACTTCTATCTGGTGGTCATGCACTATGACCATTTAAATTTGTATTGGTAACTAATATTAAATTCTGTGTGGGTTTGTTTCTCTCTTTACCAGGGGTGGAATTCTAGCAGGAGCGGCTTTGCATATTAGACAACACACCCCTGATGTAGCCAATCCTCCAAGAGCTTACAAAAAAGAGCCTTGTAAGCTCTTGGAGGATTGGCTACATCAGGGGGTGTTGCCTAATATGCAAAGGGGCTCCTGCTAGAATTCCACCCCTGCTCTTTACTATGAAGAAAACTGAACAACAACATTTATTTTTGCTGTCAAGTCACAGCTGACTTATGGTGACCATGGGTGGGGTTTTTAAGGTAAGGGATGTTGGGAGGAGTTTTGCTATTGCCTGCCTCCGCATCACGACTCTGATACTCTATCTAACCTGGTTTAGCTTCCGAGATCTGATGATATTGGGCTAGCCAGGTCAGGGGATGACAACATATAAACAGGAATAAATAGAAAACTTCTACCCTTGCAATTCAAATGACAAAATGACATACATATCTGACACCTGGATCAGGGTTTTTAGACTAACTAGTAAACCCACTTACTTTGATTCAGCTTGAGATCTGAAAAAATGTTGCAATATTCCAAAAGTAGTAGTCCAAGAAAGTATAACATAATAATTTCTCAAATATCAGTTTTTATATGCAAGATTAATGGGAGTCATTAGGTGTGTTTGTTACAGCACCCTGCTAATTATATTACACTATATTCAATTTACCATTACCTTTCCAATTAAACTCTGTAATTTTAAAAAGTGCCCTCATTAGTTATTTGATTGCTTTACAGCTCTCTTTGGTAAAGCTAACATCTCATCCACCCTATGGAATAACTATCTTTCTTGGGGAAGAGTTCTGTGAGCCTCCATTTCATTTTTTAAAGAATTAAAACCACAGCCATGTAGCTTCACCATCGTATGGTTGGTGCATAAGAGCAGTAGTCTTCTAACAGAATTCCAAATGCATCCACTGCCAGAATTAGAAATACCACTCTGTGGCTGAGGACAGACGGGTCTTCTGGGGCGGCTTGGAGGCATCCCAAATTAGGGTGGCTCAAAAAGAGCTGTCCCAACACCTCTGCACGCTCACCCGCCTGCTGCCCCCATCCCATCTGTGTGGCGGCTGGGCGTCTCTGCATGGGAAGGTGCCCCAGAAACCGGATTCCTTGTTTTTTACCGCAGGGGGCAAGCGCTCATGCTCATGAGTGCTCCAGCACTATGAATGGTTTCTTTTACAAAACTCCCCTAGGAACAGCTTGGGGCAGCTTGGCAGTTCCACACCACCAAGTCGCCTTGCTTGCGCCCTTCCCTGTCCAGATGGCGGGGAGGTGACTGATGGCCGGCTCAAAGATTTGCTACCACTTTGGAAGTGGTAGCTTTTTGAGCCAGTCTCAGGCACCTGGAGGATAGGGTGAGGATGGCCGGCAGATGTTGCCGTCTGCACAGATTTTTTGGGTTGACTTCAGAGGCATCTCTGAGTCGACCCAAAGTGCTGATCTGTTATCAGCCTGTAAGGCCATTTGAGTAAAGACTGTAGATGTGGAATTTGTTGCCTGAGGATGTAGTGGTGGTCGCAGGAATAAACAGATTTAAAAGAGGATTTGATAGATTCATGGAGGATAGGTCTACAGTGGCTATTAGCCATGGTGACTGAGGGGAACCTCCACATTCAGAAGCACCAGGGGTGGAATTCTAGCAAGAGCTCCCTTGCATATTAAGCCACACACCCCTGATGTAGCTAATCCTCCAAGAGCTTACAAAAAAGAGCCTTGTAAGTTCTTGGAGGATTGGCTACATCAGGGGTGTGTGGCCTAATATGCAAAGGAGCTCCTGCTAGAATTCCACCCCTGAGAAGAACTAAACCTCTAAATCCCAGGGGAAGGCAGTGGCCTCTATGACCTGTTGTTGACTGTTCAGAGGAACTGGTTGGGCACTGTATGAGACAGGATGCTGGACTTGGTGGACCACTGGTCTGATCCAGCAGCAAGGCTCTTATATTCTTATGATAGCCTCAAAACTAGTAATTTGTGTACTGAGTGGTATCCAAAGATGGCCTTCCAATGATAAAAGATCCTTGTTTTCATGGAGGGCCTCTTCCATTGATGGAAGGAGCACTTCGATGAACAGAAGTGTTTGGGGGAGCAGCTGTGGCTCAGTGATAGGGCATCTACTTGGCATGACGCAGAAGATCCCAGTTTCAACCCCAAGCATCTCCAGTTTAAAGGATCAGGTGATATGAAAGGACTTGACTTGATGGCCTGCAGAGCTGCTGCCAGTCAGAGTAGACAGTAGTTAAAGCTTGATGGTTGTATGGATCTGGGAATGCTTTACCATCAGCGCTTCATAGAGCACGCAGATATATAAGCATGCACTTTATGTTAATATGTCTTTTCCGATGGCTGTGAGCTGTCTGGTAATACACTGAATTTCTGATAATTTTATTCTGGAACTGTGCCACTGGTATCAATCTTATGGTATTATCTGTAAATGGACAGAGTTCAGGGAATGTAAATAAAGGAGGGGGAAAAAATGTCAAGGAGTAGGTTTGAAATTCCCCTGGCTCTAATTAGGTATGATTCCAAAGCTCGTTAGCTTCAAAGGTCCTTAAAGAAAAAGAAATCGGGGTCTGACATTTTAAATTACCTATTAGGAGTCTCATTATGCAGGGGGTTAAATCTACAGGGCACATGTTTGACATTTCAACTTAGCCTTAAGTGTGCGGCCTAATTTGGTATTAACATTGCAGCAGGTGTGCAGTGTATAATTTGTTGTATAATGTGGTGATTAGAGAGGTGTTCAAGTTTAGTGCTGGGCTGGAAAGGTCCTTATCATAGGGGGCAAAGCAGTGTAGTGGTTACAGAGTGGCGGACTCTAATATGGAGAACTGAGTTTGATTCCCCACTTCTCCATCTGCAGACAGCTGGGTGAACTCAGGCCAGCCACAGTTCTCTCAGAGCTCTCTCAGCCCCAGCTACCTCCCAGGGTATCTGCTGTGGGGAGAGGAAGGGAAGGCAATTGTAAGCCACTCTAAGACATCTTGGGGTAGTGAAAGGTGGAGTATAAAAACCAAATCTTCTTGGATAACATGGTCCATTGGTCTGTGCTGGCAGCTGCTTACAGATGATACACCTGCTCTAATGGGCACATTGTTGGTAATGCACAATTGCACCCACTCTCATTGTAATTCAAAATAATAATGATAATAATGCATAAATAAACTGTTTGCCACGGTGTTGTGTTCTCTCCAGCACATAATTCAAATGTGGCTCAGCCTGACGTACTTTGGGACAATATGCTTTGAGCCTAGGATTGCCATAATCCAGGTAGAGCCTGGAGTTCTCCAAGAATTATACCTGATCTCCAAACTTCAGAATTAGTTCCCCTGGAAGAAATGACATCTTCCGCAAGTAAAGTCTGGGAGAAACAGAAGTCCTAAGAATATTATATCCCTCTGAGCTCCCTCTGCTCCTCAGATTCCACAATCCCTGGGAACCATCCTCTAATCTCCAGGAATTTTTAAAGTCAGAGTTGGCAACCATACTTGGCCTTTTCAATAGTTTTCCCTCTGTTCACCAGGGGGAGAGGCATTTGTAATGCATCTGAGCATTCTGGCCAGCATAGGATTAACATTAATGGTACAATTGTGACTCAAGATATTGTCATGTTGATTTACCATCAGGTCCTCCCTGGCCACCAGTGGGGGTTTGGGGGTAGGGTTGGGATACTCCTGGACATCTGGGTGTGGAGTCCAGGGAGAACAGGGACCTCAGTGAGGTATGACGCCATAGTGTCCACCCTCTAAAGTATCCATTTTCTCCCGGGGAACTGATCTCTGTAGTCTAGAGATGAACTGTAATTCCAGGAGATCCCCAGGTCTCACCTGGAGGTTAGTATCCCTAGATGTATAGAAACTGTCCATCTGTGTTTTCTTCCACATGCTGAGAAGAATTTTACTATACACTATTATTCAGTAAGACACCGGAAGCAGAGAACCATAAAATTCCTCCTCATTACATGCTACAGCGGTTGTCCATAGCCATCTCATGTTGTCCTTATATTATGGTTAGAGTTACTAAAGCTGACAATAAAGAGGTTTGGTTTGGGGAGTGTTTGTTAGAGGTTTCTTCTCAAGATGTGACTTAACATTTGGGTTGGATTTCTGATTTTTTAACGATGTCCAAAAACCCATTGTCATCTTGGTGAAACCCAGTGATGATGATGATTATTTATTTGATTTATGGATCACCCAAACCCTGCTACTGCTGCCCTGATCAGCTGCCCTGGGGATTTTATTCGACACATTTCTTTCCCCCCCCCCCCCCCCTGTAACAAGTTTTATTATGAAGGAGCTCAGTTTTGAAATCCAAATCCTGTTTATCAATCCTAGCAGTGATCTGTTGGCCCAGGTCTGTGTTAGGGAGATGATAAAATCCATTTTTGAAGTATATAATCCTCTTATTAGTTATATAAGGGAGAAAGGTTGGAAATTTTTCAAATGAGGACTTGAATGGTTTTGTTCCTTTGTCATTCAAACCTGTCCTAGGAGTGTGATTCACTGACCACTGGCATAATCTTCAAAGCTGTTTCCACTGGTGTTATTCAAATCTTTTTTTGGTCATTTCCCACGTCTATAATTCAAATGTAAAACAATCATGGACCTGTTTTATTCCGCATCCACCTTCATCTGATCTTATTGGCAGAAGCTCTCCTATCTCATCGGCAGAGATCTCTTAATTGGAAATACCAGCACACAAAGGACCTTCTGCATCCAAAAATTCAGCATGGCCTAGTGGTTAGACTTGGATCTGAGAGACCTAACTTTGAATTTCCGGTTTGCTACAGAAGTACAATGAGTGACCTTAGAACAATCACTCCAACAATCACCCCAGAGATGTGAGGATAAAATGAAGGAAGGGAGAAGAGTGTTGTAAGTAGTTTTGGGTCCTTTTCAGAGAGAACAGGGAGGTATAAATACATACCGGTAAATAAACATAAATGCAAAAGCTCTGGGTAGAATATGGATCTATTTTGCAGGTGGGTCTCTTTTTCTGCTACTGCTCTACTTACATTTATAAATATACCATACAAGAATCCACAATGGTATACAGTTAAGCTGTGTAACACTGAAATGTAATTAATTTATCAGCAATATTTGTGCGTACTTATTATACAGCAGGACCACTGTTATTATTCCAGCAAGACCATTGACTGTGTTGCCCCTTCTTTTCTTCAAATGAACATAGGTTATTAATATTATGTTCCAGGTATGAAGAAGATTCGAAACATTGACCACAGCTGGGAGCAGTATTACATTTTTTGGAGAGACTATACGGCATTCTATGGTCCTGCTGGACAGGGCTACAGAAACAATGTATGGACACTGTTTCTCCTTGTTCTTATGGTTCTTTAAACTGTTCCCTTTTGTGGGTATCATTCTATAATAATTACACACAAATAGTGTTGATAAATTATTTTTATTTCAGTGTTACGCAGTTGAATTTTGTGTGTGTGTGTATGTGTGTGATTTGGTCACTTACATTTATACACAACCTTTACTAGCCTCCCCTATCCTCAGTGGTAGAAAAGACCTTTATTCACTTCTATAAGCCAAGAACAATATCAGTGGACATAAGAGAAGTCATGTTGGATCAGGCCAATGGCCCATCCAGTCCAACGCTGTCACAGAGTGTCCAAAAAACCCAAGTGCCATCAGGAGGTCCACCAGTGGGGACAGGATTCTAGAAGCCCTCCCACTGTCCCCTCCCCCAAGCACCAAGAATATAGAGCATCACTTGGCCCAGATAGAGAGTTCCAGTGGTCATTGGATGGCATGCTGCTATTTCTATCACTGTCTCCTTTTCAAGTGTAAGCCTTGTAAAAATGTTTATTTATTATTTAAAACCCTGTAACATGCTTTCACCTGCATAGTGAGCCTAACCTAATGATGCTGCCTTCTAGAGGAGGCACTTACTGCAGGGTGGCTGGGTGAGGCATTGCCTGGCAGCAAAGCAAGAGAAGGAGGGGAGACTCCAAGAAGGAAAAACAGCCAGAGAGGAAGCTGAGGTGTTTTTCCTTCTGATGGAGAAGAGAATTTCTAAGATGCGGTTCCTAGGGAAAACTGACTGTGGAAACAGAGAAAGGCAGTTAGTGGAGGAGTGGCCATCTGCTGGACTGAGCTGTCAATGCTGTGAGGAAAAGTTGCTGTTTTGCGACTGTGAGATAAAGTGGATTCTTGGTGACTCTGAGGAAAAATAACTAGACTTTCTTCTCTGTTTCCCCAAAGTTTGGAATTGCCACTATTACTTTTATTTATACTGTTTGTTAAACCTCCCTGCATGATCTTATTGTTTCCTTCACCTTTCAATAAATGTTATTTGTTTGTGTTCAGGTTTTGAATGGGTCATCCACAATCCTGTGACCAATATCCTGGCCCTTTTAAGGCAAAAAGGGTTGCATCAGGATTTCCCTAGGTGGTACAGATTCATTGCAAAGACTGCCGCTGTAATCCCCTACTCTCCACTTTGGAGCGCTCAATTGACTTTAATGCTACTGTTTGCAGGTAAATAGGAAGGGTTGAGCTGAAGGCGTTTGATGCCCAAGAGGAATTTTAAATTTTGCTTCCACCTCTTTATCACATCTTGTTGTGTGCAAAGCAGAATAACATTGACACATCAAACCAGCCAGAAGTTTATGAGATGCTGTTTTTTTTTTTTAATTTCATTTTGTTTATTCCAGCCATTTTTTAAAAAGTAAAGTATTTCTGGAATCAGCTTGTAGTTTCTTTACAAAATAGATGTCATGCAAAAGAGATTTTAAGAAGACTCTTTACTGTAATAGGGTGACTGGAGGTCTCCTGGAATTACAATTTACCTCCAGATTACAGTTATCATTTCCCCTGAAGAAAAAAGTGGTTATGGAGGGTGACTTTTATGGCATTATACTGTAACATCAATTAGGGCTGTCAGGTCCCCTTGCCAATTTGGGGCATTCTGGGGGTGGTTGGGGATGTTGCATGATGGCCCTAATATGATGATGTTACCCAGAAATGATGTCATTATGTCAGGGACATTGCTTGGGGAATGCTCTGGTTTTGGGGCAAACTTTATGGTTAAATTGGGGAGGGGTTTAGGGGAGGGATTTCCCCCATGGCCAGCTAGTCTGCAGTGGGGAGAAACCCCCAAAACTGGGAGATCCCCCACTGGGACCTGGGGGCTGACAACCCTAACATCAATACAAATTCGTAGTATACTTCTAGTGATAATAAGCTTTGAGGCAAGTGCAGGAGGCACTTCAGGTCTGGAGCTTCTGTTCTCAACATTGGTGGGTTCCAGCAACTGTAGTGACTCATAGGGAAGTTTCAAGTGAGAAGGAGTGAGCTGTAATAACTGGGTTCCACAGGGTGACACTTTAACTAGGTCTTTTGTGCCTTCTGCAAAAAAATCATGAATATGCTGGTTGCAGGTAAGTTTGCCTACTGGCCATGAGAAAAAAAACCTCCTGTCTTTTTAATAAAGGCTTGATGTATGGAAATAGGCAGCTGAAGCTTTTCAAGGAATGAAAGGTAAGGAACATCCTCTGGTATTTGCTGCTGAGCAAACTGCTATTAAACAGACAGCAGGGGGAAAAGTTTAAAAGTTGGCAACCCTAGCTTAAGAATATAAAAGAAGCTATGTCGAATCAGGCCAATGACCCATCCAGCCCAACACTCTGTGTGGCCAAAACCCAGGTACCACCAGGAGGTCCACTAGCAGGGTCAGAACTCCAGAAGTCATAGAATCATAGAGCGGGAAGGTACCTCCAGGGTCATCTAATCCAACCCTCTGCACGATGCAGGAAATTCATAAGTACCTCCCTCCCATAATAGTGTATCACTACAATTCATGGAATAATGTTACAAAATTGTCTTTTTATTGTAGTTGTACAAATAATTAATGTTGTGCCCTATGTTAGAAGAGAGATAGAAGCAGGAACATTCAAGTCAACTTCCTGTACATCGGGACTCTTTCATTGGAATTATATTTATTGGGACTTGTACCTTCAATTTTTCTGTATTGAATGAACACTTGATATTTGATTAATTGTATCTTAGTAATTTGGTCACTATAACCTTTTGGGTATGTTGCATACAAACTTCCTGGTGGAGACTGGTGCTCTTCCAGAATTACAGCTGAATCTCCACACTATAGAGATCAATTCCCCTCAAGAAAAGGTCTCCTTTAGAGGCTAGATTATATCCCATTAAAGTCCTTTCCCTCCCCAAATCCCTCCTTCCCTACACTCCACTCCCAAATTTTCAGGAATTTTCCAGCCTGGAGTTTGCAGCACTACCTATAGTAGCCAGGACTGTATGCGCTAGTATCCTTGCTAGATCAGCCATAACAGACAATCAGTGTAGCCAGCTTTGTTAATACTTATGATCTGGGAGCCACACGAAACAGTGTTAAGGCCTCTTCCTCCCCTCAGCTGGTAAGTGCCATCAGAGCAAACCATATTGATTATTCTGCTCATCTCATGTATGCAATACAATGCACACAGCTCACCATCATGCACATAGATTAGGACAACTGTAGGTAGATTTTTGGGCCAAATAACGTTTATATTTCTTGTGTTGAACTTGATAGTAGGGTTGCCAGGTCCCCCCTGATCACTTGTGGGGGATGTGGGGTCAGAATTGCCCAATCCAAGCTGGGAAACTCCTGAAGATTTGGGGGGCGGGAAGGACAGGAACCTCAGAGGGGTACAATGCTAGAGTCCACCCTCCAAATAATCTGTTTTCTCCAGTGAAAGTGATCTCTGTAGTAAGGAGATGAACTGCAATTCTGGGGGATACCCAGGTCCCACCTGAAGGCTGGCATCCCAAGTTGATGGATTGTTTGTCAAGTTATTGTTTAGAGTTAGACTGTAACAGATCAGGCTTTTTAAATGTGGACATTATTATAAATTCATTGTGAGAGAACACATTATAGATAAAACAAACTAAATCTCCTCATGGTTTCATTATTCATAAGAGATTACAGAATATAGTTCTTTCACTGAAGTTAATAAAATGGCTTAAGTGTGTGCGTGTAAGGACTTTAATCCTAAAATGTTTTTCTCATAAATAATGCAGTTTATAATAAAGGCTTTTAAAAGGAGTTGTCACAGAGTGATTTTTTAAAAAACAGACAAGTGATCATCACATTAGAAATATCAGTCTAAAGCAGCTGGTCTGAACAGCCAGTAAGCATGCTGCTGTCTTCCTCATTTCCTCAGTGTTTGAATCAAACTACACATTATGTGGGCAAACTGTAATTGGATTGTAATTTGAACTGGGGCCAGGGTGCTAAGAGAGAGAAAGTTTGCTCAAGCTAGTATCTGGGAGACCCAGGTTTGAATCTCCTCTCTGCCATGGAAGCTTGCTGGGTAAACTTGGGCCAGTCAGACTTTCTCAGCCTAATGTATTTCACAGCACTGTGAGAATAAAACGTGAGAATAAAGCAGATGAGATAAAGATATAAACCTCTTTGGGTCTCTCTTGGAAAGGATGGTGAAGTAATGAGTAAACACACACACATTTTCCTGCTGCACTGTTTTCCTGAAACAAATATTGTTCTTAACCCTTGATTAACCCTCACAGAGAAAAAAATACAGATATAATACTGAACTCCACCTCCTCAGCTGTGAACAGTGAATCTCTAGTGGATTCAGTGTCTGTGATAGAAAGGCTCAACCATTACCCTCTGTAGTCTTGAGGCTTGTGAGTTCTTTGCTCCTTCCTCTCATTTCCCAGTGTCACTTGGAGCACCAGCAGGAGAAAAATTTTAAAAATGGCTATCAAGCCAATAGCATGATGTCACTTCTGATACAAACCCAGAAGTGTCCTCTCTAGGAATTGCTGAAAACTCTATAAAATTATTTACAAAATTACTTAGGTAAATGATTAGGGACTATGATCTGTACTAATGCCTATAGGTTGTACTGCTTGTTGCTGTAAGGAGAATCTTATTATGTAATTTTTATTGCAATGATTTTTTATTGTAATTTTTGATCGTAACATGATGCAATTTGATCGTAACACTTATGCTTTGCTTTAGTTCTCTTTTCAGATTTCTGGTTGGTCCCTGATTTCTACGGTCCAAGTCCTATTGCACTGTCGATGGGAGGTCCCATCCTGTTGATTGCATTGACTCACTCCATGTCATCTGCCTTGAGTCCCAGTGAGAAAGGCAGACTATACATAATGTAAATAAATAAATGGCATTACTGTGTCATGTGCCATTGTTCTCCCCACTTTCCACTCCACTGAGTGAGCACAGGGAATGAGATGGGCAGGAGCTTGCTTGATATTAGGGTAGAATAAAGTTAGAGTCCAGTGGCACCTTCAGACCAACGGTTTTATTCAAGGTATGTATTTTCATGCACAAGCACACTTTGGATAAAATGCAATGGAAGAAAGCCATTCAAACTTATAGACTGGCTGAAAACTTATAGATAGAGGTCCATTGACTATTAGCCACAGCATATTGTTGGAACTCTCTGTCTGGGGCAAGTGATGCTCTGTATTCTTGGTGCTTGGGAGGTGCTTGTGAGGATTTCTAATGTCCTGGCCCCACTGATGGACCTCCTGATGGCACCTGGGGTTTTTGGCCACTGTGTGACACAGGATGTTGGACTGGATGGGCCATTGGCCTGATCCAACATGGCTTCTTTTATGTTCTTGTGTTCTTAAAAGCAAATTAATATGAAGACATTTTGAGACAATCGCACAACTGGTGGAATAGCACTCACCGTCGTAACCAGTATTAGAGCATTGCTCCATGGGATGCTGGCACGTCTGTGTTGTGTCAGAAGTGACATCACTGCAGCCAACAAAGATCAATGCCTCCCTGTTTGGCCTGCCAGCTTCTGCCTACCAACCAGCTTAGTGTCAGCAGGTAGCAGCAGTAATTATCAGGGGTTTTCCCAATGTTGGCGGGCACCTGGTAAGCCTAAAAATGGAGGAGGGGTGAATAAGGTTGTAAATTACTTTGAATCCTTGTCAGGGAGAAAAGCAGACTGCAAATATTTTAAAATTCAATGGAAGCAAAATTTCACAAGGAAGAGCCTCCACTGTAGCTCAGCTCTAACTATGAGCATGTTGCCAAAGAAGCCTGAAATAGCAATATGGCATTTTCCATCTCATAATTACTTATTTAGATGGCTCAGTATATTGGATTCTGAAGAAGTTATTCTCGACTCCTTTAGGAAGAGAGAGATGGTAAAATTCTTGGTGACATACAGATTAGCGGATTCCATTTTGTGGTGGACTGTGGACATCTTACTCAAATTAAACCTAATTTGCCGCATGGAAGTAAGGTTGTTATGGGAAAAGATTGAATTTCTGTTGAATTCAATCAACTTTCCTTTAGCTCATCTTTTAAATCAATAAAGGGGAGAGAGAAGACTGTCATGGAACAGCATTTAATTAGAGAGACCCTTCAACAAAGTATTATCAACAGGTCATAAAATACCAAATTGGTCTAGGAAAGCAGATGGCTTTGCTTGTTGACTATTCAGTGACTATCATCAGAAAATAAACTATTCATTGAGGTTTTGTTTCTGTGGCTGCATTCATGAGCAGGCAGCTTAAGAAGCTTAAATTCCAGATGAAATAAAATCTTACCTTTTGGTTTCTCTCCTATTGGCAGTGGGTGAAGACAGGTGAACAATCTAAGAGTGGGAGAAATATTTTAAATATATATTCTGTGCACTGAAAACAGCTGCCTAAGAATTCAGCAAATGTGTTTTGAAACCACTTCTGTTACACTGTAGAACAGAGTTGTTGTTTTAACCCTGGGATGATCAGTTGTCACCTTGTCAACATTTGAAGTCCATATGCTGTGCTTGCTAGTGTCTGCTCCTGGGGAGAGTCTCTTGTCCATTCTAAATGGACTGTCCTCAGGCCCGTAGCTACAAGGGGGCCTGTAGGGAACAGCCCGCTGACTGCTAGACAGAGCCCCCTGACTTTCTAGACAAAGCCCTCTGACTTGGGGCCCCTAACCAGCCTCCAGTGCTTTGGCTGCATCCTTCTCCATTCTGCCGTCATCATACACCATTGCTTCTGCTTGCTTAGGGGACATGATCATACACAGTTGCTTCTGCTTGCTTAGGGGCCGGAAGAATTCTCTGACCCCCTCAGCAAGCAGAAACAACAGGACACTTTCAGAGCCCAAGACTGAAAGTTAAGCTCCACCTTGCTATTGCTTGCTTAGGGGCCGGAAGAATTCTCTGACCCCTCAGCAAGCAGAAACAACGAGTTAAGCTTTGCCTTGGGCTAGAGGGTGCCTGCAAGAAGAGGTCATTCTGGCCCTCAAGTGGGGCAGCGGGGGTAGGGAGTGTATGGCTCCATTGCAGGCTTTCTCTGCCAGACAGGGCAGGGTAGGCTGGCGCACACAAGTGGAGGCCCCAGCTGCAGTCCGGGGCTGGGGATCAGTGGATAGGTGATGTTTGCCTGCAGGAGTTTTCTGGCCTGGTCTCGCTGGCCACCCGAGTGAGGGTGGGAGCTGCGCTGGGCAGCCTCGGCTTGCCCTCCGACAGGAAGAAATCCGAATTGGAGGTCTTGTAGCCCCAGAAGTCAGTTGCGACTTGGTGGCACCTTCCACCCCCTCCCCGGCTTGCCTAGCTGGATCATGCTATAGGTAAGGGCAGGCGACTGTGTGGCACATATCTAAACCTCTGACTGGCTCCCCACCAGAGCTGCTGGAAGAGGGGTGGAAAGGGATCACCTTGGGGCAACTGTGAGGAGGGGGGAGGCTGTATAGCAGTGAGCTGGCAGCTTTCCTCTTCAGTGGTGGTAGGAGAGAAGGCCATGGAGGTTGGGGCCACTATGTGCCCCCTGAAAAAATCAGGGCCCCCCAATTCTTCAAATCCTGGCTACGGGGCTGACTGTTCTATTTTACCTTACCTATGATAATGGTTTTATATAGAGCTCTTTTTGTATATCAGGCCACACACCCCTGATGTAGCCAATCCTCTTGGAACTTACAGTAGGTCCTGCTCTGAGAGCCCTGTAAGATCTTGGAGTAGGGTTTCCCAAACTTTTTCTCCTTTGTGGCCCACTAAAATTTGGGGGTGGAGCCAGGAGACAGGAAATGATGTACAAACACGCTTAAAACTCTTGCAATGTTTTGTTTAAGAAAGGTAGGACAATAGTGGGATTTTGCAATGCAGTTTTAAAAATAAAACATAATGAAAAAGCACAAGGATCACACAGCAGAAAACTAAAAACATAAAATGCTCTCAGCCTGGGAAAACATGAAATGATGGAAGGAAGGAAGGAAGGAAGGAAGGAAGGAAGGAAGGAAGGAAGGAAGGAAGGAAGGAAGGAAGGAAGGAAGGAAGGAAGGAAGGAAGGAGAGAGAGGGGGGGGAGAATGAAAGAAAAAGACAGTCAGAAAGAAAGAAAGGCAGCCAGAAAGAAAGACCGGTCCCCAACCCAGGGTTTGAGAACCTCTGTCTTGGAGGATTGGCTACATCATGGGCATGAGGCCTAATATGCAAAGGAGTTCCTGCTAAAAAAAAGAGACCTGGATAGTTGATTCAGAGAAAGAGAAGAGTGGTGTCTCCTTATCATTCTTAAGACTGCATCCATTTATTCCCTTTTACCCTGCTTTTCAGACAAGAATGGTCTTTCCAAGGTGACTTAAAACAATTAGAACACAGACACAGTGCTGATGGCCTAAGCCACCAAGGAATGAGGGGGACAAAATTCCAGGTCTCTGGACCACTCTGGTTAGTGGGGGGTTGGGCGGGTGCTCTGGGTCCCCCCAGACAGACCCATACCTGAGTAGAGTCCTTCCCTGGTCCTCTGCTTGTGACAATGCCTTTCAAGAACTGGCAAATCATGGTCGGTCCTTTCCTTGAGGATGTTCTTCCTGGGAGGGATACATTGTTCAGTCTTTGGGATCAACAGTGGGCTCAGGGGTGGAGGCCTCATAGCTTGAATCTAAAGAGGGAGGCAGGGTTGTATCTCAGAGAATGTGAGCTTGCTCATTTTTTTGGGAGTCCTCTTAGACATCAAATGGAGGCTCCTGGAGGTGTCTCAGATAGTTTCTTCTCAGGTGGTAACAAGACCTGAGCCTCCTCCTCCTTCATTTCTTCACCTAGTGAAGACAAGTCACATGAACACATAGGAAGCTCCCTGATACTGAGTGAAACCATCAGTCGATCAAAGTCAGCATTGTCTACTCAGTCTGGTAGTGGCTCTCCACACTCTCAATTAAAGGTCTTTCACGTCATCTACCATCTGGTTCTTTTAACAGGAGATGCTGGGGATTGAACCTGGGACCTTCTACATGCAAAGCAGAGGTTCTTCCACTGAGCCACAGCTCCTCCCTCAGAATCCTGGTTCTTGACACACCAAAAGTGTTTGGGTTCTGGGACAGAAAATCTAAATTGCAGTTTAGTTTTATCCAGCAGCAAGCAAGCATGGTGTGGGTGAAGGGATGGTGGTGGAGTGAGATGAGAAAAGGAAAACAGCACAGGAAATACAGCATCTATAAACTCTTACTGCTTTGGAAAGAACTAACTCCAAGCAGCAGTTTGGCAACCCAGTAATATATAGAGAATTACAGTTCTGCAGTGCCTAGAGATTACTTTAATGGGTATGGAATGGATGGAGCTTTGGGATAGAAAGCCCTGCTGCTGTATGCATACCAAAAAAAGGGTCCAGCTTCTTTATCCGTGCTTCGCTGTAATAAATTTGGCTCATCCCCTAATCTCACTTCAGAAAGTAAAGGCTGCTCCCATCTGTGAAAGTTCACTCAATTTGAGTAAACATGCTCACGTCTTCGGAAGACTAGTTTTGCGCCAGAGCATTAAGTACAACAAAATAAAATGGAATGGAATTGGTAAATGCTGTTATTAGTTACTTTTGCATTCTTGTTCAGCTTTAAGGACTCCTGTGACTGGAATATAATAACCATACTTTCTTGCACTGGTGAACACACAGATAAAAAGAATCTTAGCTGTGTTCCAGAGAGCTAGTTCTTATTATCTTTTAATTCTGGTTAGTAGTTGGGGGGGCTTAAATTGGGTGGGGGGAATTAGAACCCTAAAGCACTGGATGAAAATAAAATAGATACAAAGATGGATCATTTAAGATCAATTATAGGTCGAATATTTATTGCAAGAAATAAATTCATCTACTACCAATTAAACTGCAGAATATTCTGCATTAGCAAGGAAACAACTCAGGGGTTAGTGATCCAAATGCAGTGAAATCCCCAATAGGCATATAGCACAGTCTCAAAATCTCCTGTAGCAGATATTCAAGAAGCGGTTGACACCCTATTCTGGAGTGGCAGGCGTTTCCTCAGTCTTCATCAGGTGTAACGCTGCTCAGCATATAAAGTGTGACAATGACCACTGATCACACAAGAATACACACAAAGATGCTTTATACTGAAACAGACCCCTGGTCTATCAAAGTCAGTATTGTCTACTCAGATGGGCATCAGCTTTCTATGGTCTCAGGCAGAGACCTTTCATGCAGCCTACTGTTTGGTCCTTTTATCTGGAGATGCCAGGGATTGAGCCAGGGATCTTCTGCATGTGAAGCAGAGGGTCTCCCACTGAATCACAGCCACTCCTCTCATTGAGGCAATCTGATCAGGAGCTAGCTTCATGTACTGCTGAGAGAGTCCAGCAAAGTAAGTATGGCTGAGCTGGTAAGTGCCATGCCCATAAACAGTGGAGGTGGCTGGTGGCCAGGAGTTGCTCATTACGCAAGGAGAAGTGGGTGAGAGTTGGGACCCAAAGGAAGTAAAGACACAAAGAGGGAAAGAAAAGGAAATGGAAAGACCACCCAATCTTCAGGCAAGTTCCTGGTGAAGATCTTGGTAATCACCATGGGTCGTTTTGTAGAAAAAAAGGTGGTGGAGCTCATTAGCATATGATGCCCCCCCACCAGCCAAAAGCAAACCGAGGCAAGAAAGGAGAGCCCTGGGTGAATGAGGCCTGCTTGGGCTAGCTAGAGATCCAGCCAGCCCAAGCAGGCCTCACTCACCTGGGGTTCTCCTTGGCTGCCCCTACTAGTCAAAAAGCCAGCAAGTCACGTGCTGCCCAAAATCACACAGAAGTGGAGAAAGGGTGGTGTGGGCTTCTCCAGGGGTTAATGAGGGTTGCTGGGGATGTGGCAAAACTGCTGGCTGGCTGCCCACTCTTCTAAGCCAGGATTGTTATGCAGCTGCACCTACTATTCAATGAGCAAGGTAGGTAAATGGGGAGGAAGAGAGGGAACCCATCAGAAATGTTCAGGAGCTGTGCTCCTGTGAGCTTCTGCTGAATTCAAGGCCTGGTCATCACCTTGACAGGGGGGAGCGGGGAGGTAGTGGATCTGGCTCAAACCTGCTGCTAATGACCAGCATGGCTCTGGAATGGAGCCTGTGATCAGACTGAATAAGAAGATGCATTCTTGTGTTGATCTACAGTGAACACCCCAGGACAGGACACACATGAACCATCACTTACAGTCACCTTGCCAGAGGAATGAGTAAGACAGGATGGCTGTTGAACTAAAGAAAGCTCCCCCAGAGTCCCCTGTGCACCATGTCATGTCCCCCACACAGGCTCCAGCTTGCAGCTGGCATAAGAAAGATGAATGCAGTCATCATGGCTGCAGTGAGACCCAGGACTCAAGGTCAGGGAGGAATTGCTCTGCACCAGTAGACTGCAGTCACCTTGCTGGCAGGACAAGTGGGGGGAGGGACATGCACACAAGCCAGGAGGAGAAGAGAGGATAACATGACTGGCTGGCTGAGAACATCACTGGTGGTGGTCCCTCAAGATCAGCATGAGTTTGGGCTCATCATCCAGTTCATGCCCATCCCTAGTGGGAAGCTAAGCAGGGTAAGCTCTGTTCAGTATTTGGATGAGAGACCATCAAGAACAGAGTTGATACACGGAGTCAGGCAATGGCAAAGACTCATGAATGTCTCTTGCCTTGAAAACCATACAGAGTTGCCATAAGTCAACTGTGACTTGAAGGCAAAAAAGAAAGAAAGAAACCTTTAATATAGGACAGAGAGCTGGATTCTGAAAGGACAGGGAGACCCTGATGTTCATATGGTAATGTCTGTGTTCAAATTTCAAAAATGACAGTCATCAGCTAGTGCAGTCTGCGGAAAATTTCACTAAGGAAAATCATAGCCTCGGAGGTATGCAGATGTGGAAATACTCTTGAGAACATGTTAATGAACCGATGATGGTGAATCATTCAGGAGATCAATCCAGCATTTGGCTGCCAGCTACCTAAATGGCAATGAGATCCAGCCCTAATAAATGTATTCCTAATGATGACACAGTAAGGAATAAGGGAGAAGTCATTTGAAAACGTACAACTGGAAAGTGTACTTTTGGAAGAATTTCACCTGCTCAAGTTTTCAAAGGACTAGCAAGAGCCCAAATTTTGCTGTACCACCCTGAAGGAGATTTCCTTAAGACAAAGAACTCAGTTAAAAGATGCATGTGGAATTCCTTCTGCTGAATGCCGATGCTGATACATTAAAAGGCACTGACACTTACAGGAGATGCGGAGGAGGAAAGAAGAAAGAAAGAATGAAAGAGCCTTTGAAATAGGGCCTTTTGATTTTTGCTGCTGCCACTTTGGGCGTACCGTCGACGATAACCACGCTATCAGTTAATGAGCCAGTTCATTTTAAATTTCAAATGAGTATGAGAGATAACAAGCAAAAACAACAAAAAAAGATGGTTACATATACTAGGAGCCAGCTGTCACCAGAAAGCTGCCTAAAATGACATCTTCAGGAAAAAGTGAGGTTCCCTGTTCTCTGTTCTTCCTTGAGCAGAGACCATACAACAACATGGCACAGCATAACAGCTACTGAATGGAACTTCCATGGAGACCTGTACTCAGTTGATTATTATGAAGCAGGGCTTTTTTTGAGCAGGAATGCACAGGAATGCAGTCACAGCTGGCTTGGTGTCAGGAGGTTTGGCCTGATATGCAAATGAGTTCCTGCTGGGCTTTTTCTACAAAAAAGGCCCTGTATGAAGGCTTTGTGATGGAATACCAAGTGGTAACCTAAGATCTGGTACAAACCACACAATCAAAGGCTTTAGCGTAGTCAATGAAACAGAAATAGATGTTTTTCCGATACTCCTGTGCTTTCTCCATAATCCAGCGAATGTTGGCAATTTGATCTCTAGTTCCTCTACCTCTCCAAAACCCAGCTTGAACTTCTGGTAGTTCCCGATCTACATACTGCTGAAGTCTAGCTTGTAGGATCTTTAACATGACCTTGCTGTCATGAGAAATGACTGCAGTGGTGCGATAGTTTGAACATTTCTTGGCATTACCCTTCTTTGGGATTGAAATATAAACTGACCTTTTCCAATCTTGTGGCCACTGTTGTGTTTTCCAAATTTGTTGACATAATGTGCATATCACTTTAACAGCATCATCTTTTAGGACTTTGAATAGCTCAACTGTCATCTCCGCTTGCTTTGTTGTTAGTAATGCTTTCTAAACCACCATTATTACTTTATACTTTATTTGCTTATTCCTTTATTATTCCACTTACTATTATTCCAGCAACGAACTGTTTTTGTTAGCCTATGAATAAAACCAATAGCAATATAGAAGAAAGGTGCTCACATCCAAAAATCCCTCTGTGCTTTGAATGGTAAAAAAGGTAAAGGTAGTCCTCTGTGCAAGCACCAGTCGTTTTCGACTCTGGGGTGACGTTGCTTTCACAACGTTTCATGGCAGACTTTTTTACGGGTGGTTTGCCATTGCCTTCCCCAGTCATCTACACTCCCCTCCCCCCCGGCAAGCTGGGTACTCATTTTACCGACCTTGGAAGGATGGAAGGCTGAGTCAACCTGGAGCCAGCTACCTGAACCAGCTTAGGCTGGGATCGAACTCAGGTCATGAGCAGAGGGCTCCGAATGGTAAGGACTATGATAACTCAGCTGTGATAGTTTGAGTTTGTCAGATGGCTTTGCCATGGTCAGTACTTGGACAGGAGGCCATCAAGGAAGGCTAGGGTTTCTTTGGAGGTTTTTCTGTGAAGATGAACATAAGAACATGATCCACCTAGTCCAGCATCCTGTCTCACACAACCAGTTTCTCTGGAGGACCAACAACAGGGCATAGAGGCCAAGGCCTTCCTCTGATGTTGCCTCCTGGCTCCGGGATGCAGAGGTTTATTGCCTCTGAATATGGAGGTTCCTTTCAGTCACAATGGCTAGTAGCCATTGATAAACTTATCCTCCGTGAATCTATCTAATCCTTTAAAAAAGCTGTTTCTACCTGTGGTCATAACTACATCCTCTAGCAGCAAATTCCAATGGCAAATCACCTCCGCTTGTCTCTTGCTTGGAATACCTTGTCAATGGAGTTGCTGTGAGTCAGTTGCGACTGGATGGCAGGTTCTTCTTCTCATTTAATGTCATAAAGGTGTGTGCATTTGTTGAAATATATTATCAGAGTCTCTCTTCTGGGTACCTCTGCTTTTGTTGTACCTCTGCTGTGGTTGTACCCTAGCTATGGAACCTTTGATATCTGCCTGGCCCAAGGCCTCATGAAGAGCTTCAAGGAACATGTTGTCAGACCATTAAAAAATTACATCTTTCAGAGCATTAACAGTACTTGATTACTATAATATAGTGGGTTCCATGCAATGAAGAGGCGAGGTGGCAGTGATAATCAGCTCTCTATTAGATGCAGCATAGTATAGGGCTGCACTAAAAGACTAACTACTGGGCCAACAGGGCCAACTATATATACATTCCAGGTTCCCGCGTTAACGTCCTATTTGACCATTCAAACCAGCAGGGGGCCTGTGATTGGAGAAGGGCAGCAGGGATTTGGATCCTACTGCCCATTGTTCGCGAGTCTCCAAGCTCAGTCTTCCAGGCTCCAATGAGCATGGGAAGAACTCCATATATTGAATTCAGATCACATATATAACAATTACAATATACCATCTTTGTGATATAGAGTTGTTTGACATTTAGGGTGATACTTTGTTGTTGTTGTTGAGCAGCTCTGTTAAGAACAAGCAAGGGGCAGTTTCTCAAACAAAGGAACACGTGGTGAGCCCTCCTGGCACCATCCTTGTCAGAAATCTTTGAAGTTTTCTGGCAAAGTTGTCTGCCTAAGCTCTCTGCCCTAGCTTCATTCGTTAGCTTAATTGTTGTGCATGTTTACTGCTTAACTGCTGTTCAGCTTGAATTTTAACTACTTTTATGGTTACTTATTTTTATGGATTTTATAAACTAAGTCATGTTTGGTAGGATTGTAAGTCAGAATTTTTGATATGTATACAAAAGCAAATTAAATTTGCAGGGGTCTGCCTGGCCCTGATTGAGCTAGTTCCATTACCCTCCAGAAGTGGACATGGAAGAACTAGTTAGTTTAGCCTAGTAGGGGTGGAGACTTAGAGTTGCCAGCCTCCAGGTGGGGCCTGGATATCTCCTGCTTTTTCACCTGATCTCCAGCTGGTAGAGTCAGCTCTCCTTGAGAAAATGGCTGCTTTGAAGGGCATTGTATGGCATTGTACCATGCTGATGCCCCTCCCTGCCTCAAACCCTGCCGTCTCCTGGATTCATCCCCAAAGTCTCCAGGTATTTTCCAACACAGACCTGGCAACCCTAGGCAGAGTTGATGTATAGAGCTGAACAGTGAACGAACAGGCTGGTTGCTGGGGAGTTTGAGGAGATTTTCTGGGCTCTTATCACCTTGCATAAAGGCTATATAATTCAAGCTGCAGATTGCAGTCTGGTTACTGCATTGTCCAGTTTGTTAGAATTGGATGCTTTTGAAAGAGAAGTGGATGGGAGCAATTCAGTGCCTTGGTGGATTTAAGAAGTAGCACTTAACACAAAGTTTTCAAGCAAGACCAGTTGTTTAATTGTACTCAGATAAACTATATGCTGCGGTTTCTTGTTCATTGCTATATTTATGTATTAGCTACATTAATTTTGTTTCATTGTTCTGTATGGTGAAAAGGTTGAGTTAACTTTTAAAAATTTTATTTGAGATTGGTTTCTCTTGCAAGTTCTGTTCCTGAATCACCCTCATAGAATCCGCACAGAAAGAGGTTATAGATGTGTCCAAGGTTTTATCATAGGAACTGAATTCCTGGCATGCAGCTAACTTACTTTATACAAGTTTTTTTTTTGCCTGAGCTGAAGAATAGTTGCTCCTGGAGCACAGGCTTGCTTCTGTATTCAAGACTATAGATTCTGGCCCCACAGAACAGGAAAGAGAAGAAAAGGTATGAATGAATCACCATATGGGCAGAATTTCTTTTCATTTTCTTTTAGCCTCCTCTCCTGCTTGCCAAAAATTCTTTCCCCTTGCATTTCTATCTAAGGCACACATTCCTTTATTTATTTATGTATGGGTAGACCGCTAGTCCAGGTTTTTTGTTTAAACACACACACACACATGTACTGACTTAGAATAGATTACTGGAAGACAATGGAAGCAATCCTGAACAAGTCAATTCAGAAGTAAATCACATTTTATTCACTGGCGATTACTCCCAGGAAAATGTTTTTAGGATTGCAGCCAATTTCACCTCAAGAAACACCAAAGATGCAAAAGCATCATGTGTCAGTTTTGCTAAATTTCTGTGGTCCAGCAAATTGATCCTATATGGTCCAGCTACATCAGCCTCTGCTATACCAGGTTAAGGTTTGCTTAATGTACTCAGGAGCTGATGCTCTCCCCAGCACCAAGGGCTAAAGCATAGCAATGATAACAGAAACTAGCACACCCATTCCTCCAGCCCTCCCACCCCAACTTTGCATTTTATTGATCCAAGACAGTTTTCATTTGCAATCCTGTTTTTCACTGTGTGCCTAAATATTTTAAATTAAATGACTATTTCCCCCCTGGGCCTTTGATTTAATTTCATTTTAGAAGCTTAATTTACACTTTTAACTTATGGCCATATTAAATATATTTTATTCCTTCTAACATCCCTTCTAACATCCCTTCACACACAACTGTACACTACTTCACACATTGCATTCTTTAGGTATACAGCTAAGATTCCTTTTCTGTATATCAATATGACAAATGCAAGTCTCATGCAGGTCCACTCATCCGGAAACTGCAGTTCCCTCTTGAGTGTGCACTCAGTGGCGACCCTTGGTTTGCCTGCATGTAATGTGTGGAAGAGCCTCACATGTTCCTTCCATCAAAGGAACTGGAGAGAAGTAAATATATTTATGAAGTGAAAGAGGTGTCAGGAGATCTTATTATTGGCTACAATGCATAGAGAATGAAAAGAGATTATTACCAAGCCCACATGTTCGAGTGAGTAATGTTGACAGTGCACTCCCCTGAGCTGATGAAAATTGTGGCTTTTAATTCCACCTGCACTGACAGACATCTGGAGTTTCGGAACTGGTGATCTAAAGTCTTGCTAGAGGAAAGAACCAAGAATGTTTTCAACAGTGAAAAATGCAGGCATTTTTTCATGCCTCTTGTTTTCAAAGCGCACTTAGTTTAAGTCCAAAGTGACTTTGTGGTTTATAGTTTAATTGCATTTGAGCACATAATATTGGCCATAAATTTAGATACTCTTGTGCACTGATTCATATAACAAACATTTGTAAGAGTTATTAGCAAATTAGATTTAAAAAGTTAAACCAGTGGTTGTCTCATGGAACTTTATTATTTATTCATTTATTTAAATGACTTTAAACGTTTATTCCTTTCTCCCTTGTGGGACTCAAGGCAGCTTATAATATAAATATCATACAAGACCAGTGTGATGCACACATGATATATCATATAATTCATATGGGGTTTAACCTAGTTGGACCAGGCTAGCCTGATCTCATATCTCGGAAGCTAAGCAGGCTCAGCCCTAGTTAGTACTTTGATGGGAGACTACTAAGGAAGTCCAAGGTTGCTACACAGAGGCAGGCAATAGCAAACCACCTCTAAATATCTCTTGTCTTGAAAACTGTATGGGCTCGCCGTAAGTCAGTTGCAGCTTGATGGAACTTTCCTCCACATACCATATGAAGCAGTCTTATATTGAGTCTTTCTGGTTCAGTATTGTTTGCCATAAGCACCACAGTCTCTATAGTGGCTGGCAGGGGTGGAATTCTAGCAGGAACTTCTCTGCATATTAGGCTGCACACACACCCCCCCCCCGATGTAGCCAATCTTCCAGGAGCTTACAAGGCTCTTTTTTGTAAGCTCTTGAAGGATTGGCTACATCAGGGGAGTGCGGCCCAATATGCAAAGGAGCTCCTGCTAGAATTCCACCCCTGGTGACTGGAAAAGAAAAGTCTGTCCTAGTATTTGCTACATGTGGTCCTTTAAGTGGGGATGCTAGGGACTGAACTTGGGCCATCATGCAAAACAGAAACCACAGACTCTCCTTTTTTATCCTTTAGGCCAAAAGTTTCAGTCAGTCGAATGAAGACCAGTTAAGTATTGTGACTTAGTTGTAGTGAACTTTAGCAATGCTTTTCTCATGCAAATGACAAGAACATAAGAAGAGCTCTGTAGAATCAGACCAGGTCCATCTAGTCCAGAATCACTCCTGTTTCCCACAGAGCCCAACTTTGTTATTAAGATCCAACAAAAAGGCAGGGCTTTTTAAAAGCAGGAATGCATAGGAATGCAGTTCCAGCTGGCTTGGCATCAGAGGGTGTGGCCTAATATGCAAATGAATTCATGCTGGGCTTTTACTACAAAAAGCCCTATGTGAAACAATGGTAACACCAGGGTGTGTGGCCTAATATGCAAATGAGATCGTGCTGGGCTTTTTCTAGCAAAAAAGCCCTGCAAAGAGGACACAGTGGCCAATGCCTTCTCTGGATGTTTTCTCCTAGCACTAGTATTCAGAGGTTGACTGCTTCTGAATTTGGAGGTTTAATTTAGTCTCTCCAGCTAATTGCCATTAAGAGACTTATTCTCTACAAATCTGGCTAACCCCCTTTTAAAACCACCCATGCCTGGGACCTTTGTTACATCTACTGGAAATGAATTCCACAATTTAATTGCTTCGCTTTTATTTATCATTCTAGTAGGGTGATGCTGTGGGTTAATAAATGTTCTCTTAACTGACCCAAACTGTGAGCAGTGAAGCTTTCCTCCAAAGAAGGCTTCTTCTGTGATGCAGAAGCTCAGCTTACACATTCATTAACAGATACCAATGACAATAAGGACCAATTGATATGTTGTCATATTGTTGCATACTTGTGCACTAAGTCTAGGATCACCAGGTGAGGCCTGGCAACCAGCAGGAGACTGGGGTGGTCATGATGAGGGGGAGTGGCCAGCAGCAAAAGTGTGATGTCACTTCCAGGAAGATCTGAAAAAGATGTCACACTTCTAGGAACTACTGGAAAGTCCATGGTACTACTATATAATGCCCAGTGATTCCTAGACATCATTTCCAGGTTTTTTCTGGCAGTGATATTGCACCCCCAGCCCAACAACTTTTTTTTTATTTTTCTCCTGCTGACACCCCCAATGTCAGCATGAAATGAGAGGCGGGGGTGGGAATCCCTCTGCCTCCGCTGGGAAACTAACAACACTAGCTAAGTCAGACACATTTTAAAATGCTTTATTGTATGTCAGAGAAGAATGCGGCACTCCACTGCACTGCAATGAAGGAAAACTTCATTCAGTTAGGCTACCATAAAGCAGCTACAGCCAACGAATTCATTTTAAATCATCTGGGAAATAAATAGAGCTGTTCTAATAAGTTAGTCTTCAACCTGAAATGTTCACGTTGGCTGAACATTCTCTTTAAGCTACAACAAGGTGTGAGCTTTAGATTTCATGTCGCTATATTCGATTGAATTAGCTCACTTTGAAGTGGATGTTTTATTTAGCTGCACTCTCTTTGACTAATGAATGCTAGAGAAGCTAATTGCTTTTCCATCAAAAAATCCATGATGTCATTATCCAAAAGCAACACTCCTCAAGTGTAAAAAAAAAAATCCTTCTATGGTTAAACCCTGGAGTCTTCAGAGCAGTTCAGATGCAAAAACATCCCCCAAGCTGCTTTTATAAGGCCTCTTCACGAGTACAAGATGGGTTTGAATGTAATGGGCTTGCTTGAGGAGCAAGAAGTGTCCATGCCATGGTTCCTACCTCCAGGCTTATCCATCACATTGGGAATGGAACTTTCACATCTCTCTGTGGTGAAATGCAGATGTCAGTGGAGCTGACAGGTGACTAAAGGGATCCTCCGCATTCAGAATGTTGTACAAATCTGCACATCTGAATGTCCTTAGCTAATAAAAGACATACAGACGGAGTCCAGGGGAAGGAGGAAGGAGGAAAAAGTTTATTGCAATAACTGGAGAGCAGAGCCAAGCCAATGCCCTGCATACCAGGCTGCCCTACTATTTCAGAATGGCCACAATCTTATATACCCTTGATGATATGTTGGCATGGCACATGTTTGCATATACACACACTAATTGGTTGCAACATCCTGCATAATTTCATTGCTCGAGCCAGCTTTACACTACTAATACACTTTGTCAGATTGGCATTAGTTCATTGGCTAAAAAACCTATAGTGTAGCAAAAAATTATATTTCGCATGCACTTGGACCAAATAAATCTAGTTTGGGCTGTAAGAACTCCCTATTTCTATTGTAGCCTAGAAACACAGTAGAAATAAATAAGACTTAGTGCAAGGTTATAGATAACACTGGTATGTTGATTCTCTTCTGTCTTTTTCTTCTTCTTCTTCTCAGTCAGGCTTAGCTGTGTATTAATCCTTAAGGATGTCACTTAAGCATGCTTGTGGCCTTCCCAACTAAAGCTGTGTTCCACAAGAGGCAGCCAATCTCTGAATACCAATGCCAGGAGGGAACATCAGGGGAGGGCCTTGGCCTCTGTGCCTTTTTGTTAGTACTCCAGAGGAATTGGTTGGCTACTGCGTGAGACAGGATGTTGGACTAGGTGGACCAGTGGTCTGATTCAGCAAGATTCTTCTTATATTCTTATCTCACATGTGGAAACACATAAAAGTTCTAGTGATTTTAGGAGAAAATCTCTTGCTTTACCTGCTCAATTTCTCCCTGAAATTTAGCAAGCCACTTTCCTCTTTTTAAGAATTTGGAGTCAGTTTCTACTCATTTCTGTTGCCTTAGATAATGAGTAAAGACAGCGAACCACCGGAAGTGAAGTACAGGAAGACCTTGAGATCATCTGCTTCAGTCCTTTAATGGCAATAGAGCTAGAAAGGATTTCTACGTTTGAGAGGAGAGCATCACACATGAAAGGAAATCCCACCATTCACCTATCATCAAACAAATTCTTTTGAGCAAGGAGAGGTGAAGAAAGTCAATTTGGATTTGGGATCTCCATTATGATGGCCGAGTTCCCCAGCATTGATGTCTCTCATGGCTCAGGGGCAGAGGAAGATTGTTCCACTGAGACACTGAAATTACTTGTCATCCACAAACAGCAGAGGACTAGGGACATCTCCACACACCTTGACCATCTTAAGATGGCAAATGACAAAGGCCAGCGTTCTTCCACTATTACAATGTTTGCTATAATACAGTAGAGAAGGTACAAGAAAAGCATTTGTCACACAGATGAGCATTTTTGCCAAGGTCATTTTTGCATTTTAAATGGCTGGAATAAAAGTCACTTTGAAGAATTGTATGTGTGGAGATGTCCCTAGTCCTCTGCTGTTTGAGGATGACAAGTAATTTCAGTGTCTCAGTGGAACAATCTTCCTCTGCCCCTGAGCCATGAGAGACATCAATGCTGGGGAACTCGGCCATCATAACGGAGATCCCAAATCCAACTCATCCCATTGGGAGGGTTTATATTTAGAAGCAAGCTCCTTACGGATCAATAAGCTCCCAGACCCCGTTTCTCTTCCTTACTTGTAACCAAGCCTCCAGGCAGTCATTGTCTCTTTATTACTACTGCAACTTCAACTATCAGGGCAGACAATCTGTTTTCATTAGGCTATATCACCCTTTACAATGTGATTACCTCCTCAGGGCCTTTGTAAACCTCATTTGCTTTAGAGCTGACTTTTACCAGCTGTTTTGTTTCCTGCAATATGTGGCAAATAGCTTCTCTGATGCTTATTTAAATGGAAAAAAATTGGAATGGTGGGCAATTTGTGTTTGAAAGTGTCAAGTAATGAGCTATTATTATTAATGTTTATTTTTGAACTTCAGAACGTTCCTCTGCCTGTCAGTTGAACCATTTTATGGTAGACATGAAACAAAAGCTATGACAATGATCTGTCCTTAGGATTTTAGAAAACTGTTCTGATGGACAACTGGCTTCATGTTTAATATTTCTGGATCTGTTGCATTACATTGGCATGTGAATATCCATCTGGATGAAACCATGAAGCTGTCTGATACTACCCCTGTTTAGAAGTCTCAGTGAATACTCATAAAATCTGTGTACAGAGTTCATTTGGTTTTTCTTTACATATGCATATAAAGAAAACACTTTAATTTTCATATTGCAGTCAACTCATATGAATGTGTGATTTAAACCCCATGCTTATGCAGGTACTTGTCCCTTCTCCATTTTAAAGTGAACTCACACAGGCTATTTCTTACAAACAGGTGCATACGCAGACTGTACACATGTTCACTGTGCCATTTGAGGAAGGCCGGTGAGTCAGACCATTGGTCTATCAAGGTCAGTACTCTGATTGGTAGCTGCTCCCCAGCATCTCAGAGGCAGAGGTCTTGCAGTTCACCTACTTACCTGATCCTTTTACCTGGAGGTGCCAGGAATTGATCCTAGGACATTCTGCTTGCAAAGCAGATTCTCTAAGCCTGAGCCACAGCTGCCCTTTAATGTGGATGCACATCTCTGTATGGGTCTTCTAAAAATGCAGATCAAATTTCTGAGGCTTTCTTTTCACATTAAAAACCCTAGAGGGTTAAATAGATCCAAATTTAAAGGCCTAGCAATAAAATAAAATTTATACAATTGAATATATTTGTAAATATTTATCAAATATATGAAAAAATGCATGCATTTATTACAAAATGAATAAAAACAATTGCAGATTCAAATACACCATCAGTTCAGATTAAAATAATATAGTTATCTCCATCATAGATCATATGCAACCCTGACCAAATGCATTTTGGCCTTACAGTCTTCTACAATAGTCAAGCTCAGTTATTACACAGTAGCTCCAGAAAGCAATGATATTACTATAATTACTCAATATTGCACCAAGTGGAAATTGTGTTCTGATCAATATCCATGTCCCAAGGCAGAGGTATAATTAAGAGGCCTCATTTGAAATCACCTTCTGCCCTAGTACACGTATCTCGAGTGGTAATTCAATTGTGTACTTTACTGTTCTGGTCCAACAAAAATCTATTTCAAGGGCAGTATGGAACCAAAGTTACATAGTAGCATATAGTATTTATAATGATGATATAACTATGCATCTATCTTTAGTTTCACTTTGTAATTTTACACATATTCTCTTCCAGGAATATATTCAGCTTTCCTTCCTTTCCTCTTCTGTCTATATTTATATATTCCTTTCAGTTCTAAACTGGAACATACTTAGTATCTGTCATCTCTATAATCTCTATAATCTGAATAAGTTTTTACTGTACTTATTTTGTCTGGTGGTGACTGCTGAGTTTATTACCTGTGCTGAAGAAGATTTGTCATTCCAATCAAAAAGATGCCAATGAAGACTTGGATATTGATCTAAATGTTTCCTTCAAGTTTAATTAGGATTTCCAATCCCCAGGTGCTGGCAGAGGATCCCCTGGTTTGGAGGCCCTCCCCCTGCTTCAGAGTCATCAGAAAGCGGGGGGGGGGGGATTGCTGCTTGGCACTCCATTATTCCCTATGGAGACTGATTTCCATAGGGTATACTGGAGAATTGACCTGTGGGTATCTGGGGCTCCAGAGGGGCTGTTTTTTGAGATAGAGGCACCAACAACTCAGCATAGCATCTGGTGCCTCTCCTCAAAACACCCCCCCCAACTTTCAAAAACATTGGACCAGAGGGTTCAATTCTATGAGCCTCCAAAGAAGGTGCTCCTATCCTCCATTATTTCCTATGGAAGTAAGGAATTTAAAAGGAGTGTGGTCCCTTTAAATGTGATTATCAGAACTCCTTTTGGAGTTCAATCTTGCTTGTCACATCCTTGCTCCTGGCTCCACCCTCAAAGTTTCCTGGTTCCACCGCCAAAGTCCCCAAATATTTCTTGAGTCAGACTTGGAAATCCTAAATTTAATTTAGCACCTAAAAGTTGAGTGGTCCATTCCTGAGCTTTCTTGCCCCCAAATCTTTCTTAAAATGTATTAAATGCATCATTCCAATAGTGAATTCTTTGAAGGTTTACTGGCACAGTTGAATTATTACAGAATTGCCCCCAAAGTCCAGACTACAGAGATCAGTTGCCTGGAGAAAATGGCTGCTATGGAGTGTGGACTCTATGGTACTATGCCCTACTCAGGTCCTTCTAGGTCTGCCAATCCCCAAGTGGGGTTAGGGGATCCCCTGGTTTGGAGACCCTCCCCCCCGCTTCAGGGTCATCAGAAAGCGGCGGGGGGAGGGAAATGCCTGCTGCACACTCCATTATTTGCTATGGAGACCAATTCTCATAGGGAATAATGGATAATAGATCTGCGAGTATCTGGGGCTCTGGGGGGGGGAATGTTCTTTGAGGTAGATGCACCATATTTGCAGCATAGCATGTTGTGCCTCTCCTCAAAACACTCTCCAAGTTTCAGAAGGATCGGACCACAGGATCCAATTCTATGAGCCCCAAAAGGAGGTGCCCCTATCCTTCATTATTTCTGAAGGAGGGAAGGCATTTAAAAGGTATGTTGTCCCTTTAAATGTGATGGCCAGAACTCCCTTTGGAATTCAATTATGTTTGTCACAACCTTGCTCCTGGCTCCACTCCAAAGTCTTCTGGCTCCACCCCCCAAAGTCCCCAGATATTTCTTGAATTGGGCTTGGCAACCGTAGGTCCTTCCCCTCCCCTCCCCTCCCCTCCCCTCCCCTCCCCTCCCAAAGCTCTGCCTTCTCCAAACGTTACCCATCAGTGGCTATTAGCCACAGTGTGTATGTGTGTGTGTGTGTGTGTGTGTGTGTGTATATATATTTGGCCGCTGTGTGACACAGAATGTTGGACTGGATGGGCCATTGGCCTGATCTAACATGGCTTCTCTTATGTTCTTATGTTCTCTTATGTTCTTATGTTCTTACCCACAAATTCCAGGAATTTTCCTACCTAGAGCTGGCAACCCTATTTGCCAAACTGCATCAAAATACTGCTCCTAAGAATGTGATAATCCCTACCACTGAGCAGCCAGTCACATATGCTGTTTTGGCACTACAGTGTATTTCCCCCTTGTATCTGGAGGATTGCTAGAAGACGTATGGAGCAATTTTCAATGGATTTAGAAAAATATAACTCTGTTTAGGATTCCACTGTCAGTTCAACATCTCTTTTTCTGTAATGCACCATCAGTAGTATTTCGTTATTTGCTACAGGGCATTTTTTGAAGGGAATGAAATGTGAGATTTTCATATATATTTTTATCCATAATGATAATAACATACTTTACATTTATATTGCATATTTCAAGTGTTCAATCAATAAATGATATACCATTCCATTTCAGTTTCCTTAAAAAGTCTCTGTAACACATTGGCTTTTAGACTGTATAAGAAAGATTAGGCTAAAATTCAGTAGATCAAGGGACCCAGCATTTTTTTAAAAAGAAAGTGAGATATATAATTTTTTAAAAGTAGCATAGATTAAAATCCATAAAAACTTCAAACCAGTAATCAGACTTGCTTCTTGGTTACTCTAAGGCTGAGGAAACGGCATTAACACAGATCTTTTTTAGAACTACTGAGATGTTTTTAGTAACAGCAAGAGTAGTACAGTTTTCATTCCCAGACAGTAGATTAAGTAAAAAGTAATCATCTGAATGGCTGGGAAATACTGCAAGAAAGGGAATGATAAAAGAAACTGTTCAACTGCCATAGAATTTTCATGATAAAAAAAATATACCAGTGCTTCAGGTACCTGAGACCCCGCCCCCCTCCCCATCCCCAATCACATCCTTTGTCTGCATGGAATGCTGGCAAATCTATCCTATCGATCTGTGATTGGTAGTGCATTAAAATGGGCCAAACAAAAACAAGTGACTATGTAAGTGAACCATAAGGGTAAACAAGATGATACTATCTTTAATGCAACATGGGTAAACCAGGCTTCTGAAATCTCCATATAATTAAGACCACCTATTGGACAGACATAAGATTTAAACCAAGAATATCTCAACTCACAGCTCAGAGTCTTAGTTACTCTGCTGTTCCAGGACACCGTAACATTTATATTTTCTAGATCTACTCAAACATGTGGTGCTTAAAAAATCACTATAGACAGCAACTTGCTCACATCCTTGATATGGACATTGAGGATAGATGAAATTTTAGTACCACTAATACCAAACCAGTGCTTTGAGGAGACTTCTGTGAAGTACTTTGTAGTTCAGCAATCTGGCTAGATTTGTTGGGAATTTGGATTACTTCAATTAATTCTCTGTTCTTTTCTAATGAGACAACACTTGAAGGAAATAAGTTCCATCCTGAGTGGACTGGGATGAAAGTAAACCACTGGAAACTATGTTGAGAACAGGTAGCAGATTACTCAGGTTATGTAGTAAGAATTGCTACAAGAGAAAACAAAGTCAATAGCGAATTGTGGATCTTCAGGACCAAGGACAGCTACCACATGGAAGACAGCTTGCTTTGGCAAGCCACGAAGCTCATGTATTGACGTCCTCACTTATATTTTGTTATTGTTCTTTGGAGTTGCCTCTGTTCTCCATTCTGTTATGCCTGCCTTCTGTCTTAACTTAGAGAATTTCTAAGATCAAGTCTGAAAAGGATGCAACGTGTCACAGTTTTCAGTTTGTGGCATCTGGCTGCCCTTGTGAGCAAGAGAGCCAGTTTGGTGTAGTGGTTAAGTGTGTGGACTCTTATCTGGGAGAACCGGGTTTGATTCCCCACTCCTCCACTTGCACCTGCTGGAATGGCCTTGGGTCAGCCATAGCTCTGGCAGAGGTTGTCCTTGAAAGGGCAGCTGCTGTGAGAGTCCTCTCAGCCCCACCCACCTCACAGGTGTCTGTTGTGGGGGAGGAAGATAAAGGAGATTGTGAGCCACTCTGAGACTCTTGAGTGGAGGGTGGAATATAAATCCAATGTCGTCTTCTTCTTCTTGTACGGTGGGCACGGGTTTGGACTGCTGGAGGACCATGCACAATGGGCAGCCAGCTTGCTGGAACAGTTCTGGCTGTGGGGCAGCTTCATGGATATGATCAGTGGACAGAAGGACACAAGAAGGTGGACAGAAGGTAAACCCGGTCCCAGCCCTCATCGCTGCTGCTGCCTCTCTCTGCTTGGGCGCTGCCCCTACCACTGCTGTGACTCACCTTCCTACAGCCCCACTGGAACAGGCTGGCCATGCCTTCCTCTCCAGTGCCCTTTCCTGGCCTTAGCTGAGCACCTTAGCTCAGCTTGAGTACTGCCTGTTCTTTGCAGGCACCAGCACAGAGAGGCAGCAGGCCCTTCCAACCTAGGGTGGGGGGCCTGCCCAAACATAGAGGGGAGCAAGCCACAGGGCAGCCCACAGCACCAGGATGCCTTGCCTGACACCGACTGTGCTCTGCACTGATGTCCCTGAGGCCCTCACCCCTAGGGGGCCCTGTTTTTGGCATGGTTGTTTTCCCTTTTTTCCCTGTACACATGAACTCCTCAGTGTGGACCTAGGACTGACAGAAGGAGCCTGAAATAGACTGATAATAAGAGGCAGTAACTGACACTCAGGTAGAAGGTGGGGCAGTTCCTCTATCAGTTATGCAAATACCCACTTTAAGAGGGATTGTTTTAGAGCCTTATATCCAATCTCTAGAAACCATGTGGTGTCATTCACCACATTGTTTTTTTTCTTTCTGTACTTTTCTTTGCTGTTTTTCTACTTGCATAGATAAATTTGATTTCTTTTTCGGTTTATAAAATAAAACCCTTCAATTTAAGAATCTTTTTCTCTTCATTTTTTTCTGAGAGTTGATCTGAATCTGAACCTTGGTATAAACAAATTTAAGGCCCCAAGTTTATTGAAGTACTCAAAGTACACACGTTTGCTTTGTGCTAGTAAGAGGATGCTTTACAAGTTATGACCCTGAGAAATCCAGTTTGGGCAACAACACCCTCTCCCCACTTAGACTCCATGTCATTTGAGGGGAACCTACTAATCTGTGGAGGTACAATTTCAGGGGGAAAAGAATACTGCAGGAATCTGTGGCCCTGGACTCACCTGTGGTTGCCTTTGGGGCTGCAAGGCAAGGGGCAGATTTGGGGACAGACTGACAATCCTAACAATCAGCTGTTTGGTGGCTCACTTGGAGCTTTCAGAGTCAGCTGAGTTTATCAGGGTAAGAGAGAAGGCACTACAGCAGGGGTGGCCAACGATAGCTCCCCAGATGTTTTTTTGCCTACAACTCCCATCAACCCCAGCTAGCATGGCCAATGGCTGGGGCTGATGAGAGTTGTAGGCAAAAACATCTGGAGAGCTACCGTTGGCCACCCCTGCACTACAGTTTTCCAGCTGAGCTGCAGCTATTAAAGTCCCCACCAATCAGCTGTTTTGTAGTAGGGGAAGCCTGGGAACAGCCGAGAAGAGTGCAGAGCACAGCAGCCCATTTTTGGCATGGGTATTTCATGAACATGTGCCTTTGAAAAGGGAGCTAGCTGGTGCTGGGGGATCAGGAGGATGCATCTGTATCTTTTCTGGATGTGACAGAGAGGCATGGATTGGGGTTCTTCCTATCAATGGTTCAGTGTTCCATCACCCAGTGGGAACCACCAGATGCCATCTGGGAGGGAACAATCTTCCCAGCTGTAAGGGCATCAATCTTGCCATCACCATGGAATCTGATCTGCAGACTCTGACATCTCATTTTCCAGACATTCAACTCTTTTGGTCAGAGTTACTGGAGAGATAGGGCTGGTGGGGTTGTGCTTCTCCCAGGATGGTGGACAGCACCAGAAGGAAGGTGTGCAGAACTGTCCAGTACTTTGTGGAGGTGGCCGTAGGAATGGCAATCTGTCATCCAGACATTTTCTTCAGGCAGGAAGCCTTGTTCAGGGTATATGGGGCTCACTTCTCCTGCTGGGGACATGACGTATTGCTCCATGGTATTCAGGGGAGCTGCTTTCTTTTATGAAGCTTTGGGAGCCTTGGTAGGAGCCAGGCATTATTGCCTGCTTTTTGTGATGATTTTAGGCATTGGGCCAGATCCAGTGGAATCACAGGCTGCACCTGTGTGCTCTCTTCTCTCAGGTGGAGACCCCCTTAAGGGGTTTTGGGGATGGATCTATGAGGCAACAGACCCAACTCAGGGTTGCTTGGTCCATGCCATATGCCACACCAATGCTTCTCTTGTCATCAATAAAAACCTGTTTCATCTGAACACTCCCTCTGCATGTTTATTTGTATGAAGCTGCCTGCACTCCCATTCTTCACCTACCCTTAGGACCACAATTAAAAATGGGAGGGAAAAAACCATGCACAATCCTGTAATTAATTTAAGGGGGCAGTGTTCTGGCTTGAATTCTTGTTCTATACTTTTCACTACGTTTTTGTTGAGTTGTGAAAGTTCACAGCAGCAGTGTGAAACTATATCTTTTTTGTTCTTTTCCTTTAGGCATGTAAAATGTCTTTGTGTCAAGACATTCACAGGCATTTACAGTTTAAAATATGTAAACGTACAACCATAAACAATAGGAATTGTTTTAGGCTGTTGACTGTCACCTCAGGAGTTGATAGTTTGAACTCTCTGGCCTTTATATCTCCCTTTATTTTCCCCATGTGGAACACATTAACCTCTGAGAAGATGACAAAGGTACTGTCTTAACTGGCATTTGATTGTGTGATAGTCCTTTCAGGAGCTGCTGACATGAGCTCTGGATTTCTCCACTGTTGCCTTCTCCTCAAGGCACAGGTCTTGAAGTAGCCCTAAGGGAAGGCTGCTTCAGCTGTTTTTTTTCAGGCCACTGATGGTTTCTTCAGGAGATGATGGGCTGAGTTTCCAGACAGTGGTGTTTTCTCTCTTGCTTCCTCTCTTTGTTTTTATATGGTTCTCTTGTGAGCCTTTTTACTGTGTCTGTTTATTTACTAGCGTCCTCAGTCCATTTCTTTCTCTTATGCAATTTATATACAGTGATGCAAAACCAACATTGACAGATGCATTAATTCATGTGAGGAAGTAGAAAAAGTTGGAATGATAAAGACTCACTGGTTCAAGTCACACAAGGGAGAAGAAAATATGAAACTGCAGTTTTTGCATCAGATAGTGGGGGCACTTACAGTTCACAGTAGAGTGAGGGACTTCGGGCATCTACTGTGCCAGCTTGGCTAGTGTGTGTGTGTGTATGTATGAGCTAATGACATGACCCTTCTCTTTGGCCACTATTAGGAGACAAAGAACCCAATGCAGTATACTGGTTAGTGCTGGACAAATTCCAAAACTAATACGAAGCATCTGACAGTGCAGGTCCAAAGCAAAATTGTCTCCTTCTAAGTCCATCAAAATGAATATGCTTAAAAAGGTGTATGGGATTGCATTGTACATGACTTTGGAATTGTCATTTTCTTTCAGTGCGACTAACCTCACAAGGGTTTCATTCTGAGCCCCAAAATGTGATCGACTCATCCACAGGAGTTACCTTAGAAGAAAGGTATAAATGTGAAGAATCAATTAATGGTCTGAATGTCAGGGAAAATCTCTGGACTCAAAGGACCCTGATGGATATATCAGGCACCAGCAGCTTCATGACACCCTGCTTTTATAAAGCCCCCTCCCTCCTTCCATTCAATATCTTTATATTGACAAGTGACAGGAATCCCATCACTTCTACCAGTGAGTTAAAAAAAACATAATAGTTCTATACAGGCCAATAATGACCCATGCTGGATGACCTTTGAAGGTCCTCAGCCTCTCTCTTACATTAATATCAATTCATTCAGAAGCCAATCCATCTGTAAGTTGTCCTGCACAATGCCCAGTGAAATGAAGGAGAGAGAATTTAGCATAGCAATATGCTAAAGCACTCAAACCGTGTCATTGTCATCTCTCAGTCTGGAAAGTCAATCTTTTTTAAGTGCCTTCCTTGTGAAGGCAAATTTATAGCCACAGGGATCCACTGGAATTTGCAGCCTCACCCTCCAACCCATGCCAAACACACAACTTCTCTATGTCAATGCTAAACTTTACAGTATACCAACTTCTAGATTAACAACAGCTTCTGGAATGAAATTTCTTCATTATTATTGACCCAAAATGTCAGCAATTGCTCAACTTTACATATAATTCAAAAGTAGCAGCCTTGCCTGAAATGAAGAAATGCTAGAAGGTTGCTTCAAGGAAGTTGACCTTAACACTCATGAGCAGTTTTAGACAGCTCAGCAATACTGTTTTTTTTCCTGAAATCATTTGACAAGGGAACAGATCTGTGAGTGTGTATACGAGAAAGAAATTCTTATCACCAGGTCATTTGTGTAGAGAGTGACACTCAGGGCCAGATCAATGTCTCTTTTTCCTCTTCATAGATGTCATTTAGAGGTGGATTTGTAGTTCAGTGTTTCAGGAGGGAAAATGCATGGAGTGTTCTCAGTTTTATATTATTTTACATGTTTTTCCTGACCCCAGTATTAATCTCTTTGAGTAAGTGACGTAAGACTATTACTAGAGTTAATGTAGCACAGTAGCTTAGAGGCTGAACTGTGAATTTCCTGGGTCAAATCCTGTTTCTGCCATCAGCTCACTTGATGACCTGGGTGCAGGGCTTTTTTGTAGCAAAAACTCATTTGCATATTAAGCCACACACCCCTGATGTAGCCAGTCCTCCAAAAGTCCACCCCAGGCCAAGGGACTTGAGTTAGTGCGGTAGGGCTTTAGGGTACACAATAGGGGGCTCAGCCCTCAAAGTTCCACTACTGGCTATGGTCCTGGATGGGTCACATGATGATTGCAACCAGATCCTCCCATGCCACCTGGTGCAGGCACAGTAGAGGGCAGGGAGAGCTTAAACTGCATCACCATGCCGGCCCGAAGCCAGGGTAAGGAGCTACTATCTACTGCTCTGTTAATGAATTTAATTAGCACTCCCACCCACCCAGCACCCCAGTGCCTCCCTGAAAAATTCCTGGCTACACTCCTGGAGGTCACATAGAACAAATTTGTGTTCATGAGAACTGTTGTGCCTATACTTCATAGGATCCAGCCAATAGATTCTGGTTGGCCTGTATGGCTGCCCAAAGCACACACCCTTAATCCTCCCCCCAACCCCAGCACATCCACACTTGAATTTTCTTTCATTCTTGATGTTATCATTTTGACTTTCCTGATGTGAGATCTGAAAGTTATTCCAAGCAAGGTCGCAGTACGATGTGAGAATTTTGTCATATCTGAAAATGCCAAGTAGTTTTAGCTTCTTATTAGACAAGTGCTTACTCCCTAGGTTACTTCCCCTCCCCCGCCCCCTGCAAATCCTTGTGTTCCCAAAGTGCTCTTACAGAGGACAGATTATTGGTATTATTTCAAGATGACAGGCTAGTTGACACTAATGTGACACATGGAATTCTCTAGAGTTCCCACAGTCTAGCACAAAAAGAATGCAACCTGTTTTTATAGGACTGTTTCTTCCCTAATTGATTTTGAGGCCTTTTTAGAAAATAAAAAGCACCCAAAGGTATTTCTCTTAAATGTCATAATACATCCTATAGTGCACTACTTCATTATAGCACTTTTCACTCCAGAGTTAATTTTTTAAATAAAATGTAGGGAATTCAGACAGCAGCTCAGGCCAGCATCCTGGTTAGAAGAAGGGTGTTTTTTTTTGGAGCAAGAACTCCTTTGCATATTAGGCCACACACTCATGATGTAGCCAGTCCTTCAAGATCTTACAGTAGGCCCTGTAAACTCTTGGAGGATTGGCTACATCAAGAAGTGTGGCCTAATATGCAAAGGCTTTCCTGCTACATAAAAGTCCTGGCTAGAAGTGTATATGGCTGTGTGGAAGTGATGTAGCCCCACCAAAGGACATTCAACAACACTGAAGATTTATCTAAAATCTGCATGGGTGAGAACTGGTGTGATTGACAGAGCCAAATCCATCCCTTTTTTCTACAATCTCCTCTGTAGAAGAGAAAAAGAAGAGGAGGTCTGTACACCTGACTTTTCTCTACCTTAAGGTGTCTCAAAGCAGCTAACAATCATATTCCCTTCTCCTCCCCACAACAGGCATCTTGCAAGATAGGTGGGGCCAAGAGAGTTCTGAGAGAAACTGTGATTGGCCTAAAGTCCCCCAGCAGGCTTCATGGGGAGGAGCTCTTTACCATGTTTTATGGCTTTCTGCTTTCTGCTATGAGCCACTTTGAGATGGTGACTGAAAGGGTGGCATTCAAATGTTTTAAATAAATACATTAACACAAAAGTCCACTTTGATAGATTGCAGATAAGGGAGCATTGGTGGAATGGGAACATTTGAATGCTGGTGACTGTGTGAAAATGCCATCACATGATGCTCTAGGAATTACCCAAATCTCTATGATAAAAAACATAGATATTAGAGGAATTTCTAGAGTGTTGCATGATGCTGTGATATCACTCAGCTGTTCCATTGAGCAAGGACAGGGCCAAAACAGTGGGGGTGAGCAGTCCTCCAGTGTGTCAGGCAACCTAGTAAACCTAATTACAGAGTTACATGGGGGGTGGGAATTGCCTGGCAGCTAGAGAGAGGCAGTTCCAGAGTAGATGAATATTCAGCAACTGTGATAGAGTTTTCAGCAAAGCATAGCAGTGTTTATATGTGTTTTTGTGCTGGAACAAGGTGCTCAGGCAGTGATATAGAAATAGAGGTGCTACAACTGTGTTTTGCATCTGTGAATTTTGGTATTAGGCTGAAGGACTTTGAGGAGGAAGATGAATGCATTAATAAACAATCAGAAACAATGATCAGAAAGTGGGGTTTATCATGTAAGAAGGTAGAGGTTATTGGCTTCTATTAACCTCTTCTTCTCATTTAATTTGAAATGTGAAAGACACACACAAATACCCCTCACCCCATCACTACTACTACTACTACTACAATTTGTACTGGGATGAAAAGACTGCAATCCATCTGGTGCATGGTGATTTTTTCAAAAAAGTTAATTAAACATTTTAATAACAGACCCAGTTGATGTGCATTCATTAATCTATGCCATTCTTTATTTGCATGCAAGTGTTCATTAAATTTGAATTTAATTTACTGTATGTTTAATTTTCTCATCCAAATGAAGAGCATAATGAAGCACACATCGTGATCCTTTCCATTTTTTTCTTACATTTATTCAGAAACTAAAACACGGGTTGCTAGATTGGATTGTGAAATGATCACACTATGTTGCTTCATTAAAATCTGGAAAGTTTCTGAATCACTGTGTGCCATGCAAATATCCTAGACTATCTCAAGTTAACCTTACCTCCAGTTATGGATTCATGTATGCCCTTGATATCACTGCAACATATACGGTAGATGGCAGCGGAAGGGAAGCCTTATAGTGATATGGAAACTTCTTATAGCTAATTGGTGGTGGAAAGTGCCATCAAGGCACAGCTGACTTATGATGACCTCACGGGGTTTCCAAGGCATGAGATGAATAAAGGTGATTTGCCATTGCCTAACTCAGTCACCCAATTTGCAGAGAATTATGCATTCCCTTTAGAACATCCATCCAGATGCCAATTGTCTGCTAGTGCCTCCTGCACAGCTTGGAGAGCTTTAAACTTATATATCCACAAGAGTCTTTCTCTCACATTTATTCTCCTCCATGATGCTGTACCAAATTTATACCCCCTGCTTGATGTGGTACCAGTTTTGGTGATCCCCAGCCCAAAAGATATCTGCTTAGCCTCAACCAGAGTCAGAGCCTTTTTGGCTCTGGCACCGACCTAGTGGAACGCTATTTCAAGATCCAGGCTCTGTGGGACAATGTAATTCTGCAGGGCCTACAAAATGAAGCAGTTCCACTAGGCGTCTAAGATGGAGCTATTCTGCCAGACTTTTAGTTGAATCAAAACACACAAATTCTGTTATATGAAGAACAAATGTAAAGTATTAGAATTATATATATGGAATTATATATATATGAAAGCACAATAAACATCAATAGATAAAACATAGGGTAGCCAAGTCCAATTCAAGAAATATCTGGGGACTTTGGGGGTGGAGCCATAAGCAAAGTTGTGACAAACACAATAGAACTCCAAAGGGAGTTCTGGCCTCACATTTAAAGGAACTGCACACCTTTTAAATGCCTTTCCTACATTAGAAATAATGAAGGATAGGGGCACCTTATTTTAGGGCTCATAGAATTGGACCACCTAGACCAATCTTTTTGAAAGTTGGAGAGCATTTTGAGGAGAGTCCTCAGATGCTATGCAGAAAATTTGGTGCCTCTAACTCAAAAGATAGCTCCTCCAGAGCCCCAGATACTTCCAGAACAATTTCCCATTATACCCTACGGGAGTCGATCTCCATAGGGAATAATGAAGTGCCCAGCAGAAATTTCCCTTCTTCCCTTCTTCCCTCACCCCCTCCCCCATTTCTGATGACTCTGAAGTGAGGGAGGGCCTGCTCCCACCTGGAGATTGTGCAACAGGAAAAAAGTCACATGAATAAGTGAATAAAGGAAAGCAACAGCTCCATGTATAGAGTACTTCCAATATAAAGTATTCACAACCAATAAAGATGCCTTTTCCAATTAATGTAGAAAATTCAGTTTCTTTACTCATATAAAACATTGCATAAAAGATTCACAGAAATTCATTAATTCATAGAAAATTCATAGAAATTCCAGATTTTGCACAATGTGTGCAAGGGATACTGAAAAAAACTCCAAGTATCACAAACAGCTTACAGGCACAACCGGTCCGAAGAGCTCCTGTTTCGCAATACTGCTTTATCAAAGCTATTTTTTTATTCCTATGTATAAAATCTTTTTACATTAAATTATCAGTGCATAGTACTTCTTTCATTTATTATTGTACACCTGTGAACACAGAAAATCACAATTAAAGTTTTTGGCTTTTTAAAACTTAAAACATCCTTAAAACATTAGCTCTTGACCTTAAAGGTGCTTTATTGGCATTTCTCCCATGGGATTCAGGGAACTGGGCAAAGGAAGCTCTGGCTCTTTCCTTCCTTCCCCAGGAGACCAGTTGGGAGAGAAGTCTCAGTCAACAAAAGAAAGAGAGGCTTGGCTCATAAGCTCTGCTGTGCAATCGAGAGAGCCTGGCAAAGCAAGCTCTGCCTCCTCCCCCTTCATCCTCAAGGAAGGAGCCTCAGTCAATGAAGAAAATAGAGGTTTTGCTCTGTAACAATTGAGGTTTTGCTCTGTAGCAGAGCAATTGAGCAAGTCTTGCAAAGCAAGCTGTTATGCAAAAGGAAGTAAGAGAGAGGGAGAAGGAAGCAGATGACAGCCAGTTGCTTGGGGGTCTGATAGGAGCCCTTTGGGGGCCTGATTTGTCCCCTGGGCCGCATGTTTGACACCCCTGCTCTATGGTGTATTAACTTGTTCCAATGTTTAACTCCCAGCTGATAACTGATATTAGACATTGGTTTTAATGTTAATTTATATTTATTTTTAAATGATTTTATTATTGTTGTTACTGTTGTTACCCACCCTGTTTGCAGGAGAGGGAGGGCTAAAATCAAATCAAATTCCACAGGGAACACAGAAATGCTCAGGCCCTACCTCGGTAGAACCATTTAAATTGTATTGTATACCTATATATGTTGTTAGCCGCCCTGAGCCTGCTTCGGCGGGGAGGGCGGGATACAAATAAAATTTTATTATTATTATTATAAATGTTCTCCTAGTCATGGAGAAGCTTCTCATGGATAAGCAGGTCTCATGTTATTGAAGATCACCTAACAACACCAACAGTGCTATGCACTAAGAATCTTGAAAATGTGGGTAGTTTTGTACATACCATACTTAAGGCAAACTGAGCCAACAAGTCCCCTTAGAATTGACTCTACTCTGTTGCCATTTCAAGTTGCTCTTACACCTTCCTTTTCTCTCCAAGGAACAGCCCTGTTCATCACCACCTCTTGCACTGCTGCTGTTGAAAAAAGAAATCTAGGGAAAGGAGAAGAGGTCTGGGGTGGACAGGCCTTCAGGATATGTCACCATTATCTCCACACAACTTTCAAAATCTTCACAGTTCTTTTGAGAAGCATTTAGGCTTCCCTCTGAATTTCAGTTCTTAGTAATTCAAGCTGTTCAATGTCAAAATGGATGTAGGAAATACAGTAAGAACATAAGGGAAGCCCTGTTGGACCAGTGGCTTCCAATCCAACACTGTGTCACACAGTGGCCATTTTGGCACATTCTCCCAGTCATCTTTCCTTCCTTTTTGTCTCATTTCTGTCTCACAGAGTTTTCTAATAGCCAAAATTAGCCCAGTCTCACCAAACAGCAAAGCTAAACAGGGTTGGCACTTGGCTGAGAGACCACCAAAGAGGATTCCACTGAGGAGGCAATGGCAAACCACCTTGGATCATCTCTTTCCTTGAAAACCCCTTGACATGGAACTGCAGGGGCTGCCATGACTTGAGTCAATTGTGAGTCAACAGCACAGTTAACTTTAAGTATTTGGATTGGAACGATCCAGGAATCTGTACAAGAGCTCTCTCAGCCCACCCCAGCATACTACAACAGCAGTGACAAAAAGTTTGACAAGCCCTTCTGAATGAAAGTGAATGGCCCAAAGCTGTTAAGAGTAATGTACTATTTCTACTGCTCTCCCTCTTTGCCCATTTCCAAGTTTTGCACAAGCTGTCATTTTGGGAAATCACAAATACTGCCAGTATCATAATGCCAGTGCAACCTGCCACACTGTCCCAGATTGGTTCACAGTGCAACATGCTGTGAAATTGTGATGATGCTTGGGCTCAAGCCACCATAATTTAATTTACCCCGTGCAATTTTATTTATTTGTTTGCTTTTCAGATTTTTATTTTGCCCTCTTGGGAATTGACTAATCAGACTTTCTCTAAATTCTTGTGCATCTGTTCCATTTATTTCAACCCTATCAGAAGGATCACAATCTATAATCAGAGGGCGTATTTTTAACTGTCACCTGAAAAAAACTTCAGCTTTGTGTGTACTCTGGCATTCCGCATATTACACATGTGGACAAAACCCTACGTGGTCATCTCTTATTAAGCCTGAGCAGCAACATGGATTTTTCATGACCTCTTTTAATGATCAAAAAGGATGAGACAACATCCTCAACACAGCTGTTGTTTTTATTGGCTGTTTTATAGAAATCATTCTAGTTCAATTATTGCAGTTGTTATGGCTTGTTTGTAATACTGATCTTTTATGGCTGTTTTTATTGCATTCGTTTTACTTTCTGAGCCATTTAGAGTAGGTCTCTGAAGAGGGAATGTTTCTAAATAAATAAATAATATAAGAACAAAATGGGTAGCTGTGTTAGTCCGACCATAGCTGTAGAAAATAGCAAAAGTCCAGATACCTTAAGAAGAGAGTAGTGACTCATTGGAAGCTCATCCCCTGCAACAATTTTGCTAGCTTTAAGGTGCTATTTGACTCTTGCCCTTTTCTAAAAATGCAAGGTTTACATCTGGATGTCTGCTCAGGGCATTGTATTTTACAAGGAATATTTTTGCATTGCAGGTATGTGGTTTCCCTGGGCATTTGAAAACAAATAAATGCAGCTTGCTGTTGCCTTATCGCCTTGCATATAGATAGTTGCCAATGCAAAGCTTTCCTATGGAATCTGCTTTGTGCTTCTGCCATGAAGTTTGTTATGCCTGGAACAATCTGTCGTCTCTGCCCTCTACTTGACCTGACAGTGTTGGGAAGTGGCAATGAAAAGTTTAGAGAGATAAATGCCTGTTCCACACGATAAAGCACATGCGCATGCATTCGATCTGTGCCAGTGGGAGAAAAGTGTTTCTCCATTAAATAAACTCTTAATGTTGGAATGACACAGTCTGGTTACAAACTCAGCTTAATTAATACTGCTTTCAAAATTACTCCTGAATGAATGCCTGAACGAATGAACAAGACTCAGAAAGAAAGAAAGCTTCAGATATTCACAGATCAACACTTCCCTTGTTTCTTGCTAATCTTCATGCATTCTCCATTTCTTCTGTATCCTCTAACTGTAATTATCAACTTTGTCATATAATAAATCATATAATAAACAAAATGGGTGCAAATGAGTCACAAGACAACTAATGCATGGGCTATTCAGACATTTATATGCACATACTTGGAGGCCAGCATCCATGTGGAGATTGTCCCAATAATGCCATGTTGTCTGGAAGGTACAATGCATAGATTTTTTGTCTACATGAACCAGAACCCTGAAAAATATTTGGCTGTAAACATAGGCAAAATCTATGAATTGCTCTTTTCAGACAGCATAATAAGTGTGCATATCAGGAGGACTGCAGTGCACACACAGTTAGCAGGCTCTTCGTACACACAATTATAATGTGTGAAGAATCCGCATGTCTATTGAAGCTTGTGCAATCAGTTTATTGGTGCCAAAGTGATGGACTGAATGCAATCCGTCACCTGCTTTTAAAAAAAGGCTGACTGGCGGGATTCTAATTTTGTTTGCTGGCCTGTCACACATGCAAAATTCCCCTCCCAGCTAAAGAGACAGAAAGAAAATCCTGCATTTTCAGACATATAACTCCTAGCTAGGCTGATACAAGAATCACCCTATAAGAATGTTCATGGCTTGAAGAAGAATTTTCCTGTGATTCTGTGAAATGCATTCTGAAACATTTCCTTTTAAAAATACACATGCATCAGAATTAGGCATTATCAATTTGCAACAGAGATGGAATATTTTTGTTCGCAGAAAAACATTATTCAAATAAATGAATGACATTATCATTTCTAAGAATTCTAATGCAAAGTATTTTTTTCTTTTGAAATGAATTACAATCTTCCCTAATGTGATTATGTTTGCAGGGACATTTGTCAGAGAGAAGGCAAGCCAGTTACAGATGACTTTATTGTGATGGGTTGCAGTTCAGTTTTAACCATCTATAAATACTACTAAATTGTTTCATTCCATCTTTTATGTGTGATTTGTTGCATTTGATCGTTCACTGGCTTTTCTTTTTTTAACAGATCAGTTTTTGAGATTATAGTCCATAATTGTGCATGTACTCTCATAGCATGAAACAACACCAAACTGGATATACTGGTAAAAAATGCTGCCTAAACATTTGTTACTAAAATCCATTTTGTGCAACAGAAGGTCACAAACAGGAACTGATCCTTTTCTAAATGAAAGAAATCCAAACCCACAAAACAAACTTGCAAAAGTGGACTTCTGACTGGGGAGAGAGGGTTTGTCACAGCAGAGAGCACTATACCACCATTCCTGGGGTTGTGACAGAATGTTAATAATACTTCTTTTGAAGGAAGTATAGAGAATCTAAATTGGTTTATCTTTCCAAAAAAGCAAAGCTCCTCATTCAATCTTTTTAATCTGCAATACACAAAGGAGACACGTAGGTCTATAAAACTAGTTCAAAACAGAGTATCCAGGGTGAAAAAGATCATTGTTTTGTCAATCAAGTGTTAATGGAACAATCTTAAGGAAGTCTAGTAGAAATAAGTCACATTATATTCAGTGGAGATAGTCCCAAGGATTTCATCCCAAGACTCCTAAAGTTCTGAGATGATTAATCTTTAAGTTGCCAAAAAGTTCTTACCTTTAAAGTCTAAATGGCCAGTATACCTCAAGAACTTTCTCAGTGTCAGGGCCATAGCCCTATGGTAAAGAACCTACTTTTCAAACAGGAAGTCCTAGGTTCAAACCCTAGCAACTCCAGCTCAAAGGATCAGGTCATACATAGGTGAGGGGAAAGATGTTTACCTGATACCCTGAAGAGCTACTATTGGTTAGACAAGACAATGCTGACGTTGATAAACTAATGATCTGACTCAGTTAGATCTGATAAACCAATGATCTGACTCAGTTAGTTAGCCCATTGGCCGTCTGGATGACTTACATTAGCCCAACAGCAGGTGGGCCTTTTTCAAGCTGTGAAGAGAGATTCAGTTCGAACTTCTCAGTTTACAGCTATGAATCCAACTGCCAAGGCTCAAGCATGTTTGTATGTCTCTGTCTCCTTGGAGCACTGTGATAGAGGAGTGCAAAAAAATAATAATTTGGAATTAATCGGATTCCGAAATATACGGGACCAATATATTCGGAATACCTATATATACTGGAGATATATGGCTATTTCCGAATATATGGCCCAATTATGCCATTGAAATCAATGGCAAAATAGGGTATATTGGAAGCCGCCTGGAGAATAGGGGGTTTGAGGGAGAGCCCCCAAATTTACAGGGGACCTGCAAGAGACTCTCCCCTACGAACCCTGAAAGTCCCAAAAAGACTGGGTCAGCTGTTCCCATTCCAGCGGCACCCAAAGAGGGTGCCTCTATCCCACCATTATACCCTATGGGGCATTGAACTCAATGGCAACATAGGGCATAATCAGAGGTTATTGGGGGGGCAGGGGTTTTGAGGGAGAGCCCCCAAAACTGCATGGAACCCTCAGACTCCAAAAATAGCTCTATAAAAATATGAAAGTGACCCACCCCACACAGCCCACACACCAACCCCCTTACACCAATCAGAGGTAATTAAAAAAAAACAAAACATGACAGAAAGAACCCCCCCTCCAAAAAAACCCAACAACAACCCAAAACCAGGAAAAGGGACAAGAGGACAGGATGCAAAACCAATGGCAACAGATCCAAACAAATCCAACTGAGAAAAGGCCAACAAACTCAACTGTTAAAAAACTGAACTTTTTAACAATAAAAATTAGGCCAAACAGCCCCCCTCCAAGAACCAGAGCCAGAAGAGAAAAGGAACAGCAGCAGCACAACACAGCAGCAACAAATCAAACACAGTATCCTTTTAAAACAGTAAAAAACGTGACTTTTAACAATACAGGAACTTAACCAACCCCTCCCCCCCAGAAACCTTCACCCTAACCCCAAGAAATCCAAGCCACCCAAATCAGGAAAAGTAAAAGGACACTGTACTTTTAAAAGTCCTCTCACTAAAGTTATATATAGGCAAATTGGCAATCCCCCCCACCCCAGACCCCCACCCCCAGTAGGACCTCCTAACCCTAACCCAAAATAAGCTACCCAACCACCCAAATCTGGATGAGTAAAGGGACTCTGAGTCTTAAAAAGTCCTTTTACTTTTATTCTAACTAAAATAAAAACAAGAACCCCAAGACTGTCTTACCTTAGATGTCTTCTCCAGGCAGGTCAGGCAAGGCTGAGAGAGAACAGCAGCAGCTGAGGCCAAGAGCCAGTGCAGCACAATCTCTCTCTCACACCAACACCAACACAGTAGCAATGGAATGGAGTCCAGCCAGGCAGACTCCTTAAAAAGGTTCTCTGGCCGTACACAAAGCAGTTTCAAAAAATACCACTGCTGTGTGATTGGCCAGAGAATAGTGTTTACTTGGGGGATTAGCCCAGCCATCAGCTACACAACAGCCCTGCAAAGTATGCATTTGCAATGCATTTTGCAAATGCATGCTTTGGATTGGCTGCTGGGGCTCCTCTCCTTCTTCCCCCTCCCTCCCTGGGAGGCTATGGGAAAGGCAGGAAAAGGCTTCCAAAGGCAGAAAAGGAGGCAAGCAGCTTCCCTGAGGCTGCAGAAGCTCCTTTCCCACCTTTTACATTGAGTTCCGTATACTTCTGAATATTGATTCGAAAGTATACGGGGAGCCGTATATGGCTCCCGTATAATGCCTGTGAAGTGGATTTGGAAGTATACGACACCGTATACTTCCAAATCAGGGGGTATTCAGTGGTCTATTCAGTTCAGTCGAAACGAATGCACACCCCTACATTGTGATGCTGCTGGCATTGTGACATTAGCATCTGGGTAACAGGGACTGATCTCTGGGCAGCATGGCAGATGGGGGAGTGGGAGGGGGCAGGAGGATGGGGATCATCTTGTGGGTATCTACCCAAGAAGCATTCTATAGATGAGAAATGATAACTAAGCATAAATGGTTAACATATCGTGACCTAATAGATTTTTTTCAAGGGGATTGTAAAATGAAATTAAGAGAAGATTTGATAACAGATCCCAATGGTAATTTTTTTTAAAAAAAATGCACAATTATTAAAAAGGTTTAAAGCAGATAAAAGATTGCATGGTTTTGAACAATCTAAAACTGAATTTGAAACAGAATTATGTACAAATGACAAACATGTTATTGCTAAAATGTATAAACTTATTGAAATTTGAGACAAAGGATGAATAAGTGAAAGATTCTATGATAAAATGGGCCAAAAACTTTGGATATAATATATAAATGGAACAACGGGAAAATATGTGGATGAAAGGTCTTAACTTTATGTTGAGCTCTAGTCTTGGAGAGAATTTTTATAAAATGATGTAGGAATGGTCTGTGATATCAGAGGAATTAGTGAAAATGCATAAAAATCTCAGCAAAGAATTCTCTGCTCCCTAGCACCACCACTGTACATAAAGCAGAACTGTTGAACTTCATGACATCAGATATGGGGCAGGCTTATATAGGAAGTGGTGATCGTTCCCATGTGCAAAGATGGTACTTATGCTCTAGGTAGGATAACAGGCATTGGCAGTATGGTGATGACCAGTAAGCTATCCTAAGAACCAGGGAGGTTTTTTGTAGCAGGAACTCTTTTGCATATTAGGCTACACCCCCCTGATGTAGACTATCCTCCAAGGGCTTACAAGACTCTTCTTACAGGGCCCACTGTAAGTTCTTGGAGGATTGGTTACATCAGGGGTGTGTAGCCTAATATGCAAAGGAGTTCTTGATAAAAAAAAAAACAGCCCTGCCGAGAACCTATGGTCATAATTGAGCCTCTTAGCTCATAGTAATAATCAATTGGTTTCATCAACAGAAGTTTATGCTGTGTCAAAAAGTTAGAGTATACAGTCTTTATGACTCACTTTTTATAGAGCTACAAATAAAGGGAAAGAAAAGCTTGTCACTTGATGGGAGGAATAGCTCTGAAAGCTGATATAATTAGGTTCTTCCTCTAAGCTTTCATTGAAAAAAAATGTAAAAGCAATGAACTGTAGTCAATAGAAATGGCATGAAAGTATAAATTTCCATATCAAAGCAATACTCATCGCAGTGTTTTATCTGCTATTTATTTTATCTGGTGCGTCATATCAGTATTGGATGATATCTTCCAACCGAGAATCTACAGGATGTGCTATTTTTTTTTTAAGTTTTCATGCATTTATTCTATTCTTATGGATCTTAGTGGAATCTCCTCTTAAGATTAAAAAAAAAAAACAAGGGTTTTTTTTTTTAACCATAGTTCCAAAACTGCTTGGAAATCTAGCAATGATGATGCTTGGCTCAGAATCCAGTTTCCTGCATATTTCTTTAGAAGTAAATTCTATTATGTGCAATGGGACTTCCTTTTTGCAGCCTCACTGTATGACCAGAGAAAAGTGTTGGTTAGAGACACTAGAGAAGGAAGTTTAAATGGTCCATATTGGTATGACTTGACCCCCAAGCCATCTCACCATGTGTAAGTTTCCACTTTGAAATGAACCGACCTAAGCTCAGCCATAACCCATCCTCAAGAAAATGTAGGAATTGTAGTCACATAACATGGTTTGGAATCTCAGCACCCTCACCAAAGTACAATTCCCTGAATCCTTTATGGGAAGCCATTGCAGTTACACTGGCATAAGACCCAAATAGGTTAGTAGTGTAGATGTACCTTAGATGATGAGTACTATTTCAGCCATTCCTATGTACTAAATAGCTTGCATCAACATTATCCACAAACAAATAAAATGAGATAAAAAGATTTTTTTTTAAATTATCTTAAGTGATTCTATTTAAAGAAGGAAAAGCAAGATTTATTATTTGCAAAGTCATTTCTCCTCAATCAAATTATACACAGCAAGCATGCTGCTTATCTCTGTTAATGAAATAAGGGACCATTAGTACTGACAAAGTTGACGTTATTGACAAGTATTATTGTGACTGTGCTACACTTAGCATTTTTCATTTATGAGCCATTAATGCCATGAGGTGGGGGCACTCAAGGGTTAAGCACAAGATGGAAATGGCTCCTGAACATCTCTAGAACCAAGGGAAACTTAAAGAGGGCTGGGAAAATGCCAAATGGTTTCCCTTGCGAAGCATCTGTCTTCATTAGTGACTCCAGCTCTCCTTCCCCTCCACTCCCACCCTCTAAAATTTTACTGGAGTTGCTTAAGTGTATTAACTTGAAGCGCTCCAGTAAAACCAAGGAGACACTCAGCATGAGATCACAAACTACTTAATCATTCAAAGTCTGCAAGATGCCAAGGAGAAGAAAGGAGGCCAGGTCTCTGAAGTTCCTCTGGCTTTTGTAACCAATCCCATTCCCCTCTGCTGCTGAGCTGAATCTGGGCAATGTTTCATGAACACAGTCATGCCCTTGAGCAAAATGCTCTTGGGAGATTTCTCTCCCCACTCCCCTTTAAGAAGTGACATGACACTACTCAGAAAGTGGTGGAAAGGGGGAAAATGTCTCATGGTTGAAGCAACTGGACTGATGTTCTCTTCTTGACTGAGTCATGCCTTCTTGACTTAGTGGGACAAATCCTGTTTGAAATAATCCTAGCTCTGATAGCAAGGGCTTGAAATAGATCCAGAAGCTGGGTGCTGGGTCCAGTCTCATGGGTAACCTGGAAGCAAACTAATCATGAGGGTTGGTTGAAACCAGCAAAGCTCCTTGGCTTAGCCCAGGGCTTAAACATCCTGGAGGGTCAGCAGCCCTGCCTGCTCCTGGGCTTCATCTGGCTGGAGAAGTAAATTGCAAGCACATGGCCTGTTCAGGCAACACCTACAGGTATCAGCATACTGGCACATTCTTGCAAGAGACAATTGAAGCAGAGGGCAGCCTTCTTTAGAAGTTCATGTCAAAGAGTGGGTGTGACATTACTGGTTGAGGCCGTATTTGGTTTTTCACTTAATTACTGGCATTTGGTTGAGGCTGTAGGCATCCTATTTCATTGGCTGACCCTATCCCATGACAGCACCTCTGCTGCAATACTGATTTATACTATGTTTAGTATATTATGATGTGCCCAACTGAGCCACCAAATTGTATTGTCAACGTTTATTGGTTTTAATTACTGTTTTAAAATGTTGTTATCGACCCTGACCCCATCTAGGAAAGGGCGGAATATAAATGAACTAACTAAATAAATAAATAATTTTAAAGGCCACACCTGGTACCTGTATTAATCTCACCTGTGCAAAGGATGAGACTTGATCAAAACCTCCAGATCCAAGGACTTTGAAGCATACAGATGGAAGATGGGCCAGCATGAGGCGTTTTTTTTCCACACATGGAGCATCAACCAAGCACATGCTAAATCTCCCAGGGAATACAATCCATGGTTTTTCCCTCCTCCCATTTAATTCTCACTATAACACACTATGGTAAATTAGACTGAGAGAATGGTCCAAGTTCACCCAGTGTCCTTCACAGATGAGTGGGGATCTGGACCTTGTGTCAAGAGTTTGCCATGAAAGAGTTACTGATCTACTATAGTCTTTCTTCTGCATATTACATAGTTGTTGTTATCTCTTGCTGCTTCCCATGCTTTGCACACCTGCTAGCTGGGTCCAGATGTTATGTCTGAAGGCCACTGCTTGGTAACACATTATATCAAAACCGCAACCTAGGTACTGATGGGAAGAGAAACCAAAGTTCCAAAGAAATGCTTGGGAAAAGTTGAGGGGGGTGCTTATCATCAGGCCTCGGATTCAACGAGAGCTCACGGGAGCACAGCTCCTGAATCATTCTGAGAATTCCACCTCCTCCTTCCCACCATGTCCACTAAATAGTAGGTGCAGCTGCATAACAATCCCTGGATTGTTATTTTCTACAAAATGACCCCTGCTTATCATTGCTGGCTATGCTCTCCTGAACCTATATTATTGCTTGTTCTAATGATGTATGGCAGTTCTGACTCAGACCCTGGTCTGAGACAAATCTTACCTGAAATTCTTAATAAATGAAATCTTTTGAAATAGAGCGGACTGTTTATTGAGTACTCAGGGGGGAAGCCTGGCACCTTGATTTCCTCAATTCTACTCTCTCTCTCTCTCTCTCTCTTGTAAACCACTCTGGCTGTCCATATGTTGTAGGCATTCAGTCAATAGCTTTTCAGTGCATCTGTATCTGTTAGTGGTGTGCATGAGAAGAAAACAACCCACTATGGCTGATTCTACAATCATGTTTGGGTCTGTTTTTTTGAGCACTGGAATTGCCTTCTAGAAATCTGGAGTATATTTTTTCATCTACACTCAAAATTTTGCTCCTGGACTTCCCTTTCACATTTGCTTGCTTTACTGGAGGGGGGCAGGTTTAAGAGTTCCTTTGTTCTTTCTTAAGAAACGAGTTTATTGCCCTGTTTCCGAGGAAATATATCATCTTAATGGTCCTGTGGAATGCACTTCCTGGAAAACCCTCATTCAAAAGTAGTCTTGGAAAGTCAGGGGCATCTCCATGCTGAAAACGGTGTCAGAGCCAATTCAGGAATTTAAAGATAAATGACAGTCAAAACACCGGAGCAAGACAGAAGTCAAGGCGCATTGTAATGTAGATGATCACTTTTGAAAGTGCAGCATTACTGGATCTTTTTCCCAGTGTAAAATCAGCCTATGTCTTTTCAGGCCCTACTGTGAATTTTTCTTGATAGTGTAAGGTGATCAGTTGTGGAGGATTATTGAACCTTACTGTCAAGTGGGTTAACTTTTGACAGGTTTGATTGAAGACTTTAAAATTGTTGTTGTTTGGCCTTGGTTAACATTGTCTCCTCCGAACATTATTAATCTTGATGCTGTCCATGACTACAGGCACAGATTTACCACAGAATTTTTCACTTGTCGCTTTGTGCTGAGAGGAATTGACAGGGAGACTTTAAAAAAAAAATCTACTTGGTTATAGAATCACAGTCATGCTGACAAGTAATATTAGAAATATTGATTCACCCTCTGCACTAGCATTCCAGTGAAACACAATATGGTTATTGTCAACAGCTTTCATGTGAGGCTGTTTTTTTTTCCTTCTTCACCCAGAGTTGCCCCTCAAGACTTTGATGAAGTAAACATTTTGTACTAGCAAGGTTTTTGTCTCCTGTGCAGCCATACTTGTTATTTCAGCCACTACTGACCTTTAGAAAATGATAATTCTTCACATCTCTTCTTCTTCCTCTTTGATTTCAAAACTGTGGAATTTCCCTGCCCCTTGAGGCTGGTCACTTTGCACTCCTAATCTGCCAGAGACCAATGAAGACTTCCTGGAAAGATTTTAGTATTTCTTTCCCCTGACATGATAGTTTTAACATGTATTTCTTGCTGATTGTGGTTTCTACCATGAATTTTATCCTTGATCTGTTATTTGTTAAAAGCAGGACATTTTAAAAATAAACAAGGACATATACTTCCATCATTGAAGGTCCTTGGGCACAACCATCTATCTTATTTTGCTGAGTATAGTGATGGTATGATAATAAGAATAATTTAGAACAAGGTTCTGTAAAAAAGAACCAGTACCAGTTCTTCGGGTTGAGTCAATCCCTGTTTGTTGGTTACCTGGTGATACAGATGCTGCAAACGTAAATGTGATCAGCATTCAGACTCACTGTAATCAGATTTCTCATTTACATGTGAATTGAGCCACTTGCTGGATCTCATTGATGTTTGGCTTGAAGTTCAAATTGGATTCCACATTGACTGTCTTTATACCCAATCACTAGCCATTTCTAGAGGCTTTCCTGTATAAATTGTTTCACATGCTGCAGAGTAATGAGCACATCATAGCTTTATTTTATTTTTTTTGCATTTTTCTTACTTTATTAAAGGAAGAATTTACAAATTAACAACTCCAACAAAATCTTTTACACTATATAAACTTAATATCACTTAAACATTATATCTTCATGTTTTCTTCATCTTCTTCCTTTGTTCTTCTTTCAAAGATTAAATAATAAGATTTATAACATTCACCAGTTAATTTTAGCTCATTATATTAGCTTTACATTATATTTCAAATAAAGTTCGAGCCAAGTTATTCTACAAATAATATGATATAGCCCAGCCCTTGGAGACCTTAAAATTTAAGGACTGGAGGAGAACAAAACTCCACCTTCCATGGGCTGATTATACCTTGGGGGGGACATACCCAGACACAATGGTCCCACCACATCATACCTTTATGAATCAGCTACAGATGTAATGCATGTTGCAGCTTGTGGCCATCTGAGGGCCTGCGCTGTCAGCAGCTAGAACTTCCTTGATTGCCCATTATTGCATCTCCCTCCCGCCAATGTCATGGCTGAATCATTTACAAGGCAGTCCTGAGCAGACTTGAACCCTTCAAAGTCTTTTGATTTCAGTGGACCTAGAAGGGTGTAGTTCTGCTTAGGAGTGCACTGTAAAATGACCTACCTTTCAAATGCAGATTATTTACACCTCAACTCTGCTTTGCACATATGCAGTCAGCAACATGTAATTTAAGTGTCCTACAGTGCAGATGTATTGCTTTTGTTCCTGTACAGTCAGTAGTGGTCTTTGCACACTGCTGTTAGACCAAAGACCACTGAAAAGAAGTCAGGCACAGGACACTGGGAGGGAAATATATACAGTACAGAGTGGTATAATTCACAGTCCCCTTTCCTTCACTAAAGCATATTTCTGAACCATTCTGTTATAGTCCAGCCCTGTGACCTGCATAAAAATGCCCTTCTGAATAATTCAGTTCTCCATTTCACAGAATGCCAGGAGAGTGAGAACTTTCCTGACCTCCTCAGACAGGCCATTCCATAATTTTCAATCCATCCTAATCAGAATTACACCCTTCTAAATTCATTCAAGTTACTGGGTTTAAAAGGATGTAACTGTGTTTAGGATGGCAAAGTAAATGGCGGTCTGCCACCAGATGGAAAACACGGGCCCTTTAAGTGGTAAGAGCAAAGAGTGAAAATGTGGTAGTTATTATACTACCAATACTGGAAAGTCAATGGAAATGAAATTGGATAATATTACCAGGAAAGGGCAGGAAACTTCCCACATAGAGACACTATGAGGTATCTGATCAATGTTCAGGTACACATTGGCAATGTATGGTGAGGTGGGGGTTTGGAATGCCAATGAATGAAGGAACTGAAAGTGGAGATCTTTTATTTATTTGACCGGTGTTATTTATAATTCACCTCTCTCACAGAGACTCAAGACTGATTACACAGAGTAAGTTGATACAGTCAACAGGATCAGACATCCAACAAGCAAGGTAATGGGATTTGGGTTGCAGAAACCTGAAACAAAGTGCAAGTATTAACATGGCATGTTAAACAAGGCAGAGATTACACAGTAGGATAATACACACAGCAGCAGATAGTACATACAATAGAGAGTAGTATAATTTACAATCCCCTTTCCTTCACTTTCTGAACTATTCTATTATAGTCCAGTCCTGTGACCTGCATAAAAATGCTCTTCTGAATAATTCAGTGCTCCATTTCACAGAACGCCAGCAGAGTGAGAACTTTCCTGACCTCCTCAGACAGGGCATTCCATAACATGGGGGAGGGGCCTTGACAGAGAATGCAGATGTACATACAGTTGTTCATCTTGCCCATTTGCAGGATGGCACTCACAGAAGGCCCAGTTCAATTAGCTAAACCATCATGGTGGAGCATAGGGGGAGACGCAGTCCTACAGATCAGTGGGCCCAAGGCCATGAAAGACTTGGTATGTGATAGCCAATGTCTTGAACTGAACTTGGTAACTGATGGGCAACCAACGGAATACTGCAGAATGGGAATGCTACACAAGCTCCACCTAGCTCCTGATAATAATTGAACTACAGCATTCTGCACCAACTGGAGTCTCTGAGTTGAATTCCAGGGGAGACCTTTGTACAGTGCATTATGATAGTCTAGTTCAATGTTACCATGACATAAATTTAGGTGGCCAGATCAACTGAGTCTAGATGGGGGCTGTCTTCAGGTCTGAACTGAGTTGGAAGAAAGCTACTTCTGTAGCTGCATTAACTTGTTTCTCCAGCAGTAATGTTGGATTCAGTGCAACCCCAAGGCTCTTAACTAAGTCTGCTAGGGTTGGCTGAGCACCATCAAAGGTGGAAAACACAATGTCCTTAAAGATCCCTGGCTTCCCATCTCACATTATGCCTGTCCTGTCAGAATTTCATTTTAGTTTGTTCACTCTTAGTCATTTAACCACAGTAGAGAAGCAGTGATTCACTGGATAGACTCCAGTTCTGGAATTCAGTTTAGAAATTTTCCTAGCAGAACTGGAATTAGGGAGGAGTAAAACACAACATAAAGTATAATATCCCAGAACAAGAAAGGCAGAAAGTGGGGAAACTACTCACCCCTCCCTGTGGCTCAAAGATGTTTGGGTTGAAATCACATGTTGTTTCACGCATTGATATCATGACTACTTGTTAAGAGTCAAAAATCCACAGAGGTCTCTGATGCCAACTGAAATGCCCTTGTGTTTATGATCTTGTAAAATGTAGCCTGACTTAATATGCTGGTCATGCCTTCTGCCACTTCAGTAATACTCTTGAACATATTGAACATATGAAGCTGCCTTCTACTGAATCAGACCCTCGGTCCATCAAAGTCAGTATTGTCTACTCAGACTGGCAGCGGCTCTCCAGGGTCTCAAGCTGAGGTTTTTCACACCTATTTGCCTGGACCCTTTTTAGTTGGAGATGCCAGGGATTGAACCTGGGACCTTCTGCTTGCCAAGCAGATGCTCTACCACTGAGCCACCATCCCTCCCATGTGACCTTGCCAGATTATTATTTTTTTAATCATCAGGAATTTAAGCAGAATTACATGTTCAGGAAAGTAAAATTTATAGGCTGAATCCAAAGTTGTTTTATTACAATTTTTTTTTGGGGGGGGGGTACCTTCCATCAGTGGAAGGAGGAGCATTTTGCTGTTTCTCCCCTCCTACTGCAGACCTATACTTTGTGCCCCGTGGGAGCTTTCCTGTGTCTCCTAAGACCCCAATTGGCTTCAGTGAAAGCGGAACTGCAGGAAGTTCTCCTTTATCAAAGGATATATGTTGACAGTACTTTGGATCTGCATTACCATGAAATTAATTGGTCATCTGTATTAAAACCAGAGGAGGGACACGCACAACAAGCAGACTTCAACCTTCTGGCACTGCCAGTTAAAAGGGTGAGATACTTATTAGGAGATGTGGAACACTGGAGAGCTGCCACCAGTCAGAGTAAACAGTACTGACTTTGCTAGATCAGTGGTGTGACTCAGTATAAGGCAGCTTCATCTGTTCATATGTAGGGATGCCACACAGGTTTTGCAGGTGAGCACACGGTGCATGATTGATCTCCCAAAAGCTGAACCTCACATCACTCAAGGGATTTTCGAACATATGTCAGTTCAGATCACTTCCTGTTCACCAGTGGTGACCAGGCACTAACACACAATATGTGTTCTGGTTGAGAGAAAGAGATTGAGTTTCTTGATGCTCTCAATGACTGTGCTATGGAGCAGATGGTCTCAGAACCTACCAGGGGTGGGGCGATCCTGGATTTGGTCCTAAGTAATGCCCAAGACTTGGTGAGAGATGTAAAAGTGATCGCACCGCTTGGGAGCAGTGACCATAACGTTATTGATTTCACCGTTTGTATAAATAGAGAGTTGCCCCAAAAGACCGCCACAACCACGTTTAACTTTAAAAGGGGTAAATTCTCTGAGATGAGGAGGCATGTGAAGAGGAAACTGAAAGGAAAGGTAAATACAGTCAAAACCCTTGGGGAAGCTTGAAGGCTATTTAAAACTACAATCCTAGAAGCTCAGATAAAATATATACCACAAGTTAGGAAAGGCACAAACAGGTATAAGAAAAGGCCTGCATGGTTAACAAAGAGTAATGGAAGTTGTAAAAGGTAAGGAGGACTCCTTTAAGCGGTGGAAAGCTAGTCCAAATGAGATTAATAAAAGGGAACACAGAATGTGGCAAATCAAATGCAAGACTGTAATCAGGCAGGCAAAAAGGGACTATGAGGAGCATATTGCAAAAAACATAAAGACCAACAATTAAAAAAATCTTCAAATATATTAGAAGCAGGAAACCAGCCAGGGAGGCAGTGGGGCCCTTGGATGACCAAGGGGTAAAAGGATTACTGAAGGACGATAGGGAAATGGCTGAGAAGCTGAATGCATTTTTTGCCTCCGTCTTCGCTATGGAAGATGAAAAGTGTTTGCCCACTCCAGAACCACTAATTTTGGAAGGGGTGTTGAAAGACCTGAGTCAAATTGAGGTGACAAGAGAGAAGGTCCTACAACTGATAGACGAATTAAAAACTAATATGTCATCAGGTCCGGATGGCATACATCCAAGAGTTCTGAAAGAACTCAAAGTTGAACTTGTGGATCTCCTGACAAAAATATGTAATCTTTCACTGAAATCTGCCTCCGTTCCTAAGGACTGGAAGGTAGCAAATGTCACCCCCATCTTTAAAAAGGGTTCCAGAGGAGATCTGGGAAATTACAGGCCAGTCAGTCTGACTTCAATACCGGGAAAGTTGGTAGAAACCATTATCAAGGACAGAATGAGTAGGCACATTGATGAACACGGGTTATTGAGGAAGGCTCAGCATGGGTTCCGTAAGGGAAGATCTTGCCTCACTAACCTGTTGCATTTCTTTGAAAGGGTGAACAAACATGTGGACAAAGGGGACCCAATAGAGGTTGTTTACCTTGACTTCCAGAAACCTTTTGATAAAGTTCCTCATCAAAGGCTCCTTAGGAAGTTCGAGAATCATGGAGTAAAAGGACAGGTCCTCTTGTGGATCAAAAACTGGCTAATTAATAGGAAGCAGAAAGTGAGTATAAATGGGCAGTCTTCGAGTGGGTGTGATCAAAGCCCAGCTAATTTCCTTTCTCTTCTGCCCACCCAAAGATGCCAACTCGGACTGCAGAGAAGAGAAGAAGAAGAAGATATTGGATTTATATCCCGCCCTCCACTCCAAAGAGTCTCAGAGCGGCTCACAATCTCCTTTACCTTCTTCCCCCACAACAGACACCCTGTGAGGTGGGTAGGGCTGGAGAGGGCTCTCACAGCAGCTGCCCTTTCAAGGACAACCTCTGCCAGAGCTATGGCTGACCCAAGGCCATGCTAGCAGGTGCAAGTGGAGGAGTGGGGAATCAAACCCGGTTCTCCCAGATAAGAGTCCGCACACTTAACCACTACACCAAACTGGATCTCCTATAAGCTCTTTCTACCAGCCCTTTTGTAATGCAAAAATTAAAAGTGTTGTATTTGGCACCACCAGCTTGGAGGGGAGGGAACTTCCTTTTGCAACATTTTACTCTCCTGTTTTGCTAAGGGGAATGCCATGGATCAGAGCTGTTCCTCCAGGCCTTCGGTTGAGGCAGCAGCCATCCAATTCATCTCAGCCTCCCCTACTTTCACTGCTCTCACTGCCTGCATGGTTTGTACTATTGCAGTGTTATACTGTCCATTCTGACCATCCCTGCTTATGAGATGAACAAAGCATCACCATGCAACAGGTTGTGGTTTGTGACCATCCAACTAGCTTCCTCAGAACACATCTGAAGTCCTGGAATAGCTGCTATCACAGATCTGATTAGTAAATTTATTGTTAATTGTTAATTTGGATTATTATTGTTTTAATGTTTTAATCCTATTTATTCTATGTATTTTACTGATGTGTTTTGACTCCTTGCAGGGGTGACTGGAATATAAATCAAATAAATAAATAAAACTGATTCCCAGCTAATTCCCAATCAGCTGTGCATCTGTTTCTGATAAGCAGGCGGCTGCAAACGTATTATGTAGCTATTTGAGTTGCTTGAAGCTATCCAAACAGATCCCTGATTGGCTCACAGCCTGATGCTGACTATTGAACACAGTAAATTTATTTGCCAAATAAGTTATCTAGGAAATTTGTAGCACTCTTACATCTTCCTCCCTTGCCACAGTCAGCTGTGAGCAGCTGCTGATTGAAAGAGCATGCTGCACTATGGCAGGTGTTAGAACAAGTAGGGGTTGCCAACATGTGGCCTGGAGATCTCCTAGAATTACAGCTTCTGTCCAGACAACCTGGGGAAATCAGTTCCCAGTTCTGTCCAGATCAGTTCCCTGGGGAAAATGACAGCTTTGGAGAATGTACTGTATGGCATCACCTCCCCAGTCCTTCCCCTCCCCAAACACTGCTGCTCCTAGACTGTACTCCCAAATATCCAGGAATTTCCCAAAGGTGGAGTTGGCAACCCTAAAAACAAGTGAAACAATATTTGTTTAAGATATAGGGCTGCTCTAGAAGATGGTTTGGAATTGGCAGGTTGCCTCCTGATGGGAGGCAGCCCTAGGTTTGCAGGGGATACATTATCAGTGTAATCCTGAGAATCCTTTCCTGGGAGTAACCATTTGGATACCATTCTGAGTAGACCTCCTGTGGATTGCACTGGGTGCCAGTTTGTTTCAGGACCCAAATCAAAGAATTGTTGGAACTCTGTGTCTGGGGCAGTGATGCTCTGTATTCTTGGTGCTTGGGGGGGGGGGAGGGGCGCAGTGGGAGGACTTCTAGTGTCCTGACCCCACTGATGGACCTCCTGATGGCACCTGGGTTTTTAGCCACTGTGTGAAACAGAGTGTTGGACTGGACGGGCCATTGGCTTGATCCAACATGGCTTCTCTTATGTTCTCATGAGCATTTAAACCCTAACACTCACCCTGTTACCATCTTCTCCCCTTTCTATATCTCAAAGCTCTTTGAGTTGGAGACTTTGATCTTGTCCTGTCCTTTACACTGGTGAGATTGATACATGCATCCAGTGTGACCTTTGCTATTGTCACACTCACTCTTGAAATGAACATGAACATGCAATGTAACTGATCACATCACCCTTCCCCCTCTCGAGTATGACTATACCAGAAGGTTTTGACCCCTTGTCATCTGAACAAGCAACAAGCTTACATATGGTTGGCCAAGCTTAGAAACCTTCATAAGGTGCTACAAGTCCATTTGATCTGCCACAACTTTTAATGGATTGTGAAGTGGTGGTATCTTTGAGGGGCAGTATCTTCTGGGGTTTTATTCTATTGGTTTTAAGTTGTAATGTTTGACTTGTGATGTCAGATGCTTTCAGGATATAAATAACAACAAAACAACAACATGGTGCCATCAAGTCATATTTGAGTTGTAGTGACACTGCCTCATGGGGTTTTCAAGGCAAGAGTTATGAGCAGAGGTGGCTTGTTATTGCCTTCCTCTGGATAGCAGCTGTGGTCTTCCTCGGTGATCTCCTACTCAAGTATTGACTGCAGCTGATTATGCTTAGCTTGTGAGATCTGGCAATCATTGGTACTAGTCTGGCCTATTCAGGCTGCTTGAGGATATAAACATTATGATAAATAAATAAACAGTTGTGCTGGTATTTTTGGAATTACGTACTGTTCTTAGTATTTAATGGTCGGTTTCTGAATTTTCCATGCTGCTCTGGACATTACTTGTACAGAGAACTACAATTTAAAAGTGCTACAGATCAGTAATAAATAAATCAGCTGTGCTGACAAGTTACCCTTGAACAAGTAGAAGTGACTGCATTCCTGCTCTTTCAAGAAAGTCATATATGATTTCTGCCAATATCTGGCTGTGTCTAACCACTAACCTTCCAAGCTTGAAGGTGTGTCAATGCATGGTATTTTGCTCACTAACCTTCCAAAAATGTTTTGGAGGAATGAGTTGAAATTTATCTCTGGTTATATAGAGACTGCAAACTTCAGCAGATGCCTTTCCATGCTAGCTCTTGATGCCAGCTCTGGTTAATTAGTTAGATGATCAGTGGATATATCTTCTGAGAGCCGATGTTTTTGAATCAGATACACATCACGGCTTGAAAAAGGGAAACCTCTCATGGGAAAGGAACAGATTTTTAATCTGGTGGTCTTTATACACACTTTTGATTTTGGAGGGGTGTGTGCAAGATCTCTTGCTGGGAAGCTGAAAGAGTTTACTGGCTGTTCCCTTATCACAGTGGTTTGAAGAAGCCAGCATTTGTATATTTGGTTGCCAGATTCCCTATCATGGTGAGCAACTTCCTGATCCTGAGCTCTGGACTAGACAGATTCATGGGGGAAAGGCATGGTAATTAAAGGGATCCTCCACATCCCAAGGCAGTAAACCTCTGAATATAAGTTCTAGCAGGCAACATCAGGGAAAGGGCTTGACCTCTGTACATAGCACAGCATAGCATTTATTGTGTAAGGCCAAAAGTCATTACAAGTAGGACACACAAAGGGACATAGACAACTATAGCAAAACCAAGAACATAATACTGTTAATAACTTTTTCAAAACACATTATAAACAAACAGCTTCACTATATTCAAATGGCCTCTGTGCCCTCTTTCTTGGCCCTTCAGAGCAAGCAGTTAGTTACTGCATCAAAAAGGAAGCTGAAGTAGATAGATCCCATGTCACAGGCTGTGTGCGCCATTTCAAAGAATTCTACGCATGCAAGTAGATTTGCTGACCCAGTGGCATCAACATTTCCACACATCAACATCATCTGTGCTTATAACCATCGCTAAATCCACTTGCAGTGAATCCCATTATTTAGTTACTAATTGAGTAAAGAAATATTTCCATTTGCCTCTCCTGAATCTGTTGCCCATCTGTTTCATTGGGTGACCCAAGTTCTGGTACTATGGGAGATGGTGAAAAACCTCTACTTTTTCTACCTGTGCCTAATTTTAATAACGTCTATCATTTACCATCTTACTTATCTTTTTTTCTAAACAGAAAACTCCCATATTCGTAGGAAAAGTGCTCCAATGCTTTCGTCATCTTGGTTGCCCTCTTCTGCACATTTTTCCAGATCTGAGATATAGTGATCAGAACTGCACACAGTACTTCACATGGGGCCACACCATAGATATATACAGGTATTTTTAGGGACTACAATAGTGGTGACAGTGCACTACAGGAATGCTGAGATTGTGGGCTTTCAATTTTCAGATGTGCCTTGCTTGGAACACCATCTCATTCTTCATTCTTCCAGAGGTGAAGGATCAGACAACCAAACCATTTCATGTAATATGTATGCTTGATAGAAGAAGCACACAAAAGGCATCACGGGAGTTTCAGCAATGGCAGTTGCTTGAAATTCATCCTGCAGTGTTTTCATCAATAGCAGCACAGTCATTATTAACTCAACCATATAAAATTTCAGGCTTATTTGAGAGAAAATATCTCAGTAACACTGGTTAGAGATATCTTCTACACCCTGGTCCAAGTCAATGGAGGGGTGGCTGTGCTTAAAACTGATCTGTATTATAAAGAAAACCTTATTTTTAATCCTTTACATCAATGGCAGTATTGAAAGAATCCACTTTATGACATGGTTAGGTGACAGAGATTGTGATGTTTTGGAGGAATTTAATTATGATTCTTCAGGGAAAGAATATAAAATATGTGCGATAAAGGGCTTGCTTCTACTTTGGAGCTTTCCTATGATTCAGAATGGTACGATCAGAAGAAAACCCATATTGTTTACTTCTAAAGGTTTCAGCTTCACCACTAAAATAACCAAATAAGCCAGATAATAATTAGTCATATCCTCTATTTTGTGTTCTGTGCTGGGTCTGTGGATTGTGGAGATTAATTGTTCTTTGTTGAAGGGGGATATATTTTTTTTCCGTTTGAACTGAGGGGCCCATAGAAGTGAAGGACCAGTTAAAATGTTCTGTGTCACTACCCCAATCTAGTCCTTTCTCTCATTATTGCATTTGATATTTTATACCTCTTTATCCATAACAAGTCCCTCAGGATGCAGAGTTGCACACCATCTCACCATCTGCACCCTCCTTTTAAGTGTATTGTCCCCTTTAAATGTGTAAGGTGAAGTGGATTTGTTTCCTTTAGTGCATCTGCTTAGACACATAATCCTGGAATAGATAGCACATCAACTATAAATCCAGACTCCTTTCACCAGAGTCCTATAGAGAGTGTCGTGGGTAATCTGAACTGAGGATGGCACAGGAGTCATATATAATGAAACAAATAATTTTATTTAGTTGGTGTGTTGTGTAATTCCCTCCCATTCCCACCTGCTAGCTGGCATAGTATCAGAGCCAAGAGATGCTTTATACTTAAACTCTTAAGTGTTCATTTGTTCAGCAGTTTTTAATGTAAACACAGTAACTGAAACAGCTTGAACAATTTCTCTCTTTTTATCTGGGAACAGTCTGTTGCTACACTGTCCTTACAGTCCCTACTGGATTCCCTGCCTGGTCCAGGATACCTCCTATCCCTTCTCCCTCCCAAACCCAACTGCTCTTTCATCCATTGGCTGATGACAATTAACATGCCTCAGGTTTTTTTTTTCCTATTCAGCATTTTGTTAGCCTTTTGAATCTGATTAGTCTGCTCTGACCAGGAAGAACAGAAGGTGGAATCTTCTCCTGTCCATCACAGTCAGCTTCCAGGAAAAGATGGGTCCAAATGCTTTCCTAACAGCGCTGGTGTATTCTCCCTCTGATGATGGCTGGATTTGGATGTGAGGGTGATCTGTCACCCCATTGGTCACCAGGGTTGATTTGGCTGATCTGGCTGGCTAGGCAGGTGTCCCCTGCCTCCCTCACCACTCCATGTGCATCCCTTCCAAGGCTGTGCACTTGGTGGGGAAGGACAGCCATCCTGGATGGAGGGAGTGTACCGTTCTTGTCTGGCTGGATCCCATTTGGTGCTTGGTTCTTCGCAGATGTTCTGAGGGAACTGCTGCCAGGAATTGTGGTGATGAGAGTGATGGTGGAGGAAAAAAAATAAGTCTGAGTCTAACTGAGTACTGGCTAAACTTAAAGCCTGTTTGAGAGCTTACTTAGTAGTGGTGCTAACAGCTAAGAAAAATGCTTCTTTTCCACCATCATACCATCCAGCTATGTTGTTTAGGATTGTAAGAAGTGCTTGTCATCTTGCAAGTTAATGCAACTGCAACGCCCCCCCCCCCCATACATACTTTCTTCCAGCTCAGTTTAGCCCTGAAGATGGCCTCACACCTTGACTCATAGCCTGATTACAACTATTTAGTCACTAGCCTGGTGTTCAAAATAAGAACTTTCTGATCTAATGGTCTGCTGATATGACATCCAGCAATGCTTGGAAAAAGGCACAGGCAAAATATGAACTTGTAACTGTCTTGATTCTTTTCTTTGTAACTGACATTTCCTATTCTACAATTACAATATACAACCCCCCCCCCCCTCACAATGCTGAGCTTCATCTCTCTGAGAGATGAGATTAATTCTATCCTCTCTACTTAGAAGTTTCATGTAGTGTGCTTAGATAGATAGACTACGCAATGCAGCTTGTCTTTGGAGCTCATTGGGTGGCCTTGGAAAATGTATTGGTTACCCTATTCTACACTTGAGGGTTGTTTTGAGGACAAAATAGTATCCCCTCTCCCTTACATTCTCCTGCTTTTTAGATGGACAGGAGACAAGTATAAAATCAAATAGATCTACGTAAAATGAAGGGCACACCTAACATAGTAAGAACCAAAAAAAGAAATTTCAGCCTACAACACCATCACATTTTAGCCTGAGGGGAATTTCCTGTAGTTCAAGTGTAATCTTCTGAAAAATAGAATGGATAATGAAACTGCACAGTATTATAAATGACTTTGCTTCCATTGTATATATGTCTCCCCAAGGCTGCCTTACTTTCAACAAATGGCTTCTTATAAATTGTATAGAACAGTGAAATCTGGACAGATAGAAGGGAGAGGAAAATTATGTTCATCTCAAAAGCACAAATAAGATTCTTTCAGATCCCAGCTTGGGTCATTCCAGGTAAATTTCTAACACAATTATAAAAGAACAAGCAGGGAACCCACAAGGAGTCACAGGGGGCATCAGATTTTCCCCTCCCCCACTATCTCCTCTTTCAGTTTCCTGACAGCCCCCATAGCCTCTGCTCTTCTCCTATATCTTTTTCTCATTCCTCCTTCTCTCTTCCCCCTCATTTTCAGCTATATTCATTATTTAATTTACCTCTTTTATACCCTGCCTTTCTTCCCACTGGAGACCTGAGGCAGCTCACATAATTCTCCTCTCTTTTATCTCACACAGCCCCATGAGGTAGGTTACATTGAGAGTATGTAAATGGCCCAAGATCACCCAGAGTTTCCATGGCAAAGTGATGGTTTGAACCTGGGTCTTACATATCCTGATTTGAAACTCTAATTATTTTACCACATTAGCTTTGTAGGTGCTCTTGAACAGAAGTAATCAGCCATTCTTGGATAAATCATGCAACTCACATGGTATCAAGTTATTTAGCGGCTGCCACTAGGCCTGGCCCTGATGTTTCATCTCCCAAAGGCCAAACAGCCCCACTGCCTTTTACTGATAGAAACCACAGCCTGAATTAGGGTTGCCAGGTCCCCTTGCCATCACAGTGGAGGGATTTGGTGGGCATTCTCTGGGTAGTTAGGACATCATTCATGAAGCTCTGGTTTTTGGACAAAACTCTTTGGGATTTTGCCTTCAAAACCCATCCAACCAGGCTGCAGCTGTTTCAATCCAGGTGTTCTATTGTTATCAGGGATGAAGCTCCCAGATAAGTCCCTATTTTCCCAGAAGAAGCTTCCAGAAGAAGTCTCTACACTCTACATTGACCTTTAAATCCCTATACAACTTGGAGCCAGCATACCTTAAGGAACATCTACTCCCATATGAACTCACCTGACAGCTACAGTCTTCAGGCTCCCGTTGGAGAGAAAGGCGGGGTATAAATGAAGTAAGAGAAAACAAAAAAAATATTCTTCCACTAGCCTATGAAGACGTCTCTGTTTTGTTTGACTCTCATTGACTGTCCTTCCTGTTCATGTGTCTGTTTTAATTCTTTTAAATTTTTAACATGTATCTGTACATGTTCTTAAGCTTGTTTTAATGTTTTCATTGTTCACTTTCTTGGGGATCCCAAGTAGAATGGAAATGTGGCTTTAAAAGTTTTAAATTTAAGAAGTTTTAAAGTAAAATAAATTTTAAAAAATGGGAGCAGCAGTGCGATGGACAAGTCAGGAAGTAATGCTCTGATGTATTCTATTTCCTCCTGGCTATCAGAACTGCAGATGTTGGTGTTGCAAGACAGCTAAGAAATCTACATTCTGATTTGGTGAAATAAAACCCATGTTCCTTAGGAAGTGACATTTCATTTATCTTCTTGTGGCGTGTGTGTCTTACTTTCCCTCTCCTTGCAAAGACTGTGTGAATCACAGATGATCAGAGCTAAGGAAAGAAATACTGGAGTAATTGCATTCCTGTATTTACTGCAAGAACAGTTACGGACGAAGGTGGTGCCCAAAAACTCTGTATGTGTGTGTGTGTGTGGGTAGCAGGGGGGAGGCATTCATTTCACAGGATGAATTTTTTATCAGAGGCACTGTTATGAATAAAATATACCTAGGCAGCTGAATCAAGCACATCATTTTCTCTTTACTGCTGCTGACATGGTAACAGCAGCAACCATTTATGTGGGTATCTTTTTGGGTTTTCAGAAAACATCCCTACAGGTATGCTTTAAGATGTGGTTTATTATTGTTTGAATATACAAAACCCAGAACAGACTCTTGGAGATGTATACCTTGCATATGCATGGGTGAGTACTAGCACTACACATGCGTCACTCCTCCTTTTTCCTTCTAAATTAATTAGCTTGAATTGTGTGGAAAATTGCAGAGGATATCTGTTTTTGAGGCCAAAGAGCAAACGAGGTAAGATGGAGCTGAAGGACTGCAGAAAGTGCCACCAGAATGGGATGAAGTTCTGACATCCTGATTTTGTCTGAGGTGTTACTCAGGGTCAGAGAAGATTACACCATTACAGGCATTATACTTGATACTGAATATTCTTGATACTGAATATTCCCTGCTATGTGTCAAATGTTCTATTGTGAGCAGAATTCAGACAGACATCCTTGGAAGCCAGAGCATGGCTTTATGCCTTTAAACTGAGTTTAAAACAGCTCTGTGCTGAAGATGGTTTGTTAGCTGCTCTAAATTGAGATACCCACAAATCAAATCAGATGAAAGGCCTGGATGAGGAATTGATGATAGTTGGAATGTCAATTAATGATACTTTTGAAACAGGCAAATCCAAAGCATTTTCTCTGATCAAACAGTGTGTCCTAGAAATCCATTATAGCAGTCTGATCTTGACTTTGCTCACCCCTCAGTTTTGGTTTTTCTTTTCTGAAAGCCAGTTTGGTGTAGTGGTTAAGCGTTCAGACTCTAATCTGGGAGAACCAGGTTTGATTCCCCACTTCTCCACATGTACCTGCTGATGTGAACTTGGGTCAGCCACAAGTTCTCTCAGAGCTGTTCTGCCCAAGATAGGCTTCCCACCCCCCACCCCCCGGCGGGGGACCCCCAAATTTGCGGCCTCCTCCCCTGCTCTCCAAAAATCTGTTTGTAAAATGTGTGTCTTTAAGGCTGCACAGGAAACAGGAAGGGCTTCATTGGAAAGGGTCAGTAATAGTTTCCATGGAGAATGGCCCCTCCCTTTCTTTTGCTTTCATTTTCACAGCAAATAGAGTTCTGCAGGAAGAAGATCTAGTAAGTATTTGTGTGTGTGAGAGAGAGAGGGAGGGGGCAGGGGATTCCCTGGTTTGGAGGCCCTCCCCCCCCCTTTAGAAAGCATGGGGGGAGGGAAATGTCTACTGGGCACTCTATTATTCCCTATGGAGAACGATTCCCATAGGGAATAATAGGGAATTGATCCGTGGGTATTGGGGGCTCTGGGGGGTATTTTTTGAGGTAGAGGCACCAATTTTTTTGTTTAGCATCTAGTGCCTCTCCCCAAAATACTCCCCAAGTTTCAAAACGATTGGACCAGGGAGCCCCAAAAAATGGTGCCCCTATCCTTCATTATTTCCTATGGAAGAAAGGCATTTAAAAAGGTGTGCTGTCCTTTTAAATGTGATGGCCAGAACTCCCTTGGAGTTCAATTATGCTTGTCACACCCTTGTTCCTGGCTCCACCCCCAAATTCTCCTGGCTCCACCCCCAAAGTCCCTAGATTTCTCTTTAATTGGACTTGGCAACCCTAGCCCAAGAGCAGTTATGGGAAAACTCTCTCAGCTCCACCTTACTTCTCAGGGTGTCTGTTGTGCGGAGGGGAAGATATCAGAGAGTGCAAGCTGCTCTGAGACTCCTTTGGGTAGTGAAGGGCGGCATATAAATCCAATCTCCTCCTCTTCCTCTTCTTCCGCCTCTCTCTCTCTCTCTCTTTTTCCCAAGATCTTTATCCCCCTATATGTACTATCTTACCATCTCATGTTACTATGGAGCTATTCTGTTTGCAAGATTGAATGTTTTACCTACAATGGTCTTAAAGGGGAGATTTTTGAATAGGCCCTATTTGCACAGAATTTGCCCTTGTGTCTTTAATAGTATAGATGCATCCTCTCATGCTCTGCTTGTGTGCAGGTTCTTTGAGAACAGAAAGGACCACTATATTAAGCCCTTAATCAACCAACCGTCTCCTACACTCTGGAAACCCTGTTTCTTTTGCTCAGCAATAAGGACCCTAAATTTCTTCTAACAAAAGCCAATGGAGGGAGACTGAGCAAAAAGTCAGCTTGATCCAACCCAATGAGTTGTTGCAGTTGATTACCAGGTAATACAAAAAAAATAACTTAATTAAACATAAGTAGCACAAATTAACACGGAACAGCGTCTTAGGGCCTATGAGCACGAGAGGTCTTGAATTCTTTGCTTAGGCTAAATATAGAAATCTATATTGCTGAAAAAATATTTAGCTTAGGCTAAATACAGAAATCTATATTGCTGAAAAAAATATGTGATAGAGAGGGCTTCCCTATAGCTTCCCATTGTTGGCCCCCGCTACTGCTGTGTCAGCAGCCATATTTCTCTGTTTATTTCCTCCCTTACATGACAGTCAGACAATCTGAGATCACATACTCACAGTGATCACATCAATACACTGTGCAGCCAATCGAATGAAGCCATATGCTGACACTACTAATATAACCCATTCCAGTGAAGGAAATACTTCCTACACCAGTTATATGGGGGAATTCTAGATAACAGGGGTGTACATTTTGGATATTAACTCATCAGCATTTGAACTACCCCCTCATGATCATTAATTATATTAACATTGAGACACAATGAAAGATTAACACTTGGCATGATTTGAAAAATCATCAGATGTGACCATTGCTGTCCAGCATACAGTTTGCAGAGGTCAGAGAAAGGATGAAAGAGTGACTCAGCAGATTAGAAGCAACTGAGACATTCACCCATTAGCAGAGTTAAACAGATGTTGCTGCCAAAGAGGATTGCACAGATAGATCTGTCTTTCCAAATGGTTACCACCTTCTATCACATTGCTGGCTCACTGGCTTAGGAAAAGCTTTGATTTTTGACAATGTCTCCTGTTTGCTTGAGCTGTTCTGTTCTTTGCTGCTGAATGTGTGTGTGTGTGGTGGTGGTGGGGGTATTTAGTTAGACTGCTAGGGATCTCTGTGATGGTGAAGAGAGCCAATCTGGTGTAGTGGTTAAACGTGCGGACTCTTATCTGAGAGAACCAGGTTTGATTCCCCACTCCTTCACTTGCACCTGCTGGAATGGCCTTGGGTCAGCTATAGTTATCACAGAGCTTGTCCTTGAAAGGGCAGCTTCTGGGAGAGCTCTCTCAGCCCCACCCACCTCACAGAGTGTTTGTTGTGGGAGAGGGAGATAAAGGAAATTGTGAGCCACTCTGAGACTCTTGAGTGGAGGGAGGAATATAAATCCAATGTCGTCGTCGTCTTCTTCTTCTTAAACCCCTTTTGCATTTGAAAATCAAAGCAAAACAAGTGTGCTATTTTTCAATTACAATTAAGCTTTCTATGAAACTGGCCCACCAGTTAGCATTGCTAGGTCCTCCCTAGCCAACACCAGGGCTGGGTGGGGTAAGGTTGCCAGCTTTAAGCTGGGAAACTCTTGGAGATTTGGGGGGGGGGGGGGCGGGACCTGGGGAGGACAGGAACCTTAGTATGATGCCATAAAGTCTACCCTTCAAAGCATCCATTTCCCCCAGGTGTATTGATCTCTGTAGTCTGGAGATGAGCTGTAATTTTATGGGATGCCCAGGTCCCACCAGAAGGCTGGCATTCCTATAATCAGTTCAGCTCAAAATTATCTTAGAACCATGTAAGCTTCTTTTAGACTTGTTCTCAAACACAATGAATTGTGAATTTGCTATCTGCCAAAAAAGGAAATTGAGTAAATTTGATCAATAGGAGTGCACTAAAGATCCAACCACACAGGGTAGTCCAATTTCTTGTTAACAGTATCAAGTACCTAGGCAGACAGAGGTCACTGATAACTCTGCGAGTCCCTGCTCATGAGGCACAGTGGCTAATAGCAAAGTCTGTGCACTCAGTGACACAGGCAGTAACTAATAAGGGTCAGTGGAGATCATAGCGAAAGATCAGGACGTTCCCATCCCAGATGGTAGAGGCAGTCGGAGCCAAAAATAAGCATTAAGTGCATGATTCAGTTCAGCTTTTCTGTTAAATGACACAAATCCAACAGATATATTAACTTCTGTGTGCAAATCTGATTATGTATTAAACTTTGCTACCAGCATGACTAATTGTTTTGCTAGCAAGTAACTGCAATTAACAACAGAGTTAACATAAGCAAGGCTGCATTGCACTTCTGTAATTTTGTTTTAAACAATTTTATTGATAACATATGGTGTGGAAAAACGCCATCTTAGTTGGGAGGGAACATGAAACTGCTAAGCAGGCTTTGGGGCCTAGCCCTCCTTTCAGTCCCCCCCTCCCTTCCAGAGCCAAACCAGCAACTCTAGGGGGAAAGCCTCCTAGAGCGGCAGGAAGTTCTTTTGTTCTTGGTATGTGAGTTAGGCAGGAAGAGAAGCAGTTTGCAGCGGGCCTTCGAAGGGAGAGGTTGTGAGTCTGTGGACTCCTGACTGGGGGAGAGGCCTACTCAGGATGAGGCAGTCAGACCACGTAAGTCATCCACAAGGCAGGGCACGTTTAGACCAGGGACAGTAGGATGCATTTAAAACCACCTTTTATTTGCCATGCTGTTTGCTGTGCGGGTGCTGTGCTGTGCTAACCTTTTACATGCAACTGTTTTTGTTTTGTTCTTCTTTTCTTTTCTTTTTCTCTTTTAATTAAATATTTTTACTGTTTTGAATGCCGGCAGTCAAACTCTGTACCACATAGATCCCCAACTGCTTTAGACCACGCTGCTTTAAGAAGGGGGCCCCGGGGAAGGGAGAAGGCATGCAGTTGGGTAAGGTGCCAATCCTCCAGGGGTTCCCCGAAGAAGTGCTGTGGTCTCTGTGACACCCAAGTACAGGGTGCCAGAGGACCTTGAGGCCTGGCCTCATAGCTGGAGAGGGGGATTGGGAGTCCTGTTCCTCTCAATCTGAACCCCTAGACTGAGCAGGTGGTGGCAGCGAGCCCAAGTGGCCGGAGGAGAAATAGCTCCCTCCAGGAGTTGGCGACTCAATAGGGAGTTGACGGGACCGGGTCTGAAGGCAGAATCAGGCCGGTTCCGTCACATATGGTAATAATTTCCATTAATAACTTCTTTTCATCTATCCCATATGCTTCTTTCTAATCACCCCTCCCCCATTACTTGACCCCCCCCCCGTGTTATTTACTCAAAATACTAACATTAAAAGGTACCCTTAATTCCTAAGAACTAAAATTAACATTCTTCTTTCTTCTAAAGTTTAATCATTATCAAAAATTGTCCAATGTCCTTTTACTTTCCACTCGTCTTCTACATAACTTCTAAATTTTTTCTGCTCTCTTTTAAAATCTTCTAAATCATAGTCTCTTAAAGTTCTTGTTAATTTGTCCATCTCACTCCATGTCATAGCTTTTACAATCCAATCCAATTTTTCTGGTATTTTTTATTGCTTCCATAACTGCGCATATAATGTTCTAGCAGCTGAAAGCAAGTACCAAATTATAGTTCTATCTTTTGGAAATTTTTCCATTTGTAATCCCAACAGAAAAGTTTCTACAGCTTTCTTGAATTCATATCCCAAGATCCTAGAAATTTCTTGTTGGATCATCTGCCAATACTTTTTCGCTCTTTTTTTCACAAGTCCACCATATATGATTGAAAGAACCTTCATATTTTTTGCATTTCCAACATCTGTCTGGCATCTTGTTATTCATCTTTGCCAATTTTTTAGGAATCATATACCATCCATACATCATTTTAAAATAGTTCTCTTTAATACTCTGACATGTTGAAAGTTTCATAGAGTTCTTCCATAAATATTCCCATGTATCCATCTGTATTTCTTTATTTACATTTATTGCCCATTTAATCATTTGAGATTTCACTACTTCATCTTCTGTAGACCATTTTAAAAGTGACTTATAAGTTTTTGAAATTAATTTTTCATTATCTCCAAGCAGAACTTTTTCCATTTCTGTTTGCTCTCGTCTTCAGTTTTAATATAATTTTCCATCAAACTCTTTATTTGTTGCATTTGAAACCAATCATATTTGTTATTCAACTCCACAGCAGTTTTCAATTCTATTTTGCCACTTTGTATTTTTAATAGTTGATTGTATGACAGCCATTTTTCCTCACCTGTCTCAGCTGTTATTTTTATCACTTCTGCTGGCACTATCCATAATGGTTTTCTTTCATCACCATATTTCTTATACTTCATCCAGGTATTCAACAAATTATTTCTTATATAAAGGTGATAGAAAAAACTATCCATCTTTTTCTTCCCATAATACATATAAGCGTGCCAGCCAAATTTATTTCCATGACTTTCCAACGCTAAAAGGTTTTTTTTTTATAATAATAAGGTTTTTTTACATTTTTTATTAGTTCTCCTGCCACAAATCTTCCATCTTTATCTTTAAGTATTATTTTTGGGTCCAATTCTTGTTTAATATAAAAAAATCACACCCCTTTTCTTCTGTTCAGCCAATGAAAAAAATTCCAGTCCCAATTGTTTATTCCATAAAAATTTATAATCCTTTTGTTTAATATGAACTTCTTGTAAGCAAATTATATTACAGTTTTGTTTTTTAATCCAATGAAATATTGCCTTTCTTTTTTTGTGGTGAATTTAGTCCATTTACATTCCAAGATAATAATTTATAATCCATCATGGTGCAAATTCTTTATTTTCTTCATAAAATTTATGCAGCTCCTGTGTATTTGTAATTGTAATCCTTCTTTCTTGTAGCTCAAAGCTCAAACCTTCAGGTATTATCCATCTATACCTCATTCCATTGTCACGTAGTTTTTCTGTTAATTTCTTTTATGTTCTCCTGTCATTTATCACTTGTCTTGGCAATTCTTTCATTATTCTTACTCTGCTTCCTCCCACTATCAATGTCTTTTCAAAATTTTTATTCAAGATTTTCCTCACCATTTCTTTTGCCATATAGCTTATAACCACATCTCTTGGTAAGTTATTTTTCTTGGCATATGATGAATTCACTCTATACATATAATCATACATATTTCTAGTCCCTTCAGGATCTTCCTCCAAGAAATCAGCAATTATTTTTATTACATGTTCTTTTAAGTCTGTCCCTTCTTCTTCAGGTACTCCTCTCAGACGCATTTGTGTCTCCATCAATTTACAGTCATGGATTGTTAATTTTTTTTTGCATTTTTAATAAGGTGCAATCGTGGAGTTTAACTATCCCTTCTACCTCCTGCACTTTTTTTGACACCACCACTGTTTCATTTCTAAGCTCTTCCATTTCTTTTTTAAAGTCCTCAATATTTTTTAAGCTCTTTTTTGCAAGCGTTTATCATCTTTTCCACCCCTTTCATCATCCTGGCTTCCATTGCTTCCAACTGATCTTGCATCTTCTCCATTGAGGCAACCCTTGCACGGGTTACCTTTGACTCTGACATTAAAAAAAGCAAAAAAATTGATATCACCAAATTAAATTTCAGCTATCAGGCTTGATAGATTAGAACTTGCCCTTTCAAATGAGACTAATTTCGCTGTCCTCCAACCTTCCCAGGCTCAGATATTATTTTTTTAAAAATTTAGCCTCCCAGTTATGGCCGCTGATGTTTTTCTATGGTACTACAATCCTAGAGTAGGTCCACTTCTTCAATAATTACTTCCTGCTTTTCTTGCCCCAAGTCACGTTCTCACTGATAACAAGGTCTCACAATACTTGACGTATTTCCTGTGTTGACTGTAGAAACTGCAGATCTCTGACGATGGTGCTTTCACTCCACGACCACAGGTAGACAAAACAATAAATTCCTTTCCAATTTTTAACACTGTCCTTAATTTAACAAAGTTCAAAATTCACCCCTTCTCCTCTTCTTCTTCCAAGCTTTCAAACTTTCTCTTTCCTGCCTTCTAATATTATTTTGTTTGCTTTAAAATAGTCCCGGAATGGTAGATAATAATCAGTACCTTTTTCTAAGTTTATCCAAATCAACACTGGTCTCGTACAGCATCAGATATTTAGCAGTCTCAAAGAAGATTAGGATCTTGTCAAGTTATGTCAAATAAATGACTCTGTAAGCTTCTGCAGATGATGAATATGCAACTATTCTCCGGGGATCCCTCAAAGGAGCTCCCTCCCCCCGGGACTCCCTTTTAGCCAAGGTAAATCACCTAAAAGTTTCCTGTGCATATCTTGGACTAATCTCTCACTGAGAAAAATAGGCAGAAGGCAAAGATTTGCCCTTTACTACCCCGAACAGAAGCTCCAGTCTGCCCCCCCCCCCCTTAGAGAGGCAAGTCAGCTCAGCATTCTCCAAACCCCGGAAGTCCTGCTCTTCTGTAATTTTGCTCCCCCTCCTGTCTTTCCTGTTAGACACAATGTTTGTATAAACTGAATTCGGTTTTAAAATTTCCATCATTTTCTATTTGTGTTTCCTTGGAAGTAAGTGCTGTTGAGTTTAGACTACAGCTTTACTCGCCAAATCAGAACAAATCTTTGGCTAAACTGTACCCATCCCCAGCTCTATCCCATAGAATAAATGGGATTTTTGATTCTTAGGTCATATAATAAAATAGAAACTCCAGAAGAGAATGCATTTAGATTTCCTAGATGTCACAATAAAGGATAAGATAAGACCAAGGTATTAGGAATTTGCAACATTTGATATGTTTAGAAAGGTCATTAGTCGGGTCTTAAGTGGGCTGCTTTTTAGTTTTATTGGTATTATGTTTTTAATATATGTCTGTTAAGCTTTTAGCTGTTAACTACCTTGAAACTGCTTGACAGTGAGAGGCAGCATATAAATGTATCAGCAACAACAATAATACTTGATTTATAGACCATCTTTCTCACTAAGATTCATGATGGATACCAAAATTTAAAAGCAATGCTACAGAAGTGATATAAAACAGAGACTAAAACAAGGCAATAAAACTGGATTACAAAATTAGGAAACAGAGCGATGAAATGATATAAGGCAAGACATATCATACACAATACTTAACTAGATTATAGAAATTAGGAAGAAACACATGTGATGGACTGGCAAGGTCTTTAGGGGGGGGCATCTCATTTCCCCTCCCCCATTAATTCTTATTTCCCTCCCCCAAAAGTCCTCATATTCCCATTTCTGGCTCCCTTCTCTTATTCCAACCACCAGTCAACCAACTTTATCTTCAGCTTTCCCTCCTGCTTCTCCATGGCAGCCTCTAGCCAGGAAAACTATGTTCCAATTGTGCAGTTTCAGCTGATGGACCAGGTGCAGATGCATGATGCAGAATCCATAAAGACTTGTAAGGTGCTCCTCACAATCCCCTGTATCATCCTCCCCATACTATTTCCTCCTTTCATCTTCCTGGCAACCCCCATATCCTCAACCTTTCCTACTTCCTTCTCTCCTTCCCACATGCCCACCAGTATTTTGTCTGCCCTCCTGTCTTCAGCTATCTTTAGGGGGGGGCATCTCATTTCCCCTCCCCCATTAATATATATATAACTGAATCAGAGAAATTATATATATATATATATATATATATATATATATATATATATATATATATATATATATGACCTTCTGCACAATAGAGATCCAAAGTAGCTTGCATCTTTTTCTTCTCTTGAATTTTATCTGCACAACAACCTATGAAGTGGATTAGGTTCAGAATGTGTGACTCACCCAAAGGTCACCCCATTTACTTCCATGGCAGAGTGGGGATTTGACCCTAGGTATCCCAGTTCCTAGTTTGGCACTGTAACCATCGCAACATGGAGTGGCTGCTGAACAGCAGCAAGCAGCCAGTCCTAGTTGAGTTATGCAAGTTGCATGGTATCAAATTGACCAGTGGTTCCTCCCAGGCCCTGATGAGTCCTCCCTCAATGGCCCAAACAGCCCTGGAAAGGGTCCTTCCCCCTCCCTCTGCCTTTTACTGACAGAAACCAAGACTTGAAGGCTGGAAATATTGTTGTTGCTGCTTAGCAATGGCCAAAGCAGCCTCTGAGTTTCTTAAAGCTACAAGCACTTCTATTATTTGAGGGTGGATTAACCACCCATTGTACTCCCCCCCCCCCTCAGATTTCAGATCTTTCTGTGAACTTGGAGCCTATCAGTGGCTTCAGATTTAGGTATCCACAGATTTGGCCGTGTTGAGAATTAGATATATTGATGCAGTAAATACAATAGACAGTGTGATAAAGTATAACCCTCTTCCCTTTGCAAAAGTGTCCCCTGAACAATTAACCTGTAAAGTGCCCCATACTCTGATGGTATATAGAGCCAGTGTGGGTTTAGAGTGCTGGATTATAATCTGCTATGAAACTCACTGGGTGATCTTGAGCTAGTCACTTTCTGTCATCCTAACCTATTTCATAGAACTGTTGTGAGCGTGAAATAAGGAAGAGAGGCCCATATATGCTACTCAGAACTCCTTGAAGTAACAATTGTACTCATAGTAATAAAAATAATGGGAGAAATCTATGGTACTGCAACTGGATGAAATGCAACTCTGTCATCCTCTGTCTTAGAAAATTACTACTGTGGTATGATAAAGTTTCAAAGTGTGGTTGACAATAAAACACAGATAAATTCATGAGCTGCTTACGCTATAACTTTGCCCCATCTCCTGTTTCCCACTGTTGCTGAAAGTGTCACACTTCTGTAGGAATTGCCTGAAGCAAAAAAAAAGTTCAGTAATGGTATTTTCCTTGAAAATTAACTTCTGGTTTGTTTCCAGCTCCATAGAGTTTTGGTAATTCCTACAGAGGCTTCAATGGCTGCCCAATGTTCCCACCACCCCAGTCTTTTGCTAGCTGCCCTACACTGTAGAGTAGGGGAGGGGGGAAAGGAAGTATCTCTTTTTGATTGTTGTGCTGGTTTTCTGTTTTAAAGAGGACATTCCAAAATGGAATCCTTCTCCCAATTTAGTACAGTCCATCTTTCCTCCTCACTCCCATCTCTCATCTATATATTAAAGTGTGCATTTCACTGTGGCTTGTTGGAGAGCCTGTCTCATAAAAGGAATGCAACATTTTTTCTAGATTCCAAACATCTAATAATCTAAACTAAAACATAATACAACTACATAGATTAACTGGATCATGGATCCAGCTGGTAAAATATTTCATTTGATTTTGCCAGACTGGAAATGAAACAGAAGATAAATTCCAAGGAAAATATAATCACTGAAGTGAGAGAACCAATTCTTCCAGGGTGCAGCTGTGTACAGCCGAAATGATCCTTCTATTCATTTCCAAGCTGCAGAGCAATTATCATACAAACTGGCTCCGTGCTTCATATAAGGTACAGATAAAATAGCTTATGCAATCCACCTGGGAAAAGCCTATCTCCAAACTATTTTTGTTGCTCTAAAGTATTCATAACTTGTATTCTTGTATCAAGAAAGGATGGGCCAAGATATTAAGAAACCTAATTGATATTTTAAAAGCCTAAGTCAGAAAGTGTGAGCAAAGAAATAACTCTCAATTTAAAACCAACCACACTTCTTGGGAAAGCCTTTCTTTCTTTATACAGATATAAATGTTCTGCTGGACAAGTGGTAAGGTTTTCTCGGAGAATACTTCCAGAGCTGGAGTGATTCATAATGGAGGACAGGATATAGCTGCATTCAATCATAGAGTCTGATCTTGAGGCTCTGACCAGGAACTCCAGATTTGCAGCAATCCCAAGTAAATGAGATACAAGTTTGCTTACAAAGAAGATTTTAATAAGAAATGATCAGGTTTACAGAAATAGCAGACTAAGCTCTCATCTGCTGGGTCTCAAATGCACACATGCACAGAAAAACTTAGTCAGATCTGAAGATGAAATTCATAGCTAAAGCTAAGTATCTTATACCCTAATTGCTGGCTATGAGTAATAAAAAAAATAATTAATCAAGCTATCCCAAACACTAGGATGAGTCAGCTCATCTTGCACCTGGTGAGAGAAAAGAAATCAGGCTTCCTAGACAGGAGCTGCTAACAAAAATGAGAGAAGGAGAGATGCTCTTGGGAGTGACCTGATGGCCATCCCCTCACAGAACTCAAAGCAACTATAGGTAAAGCACCAGTGAGTAACACAGATGGAGTTGCAAAGGTTATACATTCCTCCACACACATATTCTTCATGGAACGTTCATTGGAAATGAATAGAAGGATTGTTTCCACTATTCTTCACATGTGTGTGGTAAAAGTTACATAGGTAGGATTGCCAGCCATCAGCTGGCAGCCAGTAGGAGAGGAAAGGGGAGGGGACAGAGAGGAATGATATCAGCAGTGGGTATGCTGTCCCTTTCATGTGTACCCAGAATGAATACCCAGAACCGGTGTCCATAGAACCATAGAGTACTGACCAAATCCTACAGCAACACAGCAACATCACGATAGTGATACAATATCACTTCTGGGTGTTTGCTGGTAGTGCAATGCCACTTTTCTCAACATTTCCCCCCCACCCCATAGGCCCTCAGGAGGCTGGTTGGCAATGGAGAGAGAGGCTGGGAGGTCTCCTTGCACATAGGGGTATATAGGATTGCTGCATCCCGCGCCCCCCCCCCCAGACACAGGTGGTAGGGGATGTATAGATCAGGAAATTCTTGGTGATTTGGGAGTGGAACGTAGGGATGACAGAGACCTCAGTGGAGTAAAAAAACATAGAGTCCACCCTCCAAAGCATCCACTTTCCCCAAGGGAGTGGACCTCTGTAATTTGGAGAGTGGCTGTAATTCTGGGGAGATTCCCCAGGCTTAGGGTTCCCAAACCCCCCACCCTGGCGGGGGACCCCCGAAATAACAGCCTCCTCCCCCGTTCTGCAAAAATTAGGAAGCGGGAGGGGGCGGGGGGGCGGCGCCAGTCTCTCAAACAGAGACATTCTTTCCCTGCCAGCCTTCCCCCTCTCCTCTTCCTTCACTCCTTCCTGCTTTTTGTCACCCCAACTTTTGCTTTCTCCCGGGTACAGTTGTTTCCCTCCCAGCCTTCCCCCGTCTCCTCTTCCTTTGCACCTTCCTGCTTTCTGTCGCACCCCCCCCCCTTCTAGCTTTTTCGCGGGTACAGTTGCTTCCCTCCCCTGTCTCCTCTTCTTTTGCACCTTCCTGCTTTCTGTTGCGCCCCCCTTCTAGCTTTTTCGTGGGCACGTAGTTTCCCTGCCAGCCTTCCTCATCTCCTCTTCTTTCCCTCCTTCCTGATTTCTCCCCCCCTTGCATTCTCCCGCAAATGTTGTTTCCCTGCCAGCCTTCCCCCTCTCCTCTTCCTTCACTCCTTCCTGCTTTTTGTCACCCCCACTTTTGCTTTCTCCCGGGTACAGTTGTTTCCCTCCCAGCCTTCCCCCGTCTCCTCTTCCTTTGCACCTTCCTGCTTTCTGTTGCGCCCCCCCCTTCTAGCTTTTTCGTGGGTACGTTGTTTCCCTGCCAGCCTTCCTCATCTCCTTTTCCTTCTCTCCTTCCTATGCCCCACCCCCGCTTCTGCTTTCTCCCGGGCGCATTGTTTCCCTCCCAGCCTTGGTGGACGCATGGCCCCTGTGATCGTCACCTGCTAGCAGAGGAGGGGAGAGGGAGAGAGAGCGAAGAAAGGTTTGTAAAAAGTTCATTCTGGTTTCCTAACAAGCCATCATGCTGCTTTTCAAGGATGGCTTTTTTAAAAAAAAAATTCCCTAGATTCCCTTTTCAAAGTTGCACTTGCTTTCTTTTCTTTTTAAAAAGAAACTCTTTAAAAATGGCCTGCTTATCTTCCGGAAGAAAGTGATAGAGTTAGCCAATTTGGTGCAAGGAGCTTTCAGCTCCTGGAGCAAAGCCTCCCTTCAGTGTCAGAGAGAGTGGAATCCCAGCTCTTTGCTTAACATCGATTGGGCTGCAAATAAACTTGGGGAGAGGAGGGAGGGAGGAAACATAAGGGGGGTGCTTTTGGCTTGGCATGCCAGCCTCAAGGTTGGACTCAAGGATCCCCTGAATGACAGAGATCAGTTTCCCCTTGAGAAGATGGCTGCTTTGGAGGGTGGACTCTGTGGCACTGTACCCTGCTAAGGTTCCTTCCTCCTCAGGCTCCATCCCCAAATTTCCAGGAGTTTCCCAACCTGGAGCTGGCATTATCCATGATTATCCATATCTTTCAGGGTCCCCCAAATCACCACAAAGTTGACTGTCACATTTCTATTTATGCACCTTTCAGTGCATAAAACAGAGTTGTATGGATTTAAATGGATCGAGAAGGGGGGAACTCTGTGTAGGATGGCAGTGTTTTGGGGGGGAGGGGTTCAGAATATATTAATTTATTTAATTCATTAATAGCCTAGGCTCTCCCCAGTAAGGATCCAAGGCAGCTTCCATCATTCTCTCCTCAATTTTTTCTCACAACAGCCTTGTGAGGGAGGTTACACAGAAAGTGTGTGTCTGGCCCAAGTGAGCTTTCAGGGCAGGAGTGGGAATTCAAACCTAGTTTGAGAGCCGGTTTGGTGTAGTGGTTAAGTGTGCGGACTCTTATCTGGGAGAACCGGGTTTGATTCCCCACTCCTCCACTTGCACCTGCTGGAATGGCCTTGGGTCAGCCATAGCTCTGGCAGAGGTTGTCCTTGAAAGGGCAGCTGCTGTGAGAGCCCTCTCCAGCCCCACCCACCTCACAGGGTGACTGTTGTGGGGGAGGAAGGTAAAGGAGATTGTGAGCCGCTCTAAGACTCTTCAGAGTGAAGGGCGGGATATAAATCCAATATCATCTTCTTCTTCATCTTCTAGTTCTCTCAAACTCTGCTCCTGGACTCTTACCCAGATCTTCACCCTGGTGCTTACAGGGAAGCTGCAAGGTGGAGAGAGGGAAGGGTTGTCAGAAAGCAGGGGGAGGGGAGGGAAATGTCTGCTGGGAACTCTGTTATTCCCTGTGGAGATGTACTCCCATAGAAAATCATGGAGAATTGATCCGCGGGTATCTGGGGCTCTGAGGGGGGGGCTGTTTTTTGAGGTAGAGGCAACAAATTTTCAGTGCAGCATCTAGTGCCCCTCCCCAAAATATCCCCCAAGTTTCAAAATGATTGAACCAGGGGGTTCAGTTCTATGAGACCCAAAAGAAGGTGCCCCTATCCTTCATTATTTCCTATGGAAGGAAGGCATTGAAAAGGTGTGCCATCCCTTTAAATGTGACGGCCAGAACTTCCTGTGGAGTTCAATTATGCTTGTCACAGCCTTGATCTTGGCTCCACCCCTAATGTCTCCTGGCTCCACCCCCAAAGTCCCCAGATATTTCTTAAATTGGACTTGGCAACCCTACCCAGGCTCCACCTGGAGGTTGGCATCCCTAGAAGGTGAAAATTAGAGGAGAGGTGAGCCACCTCTTGGTGGTGTCTGGGAAGAAAAAGCTGGGCCGTTGTTGTTGAGGTGGCTGGCAAAGTGGTTGCAGTTTAGTTTAGGCCCAAATTGTATTGTATGTCAGGTGGTTTCCATACAGGAGGTGCTTTTGCAGTTGCCCTGTCACTAGTGTGGCTGCAGATGAGGCACAGTGGCAATGAGGCTTCCACATGGCAGGTTTCTCTGCCCCAGTCCCCTGCAGCTGCCATCTGCCCCTCATCCCAGCCACCAGGGCTTTTGAAATTAAAAAAAAATAGTAATAATCGGCATTAGAATATCATTTGATTGATAAACCATTGTAACCATAGGTTACTTGATTCCATGAATTCCCAGCTTTCATTGAAAAAGTCTCTAGCCTTTCCATTGCAAAACATGGCCCTTTCAACTTTCCCCTTATATCTCCACAAAAGAGGGGGCCACAGACTAACAAAAAAGTATCCAGAGATCAGGGGACAAATTGAAACAGTATGGGGTGTGTGTGTGTGAGAACTGATGAAAAAAGCTATGCAGAAACCATCAAAATTCCTACGATCTAGGTTTCCCAGTCGCCAGGTCCCAGCGGGGGATCCCCCATTTTTACAGGCTTCTCCCCCCACAGCCAGCTGGCCGCCCCCCACAGTCACCATGTAGTTTTAGAGCTCCTGCAGGTCCGTTTTTAAAATATGTGCCTTTAAGGCTGAGCGAGAAGCAGGAAACAGAAAAAACTTAGAACGGCCCCTCCCTTTGTTTTGCTTTCATTTTCAGATCAAGTAAAGTTCTGCAGGAACAAAACCCAGTAAGTATTTGTGTGTGAGAGAGAGGGAGGGGGCAGGGGATTCCCTGGTTTGGAGGCCTCCCCCCGCTTTAGAAAGCATGGGGGGGGAGGGAAATGTCTACTGGGCACTCTATTATTCCCTATAGAGAACGATTCCCATAGGGAATAATGGGGAATTGATCTGCGGGTATTGGGAGCTCGGGGGACTATGCTTTGAGGTAGATGCACCAATTTTTTAGTATAGCATCTAGTGCCTCTCCCCAAAATGCCTCCCAAGTTTCAAAACGATTGGACCAGGGGGTCCAATTCTTTGAGCCCCAAAAGATGGTGCCCCTATCCTTCATTATTTCTTATGGAAGAAAGGCATTTAAAAAGGTGTGCTGTCCCTTTAAATGTGATGGCCAGAACTCCCTTGGAGTTCAATTATGCTTGTCACATCCTTGTTCCTGGCTCCACTCCCAATGTCTCCTGGCTCCACCCCCAAAGTCCCCAGATATTTATTTAATTGGAATTGGCAACCCTACTACGATCAGGGGGAATTGCTGCTGTGTGTGCAGGAAAATTCATTGTTGCACTCACATAGCGCCATCCAGGCTTTATTGTGGTCATTCATTTGGAGCAAAGCAGTTCTGAGAAAGGATTGGGAAAAGCCAAGGAAATCCAGGGAGGTTCACAAATACACCACAATGTTTTGGGAAAGCAGGACAAAAATGTTGTTCCCAACTGCATCAAACCTGAGGCAAATAACCCATGCAGTAATAGCCTAAATAGATCTGTTCAATTCCTTCCTTTACAAGCTTCTGAAATGTTCTTTTGAGAACCAGGATTATCTCCCTATGTTCCCAATGAGAATGGGAGATTTTTTATCTCCCTGGCCTGTGTTGGGGCTAATACCAGTTAGCAGAGCTGCCCTAGACTATCTGGCACCCTAGGCAAGGCTAACGTCTGGTGCCACCCTCCCCCCACATAGATAACCAATTGTCAAAAACAGATGAATTGTGTGGAAAATGAAACACTCATTTTGGTGCCCACAAAAGGCAATTGCCTAGTTTGTCTAGCGGCAGGGCTGCACTTTCCAGCTAGAGAAGGGATTTCTTTTGGGAGAAAGGCATGTATCACATGAAATTAAAAGCACTGAGAGATCTGAGATCCTGAATCAGCGGCTCCCACTCAGACAATCTGCTCCTTGCTTATAATTTACTACTCACAGATTATTTGGTTTTCAAGTGTAAGGGTATGATTACAGTCAGAGAGAGAACTCCTGCTTCTTTAATTTACAAAGCAAATGGCTAGTGGTAGAGATTGGGCAGGGAAGAAATCCACCTGGGCCTTTGCCTCTTGCCTCCTCTTTGACACCTCTGCTTCAGTTCGTCCCAATCTGCAAAGAAGGTAAACTGCCTTCCATGGGGGCTGAGTCTGTCTTTCCTCTACTCTGCCTCCCAGCCTATACCGCCCTTCCTGCCAGTCAGCAGGAACAAGCAAAGAGAACAACATGGTTCATACAAAGACGACTGATCTGATCAGAGAATCCTCCTCAAACCACTCAGATGCTGTGCACACAATACACATTTCAAATGTATGTACAGCTGTTGCATCTGTGATGTTGCCTGCATTCACCTTTGGGACAGAAGTTAAAAATACTGGATCAATCATCTGTCAGAGATTGTATCCCTCACTCATGGGATCCTCCCAGGCAAATTTCAGATAGGCACTAATGCAATGCCATTTAGAATGTTCAAGGGATGTTGTCGGCTTTGAGAATCATGCAACCAAAATAAGATTAAAAAGACAACCCTTGTAGCTCCTATACTTGCTCCTCCCAGCTGGATTAGATAGGACCCATACAACAAAGAGTCATGTAGCAACTTAAACATTTATTGTGTCATAAGCCAGAGTCAACTTGGTATGCTGCAAGGTGCCACAAAACTCTTTGGTCGTTTTCGCACTCACCTCCAGCCGGCGCGACCCCCCTCTTCACCGCGCAGGATCTGCGCAGATTTCGCACTAAATGCTGCGGAGCAGCCTTTTGCGCTGGAAACTCCCGTCGCAAAAGCCGCTCAAACGTAAATCGCCAAAAAGCAGTTTGGTGTTTGAGCGGCTTTTGCGCCGGGAGTTTCCGGCGCAAAAGGCTGCTCCGCGGCATTTAGTGCGAAATCCGCGCAGATCCTGCGCGGTGAAGAGGGGGGTCGCGCCGGCTGGAGGTGAGTGCGAAAACGACCTTTGTTGTTTTGGGCTGCTGCAAACTAACACTGCCAGCCCCTCAGGAATTTGTTTCAGTGAGACTTAAGCAGAAATGTTTGTCTGCTTTTGTAATAAATAAAATCCTTGTGCTTTCATATTATTATTAAGACACTGTATACATTGCATATTTTGTGTTCTTGGGATAAACACCCTGAAAATGCATGCTCTCAAGAAAATATTTTGTTTTGCTGAGTCATCAACTAACATTTTTGCTTTACCACCGAAACAGACCCTACAGCTGTTGTGTGGGAGGTGATTATTTGATGACTGAATACACAGACAGCTAGGGGAATTATATCTGGTGTACTTCTCGGAGCTTGCTATCACAGGTATGTGAATGTACAAAAATTATGGGAGGTGAGAACAATCCAGAGATGTGTTGCAAGTGAATCTTGTATTTCAGTTGGTCTGGCAAGTCTCAGGATGTAGTTTAGCAGAAGTAGGTGATCCACCTGTAACCATTCTGATGGCATTCCAAGCATCTTAAGACATTGCCAGTTATCCAGAAATCAATTGACTAAGAATCACTGTACGTGGTCATCTTACACCATAGTTAATGTCCTACATGCGTCAGTTTCTTAGTGGATCTCCAGTGTGAATAATTTGCATGGTTCTTGTAAATCCCACAAGCTGGAATGAATGATGGTAAGATACCTCTACAAAGGATTTTATCAGCCAGTTTCTAATGAATGCTTATGTCATGCTTGACCCTCCAACATCTCTCCAAGAGCCCAGGTTTTTACCCATTCTGTAATGTTGACTCTTCTGTTCAGTAGAAAATCTTTCCATATCCAGGAACAACTCAGGTGGGTTGTTGGTCTGAAGTGGCAGAACAAAGTTTGAGTCCAGTAGCACTTTGTTGGTCTTAAAGGTTCCAGTGGACTCAAACTTTGTTCTGTGAACAATTCAATATATTCATGTTACATAGTAGTCATTGATGCACACATCTCAATTTCCTGTGGATCTGACATGCTTACTTTTTCAAATGTTTTTGTTCTCTCTCTTTTTTACATGATCCAATGGTCATGTCCTGTTTCTATTTCCTCTTTTGACAAGTTTTCTTAAATTTCCTGGATTAACTTGCTTTCTTTGCTATCTCTCTTTGACTGAACTAGGTCTGTATCACCTTGAAGGCAGACTATAGAGGGAAGGAGTCTTCCCATGCTTCAACAGAAATCCCAATGGGTAAAGAATACACAATAAAACTTCCCTATGGATCTAATTCCTCCCACATGTCTAGTCTCAGAGAGGCTATCCATAAGACAAGCTGATTTTTGTGGATATTTCAAAGACAGCTTTTTTTAAAAAAAAATCACACATGGGAAAGCAACTATACAAACACACCATGTGAAAATGAGATGATTCACAGGTCATTTTGAATGTGCAAAGCAGTTCTTCCTCCTCAGTGCATCAGTTGAGGTGTTTTTGTTATAAGAGCCACCCACTCTCCGGGTATGGCAATCTGCTTTTGAAACTCTAGACAACATGGCTGTTGTTCAAATACAGCCAGGATGTCACTTCAGATTCAACTGAAACCTTGCACAACATTTGTAAAGGGTGGTGAGAGCCAAATAAATCTTTTTGTCATAGTCAAGGTTAAACAGACAAAAAAAAAGTAGATGGCTTTGATGTGGACCTTTCCCATACATTCATTTTCTTGGCAGTTAATCCACAAGCATTGGGATAGGTTTGGGTAGGGTTCTTGTATATGTCCTGTATTGTCACAGTATGGAGTCAGTTTATTTTCTTCCATATATGCTTTAAAAAAGAGGATTTTTTAAGGGTGGGTGGTAGTGTCATTGGTGTCACAGCAAACCCCCATTACTTAAAAACATGGCCCTAAAATATCAGTATATCAAAGTAGTATTGTAGTGAGTTTAAGAAGGTTTTCTGAATTTCCAGCTTTTATTTTATTTAACGTAAGCCTCTTCCCTTGTGGAGAAAGAAGGGAAAAGGCATGCCTCCACAAGGGAAGAAGCTAGATGCTTACTTTTTTTTTAAATGAAAGCTAGGAATTCAAACCTGTTTAAACTATCATTACAACACTACACCAATATATTGATACTTTAGGGCATTAAAAAACAAACAAACCCTGAAGCTATTTGCCTTGGTGGGGAAGAGAAGGAGTAGTAGCAAAAGTGCACAAAGTCTATTTGTACACACATGGACATACATTAAGCTGCATTATAAGGAATTAGAGCGTTGGTTCATCAAGATCAGTATCGTCTATTCAGACCAGCAATGGTTCTTCAAGATTTCAGGTAGAGAGGCCTTTCACTATCTGAGGATTTCAGGTAGAGAGGCCTTTCACTATCCTCCAAGATTTCAGGTAGAGAGGCCTTTCACTATCTGAGGATTTCAGGTAGAGAGGCCTTTCACTATCTGAGGATTTCAGGTAGAGAGGCCTTTCACTATCTGAGGATTTCAGGTAGAGAGGCCTTTCTCTATCCTCCAAGATTTCAGGTAGAGAGGCCTTTCACTATCTGAGGATTTCAGGTAGAGAGGCCTTTCACTATCTGAGGATTTCAGGTAGAGAGGCCTTTCACTATCCTCCACGATTTCAGGTAGAGAGGCCTTTCACTATCCTCCAAGATTTCAGGTAGAGAGGCCTTTCACTATCTGAGGATTTCAGGTAGAGAGGCCTTTCACTATCTGAGGATTTCAGGTAGAGAGGCCTTTCACTATCCTCCAAGATTTCAGGTAGAGAGGCCTTTCACTATTTTATGTTATCAGATTTATAGCCGTCCCTCTCTTGATGGGCTCAGGGCAGCTAACAACAACAGATTAAACCACATAAAACATTAAAAAACAAAATACACAATAAAATCATTCATACAGTTTACAAGATGTGCGTTTCTGATTACTCTGATGTTCTTGATTCAGTTATAATGATTCAGTGGGATTATCAGTGCCATGGAGTAATAGCTACCTCCCTTCAACCGTTAAAAACAAATTTAAATAATTTGGTCTTACAGGCCTTGCAGAACTGTGGCAGGTCCCGCAGGGCCCTGATATTTTGGGGGAGGGCACAAAACATGGGCTATTGCTGAAAATGGACAGTCAAGCCTCTTTCGGTCCGGGCATCTTACGGAGGTTTAGAGTCCCCGAATGGAGTGCTCTCTGGGGCACATATGGGGAGAGGTGGTCCTGAAGGTAGGCAGGTCCGAGGCCACATAGGGCTTTAAAGGTTATGACCAGCACCTTGAAGTGTATCCAAAACGCCACAGGCAACCAGTGCAGTGTTTCTACCACTTTCATATCTGTGGTTTCATATGTGTGTGAAATTTTTCCATAGTTGCTTATGTTTGTGTAGGATATTACTGACTCTAGATTCAAATCTCTGGGAGTTTTTTTTGGGGGGGGGGCAGAGATTTTGGACTGTTACGCTACTGGAGTGTCTGGGGCAGCTGTTTACAAAGATAATGACATCAAATTTGCACATAACATATTCATCCTCTAATCTAAAGTCCCTCCCCTGGGTTTCAAATGAACTGGACCTAGGGGTTAATTTTACAGATCCCCAAAATAAAGGCATCTTAGAACAGGCTCAGTTTTATCCACTGATTCCTGTCAGATGGACCAGCCACAAGTCTAAAGAAAACAAATTAAACCCACCTGTCTGCTTTCATTTAATTTTCCTGTCTTTACTGTGACTGAAATGTGATTGTTTAAAAGTTTCTGCAGAAAACTTTTTGTTTACCATTTTTCATTATGAAGGTTGGTCTCCCCCTCCCAACTTTGACCAAGGGGTTAAATTCTACGGGCCCCCAAACAAGGTGCACCTAGCCATCCTACTTGCAGAGGAGAAAAGGACCCTGCCTCCAAAAATGAGGAAGTGAAGGAGAGAGGCAGCTTTCTGCTGCTACCTCCAAAATCTGGGACCACTCTTTTCTCTTCCCTTGTAAGGATCTGATGGGAAAGGAGAAATGCCATTGCATAGAAAATCAGTGGAATCAAAGAAAAAGAAACACACATGTTGCATTGCTGGTAAGCACCCAAACCAGCGCTTTTTTGAGCAGGAACATAGATCTGGCTGACTTGGTGTCAGGGGTTGTGGCCTAATATGTAAATGAGTTCCTGCTGGGCTTTTCCTACAAAAATCATAAAGGAAATCACTGCACTAACCTGAACCAATGATTTCCATGGATATCTTTGGTTTGGGAATTTGATTATGCACACCCCAATGTTTAGTATGTCAAACTGGGGTCTGGAGACCCAGACTGCATGCCTATTCTGCCATGGCAACTTGTTGGGTAACCTTGAGCCAATCACTCTCTCTCAGTCTAACCTATCTCACACTGTTGTGAGGACAGAATGGAGGACTGAAGCTGAAACACCAATGACCAAATTATTTGGCTATTGGCTTTTCTCAGTACATTTAGCTGGACAGTGAAATACTGGCAAAGGAGAATATACTTCCATTTTTCTCTCATCCTTTTGTTCACCAATCACATTGTGCACATCCAATTTCCCAGAAATGTCATAGTGTTAGGCATGAGATGCAGAAATGCTTCTTACTAGATATTCACTTGGCAAATGAAGTGTCATAAGAACATCATTAAAGAAAATGGGAGCCATGCATGCCCCACATAAAAAAAGACATGGTGTCCTTTTCAAAGAATGCTACCCATCTATTCTGGTATTTGGCATTACGCATGTTAATAATGAAAGCGTCACAGACTAAAAATAAGCTAACAAAACTTAGAGGTTGCTTGGTAGCTCTATCAGGGGTTCTGGGAAATGGAAGATACTCAAGAGTGGATGATATGACACTAAGATGTATAAACTGGAGGTTTCCATTTTGAGCACAGAGAAAAAAAACTTGGATGATTATACATTTATCCTAGTGTTGGAGTCCAAATATTTGTCTTTTGTCCATGATTTGACAAAAGAGTACATATTAACTGGAACTAATGAGACTATTTACTATCAAATGTGCTTAATTTTTAAAATAGCTTATGTTGGTTCAAATGGAAAGGCAGGTCATGACTATTAAGGCATATTTTGCAAAAGAAAAGGCAGGATAAAAATATAATACACAATGCAGCACGCAGTCCAGTTTTATTCACCAATTCAACTTTTTCATGGAAATGAATGAGAATTAGACTTCAGCTGGACCATGCCCACTATAAATAAATAAGAGACAGTTGCAATGAGGAAGATCTTGCTGGCTTTATACTGGCAAACTGGCTGCATTCCAGTTGAGCTAAATTGGTTTTCTTCATGCAGGTACATAGTCCAGGCAAGACCAGAGGGACAGAGCCGGTGTGTCCATTAGGCAACATTTGGCAGCTGCCTAGGGTGACGGCTCTTCGAGGTTGCATTGTTTCTGCTTGCTGAAGGGTTGGAGAAATCTTCTGGCCCCTCAGCAAGCAGAAGCAATGTGAGGGTGCCCAGAACTGAAAGTACTGCCTCGTTTGTGCTTGCTGAGAGATTGGAGAAATCTTTCAGTCCCTCAGCAAGCAGAAACAACACAGGGCTTAATTTTCAGTCCCGAGTGCTCTCGAGCACCCAGGACTGAAAGTGCCGCCTCGTTTCTGCTTGCTGAGGGGTTGGAGAAATTTTCCAGCCCCCCAGCAAGCAAAAACAACATGCTGGGTGCTCGAGAGCACAGTGTTTTAAAGGCAGCCGGCCGCTTTGGGGTTGAAAGTGGCCAAGTGACACCTTTCCATGAAGGTGCTGCTTGGCCACTTTCAACCCAAAAGTGGTCGGCCGCCTTTTAAAAACTACGCTCTTTGGAGGCTTCCAAAGAAGCCTCCAAAGAGTGTAGTGCAGGGGGAAAGTGGTGGCGTGGCAGCACTCTTGTGCGCTGCCCGCCACTCTTTAGTCCCCTTTACAATGACATCACTTTTAGTGACATCATCGTGGCATGCGCACGCTACACATGCATGAAAAAAGGGAGCTGGAGGGGGGGGGGGTGGCGCGGGGCTCTGCCTCTAGCGGCAGATCTCTTAGCACTGGCCCTGCAGAGGGACCATCCTTTGGGTACATTCCCAAGGTCTGCTGTAGGCAGCCCATAGGTTGGATCCAGTGAAAAATATTTTCTTGCCCTGGAGTTCTTGTGCAAGACTTTCTTTTGCACCATGTTATACTCTTTATCGATTAAAGATTCTAATGAATATAGAGAAATGGCAAAAATATGGTATGTTGAATACATAATAACGATAAAACTAGTGTTATTGTCAAAATAGATTACTCATGAAGTTTGAAAATTAAAAGTTAAATGATGAATACAATTGTGCCCCAATAGAAATATGAATTATTGGTTCTTTTTTATATATAATACCTTCAAAATTATAATGAAGGGGATGAAAGGTAAATGATTCTGTCCTATACATTATGTACTACACGACAGCCTTTGTCACAGGGCTTTTTTGTAGCAGGAACTCCTTTGCATATTCACCCACCCACCCCTGATGTATTAAATCCTCCAAGAGTTTACAGGGCTCTTATTACAGGGTCTACTGTAAGCGCTTGGAGGATTGGCTACATCAGGGAGGTGTGGCCTAATATGCAAAGGAGTTCCTGCTACACAAAAAGCCCTGGCCTTTGACAAATGTAATTCTGTTGTACAGCAGATTGCTTTCTTTTCCCCCTTTTCCTTTCTGTAACCTCACTGTTTTTCTAAAATCAATCAATCAAATTTTAAAAAGAAGGGAAGCTGACTGCTATCCTGCCTTTCTGAGTCCATGAGGGTTAGGGGAGGAAGGGTGTTTTCCATCCTGTTCTCTTTGGAGAAATGTTGGGACAAAAGTCTAACCTGTAATTTCATTTAAATGTAAGAGGTATGCTGATGCTTAAATCTCTCCTGTGAAAATCAGTTAAATTTCTTTCTTTCTTTTTGGTACTTTGTATATTTGAGCATGTGTGTTTCCACCTGGAAGTCATGTCAGCCTTTGGTGACTGACCCCTACTGGGACCTGGAGGATATTCACAGAGGTGGCTGAATACAGCCTGCCCCTGTCCCTCTGGTATTTCAACAAGGTCTCCCATCCAGGTACTAACCACAGACGACTCTGCTTAGCTTCTGAGATCTGATGAGACTGGGCTTGCCTGCACTATCCAGATCAGAGCAAAATCAGTTAAATTTCAATTTTATAATTTTTTTTATTGATTTTAACTACAAAGGGGAAAAGCAAGAGCAAAGATACATAAAAGGGGGGAAAGGGCATTTACAGAGTGGAAAGAACAGAAATAGAGAAAAGTACAAATATATCAATTATAATTCTACCTCCAAATAAAATACCCAGATCATTCTATCTGCAAGTATGAAGTTCACCATATATTTTACCATCCTTGTCTTTCATTATAGAATTTGTTTTACTAAACTAATACAAGCAATATAAATCTAAACAATTCTTCTTAAACACAAATAAGGATATAAAAAAATTCAAAGCCATTTCAACACAAAGCTGTCTAATTTCGCTTAACCATGTTAAAAGCACAGACTAATTTGTTGATTTAACAATATCCTTATTACAATAAACACATAACGATCATGTCTTTATCCTTAACAAATTAAAAAGATACAACATAATTTGTCTATCTCAGTATAAACAGTTTCTCCAAAGGAGCATATTAAAAACAAATCTACCCGATTAAAAAAAATAGTTGTGCTATCTGCCTTTTTAACAATTAATCCAACTCTTATATCATATGAGCAATTTCACCAAATAAACATACTAAGAATAAATCTGCTATGTAAAAATAAATGTGCTGTCTGCACTCTTTAATATTGATCCAAATTAGCTATATATTTAACTAAAATTTTAACAACACCCTTCCTTCCTTAGGATCTCCCTTGGTCTTTTAAAAACATCTATCAATTCATTATTAATAATTCCATATTTGTTTACCCACAAGGAAAACCAGAATTCAGGAATCCTTCTTCCCAAAATTTAAAAACTTTTAGATTCCTTTAATGTCTATATCCATATTACCCCAGAGAAAACCAACTTAGTGTAACCCAGACATCACACTTTGCCTTTTAAAATCGCATGTCAGTTCTTATTGAGAGTTCCATATCCAACTATTCACAAAGAGGGAAAAAGTTCAGGAGTCCTTCTTCCTGAAAGATTTTCACATCTTAATTTGCTGGCCGGATTTCACCTTCTCTCTTCTCAATGTGGCCTGCCCTCTCGATAATGGGAAGAAGAATCCTGCGCCATTTCTTCCTCTCAGCATAACTTCACTCAATCTTGATTTCTGGTCTTGTTTTCTAACTGCGCCATAAGGATCCATTTTGGGGTTTTTTTTGTTCGTTCCGGAATGGATCACTTTCCCATTTTAATTCCACAAACATCACCAGAATCTCTTTAGCACTCAGCTCGTGTAGATTTGAAAGTTTGCTAGCATTCAGCATAAAAGCTCCCATTTGCTTTCTAATGCTGCATTAATGAGCCAAGATCCTGTTGCAGAGCAGTAATATTCCATAATATACCTTTTTTATAAGACATTTCGCTTGGCAGTGCCATTTTTCTCTGTCAGCAAACTCAGTCTCTTAATCCAAGTTGAAAAGTAGCTTAAAGATCCTGTTAAATTGTCATTCCAAACCAGCTCCAGCTGAGATTTCAAATGTTATCATTCCAATTGCAGTCAAACGACAGGGACAGATCTCTCTAAAATATATCTCATTTATGTTCAGACCATATTGCAGCCAAATAATATTCTCGTTAACATATATCCAATTATAATCCGGGTCAAATAAAGTATTTGTATTCAATCCAATTCAAGTAATTACCGATACTTAAGATTGCTCTTTGACTTTTCGAGGCCTCATTCGCAGGGGAAGTAGGCGTGTAATCAGCCTCTATCCCTCCCTTCGAACTAGCCATCCGTTGTTATGTAAAACGACCCATTAGCCAGTGGTATTGAACGCTTACTTACTTGCCAAGTAGAATTGCCACACTAGAAAGGCAATACATCAAAAGCTTACTGAAAGAAGCGAAAGAAAGCAGTCGGGCGTTCATCTTTTCCTGCTGCACCAGCTATCTTGGTGGCAGAGCCTCAGGACATGCAAGAAGCACAGGAGTAGCTGCTGCTGTACCCCTAGCTTCCCGCAAAAGTCCCATGCCAAAGAAAAACCCCTCCAGGTTCTTCCTATGGGGGCGTGACTTCTGTGATGCCCCTCCAACCGCCTGATTCAAAGGTGACGCAGGAGGATGATCTGCGGACACCCCTGAAGTCAATATGACATAACCCGGAACCCCCCAAATCAGTTAAATTTCAAAATGCTTCTTTGGGGCTAGATTATGCCTGGAAAATTTAATTCTAGAGATATATGAAATTTTTAGAAAAAGAATGTGATTCTGAAGACAGCAGATATGCAGCTAGATTAGCCCAACAGCAAACTACTATGCACACCCAGGTTCCTAATCACATTTATTTGGAAGAGCCGCATATTTCAACATGAGTCATTCAAAGTCAATTTTTGCTGAGTGCAAAATGCCATGAGCAAAGCTGAGTCATGCTAATCAGCCATTTCATTCTAGCAACTGATTCCCACAGTGATATGCTGTTTCAGGTTTGAAATAACCAACTGATTAGCCAATAAATTCAATCCATAGCAGAGTATCCAAAAAAACAAGAAGTCTGATAAGAAGGTCATCAACTTGCAACTATGGTAGGATAGGTAGGAAAGCACATAGTCTAGACATAGGCTTGTCAATATCCAGGTGAGGCCTGGAGATCTCCTGGTATTACAACATAACCAGACTACAGAGATCAGCCCTCCAAGAGAAAATGGAGTTGATGACATTATACCTTGCTGAGATCCCTCCCACCCCCAAACTGGCCCTCTCAAGATTCCACTCTCAAGCCTTTTAGCCTGGACTTGGCAACAGTATCTGGACAATTATATAAGAAGAAGGCCAAAGCCTTAATAACATGACTTCTGGCCATCATCTTGTGTCTCCCCCCACCCCTTGCTGTGTTGGCTCTTTCCATTCTCAAACTTTAAACTATAAATTACATATATATATATTTTTGCTTCTTTGATCTGTAAATAATTTTTTTTAAAAAATTATTAGTCTCAATTTACAGCATGCAAGTTGAAAAACTATGGACTTTCCTTAAAGTTGGATGAGCAGATTCCATAAACTGACTCATATGATCAGGCTATTGGTTCATCCAGCTCACTATTTGCCTCCTCAGACTGGCAGCTCTCCAGAGCACGTTGTTGACCATTTTGGGCTGCAGTGGAAAAGGGCCAGTGTGGAAGGGGCTGTGGCTCAGTGGAAGAGCCTCTGCTTTGTGTGCAGAGGATCACAGGTTCAACCCCCAACATCTCAAGGTAAAAGAAACAGGCAGTAGATGATGGGAAAGACCTCTGCCCGGGACTCTGGAGAGTGCTGCCAGACTGGGTTGACAGTACTGACCTTGAGAGATGGATAAGTATAAGGCAGCATCATGTGTTCAAGTACCATTCTGTTGGGGGGGGGGGAATCCCTTCCTTTAGCAAAGATTTTCTTTAGAAGCAAATTCCCCCACCCATACACCAGCAATAGTCAGGCTCAAATTCAATACATATAAGGAGAAGGCAACCATGTCCTGTTCATTTCAGTTCCATCACTGTTTTTCTTCAGCATCTTTGTTTGGAATAATGATGGCCCTAAAGGCTTCCCTATAATTAATTCTCATATATGAAATTTCCCTAATGTGATTATCTGTTCCTGCAGTAATGAGGTTTTCTCTCTGGCAGATTTGCATCTCATCTTACTCTTCTGTTTGCTTCTGTTCTTTCCAAGGGAAGAAAGTACACACATGTTGCCAGAAGTACCAAGTACCCTTTTGCTCCCCAAACACAGTGAGCTAAAATCGATCATTCAGGGGGATAATTTACCTGGAATGCAAATGCAAATGACCAGCAGCAAAGAACGGCTTTCAATCAAGGGTTCCCTATGAATTTCTGTGGGAGAGTCCAGATGCAATAGAGAACAGGGCTTCTATTAACTGCCCTTAATAGCTGTGGTAGCCAGGAAAAATTGTGGCAGATTCTCATGCAAGATTGCCATAAAACCTGCATCTTCTGGAAGTTTCTCTTCTAAACAGTTGTTAAAAGTGCAGGAACTTGTTCCTCCTTTGTATCTCATTACTCTATGTGAGACTGGGCTTCTTCATTTATTCACTTTTGCATTCCTGAGTACAGCTGAAGAGCCCTTATCACCATGGCATTTTTTTTTTTTTGAGCAGGAACACACAGGAATGCAGTTCTGGCTGGCTTGGCGTCAGGAAGTGTGGCCTAATATGCAAATGAGTTCCTGCTGGGCTCTTTCTAAAAAAACCCCATGAAATAATGGCGCCATCAGGGGGTGTGGCCTAATATGCAAATGATGTGCAAGAACGCTGGGCTTTTTCTACAAAAAAAGCCCTGCTTATCACTGTGTTCAGAAGGAAACTCTTGAGGATGAGGGAACTTTGTGCAATCAAGGTTGTGTTCAAAGCCAAGAGGAACAGAGTAGGGATGTAAAATTCCAAGACTCAGGTTGGTCTGAGAAGTCTGGCTGTCCATACGGCTCATTTTGCTGTGTGTGTGTGGGGTGGTCTGTGACTCAGTGGTAGAACATTTGTTTGGCATGGAAACAATCCCAGGTCCAATTCCTAGCATCTCAAGGTAAAAGGATCAGGTGATAAGTGATATGAAAGACCACTATCTGAGACACTGGAAAACCACTGAGAAGACAATACCGACCTTGAAGGATGAATGGTCTGATTCAGGATAATGCGGCTGCATCTGTATTCATGCTTCCACATGAGGGAAAGGGAGTAGCAGACATGGAACCTGTTTGTCCAGGTTGATAGCTTGACTCTTGGGTCACCAGTGACTGTCTATAGATACAAACATGCTCACTTTAACCCCTTGCTTGACTTGAAAGCACAGTCACTGATCTCCTGCAGAAAGAGAGCACTACGTGGAGTGGAAGATAGACAAGAAAGAGTTTAGGAAGCAAAAAGAAGGAACATAAGGGAGAGGATCTACTTGTCAAGTCCCCGGTAAATCAGCTATCAACACCGTGCAGTGAATAGAATGACTTTACTGAAATACTGACTTCTGCAGGTCAAGATGATTCTTGCAAAAACTAATTATGGCAGCCTAATGCCCCATTCCTATACTCCTTCACATCAACCATTGCAGGTTCAAACTAAAAGGTGCCAAGCAAGCGGACCCTCCCGCCAAAGTTCAGTTCCCACAGTTTGTTGCAGGTGCGCACATAATCACTCAGAGACATAGCTGTGGTCTTGACTGTCTCCAGTATCAGGCAGAAGAATGCTTAGGCAGAAGAATGCCCTCTCCAGCCCCACCCACCTCACAGGGTGTCTGTTGTGGGGGAGGAAGGTAAAGGAGATTGTGAGCTGCTCTGAGACTCTTTGGAGTGGAGGGCAGGATATAAATCCAATATCTTCTTCTATCTTCTTCTTCTAGTTCAGTTATAAGAAGAGATAGCAGCAGAAGCATAGCAGAGGCCGAGGCAACTATTGGTCAGAATGCAATGGAAATAATACATGGTAAGAGGTACTCTTGACATTACTCATTGTTGTAAGTTTACACATGCACATTCATCTTCTGAGGGCTGCAGGACTTTCCACGAGTGAAACTAACTATCCAGATCTAAAGGTCCATCTAGCTGAGTACTGTTTACTCTTACTAGCAATAACTTTATGGTAGCAAAGCGTCTTCCCATTACCTGAGATTCTTCAACCGAAGACAGCAGAGACCAAACCTGAGACCTTCTGCAACCAAAGCATTGGCTCTATGACTGACTGAGAATTTATAAACTTGCAAAGGCAATGCTTTTCAATTAATGGCATCATGTGGTTTAACTGCAGATCAATGTTGACTAAACTCATGATGAAAAGTCAGGCTCACATCAGCCCTAAGTGCCATTCAGAAGAAAGCTGGCTGGTTTTGGCAATCATATCCAAACTCATTCCCACTAGTTTCACAAACATTCTATATGCCATTAAACTAAATCAAGTGTCTGAAATGAGAGCCATTCCAGTGAAGTCTTAAAACATTTATGTTAATTAACACAATCTTAAAAGTAGCAACTGGAAAGACAAATGTCAGTTATGTGACTTTTATAATTAAAATCGTCTTGGTATAATGGGTTGAATAACAATAGCCGTTTAAATAACATTATACTGGTTGGTTTCATTAGCATCTTTATTAGAAGCATCTTCTTTAGAATGATTAAAAATAACTAAATTCCAGTTTACAATAAGAATATTTAATGTACACAGGAGAAAAAGGGAATCTGGGAATCTGAGCGAGCCAAATCATGCATTTACTGCACGATGCTTCTCCATTAAAAATAAATAAATAAATAAATGCAACAGTCTTCTTTGATTGGTAGGCAGACAGCTGATAGTGCAGTTTTGTGCAGAGCTTCATCCTTCTAAGTCCACTGACTTCCCTAGAAGGGTGTTTAGCATTGCACTGGGTGTGTCACATGGACACAAGAAGCTGCCTTATACTGAACCAGACCTCTGGTTCAGCAAAGTTAGGATTTCTACTTAGACTGGCAGTGGGTCTCTAGGGTCTCAGGCAGAGGTCTTTTCCATCACCTACTACTGATCCTTTTAACTGGATATGTCAAGGATTGAACCTGGGACCTTCTGCATGCAATGCAAATGCTCTATCACTGAGCCACTGAGCCTGCTTTTGCATTGGCTATGATGACAGGCTTTATGCGTCTGTTGCTATGTTTTTTTTATTGTTAGCTGCCTCAAGCAAAAATAGAAGAGGGGTAATTTTTATACTCAGCTAATTGCAGTGCTTGGAGCTTTCAAAATCTTTGGTCTTGTCTACATTAGCATATAAATGCACCTCACCATGCACTTTTTATTAACATATTTTATACCCCACTTTCTACCCAATGGGAACCCAAACTGGTTTGCAGCCTCATTCTCCCTTCCTCAATTTTATCTGTGGCACAATAATGCTGTGAAACAGGTTGGGCTGAGAGAGACTGTCCTGTAGATCATACAGTGAGCTTACATGGAAGACCTGGGATTTGAATCTGAACCCCCTAGGAGACATACCATTGTTGCCACACATCTACCTCTATCTCCAGTTGAAAACAGGTTGCACTACTATACGTGGTTGATATCAAGCATCCACAAGACAAGTGTGAGCCCATAGTTCAGTGGTAGAGCGCCTGCTTTGCAGGCAAAAGGTTCCAGGTTAAATTCTCGGCATCTCTGGTTGAAAGAACCAGGCAGAAATGATGTGAAAAACTTCAGAGACCCTGGAAAACCACTGCTAATCTGAGTACGCAATACTGATCTTGATAATCTGATTCAGTATAAGATAGCTTCATATGTTCATAAAGTGTCAACAGATGAGCTGATTCAGTTAGATTCAGTCTGATTCATTGAGAGCCAGTTTGGTGTAGTGGTTAAGTGTACGGACTCTTATCTGGAAAACCGGGTTTGATTCCCCACTCCCCCACTTGCAGCTGCTGGAAAGGACTTGGGTTAGCCATAGCTATCACAGGAATTGTCCTTGAAAGGGCAACTGCTGTGAAAGCCCTCTCAGCCCCACTCACCTCACAGGGTGTCTGTTGTGGGGGGAGAAGATATAGGAGGTTGTAAGCAGCTCTGAGTCTCTGATTCAGAGAAAAGGGCGGGGTATAAATCTGCAGTCTTCTTAAAGTAGCTTCATATATTCAGATGGGACTCAGACCTGTTAGAAAACCCCCAGCTTAGAGCTAGTGTCACTTTGGTTTTCACATGATGTAGGGACTGGTTTGGTCAGTGGTCACAATCCCAGATGAGGTGCATCTCAGAATCCCTTATGATTATAGAAAGATCTCTACAGCCTTTTCCTATTCATCTTATGCTTCATCAGCCAGTCATGCCTTCAGGTATATTGAATTTATTATTTATTAATTTAAAATTATTCCTATACCCACCTTTCTCGTGGGCTTCCTATAACCCAAGGCCAGTAACAATGTAAAAACAATACAGAACTGGAACGTCTGGAAGGAAAACTTTCTCCAGTAGAACACGGCACTTGATCCCGAAAGATTATACAAACCCTAATACAGAACTCATTGAAAAAACAAACTAAAAGCCAAACTATAAAAACAGCTTATATCCCAATGAGCAGGGTATCCCTCCTTCACCCAGGCTCAGGGCAAAATTCTCTAGCATAGCTCTGTTTTGTAATATCACCAGAAAGCCAGGAAGATCAGAGCCCCCTGACTTCTTCCAGGAAGCAGAGTAGAGGCAACATGGTCCCATCAACTAGCCCCAAGAAACAGGTGAGCTGCCACATTTTGTATCAGCTGCGGCTCCTGAATCATCTTCAAGGGCAGCCCCATGCCGATCAAATTACAGCATTGTAGCCTCAAGGTTGCTAAAGCATGAATCAGCATGAGAAGATCAGGCTTCGTCAAATAGAGAGCCAGTTTTGTAACTGGATGTGTAGCTGGGGAAAATGTGCCATGGACATCTGTTTCTCCAGCAGGAGATCAGATCCAACTAGATTCCCATGGTCTTAACAGAGTCTGTCACTGAAAACTGCACACTGCTGATGGTAAGAACAATCCTATTTAAAATCCTAGTCTTTCCCATCACCTGTTATCTGGATTCAGTTTTGGTTTGATCTCCCTCAGCCACTTGACCACTATATGCAGACACTAGAACAGGGCAGGATTGAGAAAGTAGCAGCTGGTGGTTTATGCTAATATATGGTTCCATGCCCCCAGCATACTGATGACCATCTACCCCAAAACTTTTGATGATCTCATTAAAGGTCCTTGACTAGATTGAGTAATCCGCTGTAATCCAGAACATCTACCAGTTGCTGGAAAATTGCGTAATCATCCCCAAGCTGAAGACTGCACCAAGGGGACACCTATTATTGCAATAGTATCCAAAAACAATGTGTCAGATTTTGACATTGCTTCAGTAATATACATCAATTCGGTAGGAGACAGTAGAGGTTGTGTTGCTTATAAGGGATTATATACTCCCATGCTCTGGCAACTGCAATTTGGTTTATGTCAAAAGCTAATAAATTGCAAGGTCATTCTAAAGGATTCTAATGCACTAAGGTCCCAAATACTGGCACACTCATATTGATCCTTAATGATGAGCTATTGCATTTGACACGTGCTGAAAAACCATATATATAGTATATGTCATAGCCAAAGTTTTTCCATTTTCAGACTCCTAGCCTCCAGATGTTCAGCCAATGACTTCTCTTTTCCATGTTTAAACTACAAACAACATTTTCCCCAACTCTTCAACTCAGTTTGTTAGCATGGGAATGTATTTCATTCTCTCCTAGCATTTGACAGTGAGATGGTACTTGGGGAAATGAGAATTCTCATTGCCTGCCTCTCAGATTCCATCAACGGCCAACCATTGTGCAGGAAAAAGGAGAGACAAGAAACCTCCTTCCCTCTGTCTGCTGACCACCTGTCACCTGGGGACAGAAAGGGAAAGAAAGGCCTTTTTCACTGAGCAACATTCTGAAGAGTTGTCTAGTGCTGCTGTTACCTTGTTAGTTTCTACTTCTGTGCTTTTATTCTTTTGCTGTTTTACACTATCTGGTTAGAATGTGGGACATAAATATTTCAAGTCAATAAAGGACAGGGAGAGGTAGCTGCCACTGCACGGTGACTAAGGGAGGAAGGGAACTCAATGCCCTTTTCAGCAGAAGACAAAGCCAGGCATAGAGAAGGGGTGGCACTGTGCAATTGTGTGGCTGATGATTGGCTACTAGTATTAGAGAAGGGATGGCTGCTACTGATGTCCTTAGCTTATGTTGGGTGATGTCTAACTTGTCAAGAACCAAGCAATTCCATGTAGGGATGCTCAAGCATCCACTGATTTGACCCACATTCTGTTCATTGGTCACTGGGAGCTGAATTTCCATTGAGCAGTTCACCTGTTCATGCACAGCTCCAAGACTGTTCTGAGGGTTTTTTGTCACATATTAAAACCATACAGACAATATTCCACATGTGTGTGTTCCCAGACAACTGAACAGGAGTCCTAGTTTATCACTAGTTAACCACTGCATGTACCTTTCAGCAGCCAATTGTTAAAATCGTGAGAAAACCTGTCAGACTGCCAGTGATTATAGCTGTACTATAGACAGAAGCAGTTTACACACACACATATATACACACACACAACCTCTGTCTGCCCCTCAAGCCACAGTTAATGAAAGAAAGGGCAGAGCTTGAGTGGTGGTGGCTACCAGAATAAGGCAAGAGAAATGGAAGCAAGAACATGTTATTTTTGACTGAAGTTTGCCTCATGACATCAGGAAAGTTTTGGTCATGCCTATTGTCCATTCCTATCCTGGTCACAATTAAATAATACTTATGTCAATTATATTGGTGGGCAATAATCAAAACTTGACTAGGATGAAGAAGAAGCAAAGAATAGATAGGGTTTTTAGTTTATCCTTTGTTTTAATACAAATCTTAGATGTTTTGAGCTTTACAGTTTACATATCTTTTATGTATTTTATATATATTTTAGACTAGGGTATCTTATCCTGTAATTGTATTGCCTTTTATCTGTTATAAACTGGATTCTTATAAATTGTTTGCTGGTCTAAGACAGTTATAAATAAATCCATCCATTAAATTCAAATGGAAACAAGGGAAGCAGCTTTCACACATGTAATCATCTGTAGTGCCAGATGCAGGATTCTGCAGGATTTCTCACCTTCTATTGTAAGCTCCAGGGTGGAGCCACCAGCTGCAGGGCATCAGGCCTTGATTGCCAATTAGAGGCTGGTAGGCTAGTAAAAGAGGGGATTTTTTCCTCCTGGTTTTAGTCTTCTGGCTGCTTGCTTAGGCAAGGAGCTGTGCTGGCCTGAGGGACAGTAAGAGTATTCTTGGAAACTCTGGTGGTTTTGGCTGGGCCACCCCAGAAGGGAGTGCTTGTGGAACTCTAAACCTTTTTAACTCTCTTCAATTGGCCTGAGGGTCAAGGTAACTAGATAGCTGTTAAAGCTTTTTAATATTTTGTTATATGGTGTTGGGAAAATACCTGTACTGTTAAGAATAAATTTTTGTTAACCTTCTGTTTGGTGTTAGCAGCTTGCAAAAGTGCCTGTTGGCCCTACTCTGAAGAAGGTATAAATGCTATAAGTATCTCTGGCTATCTGGAGATTGTTGATCCCTCTGGGGAAACAGTGGATTGGGCCTTGCAAAGCATACCAGTCTGGTGGCTGCAACTTGGGGGGAAGGTGGAAGAGCTTTGCCTCCCCCTTGATATTAGACTTAAAGTGCCCTGGTAGTAAGCTCCTAGACTGGCCTCCTCACAGGGAGCTGGGAGGTGGCTACAGGGTCTACTGGGCACCACATCATCCTCACCATCTTTTGGCATTTTCAGTCAGGGACAAGAGGAGATGAGGCGGCAGATTGGGCTACTACAGCCTCTTTGTTCTTCATACATCCATGTATCACGTCATCTCCCCTAAATCCAGGACTTTTTTTTTAGTAGGAATGCACAGGAATGCAGTTTTGGCTGGCTTGGCATCAGGGGGGTATGGCCTAATAAGCAAATAAGTTCCTGTTGGGCTTTTTCTAAAAAAAAAAAAAAAAAACCCTGCCTAAATCCAAGCAGTTGGACACAGATACATTTTGTCAGGAGGGGCCTCACTCAACTTGCAGTTTATGGTCTCCTTGTGCCACTTTTGCCCCAGAATTAGCTTGAGCTTTTCTTTCAGATTCCCTTGACTGTTTTGGAAGGCAGTGAAAATAGACAGTAGGGAAAAAATAAATGCAGAGGACTTCACTGAATTGTATAATGAGGTAGTCAACATAAGGTCAATAGGGTAGCTTCCCAAGAAGCAGAATTTGCATTAGTGTATAGCAAAAGTCATGTAAGGTGAGCAGGCAGGCAAAATGCTGATCTATTAGGTCAGTTAGGCCTAATAGCCATAATTACATAACTGTGCTCTAGCCCAGATAAATACAGCACTATACACAGAGACTCAGGAACAATTAAGGAATAATTTTGTACTGGAGTAAAGTCCATTAGTGTTTTCAAAATCTCTGCTTCTTTCCATCACAATATGTTAGGTAAAGAGGCCATTTTCAACCATCATTCATGAGCATCCCTCACCTTCAGCAGGCATTTTTAGTATAATTCAATAAAACTGAAGGGAATGGAAAAAACCCCCAAGAAATGCAGTTTTGGGAATGGAGTCTCTTTGCACTAAATGACATGTAGAATAATGCAACAATATATAATGAAGACAAGATTAATTTCACCTGTTCTGGGTGTCACACTGACAGGTAAGATTGCCTATTTTGATTATTCTAGTATGTGCCTAACAAAATGTGCTTTATTCCATACTTACAAGTTGCCTCAGAAGCACATGTTGGCAAACCTATGGTCCTCATGCTGCCTGTGTCAAGGTAACTGGAATGTGGGGATACCTTCGGGAAAGAACTCTGTTTTTCCCAGAGCTGTTGATTCTGCATTGAAAAATGCCCTTCCATATGTGGTCATTCCCTCTTCTCTTCAGCTGGGTCCACTCCTTAGCCTAAAAATATTGCAAGACCAGGGGACATTTTCAGGAAAGAATTATCAGATGAAATAAGGATTTCAGTCTGCTCTCCCAACTCATGTTTCTTTTCTACACAGACTTATGCCTACAAAGGGAACACAATGTTGGGAATATTTTGTTTCTATTGCACCAGCTATGCTCCTTCACCCATAGAAGAATGAGTGCAGAGGTGATGGTGTCATCCTAAGTAGGCTACTCAGAATCCTACTCAGGTCTATTTAATGACGGTTTCTTGCAGAAAAGTGTTCTTAGCACTGTAGAAGAGCTTCTCATTCTTGTGCATTCAACTCCTTGCCAGCTATCTAGCTCAGAGACTTGTAACTGAGACCAAATTTACACATTCCATGAACAGTGCTTCTTAACTTTTCCAGCTGATCACATACATATGTGAAAAAACAGGAATGAAGTTCTAAGTGCACACACATCTGGACTCTGGTTTGTGCAGCTTTGACAAGCTTGCATCAAGTTTCTGAACTGATACTGTGCCAGCACCATTTACAATTAAAGTCTTCTTAGGCTTTACAAAGCACATGTTACTGTGTTCTCTGTCCTGTTCTTTTGGTATTAATAGGGTTCTGGGTCCTCAAAAGACAACTTGTCTAACAACCTGTCTCACAAATGACTGGTGTTTTGCTTCTCACTCGAAAATAATATGACTATACTCTATAAAGAGCTGTCTCAAATTCTTCTTTAGATTCACCCAGGACCCTCACTTGTTAGAGACTCAGCACCCCATGAGTGCTATGAAACATATGGGTGGCACCACTGGTCTGGGCTGTGCTATCCTTTGTGATACAGGTAACTCTGAGTGAACTTCAAAGGCTCATGACACTAGCAAAGTGAATTTGGTCTAGGAAGTTTTCTGGATGGGAGGACTCCCTGGCAACTGTAGGCAAGTTGCTTCAAGCTCACTGCAGGAAGCATCAGAGTATCATAAATAAAAAATAAGTACACTCCATCAGTTTGGTGGAGAATGTCTTCATGCACAGCACTGTGCCGACAGCCCTGCACAACAATCACTGGATCAGAGCATTATTTATTTTTTGATTGTATATTTTTACTCCCCCTTGTCTGAGGAAAAAAAAATGTTCCAAGGGTGGCTTACAGCAATTAGCAAATGATACTGAGGGATTCTCAGAGAGGTCTGGCATGATTGGGGCAGATTGGTCATTAATTTTATCATGAAAAATCCCAGTGAGTCACTGCCCTAAGCCCCCCATGGTGTGGCCAGCATGGAAGAGCACAGGCACAGCAGTCCCTGGCTATACCCTCAAATATGGTACACAGGGCTGCAAACTCTAGGTTCAGAAATACTTGGAGATTTTGGGATGGAACCTGGAGAAGGCAGGGTTTGGAGAGGGGAAGGACCTCAGCAGGGTTTAATGCCATAGAGTTCACCCTCCAAAGCAGCTGTTCTCTTCAGGGAAACTGATCAATTGCAATAGCAGAAGACCTCCAGGCCTTACATGGCAGTACAGCCAGCGAGAAGTAGCATGGTAGTGCCTCCTTTCTCTCCAGCCAGCTCTTTACCTCTCCAACAGGTGCTGGGGGCATGGTGTCAGGAGGGATCTGGCCCTTTCCATTGGCCCTTTTGGCTTTCCATTTTGCCTCTGGGCATGACAGAAGGGCATCTGGTTGTGGGTTTTCCTTCCCTTTCCCTTTGGAGTTTCTGATAAGGATTGCTGGGAAAAGGGGGACATTCTTTCAGAACTGTATCCAGGCAAGATGGAGAAGTGTCTGCCTGTTGCCTCTGCTTTCTTTGTTGGTTCAATGCTGGGAGGAGGTGGTTCAGCCAGGGACAGGGACAGGCGCAGTAACAGGATAGGTCACCTGCAGCTGCCTCTTCTCCCTTTGTCTTTGGGAGTGAGAACTCCTCTCCCATTTCAATAAATATCCACATGCTGAAACTCCTTGGCAACACGATCACTGTGGTGATGGGTGTCCTGCCCCCAATTAATTTGTCATGGCTCCCTGCTGAGATTTTAACGTGTAAATTTATCTTTATGTTTTCTGTTCCTGAAATCTGGCTAGGTAGCAGTAGAGTAATAATGATAATAAATGTGTTGAATAAAAGTAGATGATGAATCTCTTAAAATCGCCCAGTAAATGTTTTATTATCTTTGTGCAGTAATACAGTTCCAGAGAGAGTTGGGGAAGGGGAAGTTTTTTTTTCTTCTGCAAACATCTATTTTCTGGCATTTTGGCAAGGATGTCGTTAAGAAGGGAAAATGCCAAAGTGTCATCCTGGGCAGTTATTGTGATGAACATAAAAGCAGTAATTATTGAGTCATTATAACAATAAATATAATAGCCTATATATGTGGAAATTTATGATAACTCTCTTACATTTTTATGGAAGAGTGGGAAGACGGTAGACAAAGGATGACTGTAATCTCACCAGATCCTAGGGGACATTTCAGGGACAGGACATCTTAAAGATGCAACTGTAGGTAGTCTAGAGAGAAGGAATCTTAAGCGAAGTTACAATCTTCAATGACTACTGACTTCAATGGACCTAGAAGTATGCAACTCTGCTTAGGATCATACTGCCAGTTACCCAAATGGAAACAATAAGAGCCCAATATGCAGATCCACCATCATAGTGTAATATTTGAGTCACTTTGTGCAATGAAGTGCATGATACACATTTTAAAAATCAACAAATAGTCCCATATTATACTGCATGGGTAGACCAGACCTTGAATCAGACCACCCTATGCATTGCCATCATGTACGGGCCCTGCCAGGGGTCCTTGCTATTCTGTAGCCCTTTTCAGTGTCTTCTGCAATCATTGTGTGCTACTGAATGTTTGGATCAATGGCAAAATAGTGTAATAAACTGGAAGACCATTTGGTCTGAATAGCAATAAAAGGTAATAAAAGTTGCCTGTTGCTGAAAGTCTAGGTAAAACAAAAAGACATGTATTTCCTAGTTCTTGTCCCCCTAATTTACTTTTTAACATCATTCTCTACATTCTTATGTTCTGAATAAAACTTTGTCTTAAAGGTGCGAACATATGAACATATGAAGCTGCCTTATACTGAATCAGACCCTTGGTCCATCAAAGTCAGTATTGTCTTCTCAGACTGGCAGCGGCTCTCCAGGGTCTCAAGCTGAGGTTTTTCACACCTATTTGCCTGGACCCTTTTTTGGAGATGCCATGGATTGAACCTGGGACCTTCTGCTTCCCAAGCAGATGCTCTACCACTGAGCCACTGTCCCTCCCACTTGACTCCTGCTTTGCTCTACTGCTTCAGACCAACATGGCTGCCCACTTGGATCTTCTGTACACTATAATAATAGTCTCTACAGTAGCAAATCATGATAATAGATTAGATCAGATAGTAGATTGTGAGATTCGAGAACACATTTAAAAATTACAGGCTCCACCTCAGTATCCTCTTCTCTTATATCACAGCTTAAAACGTTTCAAGAGAATTAAGAGTTTTCTTGCTGAAGACCTGCAGAAGAATTTCCAGAGTCAAGTCCCACCTATTTTATTACGCTATTTCTTAGATAAATTTCTAAATATATTTAAAGAGTTATGAGCATTGTCCTTTATCTGCCCTTGATGTCAGCCAATCTTAAATCTGTCTTTCTCCCTGTGGGCATAAATGCTAATGTTAACAGTGTATTAATTTTTCCTTCATAATGATTCTGGCTAATTGCAAGACTTTTCTATGATCAATAAAAACCCTGAGTGGAACATTCATGGTTGACCTATGAATGATAAAGAGCAGAGAAACCAACCAGACAAGATATGCTATCTTAAATTTGCCCAGAATGTTTCTTGCTGTTATATTCTTATCTGTCTTCATTCTTTTTAATTTCAGTCATAATTTCAGTTTTTTACATAGAATTCCTTTCAATAGACTAGGGGGTGGCTCTTTTCACACATATTGCGTGGCTCTCAAAGCCCCACTACCCAGAGCCAATGCGTGGGAGTAGGCGGGGTAGGCGGCGGCCTAGGGTGATTCCCCCCTTGGGGCACTGCTGGGCTTCCCCTCTCTCCCCTGATAAGTCAGGCCCGGGGCTTGCATACCTGCAAGGAGCGCGATACACAAGCCTTGGCTCTCCCTGCCCCCATCAGGCTTCTTACAAAGCTCCTGGGAGCGTGATACGCAAGCTTTGGCTCTCCCTGTCCCTGGCCTGCTTCATGATGTCACTTTTGACCTCATGATGGTGTGCATGCACTTCAATTTCCAGGGTGAACTGGGAGGGGGGGGGGCGCTGTGCAGGGGTCTGCCTTTAGCAGCAGAATCCCTGTCACCACCCTGTCAGTTGGCTCAGAGAAGTCATTTCTCTCTTTAAATCACTTCTCCAAGCCAAGTCAGCCGATGGCTTGGCGAATGCATTTAAAGTTCCTTCCCCCCCCTCCCCCATCTATTTGCCTTCCTTTCTCTTGTGGCTCTCAAACATTCTATGTTCATGTGTTACAGCTCTCAAACATCTGACATTTATTCTGTGTGGCTCTTATGTTAACCAAGTTTGGCCACCCCTGCAATATACCATGCTTGCTTAATCAATGTTGAGTTCATTAATTCATGAAACTTGGGCCTATCAATCTCTCTCTCACTCTGTGTGTGTGAAGTTCCATCAAGTCACAGCTGACTTATGGTGACCCCGGCAATGGGTTTTCAAGGCAAGTGAGAAGCAGAGGTGGGTTGCCATTCCCTTCTTCTGCAAGAGGCTTCCTTGACAGTCTCTCCTTCCAACTACTGACTCTGCTTCACTTCTGAGATCTGATGAGATTGGATAATACCATGCCACCTTTCCCTTCTTTCATTCTACTCTACCTCTAAAGTTAAAATGGAAGCAGGAAGAACCGGGTACACTGCCCAGAGTTCTTTGATCACAGGAAACTGATATGCACTAAGTCAGACCATTGGTCTACAAGCTCAGTATTGTTTGCTGTGACTGACAGCAGCTCTTGAGGGTCTCAGCCAAAAGTCTTCCATATCACCTACTATCTGAGCTTTTTTTCAACTGGAGATGCCAGGGACTGAACTCAGGAACTTCTATGTGCAAAGCAGATAGCTTACCACCAAGGCATAGCCCCTATGTCCTTGAGGCAAGGGCAATATGAAACATATAAGAACATAAGAGAAGCCATGTTGGATCAGGATAATGGTCCATCCAGTCCAACACTCTGTGTCACACAGTGGCAAAACAAACAAACCAGGCACCATCAGGAGGTCTATCAGTGGGGCCAGGACACTAGAAGCCCTCCCACTGTGCTCCCCCCCCCCAAGCACCAAGAATACAGAAACAGAGAGTTCCAACACAATAGATGAATGAGCAGATGGGATCTTCTAGGTTTCCTGCATGCTAATTTGGACCTTTGTAAATCCATCTTTCATGCTGGATTAAAAGACTGAGATAAGAGGTCTGTGCTGAACCAGATGATGACAATGATAGTACCATCTTTCTATAGAAGTGTTGCAAATTTTATAGAAATTGTATTGGCAGCACCACATGCTGTTTTTGACAGCAGTGATGCTTTGTGAATTAATTCAGAACTTGCTTTGGCATCATCCCATCTGAGCAGCTACTACATATACTACACTTAGTCATAGATGGGGCAGTGGAGGTTCATTGCCTTCTGCCTTGCGGTCACCTTTATATTTGTATACAAAGTGAATGGTTGAATAAAGTAATGCACACACATGAAATAATGCTGATAATCCAGATTTAAATGAACATCAAATAGTAAAACGTTTTTGAAAAATAGTGTTTGTTTATAATCATGGACAAACTGATGTTCACTCTTTAAATGCTTAGGTGCCAAGCAATTCACACCCACAACACATTGTGTGTGTGTGTGTGTGTGAGAGAGAGAGAATGTGGACTAGAGTTTTCATCTGGTTGTGTGAGAATGTATATGCACAAAATGCTGCTGATGGTACTGTATTGTTAGAATATGCAGAAAGTAACCTATTGGTCATGCAGACTGCTTGATAATAAAACCCCAGGCTCTCTGCTTGCCTCCTGCAAGCAGAACATGAACTGAAACAGTAGGTATTTGAGCATTTCTCTCTTGACATATCTGCCATGTATCTTCACGCAGCATATTCTGATATAATATAACTTTGCAATCCGACTTGCAAAGAGTCAGGTTTATTACTATACCAGAAACAACTGAAATGGAGAACTGTGAGACAAACAGATATGATTGCTTCCATACTGGTGCTGCAAGCCTCTGAGTTTCTTTACTCCAACTATTACTCATGTAATGCTACAGTCAAGTTAACACATGCATGGAAGCAGGCGTCTGTGTATTGTTTTAAGGTAGTCATTGCAAATCATAGCCATCGTTTAAAATAACAGTGATTGAAAGCAAACCACAAACTAAGGTCCTGACATTTTTCCAAGAAAAGGTTTTTTTTTTTTAGCCATTACATGCTATCCAGTTGAGCATTATATATATATATATATATCTCAACACTGACTGAGCCTGTATATCTTTGGGGTGTGTGTGTATAAGCAGTTAATTTCACCAAGATATGAATCTCTTGTACCTTCAACAGCCAGTCTTGGAGTTTTGGGCATATTTCTTTTGTTTACATTTCCTGGCAGACCAATTCGGTGGCAGTAATCATATGTAAGTCTACTATTTGAATATGGGATGTTAGGTACATAGTTTAGCAGGGTGATCTCTGGTTTGAAGGGAATTTGTTCTTCCAACCTGGACTGATATAATCCTCACCACTTGCTTCCAATTACATATTAGCTCTGATCCACAGATATTTATGGATAGCAGTAGTATCTCTGCCAAAGAATTAGTGTTGTTAACTTTATAGTTAACAGTTACCAGAGTGGAAAGACAATCACCAAAAATAGAATTAGTGCTCTGGGACTGGGATGACAGCCTTCCAAGTGGATGATACTCCCTAGGGGTAGCAGAAGTGTTCTGAGAGTGGAATGACAGCATTTGGAAGCAGCAGAGGTATTCTGGGGCTGGAATAATGGTCCCCAAAGTGGAAAGACAACCCCTGGGAGTAGTAGAATAGTTCTGGGGCTGGAATGACAGCCACTGGGAGTAGGAGAACTGTTTTGGGACAGGGATGACCGCATACAGAGTCATTCTAGCCCCAGGACACTTCTGTACTCCTAGGGGTATTGCATGGTGGGGGGGCACTGTCATTTCAGTCCCAGAGCACTAATTCTATTTCTGGGGACCGACTTTCCACTCTGGGACCTGTTATTTCAGTCTCAGAGCAGTTTATCTGGCCCCAGACATTAATTGAAAGTCCACTCTGCATTTTCATTGCAACTATTTTGTGCTGTAATGTATTTCAATTGAGGTTATGCAAGTCAATCGGCATTCCTGGCTCCCATTATCACTAATGGGCTTTCAAGCCTCTTCCATTGTTTCCAGTAGGCAATCCTGTCATTCCTTTTAGTACATCCCTCTACTGGGCACTAATAATACATTGCTCTGGTTCTGCTGGGTTTGCAAAAATGTCCCCCACCACCTTCAGTTTCTATGGCAGAGAGTCTCTGGCTTGACCTTAGTCCTGTTGGGTTTGCACTGTCACCGTGAAACTGGTTCTGCTGGGAACATTGCACTGATTCTGCTGGGCTTACAAAAATGTCCCCATCTTTAGCTTCTACTACAAAGATTCTTTGGGACTTCGATTCTGCTCTGCTGGGTTTCTATTTTTGCTGTTTTTTTCTCTCCATTGGACACATTTCAAAATGGTTTGTTTCACCCCTAAAAGTTTGTGATGGTTCATAGCTCATGAATCAGGCACACCATAAACCACAAACAGCAGAACCACATTTTTTTCAAGTTCATGCTCATCTCTATGTGTAACTCTGTTTAGGACTGCACCATTAATTTCAGCTGCCTTCCATTTTAATTGCAAGTCAATAATTTCAGATATACTTTCATTAATCCTTTTTAAGTAAAACAAATGCTGCAGTTCCTTATTGTCTTTTTTCAAAGCCATTAGTTATCTTATAATGGAAATTATGGTACTGCCATTTTACATTGCTCAGATAGTCAGCATTTCTTTAATTCCATGTATTCTACTTAATATTCTATTATTTTGTTTAATATCTTGCATTGTTCTACCTTTCTAAACTAATAATTCAGTAGGCAAATTAAATGACAAGAGTGGAAGCTAGAACCATTTTCAGGTACAAAAATGATGATGTCAAAGAATGTACCACTTACATTATTACATTTGACTTGGGATCTTGATGGATAATATTCAGCCGTCTCAGCAGATTTTGGCCATATCAAACCGTTCTTCAACTAAATGCAAACAGCTACACTCTCTAATGGACATTTCTAATCTTGGAATGCTTAATAGCTTGCCATCAGAAGTTCAGAAATCGATTTTGCCCCACTGTATTGATAAAGCGAAGCTAGTAATGGGCAGGAGGAAACAGGAAATTAGTTGGCTCATTTAGTAAAGGTAGAGAAGCCCTTCTAGCTGAACTTCCTCAAGATGAAAGAATGGGTCAGTGTCAGATTCCTCTCCATTTTCAAGTTTACTTGCCATAATAAATGTAACCTTTTGAAAGTGCTACAAATTCAGCTGACATGGGTGATGGAGATTTGAACAGGTTTCCGGGATGTAATTAGGAGATTGAAAAGCAGTACATGAACATTTTCACATTTAATTCCAATGGAACTGAAAGTATATAGATCAATTTTCCAGTGCAGTTTCTTAAGAAATTTTGCAGAACCACTATGAAAAATACTAATGTACATAAAATCACAGAGTTGGGAAAGGTCATATAGGCCATCTTGTTCAACTCTCTGCTCCATGCAGGATCAGCTTAGAGCATTCCTGATCAGTGTTCATCCAGCCAGGGCCATTGAAGGGGAGCTCACACCACCTCCCTAGGCAACCAGTTCTGCTGCTGAATGACTTTTACTGTATGTTTCCCCCCTAATATCAATTTTTCCTAGTATCTATACCTTTGACAAACTGGGAAGGACACACAAATCCTTTTAGCCACATGTCATTAACATCTAATCTGTCTCTAGAAACACAGCACTTTGGCCTTTTGAAGATGCCTTCTCACTTCCTTCTCTGTCTAGTGGAAGCTTGCCTAATCCACTCCCAAAGCCTGACATAACACCCCAGTGTTGAATGTAGCCCATAACAGGACATATGCTTTGTCTCAAAAGAATCCAACAGTTGAATATGTCCTGCAGCCTTTGTAGGGCACTTTTTAAACTGTTGGACTGTATAAAACAGTGTTTTATATATGTGCCTTACATTTAGATTAATTAATTAGATTTGGTTCTTTTACCCTCCAGATAATGATTTTTAAAAACATTCTCTACAAAGAAGGATTAGTTTTTATTTTTGAATGGCACATTGCCTAATAACTGGATGATTTTTCAGTCACTGAAATGTCACACCCATGTGACATGGGGATGAGAGTCAGTTTGGTGTAGTGGTTAAGTGCATGGACTCTTATCTGGGAGAACCGGGTTTGATTCCCCACTCCTCCACTTGCACCTGCTGGCATGGCCTTGGATCAGCCATAGCTCTGGCAGAGATTGTCCTTGAAAGGGCAGCTGCTGTGAGAGTCCTCTCAGCTCCATCCACCTCACAGGGTGTCTGTTGTGGGAGAGGAAGATAAAGGAGATTGTGAGCCACTCTGAGACTCTTAAATTTGGAGTGGAGGGCGGGATATAAATCCAGTATCATCATCTTCTTCTTCTGACAGGTCACCTGCTGCATGCTCCCTCCCCAGCCCTGGCTGAAGCCCTCCATGAGATTTCAAGGAAACGAACCATGAATTGCTAAAGAAAGTTCATTTCTGATGAACAGTGGCCTGCTTAGCTCTGCCCTTAGTTTAATGACAAAAGACCAATTGATTTCCAGAAGTGCAGGCAACAGCTTAATGAGGTTTCCTAACTAGCATGATAAGCTCATGAAGAAGTGCCTGGTGAGCAAAAAAAAAAAAAAAAAAAAAAAAAAAACCCACTAAAATGTTTCCCTACCTGCCTATTTTAGGACCATTTAGATCCCCAGAGAGCACAGGCTATTTCTGTTTCAACCATAGCTAATGGAAGTCTTACAGCATACACAATACATAGATCATCGGGTTGTAGAGCCCCAAATATGTCCTATTTTATGTACTGGAATATATTTGCTGTGCTGCAAATATACCGGTGAGAAGATTTCAGAGGCAGGTGCATGTACGAGTTGAATGTTATTAATTACTGGATAATATTTTCTTAGCACAAAGGGATTACATGTGTTTTAAAGAGGCGTGATCCATGTTGATCTTTTCAAAGAAAGTGAAGAAGCAATGCCCCAGGATTCAATTCATGTAAAGACCTTTTTGTGTTTCTTGCCCTTATTGGCATGACTTTGTACGTTTTTTCTTTTCCTTTTAACTACAAATTAATACCAGGAGTCAGTTGGTGTAGTGCTTAGAGTATTGGACTAGGATCTGGGAGACCCAGGTTCAAATCCCCACTCTACTATGGAAACTTTCTGCATGATCTTAGGAAAAAGATATTGTAACATTGGAAAAAGTCCTAAAAAGGGCAGCTAGAATGATTAAAGGGTTGGACACTTTCCCTATGAAGAAAGGTTAAAGCACTTGGGACTCTTTAGCTTGAAGAAATGACGACTGAAGGGTGACATATCCAAGTAGTATGATAGAGGTTTACAAGATTATGAATGGGATAGAGAAGGTAGAGAAAGAAGTACTTTTCTCCCTTTCTCACAATATGCTCATGGATGCTCAATGAAATTGCTGAGCAGTTGGGTTAGAACAGATAAAATAAGTACTTGTTCACCCAAAGGTGATCAATACATGGAATTCACTGCCACAGGAGGTGGTGGCAGCTATAGGCATAGACAGCTTCCAGAGGGGATTGGATAAACGTAAACATATGGTCCATCCGTGGCTATTAGCCACAAGGTATAGATGAAATTCTCTGGGGCAGTGGTGCTCTGTATTTTTGGTGCTTGGAGGGGCAACAGTGGGAGGACTTCTATTGTCCTGCGCCCACTAGTGGACCTCCTGATGGCACCTATTTCTTTTTACCACTGTGTGACAGAGTGTTGTACTGGATGGGCCATTGGCCTGATCCAGCATGGCTGCTTTTATGTAATCTTATGAAAATTACCCTTTCTCATCTTAGCCTACCTCACAGGGTTACTGTTGTTGGGATAAAATGGAACCATGGGGAATGACGGAGTAAGCTGCTTAGAGGGTCCCCATTAAGAAGAACATGGGGTAAATAAACAAACAATTATCAAACTATGGTTAAACTTGAAAAATGATTAAACTTGAAAAAACAGTGACAGTAAAGAACATCAGTGGTTTGGAAACAAAATTTTATCCATTGATGAAGTAGGAAAATGTTTCATACTTTTGACAAATGTGGTGGCTGGGCAGCATATTAGTTCATAGTGAACACCTCTGAACTCTGTGCCAAACCACCTGCATTTTTTTCAGAGCATCCCTATTCAATGCTCAAACATGTTTAACAGCATTTTCAAGTGTTCAGTAGTATGGGCATGAGTGCAGATACTCACACACATGCCCTCTGTCCCACATTGCCATTCCCTAACCTTTCCCTGCTGAGTGGAATGATGATAATCTGCTGTGGGAAAGAGAAATGTATACAGTGATGAATGCTGCCAATCACTCATACATAAATACATACTGCTAGAACGTCTGACTCAAGAGAAAATGGGCATTGTGAATAGAGCAACTTCAGTTTTCCAACATATTATTTGTGAACGTCACAATATCACTGTTGCTAAGATTTCAGTCTCATTATTCTTACTTGAGCATAAATCTCCTTGATGGAGCTGGGAGAGTGCACCTCTGCAGTGTCTCGGTCTTCGTTCTTCCACTGAAGCTGAGGACCACCCATGCTGGAGCTTAATGTCTGCCCACAAGAGCAGGTGATATCATCTGTAGGATAAATTAGCTGCTACATTAAGATCATCATTGGAAGCCTTGTTCCATATTTGGAAATGAGGTGGGAGGCTACTAGAGGCAGGGGTTTCGATCCACCTGAGATTTCCATGGATGGAGGTGATTTCCACCCCATCTCCTACTGTCAAAATGTTGGAGGAAAGAAGAATCACAGGAATGACATGAGGGAGTTGAAGGTTTGCAGAGGAAGGGAGAAATCTCAAAGAATTGTCCTTCCTTCTCTTCACAGAAATCCTCCATGGGATCCAAGACAGGGTCTTGGTTAGAGTGCACCACATTTCTGGAAGTCCCTCCCTGCCAAGATTTTCCTGGCACCATGCCATCTGTAGACATCACATTTCTATTCTTGGTGTCTGGTGCTATCGATATTTCCCCTTGACTCTGTCTGATGGGGTTAAGTGGCTTTAAATTCTGTTTAGTTTGGCTTGTTAGCAATTTAAGCCTCTTTTTAACCACTGTACTATGTCTGATTTACTTTAGGCTTCTTATTTTCTTTTCTTTTCATTACTGAATTGTTATTGTATTATCAATGATTTATTATTTTGTTTTACTAAGAGCTACCTTGGTTGAGAGGTGGTTTGTGAAACATGCCAAATAAATAAGAGGACACACACACACCCCTTTCTAAGACCATTGACTTCAGTGGACTCATAAGAGTGCAATTCTGCATAGGATTGCAGTGCACACAATAAAAGACTTCAGTGAACCCTAAGCATCTTCCTAGAGAGGAGGCTATGCAGTTCATCTCTGTAAGAGAGCCAGTTTGGTGTAGTTGTTAAGTGCGCAGATTCTTATCTGAACCAGGTTTGATTCTTCACTCCTCCACTTGCAGCTGCTGGCATGACCTTGGGTCAGTTATAACTCTCTTAGAGTTGTTCTGCTCAACAGCAGTTCTCAGAGAGCTCTCTCAGCCCCACCTACATACTTCACAGGTGTCTGTTGTGGGGAGGAGAAGAGAAGGGAGATTGTAAACCACTTTGAGACTCTGAGTGAAGGATGGGGTATAAATCCAATCTTCTCCTCCTCCTCTTCCTCCTCTGCTGCTGTTTCCAATTAAGAAGGCATGCATGCAGCAGAGACTCAGTTAGAGACCCAGATGACAGACTCCACTGGGGATGGTAGCTTTGTAATCTTACATGTCCTAAAAGTAAGCCTTTTTAATGTGAGCAGAAGCTATTGAAAGTTTGGAAAACATAATTAAAATGATCGATGGTTGTTTTAGTTGCTAGCCACATAGGTGGTCACAACCATCACTACTCCTTTCTTTCCATGTCTTGATTTATTCTTAGAAGACTTGGCAAGCCTTTCCCCTCCTTGACAGACACTGAGGCTGATTCTGCACTCACCTTTCTCCAGGGAAGGCTTCCGTTTCTGGGCAGAGCAAACTGGCGATTTCACACCAGCTGCTCCGCGCCGGCATTTTGGTTGGGCCAAACCCGCAATTTGCCCTGCTGCAGAGTAAACCTGAAAAAACAGGTTTACACTGCGGTGGGGCAAATCGTAGGTTTGCCCCGCGCAAAATGCCAGCGTGGAGCAACTGGTGCGAAATTGCCAGTTTGCTCCGCCCAGAAACGGAAGCCTGCCCCGGAGAAAGGTGAGTGTGGAATCAGTCTAAATTCAATAATAAGCTTCATGTTCCTTTCCTCCAAGTGGGGAACCTGATGAACTCCCTTCTCAGCCTCCAGCTGAACTGCCTTCACTTAGGAGAAAGAAGCCATTGGTTCCAGTTCTAGTTATTCAAGCTAAGCTTGAATTTTCTAACTGCTTCAGGAAAAGGCTGTGGTTATAGGGGAGGGACAGTGGCTCAGTGGTAGAGCATCTGCTTGGTAAGCAGAAGGTCCCAAGTTCAATCCATGGCATCTCCAAAAAAGGGTCCAGGCAAATAGGTGTGAAAAACCTCAGCTTGAGACCCTGGAGAGCCGCTGCCAGTCTGAGAAGACAATACTGTCTTTGATGGACCAAGGGTCTGATTCAGTATAAGGCAGCTTCATATGTTCATGTTCAAAAGCTTAAATATCAAAGTTCTTTTAGGGTCAGGTCAAGTCAAGTCAGCCTTTATTGGCATATCAGAGCAAATGGGTTAAAAAAAATAAAATGGAACGATTTCATACATATACATCAGGAAAAGTATAAACATAAACTATTTCTAGGATATCCTCTGGTGTGCCTTTAAAACAGAATAAAGAAACTTAGCCACTTTCTCAGTGACATTAGATGAAGTATCGTTCAAAAGACTATAGACCTTATGTGCATCAGAACAATCAACCATGCTAACTAAAAGAGGATGTAAATACTTGTGACAAATTACAATAAAGAAGAATATGAGTAACTGATTCCACACATTTTTGCTTACAGAGACAGTATCTGACTGAGTAGGCTGTATTGTTAAATCTGCCATAAAGAATAGCAGAGGGCATGGCGTTGCATCTGGCAAGGGAAAAAGCTCTACGCTGCTGTGGCACCTGTGTGAGGAAAAACCCCTTATAGAACATCATAGTCACCAGCTTGGTTGCCAGAGCACATGGAGAAGTAACTCACACATCTGGCCAGAGAGTGTGGGTATGCCTAACCAGGCACGAAAGGGACTTGTGCAGTACCAGCAGCCATAACGCTATTAAAGCACTAGAAACTGGTAAAAGAGTGCCAACCAGGAGAGTAGATGGCTTCCCGTTGTTCCGTATGTCATCCATCTCGGCCGTGGAGCGGAGGAAGTTGCGCCACCAGGAGCTATCCAGGCGAACGGTTTGCAGCACTGACCATGGAATCCACCGTGAGAGGCTAACACCACACGCAGCTATCTTCCTACCATGCCAGACTCCATTCCAGCGAAGCGAACGGCTCACGTACTCACTAGATGTCACCTTTACATGTAGCAATCAACTCATCCCAGGCATGGACAACTGTCCAACCACCACTGTTTTTGTCCAGCAAAACCCTAGACAAAAGACTGGTGCCAATACAAGACTGAAGACCATCTCCACCCTGAGCCAAGTGTCTTTGTATAGACTGGGTGTTACCTTAGATAGCAATTTGACCATCTATTGTCACCACCTCTGTTTAGTTCAAACCACTCCCATGTACCTCCACCCCAGTAATTTCCCCCATTCTTCTTCCCAACTGTCATCCTGGAGCATCCCCACCCAGGTCTATTGCAACCTGAAAGTCCAACCAGGTAACCAGGACCCAAGCTTGTTCATTGGTCAGTTATGGGCACCCAATTAGGTGCCACCAATTAACTTGCTATTGGCTACTGCAGAAGTCCAGCCCTTATGGTCACTGTAGAGCCTCCCCTTTTTCTGAGGTCATGCACCAGCTAACCACTTTCCTCCTCCCTTGTACCTGCCATCCCCTAAGGGTTCAAGGTAGTCCTTATAACCTGTGGACTAGCTACCCACAGGTGTGCTTCTAGCAGTATCCCAGTTCTGCTGTCTAGATCCATCCCCAATTCTAAGGCCAAGCTTCGGGTCCCCTTTCCCTCATCCTCGCCCGTCGCCATTAGAGCCTTCCTTGAAGACTACGATCAGTAATTATCACCCTCTTTGTCTACCCTTGTGTTTCTCTATGTCTCTTTGATTTTCTTAGGACTGTGTGTATGATTTTATGAGTATTTTATCTTGTGTGTGAGATCTATATTTTCTAGAATAAATTTTAATTGCTTTTACTTAATTAGTGTCCCTGGCATATTTGAGCAATAGTTTCTGGACGTGGAGCCTGTATACATAGACTCTTATCCCTTTTAAAGTCAAGTGCTCACCTGTCAATTCCCCTAACCTCATTTTGAGGGCATTTTGGTTTACACCTGCAAGATGGATAGATATGAGACCATTTTTCCAGTACTAAGAGAGATCTCAAAACTCAGTGGGGAACAAGTTTTCTTAGCCAGACTGTATAGGTCTTGGTGCTCAATATCTAGCAACCTGTTTTTAATTTATTGGACTGCGGTGGTGAAGGACAGCATGGACAGTAGTTCTAGGGATAAACCCATTGCTTTGATTTTTGTCTCAATATGTGCTGACCAATTTGACAAATTAAATTCAGAGGGCATTTGAGAGATATAGCTCCCTGGTTCAGAGATGTAGTGCAAGCGTAGCCAGAATTTGAAGGTCATGAGCCATGCACTAGTAACCATTAAAGACATGCCAGTTTCTAAGCAGATAACTGCATATGGGACATATTTTGGCATGCCCAGAATTTTACGCAAGAATTTGGATTGGACACGTTCGATAGCACATTCATAAGATCCAATCCAGATTGGGGTGCCATACAGAAGTTGTGAAATCACTTTGGCTTTGAATATTTTTATGGCAGCTGGCACAAATTGGTTACCTCTGCCATAAAAAAGCGAACTATGGCAGATGCACTGTTAGCTACATTCACTGCATACTTGCAATGGGTAGACCAAGTCACATTATACTGAAAATAAACACCTAAGTATTTAAAATACTTGACTTGCTCTATCTCTTTACCATCAGTAACCCATTTCTAAAATCTCCACTTTTTTGAGAAAACAAAGATTTTGGACTTCTGATAATTGAGCTGGAGCTTATTACTAGTAAAATAAAGAACACGACGGGACCGTTGTTACTTTATGCTGACAATACGGTGCTGTTGTCCTGCTCTAGAGTGGGCTTAAGACGTCTGTTGTCCTGTTGTGTTCTTTTAGGGAATAATAAATGTTACTGCTCAAAGCCTTGAGCATACTTCAGGCTTATTTGGTGTCTTCTCCAGTACAAATGTAATATCAGAATAATCTCTCTCATAAATTATGCAGTAGAATCAAAGCTGTATTAAAATTTCAATGTTCCTCAGTTCACAGTTATACCTATAAAATCCCAGTCTATCATTATAACACAATATTTTTTTTTCCTGAATGGAATATTCTGTCAGCCATCTGGAATGCTCCCAGGGAGCAGAGAAAACCTGAAGGAAAGAACACCATTCTAGGGCTAGTTCCCCAAGTGAGATAGCCTTTCTCCGGCTGCTTTTAGCACCTATGGGAAAAAGTGATGAGTGTTTGTAGTGTGCCTGTTGTTTTTTCTTTTACAGGGAAAGAGTTTAACCTCCCAGCTCCTAGTAGTGTGCCTCAATTTCCATTTCCCTTCTGATGGGTGCTTCTGATCTGATCCAGTCCGATCCAGTCCATTCTCATGAACAGGTGTTCACAATCAGGTAAAACAAACCAGGCACTTGGCTAAAACCAGGCACCACATTTTTGGCCACTAGTACAGGAACTTGGTTTTCTACATCACTTAAGAAATTTTCTCATGTGACAAATCAGAACCAGCTCCAAGTAAAGGGAGAATTAGCTTTGCTCTTAAGTCTGAAAATGCAAGGCAATTTAAAACTATATGATCAATGGAATCTATTTGATCCAAACTGCAGGTACATGATCTATCAGAAAATGGTACACCTTAGCATCTTCCCATTAAAACTGAAGACAGCAGCTTATTCAGTCTTGCTAATATAAACTCCCTTCTCTACCTAGGTATCAACATCAGAAAAAAATATCTTGACATTTTAATCTGCTTCTTAAGGTCAAATTTCATGTCTGGAGTTGCTATAAACAACTTCAGCAAAGATGGTGTATGTTTGAAATACACAAAATCACGAGCACAATGATGCACAATAAATGGCTAGTTTACATAATATTCAAATGTTTACTATACATTTTATTGTCAGGGTTATGCCTTTGAGTTTTTGTGCTTGTTTTATGCTTCTGTGGTTGTATTGGCTAGGTTTGTAATGTAATAGGATTCTTGGAAATTCTCCAGTTTTACATTGGCTTGGATTTTGGGGTTGTACATTTGTTGTGTTTTGCCACAGTGGTGCCACAGTGTCCCTCCCTTCTTCTGTGATTCCCCCGTTCTGCATTGGTTGCTTGGACTTGATGGTTCTGTCTGCTTTGGGAAGCATTTGGCCAAGGGTTGCTTTGTTTACTGTTACATCTTTTGACACTTAGTTGCACTGGAGAAAGCATAGAATTCCCCAACCCCATAGGAAATGATGGAGGATAGCTGGGGGCACCTTGTTCAGGGGCCAATAGAACTTTGGCGGTTCTATTGAGGTTATTTAAAGAACTGGCACCATCAGCTTTACTGCAATTTTGGTGCATGGCACTCAAAAAACAGCCCCTCCATTCCTCTGTAAAGTTTCCCCATAAGGAATAATGGAGCCAATTAATAGTAGAATCCTGGAGGGAAAAAAAAATCCAAATACTAAACTAGTATCTTGATAACCGGGAATATTGATATTTTGTGACTCCCTGATATCTAGATCAAAATAAATATAATTTTTTTTCAAGGTGCACATCCCTAATCACAGGCGCTTTGGATGTGGGACCAATCTCTGCTACTTACCCAGTTGCAAAGTCATCCACTGCCAGTGAGCAGGGATAATCAAACTGCTATAATGCAATGACACCTTCAGAGGCAGAAGCCACTTTGCATGATTATAGCACAGTGAGTCAGCATTACAGGAGATGGTTATTAGGACAGACTGGTGCTTTTACTTACAGCATGCATTATTGTAATAGGTCTTATGAATCACTTTATCATTGCATATCTCTTACATTCGTTTTTTAAAACTTCCACATTACCAGGCTGTGTGCATTAAAATGATTTTGAAAAACATCAATGATGATTTTAATTAATGATGATTTTCTCCCTGTCTGTATGTCTCTGCGCTTATTTTTTTTTTAATTTAACCATTCTAAATATTTTATATATATTTATCTGTAGTTTAAATGCTGTTTTAATTATTTGATTCTTCTCTGCCTTGGGGACCCTAAGTTGAGTTGAAAGGTGGCATAAAATTTTTAAAATAAAATAGATAAAACTCTTCCCAAGTCACAGGTTTCTCCTGGTAGGTTTCTCTGTTGCCTTCTCTTGCAACTTGATTTCAGGCGTATTTAAGCTGCCTAATTGTATGCAACTAACAGAGATTAAGGAGTGGAAACAGCCTTCTCATTTTACTTGTTTACTTTTCCTGTTTCTTTGAGGTCCCCCCTCCCCTTTCTGCATATTTTCTTCCTCTAGTGGTTGATTCAATATCAAACAGCTTAATTTCCATGTAAATAGATCCACGTGGGCAGCCATGTTGGTCTGAAGCTGCAGAACAATGCAGGAGTCAAGTAGTACCTTCAAGACCAACAAACTTTTTTTCAGAATGTAAGCTTTCATGTGCATGCACACTTCTTCAGACAAGGAAATTAATTAATTTCCAGTTGTTCTCCTTGCAGATGTAAACTGGATACACCGGAAATAAAACTGTTTGATATCAAATTGACCACTAGAAAGAACGAAACACATGTGGAACAAGATCCTGCCCCTGGAAGGAACAGGAACTTCAAAGTAAGTAAAACAAAAATGTGGGGAAAGCCCTAGAACTGGGCCAAGACTCCAGACTTCTGAGGTTGGACTTCTAGGGCCTTTCCAGAATTTATTTATTCAGATTCATAATCCACCCTTCCCTCAGAGAGCTTAGGGCAGGTAACAACAATCAATAAATATACAGAGTTAAAATTAATTCACATAAAACAATACAGCATTCTAAAAGCAAACTCAAATTCTTCAGATAGTGATATCAAATTACATCTACTCCTCCCATACATCTCCCAGTTGGTATAAAACAGATGACATAACCCCAAGGTAGCAGGTTGACTCCCAAACTTAATAAATATAGATGATTTGGGGGAGAAGAAGATATCTCATGACAGTGGTACACAGCTTGTTGAGAATTACTTTCCCAATTACTATCAACCAAAACAGCCATGTTTACTCCTGTCTTTGGCATGGGTCCTGAGGGCAGCTTGGAGTGTACTCATTCTTCCAACAGTGGCTGTTTCAACATAGGAAATACCTTACAACAAGCCTTACCCAGTTTCCTGAAACATGAGGCACACACCACGTCGTGGAACAGTACAGAGAAAAGCTTCAGATGGCATGCCAAAGAGCCACATGTGGTTCCTGAGCCACTGAGTATAACTGTTTTATATCCTTTAAGAAGGAGGATTTTCCTTAAGAACTCGTTTTGTCTCCAAATGCAACTACTAGATTAGCCCACAAGATCTGACTTACCAAAGCAGAAGATAGCGAAGACAGTAGCAGGATTGCTGGAAAACACTTCAGAAATTTTACCCTGCCAGATAAAATATCTGGCAGAAACCCAGCAGCAGTCCATCTAGCCCAAAAAGGCACAAGAAAAAACATGGCAGGTACCAGAAGTGACATCACAGTTTTCAAGGCATTGGCCACAGCAACAGAGTAAGATCTAGAAGTCTCATGAAAGGGGGAAGAAGACAAGAAGGTGCACTGGTATTTGAAGTCCACCTTGGCAAGGTTGAGGATACTTCTGGAACTTTTAGTAAACCACAAGCAGACAGCAGAAAGACTGCAAAGGCTGCAAAGTACTTACTTCTCATCTGAGGTCACCCAAAAGGACAGACAATAGGGCTGTACTGTAATAACAAAACTTTAATCCAAAATGTGTTTCAGCTGGGAAACTGCTGGACTTGAAACAAAGAGAGTCACTGGCCCAGTTCCAATTCTGCCCCAGAGTTAACTGGGTAACTATGTATCACACATAATTAATATGGTATCCTGATAACAGGCAAGAATGGCAGCTTTTTCCTATCTTGTTGCTATTTTGATAGATCCAAATGGGCAGCCACGTTGCTCTGAAGCAGTTGAACAAAGCAGGAGTCAAGTTCCACCTTTAAGACCAACCAAGTTTTATTCAGAACGTAAACTTTCGTATGCTCTCTAAACACACTTCATCAGACAAGGGGATCAGGTATAGTGGGCTGAAATACATGCAGTTTGTTGATTAAGAGGGCAAACTGACTGTGATCACATGGTAAAACAGTGTGGCTTGGCCATTTGGTCTGGATAGTCATAAAAGGTAATAAAGTTTCCTGCCAGTTGGTGTTTCTGCAAATCTAGGTAAATCACAAAAGGACATGTATTTCCTAGTCGTAGCAAATTAGGTGGACTACAACTAGGAAATATATGTCCTTTTGTGATTTATCTAGATTTGCAGAAACATCAACTGGCAGGAAACTTTATTACCTTTTATGGCTATCCAGACCAAATGGCCAAGCCATACTGTTTTACCATGTGATCACAGGCAGTTTGCCCTCTTAATCAACAAACTGCATGCATTTCATCCCACTATACCTGATCCCCTTGTCTGATGAAGTGTGCTTAGAGAGCACATGAAAACTTACGTTCTCAATAAAACCTGGTTGGTCTTAAAGGTGCACTTTACTCCTGTTGTTGCTATTTTGTTAAACTTTGCAACTTAAATTCATGCCCTATGGCCAGAGACTGATAGAGGGGCCTTGGGGGATATTTTGTATCTGCAAATAGCAAAAGATGGAGGCTCAGATAGCAACCACTGCCAAGTCCGCGTTTTTTCATCTTAGGCGGGCAAGGCAGTTGGCCCCCTTCCTGGACCGCGACGACCTAGCAACAGTGATCCATGCTACGGTCACCTCGAGGTTGGATTACTGCAATGCCCTCTACATGGGGCTGCCCCTGTGCCGGACCCGGAAATTGCAGCTGGTGCAGAATGCCGCGGCCCGGCTGTTATTGGGCCTCCCAAGGTGGGGGCACATTCGGCCGGGTCTTCGGGCTCTGCACTGGCTTCCAATAATATACCGGGTCCGGTACAAGGTGCTGGTCATTACCTTTAAAGCCCTATATGGCCTGGGACCTGCCTACCTGAAGGACCGTCTCTCCCCACACGTTCCCCAGAGAGTACTGAGGTCTGGGACGCAAAACCTTCTCACCATCCCCGGGCCCAAAGAAGTCCGTCTCAAGACAACCAGAGACAGGGCCTTTTCTACAATGGCCCCCACATGGTGGAACCAGCTGCCGGAAGAGGTGAGGGCCCTGCGGGATCTTACTCAGTTCCGCAGGGCCTGTAAGACAAGCCTCTTCCGGCTAGCCTACGCCTGACTAGATTAATGTAACTTATCAGACTTTAGTGAAATATACGGTATAGTTTTAATGTTAAGATTTTAAGGTTTTTAAATGTTTTGACTTTTTAATTGTAACAATTTTGCACTTTGTTTATTGTTTTATCGTTTGTTGTGAGCCGCCCTGAGCCATTTTATGGGAAGGGCGGGATATAAGTCATAGAATAAATAAATAATAAATAAATAAATAAAAGGAATTATACACATGATGATTTTATTGACCTTTCAGCAGCTGATCATTCCATTCTTGTTCCATTTGGAAATATAGTTAGGGTCTCAGGGGCTGCTTTCAATTGGTTCCAGTGTATTTAAGAGCAGAACCATCAAAATGATTATTGGAATTGCTATCATTCTCACTGATGTTATTCCACATATACACTGCTCAGTGACATTATCCATAAATTGGGTGTCATCAACAATTATGATTAACACCCACCTCTACAGTACTGTAACTCAGTAACTGGGAATGGCTGTTATGTCCAGTACCTGGAAGCGATGATCAATAAAATTACCTTTTCACTTCATTGAAGGCATCTCTGCATAGGTGTAGATCAGGCACTACTATTGAAGTGAGTTGGCACATTTGTCACCACTCTCAGGAATGTATTCCACATGCCTTTCCATTCTCAGAAATACTTATATCAAGTGTTGAGTTTTCAAGTATTGAGTAGCATTTCCTTGGCCTTCTTTGCACTGGTCAAATATATTTTTCAAAACATGAACAATATCTCTCAAATTCATGGGGAAATGATAAGTAAATTAAATCTGCAAATTTACTAGGCTCTTCAACCATCATGGTATTTCTAATGTGGGTTGAACCACATTAAGAGTGTAACAACAAGAGTTGACCCAATGACACATCCCTGATTGAGAACGTCATGTGGCACATTTTGGCAGAGATAATCTCTATGGAATTATTTTGGGTAAGGAGAACTCTATCTAAAGGTCTCTTCTTTGCCTTCTGATCTATTTTCTGCAGTATGCTCTAATCCTCCATGTGTTTTATGATACCTGCTAGTCATTTATTTAATAACTTGCAAATGAAGAAAAACTCAGGTTCCTGATGAAACAATGGAACCAACTTTTGTTAAAAACATCACAGCACAAATAAAATATTCATGTTTTATTGTTTTATATTTTGTTCAATTTATTAATAATCTTTATATTTATATATATATCTTTATGGCTTTGAGCAAAGACAAAAGAAAAAAAACTAACTCATCCCTGATCATACAGTCATTGTAAGAATCAGTTTGATGTATTGTCTTTTCAGCAGCAACACCATCCAACCTCATCATAAATACATTTCATCCTATACAGATGTGAGATTCCGTTTTAAGGGCTTTTGTATATATATATATATATATATACAGAGAAAAATAGGTCAGTTCTCAAAATAGCAATGGATATTCTTTATATTACAGAAATGAGTCATTTGTTTCATAACTTAAATATATATATACACATTCATACATACATACATATATATATATGTATATAGTTTTTATACCCTGTACCACTTTTAAGTACTTACAAACCTTAGATTTTGCCCAATCTATTACAAAGTCATTGAAAAGTTTTTTTTGTTCATTTTATGGTTTCACTGAAAGACCATGTATGCTAATGTTTTTTCTTATACTTAAAATAAAATAAACATATGTATAAAAATAGTTCACTACCAACTCCATTTATACACCTATCAAATGTAAACCTTGAACAGTTTTAAGGACCAGAATATGATTCATCATAAGTGGGATATAATTTATCAGTATTAAAATAAATTCAGGGTTCTATGTACCAAAAAATAAATGGTCTTGCAGTTTATCCATAACACTTCAAAGTTACATTCCTTGGACACGATTCCTGACCACTCCCATTTACCGCTAGCATCATATTCATGGAATAAATGACACCATTGACTTGATTTCACTTGGGAAGCAGGATTCGCTATGAAAAGTTAAGGGCAGTTAATTTATTTAGGTATTAGAAATACCATTTGAAAAAAAGGCATAGCAGGCAACATGTTTGGATATTGTTCCTCAAAGCCAACAGGTTCCGCAGATGCGGTCACTGAGGACAATGGGGCCCCTTTAAAGACTCTGTACATTTGAAAGGCTAAAAACTTTGGAGGCAACCCCATTCCATTGGGCTCATGAAATGGATGCCGCTTGAACCAGAGAAGTACCTGCAGGATTGCGGTCTTAGTCATATTTAAAACAAACTTAACTCAGAAGCACCAGAATATGTAGTTCTGTAATGCCACTTTGTTTTTCCGTTCCCTTACCACTGCTTCCATTCACTTATCGTTAATGAGTACATTCCCTTACCAGTACTATTTTGGGCCAAAAGGAAAGATAATGTGGTTTACATAGAAGTTTTGGAATGCGGTTCAGTTATGATATGGCCAGTTTCAGTCTTTGTTCAGCTGTGACCTTCCTCAGGCACTAATAATTTGCTAAGGGGTGTCCTTCGCAGGGAGGATGGCACAGGTTTTCTCAGCTTCTACCACATTTGGTTTTGTAGTGTAGCATTAAGCCAGAGGCAGGGGGAGGAATACCACAACCATCAACCATCATGGAATTTAAGCACAACAGTTGCTCGTCTGGATTTAAGAAATTTTATGCGGAACCATCCAGTTCTCCCTCTGTCACCTTGACAAGAGATCAACACACAGTCATAGTATGACTTCCAGGTGACTAAAACACTGAGGTTGGTTCACACGTTACCCACAACATCACAGCCACTATTATCTCATGCAGCTGTCACCAGCATCCATTCACACGGCTAGGAGGGGTGAATGGTTATGCACCACACACCCACTAATGTAACAGGAGTTGATAGTGTGGTGGGCAATGCATTCATGTCCACAGCTGACACCTGAAAAACCAACCATCTGGAAACACCCCACATCAGAAAATGAAGAGCAGAGCAAATGAAAGCAAAGTTTTACAAAACCGTATGCTTTAACCCTGCCTTCTGTTACGGTATCCCTCCCTTTTTGTGCAAACATTACAAAGAAAAACAAACCAACTCTAATTTCTATGGTTGAAACTACATGCTGTAGTAGGATATGTTATCCAAATTATCATAGTACACACTAAGCGAGTTGTGCATTCCCAGACAGACAGGATGCTATAGCATATTCAGTTGTTTGTAAAAATATCACCACAGTCAACTACAAAACTACAATGAGGACAGAGAACACACTTGAAAGCTTAACAAAAGCAGTGGTTGACAAAAAAAAATCAAATAAAATCACTTCTTAACTTTAGTCAGCATTATAGGAAAATATATGACGATCAATTCACATTTATCATTTTCTAAACTTAAGATACATGTTTGATTCCCCACCCCCAAACTGCTGACTGAATCTAATATTGGGATGCAAGATGCATTGTTTGTTCATTTTTTTTGGTTTGTTTTCTGCCCCACCCCCTGCACCCCAAATAAAAACCAAGCATGCGTGGAATATTTTCAGTCACTGTCCAGGGAAAGAAGAGGAAGGTGATGGTCCTGGTGAAATACACATAGCAGGATCAAGCATACAATTTTGCATAAAAACACCGCATGGAAAAATAGCATTGCAGGTCTCAAGCCATTGCATTACACTTGTGTTGCATTTTATAGTTAGTAAAATTTTAAAATGTCATATTTTGGCGTGAAAAGCTGGAAACTAAATTTCTAAACAAATACTTTGCGATGGTACACCACACAGGAGATATTTTTTTGTTTGAGTATTTGGGTCTAAAAAGTTATTTACAGAGAGATTAATGAGTCTCCGTTTGTTTTTTTTTCAATATGAAGACAGAAGTACACCCAAGCGTTCTTAAAAAGAATGATTCTGAGGATAGATTTGATTCAGAACAGCAGTAATGCTAGACCTTCTTCTGTAGACAGTCAAAATTTAATTGGTCCTTCAGTCTAAACCTGAATGTAAAGCACCATAAAAGGAAACTTCATTTCTAAAATGGGAAATGTGACTCAATTCTCTTTGATTAATACAAATTAAAAAATGATTGTTTAACAGCTCCTAATTCCACACTAACTTGTATTGTATCATTTAATTTAATTTGTGGCTTAGTTCCTGGAGTTAATAATACTGTCGTTTAATAACGGAATTTCATTTTCCATCAGAACAGGAAATCTCTTTATAAACAGAGAAGCAGGTTAAAAAGAAATCATACTATAACCAATAGTTTTAGACTCATTTAACGGTTTATAAGAAAGGAAGACATGAGAGGCCGTTAGGATATCTCTCTTTTCTTTTGGATGTCTGTCTGTCTCTCTATATTGTACATTCGAATTTAAGAGTTAGATTTGTCTACAGTTTTCCTTTTCATAGAAGACAGCTGGAGTCTTATCAGAAAATAGGTTAAACATTGTTTCCTGGTAGTAATCTCAGTTCACATCAATGTCTCCACTTTATTTGTAAGTCTGAATGGATCATAAGTTTGAAGCAAATCGTGGTTTATCTCCCTCTAGTTCAGTGTTTAAGACCGTGGAAGAATCCCTTGGTGGCATGGCTGTGGATGGCGTGGCCCCTCGTGTGGGCGGAATTGCTCCGGAAGACATCTGGCGGAACAGGGCGACCCTTGGTGGCACTGTGCCTTTGCTTCCAGCCTGGATGCCTGTGCTTTGGAGACTTGAGACCGGCTGTGGAAGGGAGGCTAAAGATTCTCCCACTGTTGGATGAGGTCTAGAAACCATAGCAGAAACCTCATGGGGTAAAGAAGGCTGTGAGGCAGAAAGAGGCCGCACCTCTCTCGTCAGACTAGCATTGTGAAGAGCTTGCGTGCTCTTATGGACATCGCTTTTCTGTGATGTGCTAGGTGTTTGCTGTGGCTGCTGCGACTGCTGTTGTTGTTGTGGTGGTGGCGTTTGCTGCTGCTGCTGCTGCTGAAGTAGTGACAGCTGTGAAGCTGTAGGTGTTGCATACTGAAAAGTTCGGCCAGCCAGAGGGCTTTGTACTGGAGGACTACAGACCGCTGAAGAGTAGGAGCAGGGTGAGAAAACGGCAGCTTGCTGGGGTGTCTGTGTGCTTGGCGTTGGAGAATTCAGGCTCCCATGAGAGAGGTTGGGAACAGAATACACAGGTGGGGACTGCGTCCTGATCTGCATCGATGAGGCTGTGCCTGGAGTATTCGAATTCAGTATTGACATCTGCTGCAAGTTCACTGGGACAACTGTCTGCACCATCTCTCGGTCGTGTTTTACTATCTGCTTCAAAATTTCACTCTCTTGGTTGTTGAAAACGCCGGTATTGAGATCTTTTTGGAATTTCTGCAGGAGAAGCGAATTTTTCTTTCCTTTGGGGGAGGGCATGAAGGGTGGGGGTGGTAAAACGGACACAACAGCATGCAAAGTTAGCGAATTCCCAACATGGTGGGAGACAAGCAAACAACATTTTGCATCAAGGCAATTTAAGGTCATGATGAAAACAATCAAAGACCATCATTAGCCACATTCAATCTGCATTCCCAAGTTCCCTGTCATGTTGGAGCATGGCCAAGAAATGTAACTGAGGATGGAACCAGGCAGATGGAAAGCTGAGGCTATGCAGAAAAGAGGTAAGCTCGATTCTTAATGGCCGCAATTATTGAGATCACCAGGGTTAAAGGACACTCCTATCATGTCTCCAAATGCTTCCCTTCACTTTCTTCTAGTCCACTCCTATGCTTATGATAACCCTATTATGGTGACTACAAACACTATCGCCATGTGGTATTGACCTCCTTGCCATGGGTCAGTCCCAGGGAAATATCTTTTTTGCATACAGAACACAAGAGATGAGCTTCACCTTTTAGCTTAACTTGCATTGCATCCCAAAGACTATCAGAGCAAACTCCACAACCTTCCTAGCCATTCTAACAGGGGCATCTTGCTAGTTATTAATAACAAACACCAAATGCATACAAAAGCTAGGCATTTTGCTTCCTCTGCCGTTTTGACTCTTAATGAGCCAATATTCTCTATCATCCAATAATATTGATTTAATGACAGTGGAGAGGAAGGGAAAGGCAGCAACAAGATCCTAAGTATCTTTCTCCTTGCCATGCTGTTCCAACTTCATAAAAGCTAAACATGTTATGTAAGTTATTAAGAATTACACTCATTTAGCACTTTTCCTAGAACGATTAAACTTTGGTAAGCCGTGACCAATAGATTGAGAAGGATCATCTTTCTTTCTGTCTTCTAACTCATATGAACTTGGTTGCGCAATAAAGGTCTCTGCAAGCAAACAGAAGACCTTATCTCTCTCTCACAGAACAAAGGATGCAATTCACAAACCCACTCGCCAAAAGTAATTCTACTGATTTCAACAACTTGAACATTCCCTGTGGAAATAAACTAACAAAACAGTCAGACCTAACGTTTGCTTCTTCATAGGAGTCTGTGGCAATCTCAAATCCTTGCAATAATCTGAAGTCTGGATATAACAGCATCTTTATTATTTAGTTAGGCTTACATAGCCAAAATGGCTATAGTGCTGAGGGAGGGTAATGCATGCTCTGTGAACCTGGGCAATCACTTGGGTAAGTTGGGGCTGGTGAAATGGAGAATTACCTTGCCCACTGTCTGAATTGGTTCACCACGTGGATTGAGCGATTCTCCCCAGGCCACTGGTTTCAGCCAAAGAAGGGTCTGTGATGACATCAAGAAAACTGGCCAATCTGTGCAATGATGTGTTCCACACTAACCATTTTTTTTAAAAAAAATGCAGCCTAGATGCAGCTGCCATATTGTGTGCGCTGGACCCAAGATACAAACCACAATGGTCGTATCGCACACCATTTGGGGAAGAAAAACAGCTTTGAGGCTTACTGGTCCTAATCCATGTAGCACTGATATTGCTGACAGCACCCATATATGTTTAAGAAACAATCCAAATTTTTACATTTGGACTCAGATCCTCAAGGGACACGTGAAAGCTTTTTGAAGCTCTTTGGATTAGTTAAACTTCCTTGTGGTTCAAGTTAATATATTTCTTATTCATAAATTGACATGGCTGTTTAATTTAATGGAACAGAGCGAGCTTTAAAAAGAAGCTTTTAAATAGCTTAAATATTTGATTTAGGAATACTAATCTTCAATGTTTGCTTTCTTGCAGAATTCTTTAGAATCTAAGCTGCTTTTCTATTGAAAGTTTCTGGCCCTCATGGTATGAAACAGGACTGGCCTTGATTGTAAAATGGTCCCTGGAGTATATGTGCTAGCCTGTCCTTCCCTTATGGCTTCATCACCTTTTGAATGCCACTCCCCTCACCACCTTGCAGAAAACTTCACAAACTCTTCAAACTCCCCCCCCCCCTCCCCGTTCAGCATGTTAAACTAGGAGTCAAAGCAAAAGTTTCTTTTTGCTTCTGCTGAAACATATGAAGTACTGGGGGGAGAGGTCATAACTTCAGTGATGCTCAATTCTTATTCTGTGTTCTGGAGTATGAATTTTGGGGGTTTCAACCATCACTTAAAATGTAAGGTCAGTATTTAGGGTTGCCAGCTGCCAGGTGGTGATGGACTATCCCCTGCTGCCATACCCAATTTCCCTCCACCAGTCAATGTAGTGGTGGGAGGAAAAAGGTGGGGAAAATGGGTATCTGACACCATGATGTCATTTCTGAGCAAAATCCCAGAAGCAATGTCACATGTTAGTGAAAGGCTCTAGGAATGCCCTGATCTCTACAGTGTTAACCCTAGGGCATTGTGGGGTAGATATAATGCCACTCTTGAGGTTTTTCCTAGAAATGACATCGCAACATTGGTGACACCATGTTCTAGAGCTCTGCCCCTGAAAAGTTCAACATTAAGTCTCATGAATTCCTCTCCCTCCTGCTTCCACCCACTTACCTGGTTCCTGCTGCTGCTCCAGCAATGGCAACGTGAAGGGAGAACAGTTGACCTCTCCTTTTCTTCCCCTACTCCACTCTGGGGCTGCAGTGATAATAGTGGCAGGGAAAGGAAGGAAGTCTCAGTCTCTTTCTCTCTTGACCTTCCTTTTCTTGCCCCTCTGAATGCAGCTATGGCAAGGAATCCTGGGGAAGGTAGTTTTCTCCCCCAGGCCACCAGGGAGGAAAAAAGGGGGAGGGAACAAAGAACAGATCTCCCTCTTCCTCATGTCAATGTGAGAAAAGCAGCAGCTACCACTGGAGCAGCAGTTGCCAGTGATAAAATGGTATGGTGGCTCACAAAGGGGACAGATCATTGTGAAAAACTTATGAACTCTTGGGCAAGGAGAGGGGAAGAATTATTGGTCTGCTAAGAGCAGCTACTTTCATTTCTTATGGCTTATTAACCATCTAGCTATGGCCAGAGTCTAGATGGCCTGATTTAAATAAATTTAAATTTTAGGATTAAAAAGAGAGTATTTTTAGAAAGTGTCTGACACTGCTGATTGTCATTGGCAACCCAAGCATGATGTATGATGGGAGAAGATTGCCCTTTACTAAAGCTAATGTAACCCTGGTTGGAATACCCACTATTGTGGGAACAATAGAAACATCTGTCATAAATGGAAACCACCTTGGTTGATTGCTGGCTCTGAATGTGGAAGTGGCTAGTAGTGAAAAATGTGGCACTTCTTGTTAGATTCATCAGTCTTAGATGACTTAGGTAGCAATCTCAGGGTCAAAGTGCCACAAATGAATCAGTCCATGATGATTTTTCAGAAAAAGCAGTTGGTTTTTTGATAGGGTGAGACAGGATTCCAGGTGTTTACTGTATCAGTGCTCAAGATTTTATACTGTATTATCTTCTAAAATATATAATTTGTGCTCCTAAGGTCTGCACTTAGCAATGTGAATATTTTTTCATTTTTTTTAAATTAGATTTTTATTAACAGATTTTCAGTTTACAATAAAGAACACTGTAATAGCAATGTGAATAGCAAATGAAAAGAAGTTGGTGTAGGGTTGCTAAGTTCCCCACAACTGCCCAAATTGCTAGGGCGTCTGGGAAAACCATAGCATTTTTTCCAGATGCTCCTAGAGTGGCCGGCGCATGATGTCGCCAGAGCGATTATGTCACTTCTGAGTGACATCATTGTGCCGGTGACAGAGGATCCCCTCGTGTGGGCCAGCAGGTTGGGAACCTCCAGGGTGGGAGAACCCCCATCCGGCCCAGGAACTTGGCAGCCCTAAGTTGATGGATGCTCCCCCTAATATGGATCTCTGACTAAAAGGGCAAAAAGACTCCTCCTTAGTTTGGCTTTGGAAGGGGCACGTTCATCAGAAGGAAATTAGAATTTATGTTGATATGATATAATTACTGAAACTTTTAACACTGAACTAAACTTTTGAGACAAATCAGATTACAAACTAGAAAACAAACAAAAAATATAATTAAACCATATCCACAGAAATTTAGTACATTCATTTATATTGTCAGGTATAAAACTTTTTATCCCATAACCCACAGGAGGCATAAGATCAGGGCCTTTTTGGTGGTAGTACTCACTAGTACTGAGTACCAGAATCTTTTTTTTTTTTTTTGGGGGGGGGTGTCTTCCAAGTCTTGAGGGGTGAATTGATGGAAATCAGTGCAACTTTTAAATATCAGTACAGGCACCTCTTTTTTAAATTGTGTTCAATTAAGAAGATAAAAACAACATACCTATCCTGTCCAGTCTGTCAATGGCTACTGTTTCAAATGCTCTTCTCATCATGGGGTATTCTTCCAGAACCTCATTAAAATTGTCCACAGAAAGAGAATACAATCGGCAGTAAGTGTCAGCTCGTACACTGGCAGTGCGGCGGCCTTTGGTCAGAAGACAGATTTCTACAGAATGGAATAAGAAAGAACACAGAGTTAAATATGAATACTGAAAAGCTAGCCAGGGCAGGAATTAACAATTTAAACCCAGTTATGCTAGTGGCTATCATTGCCCATCAGTAGTCTTGAATTCTACCACATGAAGCAAATGCCTGATTGTTTATTGGTGTGCAGTGCACCAACCTGGGTCATCAAAGTAATATGAAGATATATTTTTCAAAGCATACCAATATCTTCTCCAAGCTTCAATGTCTGTAGTAGCCTTTATGAAATAAACATTTTCTAGAGATTAAAAATGAAGAAATATGCATTAAATATATCAAGGTATTTTCATAGACAATGTCATATTACCTTATGTGTAAATTACCACACTTACCAACACTGAGAGAGAAATCTTCTGAATTAGCTTCATTACAAGTGTGAATTTATTGATACTGACAGCAATAAACTCTGATAGATATACCAGAGGGAATGAAGCTCATCAATAAAAACCAAGATACTAGGAGGTTAAATCATTAGTACATGGATCATAATAAATTAAATTGGGGTTAGCATCAAGTGTCCTCCTCGGAACTCCTGTAACTGAAACAGCGCCATGAGGAACCATTGACTTACATGCCCTATGCCATTGCTGGCAGGCAGCCTGATCCCTGGGGGCCAGTACTGTTCAATGTTGTATTTATGGCCAGCCTCTGCTTGTGTAAAAGGGGAAGAAATCTTCCAAGAGTGGAGGAAAAATGCAAGTCACACAGAAACCCTTTCAATTCCTTAAGAACCACTTAAAAGCTTGGTCCGCTAAAAGAAAGTAAAATGGCGAGCAAATTATTGTTGATGCAATACAAGTAATTTACTAGCTAAAAGGAGAATGCTACTTTCCTCAGATTGTACTTGCTGGTACAGTGGTGGAACACAATGCTATGCTGGTAGGGGGAAATATATCAGTATAATGTCAGTGGGATTCTATCAAGGCAAAGGGGAAACTGAGCAGAACTGGAAGCAGGCCTCAATTTGGGCAAGAACTCACAGGAGTGAAGCTCTGGAACCTTTACATTTTTATGGTGCTCTTTCTTTCTTTCTTTCTTCTCCCCACAACAAACTTGCTTCTGGGCACCCCGTGAGAATTTTGCTGAACTCAACGATTTGACAAACTTTCTAGCATTTCTCCCCACAAAAAAAATGGGAAAATAACCAAAAACATATAAAGCAGACACATGGAAATATTCATCATGCTATTGTGGCCACATAAGAGAAAGTAATTTTAAAAACACGATGGGAGGAGGAAGGTTTTATTACAGCAATTATAATTCAAGAATCATTTTAAGGTAGATGTGGAGCTGATATAATTTAGTACCCCTTCTGGTGATGTCAGGTATGTATGGCATATGTGAATGAGTTATGCAAATAAGTTGTGCTAATGAGCTCCAGCACCTCTTTTTCTACAAAATGACCCCTGATTGAAAGTATGATGGGAAAGTCCTGAATTATAGTAGGGATCTCTCTCTCTCTCTCCCCCTCCCTCCCCCCATTTACCTACCTATTATAGGATATGAATAAATGGAATACGTTTGAGACCCCCAACCCCAATAATTTTGCATGAATGAAGACCTGTTGTTAAAAAGGGCTAGGCTACCCTAGCCTGTGGATGTCCCTGTGAGAGAACCTGAGATGTGAAATGTTTATGGTTATCTGTATATTTTAAAAAGAGTCAAGACAGGTGGCAAGTGTGATGTCCTCCTGATCCATATGTGACCTGAGAGGCACTCTAAGTGGAGAAGGGGTGTCACACTGTGTATTTCTTGAAGGTTAAGGGGAGGAAGGGAAGAAGGCAGGAAAAATGTAACAGATGAAAGAAAGAAGAGTAAGCTAGGTGGGCCACAATTTGTGCTAAATGCATGGGTGTGAGATTAACAAGATTCGCTGATACAGTAGACAGTGGCAATCATGCCAACTAAGGATAGGCTTGGTTGGCCCAGAGGTCAGGCTATTATTCTAGCTGCTAATAATTGCTTTGTCTCAGATGTGTGATTAGGTCTTCTCCCTGGAGTCTGCAGCCAGGGATTGAACCTGAGACATCTTGTGCTAGTCTGTGCTGTTCCACTTAATTTCAGGTGCACAACAGATCCCTTTTGACTGGGCTGAGTGCTGCCATGCTGGTTAGGAGTGAGCAGAAGATAATGCTCTCCATGGACTTGACTGCTTTCATTTGTGCAGAAATATAGCTGTGCAATAAGAGTACTGGTCTTTAGAATGGAAAATGCAAACTCTGGTCTGGTAACTGCTCTCCTTTTCAATCTCATTACTGGGGACAAGAATCCAAAAGATAGCTCTGTCTTTAGCAGAACATTCACATTTCCCCTTATTTTACTGAGCTACTGGCCAACTTATCAGCGGTTTTCATTTTTCCCTATGCATTGACTGCAAGACCCAATCCTCATCAAAGTGTCAGCAGTACCAGTGTATCCTGTGATGTATTGTGATGTTTGCATGGAAGCACTATTGCAACAGTAGGACATAAACCTTTTTTCCTGTAAAGCATCTGCATCCTCTATGGAGGCCTCCTACCTGCAGCTCCATGGAGCTACATGAAGGGAAGCACCAGTGGTATCCACTGCATGATGCTTTTGGAGGATATGTTTGTACTCAGTCAGATGACATGAGGATGTCAGATGCAGCAGAATGCTAATCAGTACCTTCTGTGCATACACAGCTAACACAGGAACACTGAATCATTATTTCCAGGGATGCTGTAGGAGCATCTGTTGATATTACTATGGTAGCATTTGTTTCTGTAGCAATTTGGGTATGGAGGACTCTGCTGCTGGCTGAGCACATAATTGTAAATAAATCACATTAGCATTGCTTCGACAGGTGATTATCTTTTTTTATTGGCGTGTATTCAATTACATCCTTGAAGTTTTGTCTATTTTTCTTCATATCCTAGACACCAGAAAGTAGTTTTCAAAAGCACTCAAAGTCTGATTATTAAGGGTCAAATCATGCGAGACATTAGGCATCTGTGACTGGATCCCAAGATTTGTATCTTAGGTTCTGAAAGCAGCTGATGCTGGGTGGGTGGAATCATATACATTAGGGCAGGGGTGTCGAACTCATTTGTTATGAGGGCCAGATATAACATAAATGAGTCCTTGTCAGACCAGGCCATGTGTGTCATAAAATGTAATGCCAGGTAGTGGAGATATAAACTTTATAAAGGGCATAGACAAACACAATTAAACATTTTAAAACTTAAAATAAAACATGCTTAAAACATTAGCACGCTTGCAATATTTTGTTTAACAGTCTCTGATAATTTGCATCAAAAACTGGATACAATGTCTATGCTATACCAATCTTGAATATGCTGTTCAGGTGTGCATCTATAAGTTGCAAACCTACTTTTGATTTATTGACATTCATTACAGAAATCTCATGGTCAATGCTTTGAGCCTTAAGACCCAGAGGAAAACATGAAATGTCTGGGCATTGTGAGCTTTTGTATATAAATTACTTCATGTCCTGGTCAAGAACGTATGAAAGCACCATGACACAGACTGAGGGCTATGAGTTTGTCTTCAAAACTATAGTCTTCCCCAGAAAAATAACTACAACTCCTATGCGGCAATGTAAGAACCAACAGCCATGTATAGTGGTCAGTATCAGCCTACTATCTTGGAAATCTAAGTTCAAAATCCCCGATCAATAAAAAGAAACAAAGAAAAATGTGATAAAAAAATGAAAGGAAATTTTCTGGGTAAACTTGGTCTGGACACACACTCTCAGACTAATCCTGACTTGTTATTCCTCTTCTAAATAGTTCACATGCTTTTCTGCTAAGGAAGACTCGATCATGAGGCATGAATACAGAGATAGAGGTAAACCCAGTTGCACCCAGGAGACCCCTGGCATAACGAACCAATAAATCTCTCCCTCTCTCTCTGTAGCAAGGCAAAAAGCTCATACCTTGAATAAAATGCTGTTGGTCTTAAAAATGCATTCCTTGTATCTCTCCCATTTAATTGATGGAGGGAACTGGGTAAAAGAAACTCTGGCTCTTTCCCTCCCTCCCTAGGGTATGAGGAGGGGGAGGAGACTCAGCCAACAGAAAGAAGGGAGGCTTGGCAATTCAGGTTCTCTTAATCACACAGCAGAGCTACAGAGCCAAGCTCTTCCACTGTCTGAGGCTCCTCCTTCCTCTGAGAAGAGGGAAAGAGTAAGAGGCTGCTTGTCTTGGCTGCCTCATCACAGGGTAAAAATGGCGACCAAAAGAAGTAGGTGAAGAAGTTGGAAGCAGATGATGGCCAGCTGCTGGTGAGTCTGTTAGGAGTCCTGTGGGGGCTGGATTAGGTCTGAGGTATGGATGTTTGACATCTCCGCATTAGGGTCTTGGTATTGAGGAAGGGGATTTTAACTCCCCTCATGTTATTTCTCCAGTTGGGAATGCTTCCTGATGCCAGACTCCTGGAATTGTTATTGATTGTTTTATTAAATCATTAAAGCCTCTCAGTTCTAGATTCCAGTTGAGGAAACAGCAAAAGTTAACCCCCCCTTTAGACAACATGATTCACATCAGTTCCGCCATAATTACTCCAAAAATGCACATCTGTAGATCCAGTTACGGATCCACAGCATCATGTGTGACTTGGTCCTACCACTTTGGGTATCTGCATGCTATAGAGCTAGACCACATGACAAGTTTAGGGAAGCTCCCATAGGTGCAAGAGACCTGTGTAATCCCAGAGGGAAACTTCCAATTTTGTTGAGCTACAGTTTAGGCAGATATTCTGCAGGTCCCTTCTGAGCTCATGTGTTGGTAACTAAGCTTTCTTATCTCCAGTGTTGCCTATAGTCAAATAGGCAGGAGGAAGGGCCTATTGAGAAAATATACTCTATCTAACCATTAACTCAGTCAGGTGGAGCAGAAGATTGCTTGAGTCCATGTGGGATAGGTAGAAACGCACTGAGTTGGATCTAACCAGCTTTTCCAATGGTGGAAAAGGGAGGCAGGGCATAGAAAAAAGTCATGCGGGATGAAGGCTGCAAAAGGGATGGGGATTTGGGAGGGCCTGAGTAATATAATACAGCTGGATCCAACCCACTGTTTTCTAGAGCTGTGGGGAGTCATTATACTCCTCAGTTTGACTTCTAATGAATATGAATGGGGGGAGGGGAACCAATTCTTTTGATTTTGTGTGATTTGTTTACCCTGCTGCACAAAAAGTTCTCCCTCATCAAATGCTGACACAAAAAATGAAACACAGGCCTGCTTTTGGGCAGGAGCTCTGCTCCAGAACCTATGAATTTTATTGTAAAAACATAAGAGAAGCCATGTTGGATCAGGCCAATGGCCCATCCAGTCCAACACTCTGTGTCACACTAGGGTTGCCAACCCCCGGTGACGGCAGGGGATCCCCCAGTTTGGAGACCCTCCCCCCGCTTCAGGGTCGTCAGAAAGCAGGGGGATGGGAGGGAAATGTCTGCTGGGAACTCTATTATTCCATATGGAGATTTATTCCCATAGAAAATCATGGAGAATTGATCCGCGGGTATCTGGGGCTCTGGGGGGGCTGTTTTTTGGGTTAGAGGCACCAAATTTTCAGTATAGCATCTACTGCCTCTCCCCAAAATACCCCCCAAGTTTCAAAAAGATTGGACCAGGGGGTCCTATTCTATGAGCCCCAAAAGAAGGTGCCCCTATCCTTCATTATTTCCTGTGGAAGGAAGGAATTGAAAAGGTGTGCCGTCCCTTTAAATGTGATGGCCAGAACTCCCTTTGGAGTTCAATTATGCTTGTCACAGCCTTGATCTTGGCTCCACCCCTAATGTCTCCTGGCTCCACCCCCAAAGTCCCCAGATATTTCTTGAATTGGACTTGGCAACCCTATGTCACACAGTGGCCAAAAAAATTATATATATATATATATATATATACACACATACACACACACACACACTGTGGTTAATAGCCACTGATGGTCCTCTGCTCCATATTTTTATCTAACCCCTTCTTGAAGCTGGCTATGCTTGTAGCCGCCACCACCTCCTGTGGCAGTGAATTCCACATGTTAATCACCCTTTGGGTGAAGAAGTACTTCCTTTTATCCGTTTTAACCTGACTGCTCAGCAATTGCATCGAATGCCCACAAGTTCTTGTATTGTGAGAAAGGGAGAAAAGGACTTCTTTCTCTACTTTTTCCATCCCATGCATTATCTATCATGTCACCCCGCAGTTGACGTTTCTCCAAGCTACAGAGCCCCAAGCGTTTTAACCTTTCTTCATAGGGAAAGTGTTCCAACCCTTTAATCATTCCAGTTGCCCTTTTCTGGACTTTTTCCAATGCTATAATATCCTTTTTGAGGTGTGGTGAGGACAAAAGGAGATTGAGGAAGAATCGCACTGCTACAGGACCAACCCTAAATCAGACTTTTCCCTGCAGCCGCTGTGGCCGGACCTGCCTGTCCCACATTGGTCTTGTCAGCCACCAGCGAGCCTGCAGCAAACGTGGACTATTGCACCCTTCTTAAATCTTCGTTCGCGAAGCCAAGCCGAGAGAGAGAGGTGTGGTGACCAGAATTGCACACAGTATTTCAAATGAGACCGCACCATTGATTTATACAGGAGCATTATGATACTAGCAGATTTGTTTTCAATTCCCTTCCTAATAATTCCCAGCATTGTGTACTTTCTTTCTTACCCCGCCCCCTCCAAATACTTGCTTCTGGGCTTCATTGTTCAACCCCCACCCCCCATGAGAATTTTGCTCAACTCTAAGATTTGATAAACTTTCTAATATTTCCCCCCCACAAAAAATGGTAAAATAACCAAAACATATAAAGCAGACAGATGGAAATCTTCACCATGCCACTGTGGCCACATAGAAGAAAGTAATTTTAAAAGTATGACAATTATAATTCAGGAAGCATTTTAAGGTAGGCATAGAGCTGATATAACTTAGTACACCTTCTGGTGATGTCAGGGGTGTGTGGCATATGCAAATGAGTCCTGTAAATGAGCTCCAGCACCTCTTTTTCTACATAAACTAGACTTCACCCTAATTTAAACTATTCACATCATTCCCTTCTGCAGGTTTCTTTGAATTGCTTGGCCTTTTGGAACAATTGTCCCCACAAGAAGTTTTTAAAAAGAGGCCAGCAGTTGACTATGCTAATCACAGGGAAATCCAAAGGCACCAAGATACAGGCATTTATATCTGCAGGCCAAACATTGCATAATGACAATTAAGGCATTAATTGAATGGGAAAGTCAAACAGATGGCACCTTGTATCTCCAGAGCAACCCAGTTACAATGAAGACCCAGCCTTGGAAAACAGAATCAACATATGTGGTCATTAATCTACATATACAACAAGCTTTGGGGTACATAGCTACGTAGCATTCAATGCATTTATGAACACTGCAAAATATTTTTCTAGAGTCCTAAGCAGTGTTCCCTCTAAGCTGAGTTAGTGTGAGCTAGCTCACAAATTTTTAGCCTCTGGCTCACACATTTTTGTCTTAGCTCAGGAAGGATGACCCCGGAGCATACTAATTTATGCAGTAGCTCACAACTTTAATGCCAGTAGCTCACAAAGTAGAATTTTTGCTCACAAGACTCTGCAGCTTAGAGGGAACACTGGTTCTAAGTGTTACGTTTGTTCTTCTTTCTTAACATTAAACTGCTGCTGGGAGTGGAGGGTGGGGAGATTGTCAAAAAGACTCCAGGAAAAGATTGATTTTAGTAAGATTTAAGCATTCCAAAACTTCACACAGGATAGTAATCAAAGTGTACTGCAGTTGACATTGAGCAGGGTAAGAAGAGCCGGCGCGTCCATTAGGTAGCATGAGGCAACTGCCTGGAGCATGGCTCTGGGGTGAGGGTGCCAGTTTCAACGCTCAGTGGCTGCTGTGGGGCTTCCAGCCTTAGCAGGCACACACACCACTTCATACCTTGCACCTGTGCTCCCATGCATCATAAGAGGAACCCTGCTGGATCATACCAGTAGTCCATTCAGTCCAGTATCCCATTTTCCCAAGCAGCCAACCTGTTGCCCCACAGGGCCAACCAACAGGGTATAGAAGCCAAGATCCTTTCCTGATGTTACCTTCTAGCAGTGGGTTTTAGATGTTTACTGTTTCTGACAATCTCACACTCTTCCCTCCCTCATGCACAGGATTTTCACTTTGTTTCTTCCTTCCTGCTTGCTGAGAAGCCCCTATATTTATTTTCTTCTTGCTTATCTATGACTGTACCACCCATACATATTTTGATGCTGCCTGAGCCCAGGGAACTAAAGAAAAAGACAAAATCATCTCTTATATTCATTTTCTGAAATGGCACACTATAGGCTTTTAAAAGTCCAAAATAAACAAAATGTTTTATTTAACTTAGAGGAGAAAAGGTCAGGTGGAATCAGGCGTAGGATGCACGAAGTGAATCGATAATAAAAAACTGAGGTAACTTTAATCACATTAAATCCAATTAATATGTTGCCAACAAGAAAGTGTTTTTGATTTTCAACAAGATATTTGAAATTCTGAGGAGAGAGGCTTTTTTTTTCAGTTTTTGCTTTAACAATCAAGCATAGGTTTCTTAGTTTCACTGACACTTCATGTTTAGCAGGCAGGCATGTACAACCAAGTTCCCAAAATCCTTCTATATATACAGACCAATGGATCACTCCTTTCTTTAGAGTTATCTGTCTTTTCAGTGGCAGAGATTACTCCTCTTCACTAGAAGCTCTGTCCTTTTTTTGGCTTGAAAGGGGATCTTCTGTGAACCTCTCACTCCTCTTTGCCTCCTTCCCAGTCCTCAGTCAGTGCTAAACTGTCTCTTCCTCAACTGTCAGTTCCCAACTGTCATTTCTTAACTGATGCTCTCCACAGAATTCTGTTTGAACAGCCAGTCACTCAAAAGTTATCAGACTTTGTGAAGCATTAACCCTTGATAGGCTGTCACAGCCTATCTTTCAAAAATTTATCTAGACCCCCTTTAAAGCCATCTGTAATTGTAACAAACACTATGTACATTGGCAGTGAACTTCACAAATTAATTATTTGTTGAGTAAAGAAGTATTTCTTCTGTGGGCAAGGGTCTGCTTTTTGTGTCTGCTACTCTGCAGATGCGAAGTATGATGTATGAATACATAAATATTAATACATTGCTTAAGATCTAAGATAAGAACTGGATTTATATACAGTCCTTCAGTTAGAGTCTCACGCAGCTTACACTATCCTTCCCTTCATCCCCTCACTACAGACACCCTGAGGCAGGTGAGGCTGAGAGAGCTCTAAGAGAACTGTGACTGACCCATGCTGGCTGCATGCGGAGGAGTGGGAAATCAAATCCAGTTCTCCAGATCATAGTCCACTGCTTTTAACCACTATACCAGACCGGTTAGGAATCAGATGGAGATGACCAAACATCAGCTCCATAAAACTGCATCTGCATTGTCACAATATTGTAGGCAGGCATGTCAGTGTTAGATTTAGGGTAGATTTAAATTTAAGGCTTTACATAAGCATTACATCAATCTCTCAAGCCAACCTTGATCCCAGCAGTCTTTTCAGTGGAAAATCATTCCTCTATTTTTTCTTCAGAGGAAATCGCTTCAAGACTGGTGTCATGTAGAGAACTGTTATTTAACTGAAGTCGCTCTTTGAAATCTTTGGAAAGGAAGTTCATGAAGCTCTCTGGAATAAGAGCAAGCCCCTTTTCTCTCCCGTTTCTACAACCCTTTTAGGAAATCAGCCACGCCAAGAATTATTGTAATGTCTGGCTGACATTGTCACACTGATCCAATTACTGCTGCGTAATTTCCCATATAAAATTATGCTTCTCAGTGTAATTACCTAACTTGCAACATCACGTCAATATTAGATTAAAATCTGAAAATAAATGAGCAACATAACCAGGATGCAGTTGCCTTCTGGCGATAATATGGGTGCAAGACTGAAAGGTGAATGAAAAGTCTAGTGATGATTAGGCCACACACAGCATAGACAGCATCTCATGCTCATTTTAAAATGACAAAAGTGGAAGGCAGATTCATGATATCTTAAAATGCAGATGGCCTGGTGATTCAACTTTGGTTCAGGTCTAATAAAAGGGCAATAATGAATCTTTATCACTATGTTTCATGTTCCCAATGTCTCTGAACAGGAGAGTAGGGTTGCCAGGTCGTCCCCCCCCCCCCCCGGCCACTGGTGGGCAGTGGAAGGGTAAGATTGCCAGATCCAGGTTGGGAAACTCCTGGAGATTCAATGCCATAGAGCAGGGGTGTCAAACATGCGGCCCGAATCAGGCCCCTGGAGGGTTCCTATCAGCCCCCCAAGCTACTGGCTGTCATCTGCTTTCTTCTCCCTCTCTCTTGCTTCCTGCTGCATAATAGCTTACTTTGCAAGGCTTGCTAAATCGCACAGGAGCTACAGAGCAAAGCCTCTGTTTTCTCCATTGGCTGAGGCTCCTCCCTTGGGGAAGAGGAGGGGGGAGGGAGAGCTTGCTTTGCCAGGCTCTCTCAATCACACAGCAAAGCTACTGAGCCAAGCCTCTCTTCCATTGGCTGAAGCTCTTCCTGGTCCCCTGGGGAAGGAAGGAAAGAGCCAGAGCTTCCTTTGCCTAGTTTCCTGGATCCCATGGGAGGGATACAAAGAAAGCACCTTTAAGACCAATGAATGCTAATGTTTTAAACATGTTTTATTTGATTTTTTTTAAAAAAACATTTAATTGTGTTTGTCTGTGTCCTTTATAAAGTTTATATCTCTGCTACCTAATCTTAATAGATACACATATGTCCCAGCCCAACATGGCCCAGCCCGACAAGGTCAGATCCTGCCCTAAGGTTGCCAAGTCCAATTCCAGAAATATCTGGGGACTTTGGGGATGGAGCCAGGAGACATTGGGGGCAGAGCCAAGAGCAAGGGTGTGACAAGCATCATTGAACTCCAAGGGTGTTCTGGCCATCACATTGAAAGGGACAGCACACCTTTTTAGATGCCTTCCTTCCATAGGAAATAATGAAGGATAGGGGCATCTTCTTTGGGGGCTCATAGAATTGGACTCCCTGGTCCAATAGTTTTGAAACTTGGGGGGTATTTTGAAAAGAGGCACTAGATGCTATATTGAAAATCTGGTGCCTCTACCTCAAAACACAGCCCCCCCCTAGAGCCCCTGATATCCGCTGATCAATTCCCCATTATTCCCTAAAACTGCCGGAGATCTAGAGCTGTGGGGGCTGGGGCTTCCCCCACCGGCTAGCTGGCTGGGGGGCAGGGGGAAACTTGTAAAACCAGGTGATCCCCCGCTGGGACCTGGGGATTGGGAAGCCTATCCTGCCCTCATAACAAATGAATTCGACACTCCTGCTAGAGTCTACCCTCCAAAGCATTCATTTTCTCTGATCTCTGTTGTCTTGAGATGAGCTGTAGTGTCAGTGGATCCTCGGGTACCAACTGGAGGCTGGCATCCTTTGGGAAGCAGTCCCTAAAAGCAAATCCAGAACATGTTTATACTATTGCAATTTTGCCCTTTCACCAGCTGAAACATGCCCTACTAGGGCAACAGGCAAGTTTTGTTCCCTTTCAAATCCGCTTCCTGCCAGGCAGGCCTCAAATGGAAACTTGTTTCTTCTCAGTCCCAAATAAAAACAATCTTTTCCTTATGTCAAAGGCCAGAAGTGTTTCAGCCCTTGCCCAGGAAGACAGGTATGCTATCTCTAACTCTCCTTGATTTCCCATTAATTAGCGCCCATTGTTAGTGGACAAGCCAATGCCAAATTGTGAAGGGAGACTCTGAAAACAGGACAGCACATCCCAGAACATTCTCTGAACATCTTGTGCTCCAAATCTGTCAATGATCATGTTTCCTAAGAAAAGGGACAGTTCAAAACAAAAAAAAAAGTACTGGCTTGCTGATTTTTTGAAAAATAACCACTTTCATAAAGATCGCTCTGCAGCATTTAGATAAAATATAACTGAAGTTCTGCATGGATTGGCCAAGCTCTTGCACATTTGTGTGTGAAATTCCGTTCTTATAGCCCTGCCTTGGCCAAGCCATGCCCAGCCTTTTCATCATCTGCTACAGAATTGCAGATTAAAAACTATAATGAATTATACCCTTCCAGCAGAGGAAAGCTGACTTCGGCTTAAATTTCTCAGTGAGAAGTGGGTGTTTCATCATGTACTAGGCATATTATGTTGCTGTCTAAATGGGCAAGCTGTTATCTAGGCCATATGGTAGCTTTCATCAAACGGAGGAAGAAAAGGACTCCGTGAGTTTTACCGTTAGACAAGTTTTGCTTACTTGTTGGCTTAAATATGCACTCCTGGGAAAGAAGCTTATTGCTGCTTCTTTTTCTTTTTAAAAAAGCCCAACTAAAAATTATTACATTTTATTATTGAATCTTATCAATCATTTTTTCTTGCCGATCATTTCATCAGAGAGGATTTAAAAAGAACAAGGACAAAACTTCAAGCATACAGATTTTCCCCACCAGGCTAAATAAATGGATGAAGGAATTGGTCGCTGCATTAACATGTTAGAGACCAATCTGGACTTTGACATCTTGTTTCTGCAAGGTTCATGAATTCAGTTTAGGTTTGCCAGCTCCATCCTGGAACATTCCTGGAGATCTGGAGGGAGTGACTGGGGAGAGGAAGGAGGTCATAAGAACATAAGAGAATCCATGTTGGATCAGGCCAATGGCCCATCCAGTCCAACACTCTGCCACTGAGTCCACCCTCTAAAGCTACTGTTTCCTCCAGGGGAACTGATCTTTGTGGTCTGGAGGACAGTAATTCCAGTGAACTGCTGGTCACCCTTTGAGATCCTTGAGTTCCTATTGATAGTCTCAACTGAGAGCATCCTCCTGAATTTAAAGCTGCTTAGTATTACTGAGCCACGGCATACTGAGTAGCATTCTCAGTGAAATGAAGGCTGCTGGGGAAGGGAGATGAAAATATTTATACTGTTTTGCTTAGTTGGCTTCCACCATATCTAGGAAACATGTAAGAAAGCACAGCTGCAATCCACAGAACATTTCTGGGATGATGAAAACAAAACTGAGTTCTTGGCAAGTCTCTTGGCTTAAATAGTTTGTGGATTGAAGTGTTATTTCACATCTTACTTCTGCAAAGCATGAAAACAAATAATCCACATGCTCTCCATTTGCTCCAAAGGCCCAAATGAGATACTATTGCTTGATTTGTTAAATGTTTCCTAATTGAAGGCAGGCACGTTGGATGGAACATATTGTTGGAGCAGACACATCTGTAGTCAACTTAATAGAAAAAGAAGTCTTGGCACCTATTATGTATGCATATGGAAAAGATACCATTTATACATTTTCAAAGATTCAAACAAGTGCTGAGATTCTCTTTTTGTAATTTAGTTTTGAGGATGCCAGTTAATAATCTCATGTATATAGTTGCCAATTTCAGCTTGGGAAATTCCTGGAGATGTAGAGGTGATGCCTGGATAGGGTAGAGTTTGGGGAGGGGAGAGCATTAAGCAAAGATGTGATGCCATATAATCCATCCTCAGGAGCTGCCATTTTCTCTTGGGGAACTGATTTCTGTTGTTTGGACATCTGTTGTAATTGCAGGAGAACTCCCACCCTGTTTATATTTTATTTATCATACATTGATTTGATTTCCCAATAGCAATATGGGTTGTCTTTTAAAATAATGTCTAATTTGTTCTTAAACCTGCTTAAAATTTGTCTATTTTGCAAAAAAACCCCAAACCTTTAGTGAATGTATACAACAAGCATAAATGAATACAGATGTAATATTATCTTAAACAATGCATACGACAGTATGGCTGAACTGCCACCTCCATCTCAGAACAGATCAGTAAGATGGTAACATGCAGAATGCTAAGCAGTATGAAAATGGCAGAGCTCCATCTTCTGGCTGGAGTGCTACGTGCCCAATTATTGAAGCAAATCAGAATATTCAAAGCACACAGTCCCAAAAGTATATAAATATATATACACAATCCTTCATCAGGGATATTTTGCTTAGCCAATTTAGGCACCAAAGAAATACTAAAGTGAGCATCACAGCTTAAAAAAGAAGTTTGCTCCTTGACCTAACTGTTCCAATATAAATGAAGACTGCCCTTTCAAATGTACCATGGATGGCTATTATGATAGAATAGGCTGCTTTTCTGTGGGCGATCAGTTAGGGGATTACTGACAGGAATACAAAATTAGTTGAAGGTTCTCAGTTGGCTTTTTATGCTTTCCTCCTTCAGCTCATTAATTTATGCCACCCTGAGCAAAGGGGGTAGTAATATTTCTATATAAAGCTTCAAGCAAGGGAGGGGGGGGGGTTGCAACAAATTTTAACTGGAGCTTCTTCTAATGGGGTTTTAATGAGGTTGATTTAATCCTAACATATAAACTGCTGAAAGCATATCCCATGCACTATCCTTATCATTATCCCAATAATTTACACACAATATCAATTTCTTATTAATATTGGGATGAGCTTGTTTAATATAGTTCATTATTGTTGTCATATTACAGCCAAGGCTGAGTAAAGAAAGAGGTTTGCTCCAGGCCAGGGATATGAATCTCCAGGCAACAAAGATTTATCAGGAGAAAATGGCCACTTTTGAAGGGGGACTCTATGGCATTATAAGTCCACTGAGGTACCGCCCCTCCCCAAACCCTGCCCTTCTCAGGCTCCACCTCAAATCTCCTGGTGTTTTCCAGCCTGGAGGTCCATATCCGTAGATACTCACTGGGATAAATATTATCATTTTAGCAGCACTACAGCAAAATGGATTGTGGGTTGCCTTTTCCATTTGCACACTCATTGTGTATCCTAATGAAGTCAACAGAAATTTGCAGGAGATCATCAGAGGGACGTAGAATAGCATGTGATGCAGTGATACTATCAAAGAAATAAAGAATGGATCATGACTCTACCTAAAACCACTTAGAAAATCTGTGGTTGTGTATGTATGATAGATGGAGGCTACAAATAACTTACATGTGCATGTCCGTACAGTTAGGCATACATAGAAAGACAAATACTTGTAACTGCAGGCGTTTTTTTTGGTAAGTATTTAAGAATTTAGGATTACCTACCAAAAAACAACTGTGTTTACTAGATGAAGAAGCAGCAGGAGATAACTAACAAAACTTTATTCAGTTCAGGCTTAATGACCCAATGTAAAAATATTTATTAACCCACCCACAGAAAACAGAAGAGCTGGAATTGACTGGGAAACATTTTTTCCTTAAAACTGGCATAAGCCCATTACACTGTGATCAGTTGTGGTGACAGTGGTGGGGGATAAGCAGTAGAGTTCAAGTTAATGCTAAAGTAGGCAGGTTGGTCCTTAATGTCCTTAATGGAAATTATTACAAAGTCTATTAAGCTACTACTGCTGAAAGACCACTGCAAAACATCACACTTCTGATCTCTTGCATCTTAACCTTTTATTGATCCACATTCCCACAGCTGGGAAAGGTGTTATGCTATGGCCATGTATTTTGGATATTGTATAGGGCTGTAAAGCCAATCCCCAGATCAGGGCAGACTGGGAAATTGACATAGTCTATAGGGGGGCACTAGAATGGCCCTGTAAATGGGATGGAGAAAATAGACGGAGCTTTTTCTCCTTTTCCCATAGCACTAAAACTTAGGGGCATGCAATAAAACGGTTGGGAAGTAGGTTCAGTATAGACAAAAGTAAACACTTCTTTACTCATTGAGTAATTAAACTGTAGAATTGACTGCCAGTGGAGGTAATGATGGACAGAAAAACAGATGGCTATAAAAACAGAGGTTAAATAGATTCATGGAAGAGAAGTCCATCAGTGGCAACAACCTATGGTGAATGAAGGGAGCCTCTTATCTATAGAGGCAGAAAACCACTGAATACCAGTGCTGAAAGGCAGCAACAGAGGAAGGTTTTGGCCTCTGAGCCTTGTGTTGGCACTCCAAGGCAACTGATTGGCTGATCAATGAAACAATGTGCTAGAACAGCCAGACTTCTAGTCTGATCCAACAGGCTCTTCTTATGTTCTTATGTGCTCTCAATCTGGATAAATGGTAGAACTCAGAAGGTCTAGAGTTGCCAACCTCCAGGTGGGGCCTAGAGATCTCCTGGAATCACTCTTGCTCTCCAGACTACAGAGATAATTTCCACTGGAGAAAATGACTACTTTGGAGTGTGGACTCAATGGCTTTATATGCCTCTGAGGTCCCTCCCCAGGCTTCACTCCCAAATTTCCAGGAATTTCCAAGCCCAGAATTGGCACTCTAAAAAATCATAAAAAACAGAATTGTAAGATACTGTGGCTGATCACAACTGAGCCTTTTATCTATTGTTTCAATTGCTACTTACATGCTTTTACTATACAATACTAATGCATTCTCTTCAAGTAATCATAGCTTTATGGCAGAATCCATTTTAATGAGTGTTACAACTGCTGCCCTTCCTTATAAACAGAAAAGAGTTTTGTGCCTCCACAAATGGTTAAGATATTTATAGATAATTGATGAATAAATATTAGCATAGATAAATATCAGCAGAGATAATGTTGAATAAATAATTGCTAAAGTAGGATTTCAGGAAAGATTTCATTGTAAAAACCAAGACTTAAGCAAACATGGTTACCGCTGTGGTGGTCACTGTACTTATCTTGTACTTCTGAGTCATAGTTAAAAGGTATGGTGTCTTTTAACACCCGTGTACCTAGAGCTTTCCATGCATGTAGTTATAGCTGCTGACTCAGAATTCATTTCATGCATTTAATGAAATGGGTTGTAGCCAAGGAAGTTTATTGTACAATAAATCTGTTAATATGTAAAGAGAACAAGATTTTAATTTTGCTAACAAGACTCCCTCTAGAATTTGTCTCTGAAATCAATCAATCAATCAATCAATCAAATTTATACTCCACCATTCTCTTGACAAGAGAGGATTGGGGTGGCTTACAACAAAGTAAAATACAATTAATTATATGATATTAAAAGCAGTAAAAACAAGAAATATATAATAAACATATAACACAATTTAAAATCAACAACATAAATCATCTATCTAAAACATAGCAACAATCAACAACCCAACAGTAAAATGATCTGGTGGAAACAAGAATTGCAAGACATATGCAGTGACTAATTATAAGCCTGCTGGAAGAGCTCTGACTTGGAAGTCCTGCAGAAGCTAACAAGGTCATGAAGAGCAAATGTGTCCTCTGATAAAGCATTCTATCAGGATGGGGCCACCACAGAGAAGACCCTTGCTTTGGTAGAAGAGAGATGAGCTGCTTGAGGGCTGGGCTCCACCAAAAGATTGTGTGATGAAGAACACAGGCAACATGGTGGATTGCAGCAGGATCTATTTGTACCAAGACTTTATAAGGCTTTGCCCAGTTTGGGAAAAAAAAACAACCCTGTTGAACATGCACAGAATTTTGTTCAGTCAACTCTAAATAACTGCAATCTCCTTTCTCCTCACATATTTAAAGATGCAGGGGAAGTAGTGGGAACACCAAATAATATTTTTAAAACCTTCAAAAATGAGGATGCCCTGGACTTTTCGTAAAAGAGCCCTGTTTGATTAAACCAAAGGTCTGTCTAGTCCAACATCATATCTCCCCGCCCCCACACACCAGTAGTCAGTCATATGCTTCTAGGTGTGGTTGCCAACTAGTCTGCAGAAAAACATCCTGGCCCATTAACCAAGTTTTCATATGTGGTAGTGGGCACTTGATACTTTGTTCTACATGGATATAAATAATATCCAAATAAGGGTCTATTAAAGGGACTGAACAATTTCTCCAACAGGGAAGGAAGGCAACAGCTGACCCAGACAGTTGCCGTAACAACTTCCACATATACTGAATAATATGGAATTTCTATTTAGTAATGTTAGCTAATAGCCATAGATGAACTACTCCACTTCAAGGAATCTGACACCCTTTTGAAGTCATGCAAACCAGCGACCACAATATCTTTTAGCAGCTAATTCTGTACAATTATTCTGCAGAATGTGGCACAGCACTTCCTTTTGTCTGCCCCGAACCTACTGAAAATCAAGTTCAGTAGATAACCCAAAATAGTGAGTCAGAGAAAAAGTTCTGCCGTCATTTTCTCCACAACATGCATTAGCTTATAACCTTCTATGAATTATAAGGCGATAAACCTTTGTCATTGTGTAAGCGAGGCAGTTTCCCTCATCTTTCACAAGCAAGCTGTACTTCTAAAATGCCCTCTTCTTCTATCTGCTAAAGATTTAGGAACCTGCCCTGCTCTCTATTGATTAAACTAAGAGGACTGAGCTCTCTCTGTCTCACACCTCCCCCCCCCCCCCCCCGCCTATGCCAATGCAGGCTACCAGTCAAGTTTTTCTATGACACGTTAACACTGCACTTCTATGCACATGCACAAAGGTCAATGCACACATGACCATTCAGAGTGCAACTGTAAAGGGTTGGATTTGAGTCTAGGAGCAGCCTAGAGACCAACAAGATTTTTGGGGTGGGAAAGCTCATACTTCAAAAATCTTGTTGGTCTCTATGGTTCTGTTGGACTTGAATCAAGATGTTCTACTGCAGACCAATGTAGCTAGCTAGCCTCTGAAACTGCCTGCATAGGGTCACTGTGTGATATAGCTACCACTCTGGAATGTCCCCCTCTTGTAGCTCAGTTCTGTTCATGATTATTCAGAATTAAGTTCCACTGAGGCAAGGGTACCACTGACCACAAGGGTCCATCAGGAAATTCCCTAGTGAAGTTCAAAGGCCAGTGTGTTCTGTCTCAAATGCCTATTTAAGTATTTTCATGAAACCCTACAGAACAACATACTAAGTCAGCAACAATAGTCATGTAGTAATCAAGCAGATACACAGTGAACAATGTGTACAGAGAGGGTGCTTCTAGAATTGCTTTTGGACCATTTAATGTCTGATAATAGCACTGCAGTTAATTCTGTAGCCATTTCTGGCCTCCTCCAACTCCAGCATGTTCTCCTGCTTCCTTTTCTGGTTCCCTCTTCTACCTGACTGCTGCCCCTAAACTCCCCATTTCCTTTGCCACCCACTGGAGCTAAGCCATCCTCCAACTGGAGATCTATTTATTTGTCCTTCAGGTAACTGGAGAAATAGGTAAGGGTGCCATGGTTATCTTGGTGCCATGTTTTTAATGATGCTGGATTAGTGCAATAGGAGTAAGTAACAGACAATGGATGGACAACAATGGGGGAGGAATGCAACGTCTGCCAACTACTCTTCTATCCTAACAGTGGTTCTTCTGAGTGTGTAATATAAACATATTATTCACACAGCTGCCAAGACACGACTGCTTTTACTGTTTCTTTTCCAGACAGAGGTGATTGAACCATGGACTACGAACTTTGCAGGAATGGTGGAATATAAGTTGAACAAAATAAAATAAATGGATATGAATATTGAACAGCTGCCTCACTTGTTTTCCTGTATTCTCTGTGTTTCTACAAGTAAACCCTTGTTGCTCACTCAAAAGCTAGTAATTTCCAAAACAAAGCTTTTAATACAATTGCACAATGCTTCATGTAGTACTAAAACTAATTATTAGTCATGTCTGAAATTTCATCTGGCAGTTTTGCTGGGAGAATGCTTCCTGCAATAGGATGTAACTCAGTCCACCTATACTAAGCAAACTAGAAATTAGCCACTGTTGTCAGGAAACCTTATACATAACAGCCTATCTAATGTAACCAGCTACAATTAGGAAGTGTTTGTATAAACATAAACTGTTCTTTTGAAAAAAGCAGGAGTCAAGTTGCACCTTTAAGACCAACAAAGTTTTATTCTGAATATAAGCTTTTGTGTGTTAAAAGCACACTTCTTCAGACAAAGGGATAAGGTACCCGATTCCCTTGTCTGAAGAAGTGTGCTTTTAGCACATGAAAGCTTACATTCTGAATAAAACTTTGTTGGTCTTAAAGGTGCAACTTTACTCCTGCTTTGTTCAACTGCTTCAGATCAACATAGCTGCCCACTTGGATTATTCTTTTGAAAGATCAGATAATAACCAATTGGCATGTCTGGGGAAGAGGAGGGCGGATTTAAATCAAGTTATGCCAAGTCACAGGTAACTTACAGCAATCCTGTAGGGTTTTCAAGAAAGGAAATGAAAAATGCTGTTGCTTGTCCCTGCATAGCCACCCTGGTCTTCCTTGGTGATCTCCCTTCAAGAACCAACCAGGGCCAACTCTGCTTTGCTTCTAGATCTGATGAGATTGGGTGGCCCTGGGTCAACCAAGTCAGGACAAATATTTTAAATAAAGACAGGTGTTAAGTATTTTGAACATCACCCCCATGTTGGCTGCCATTTGCTTCTATGCTCAGAAGAAGGCTCTGGTGTTAACCTTTTCAGAACTTTGCAACTTGGGAAACTCATATCTGTGGGACTGCCTCCACCAATGTGCACCCACTTTGATCATAATTAGCAGTTCTACCACTCAGTTTGTTTGTTTGTTTATTTATTAGATTGTTTTAGTTGCTGTTCACCCAAAGGGTTTCATGGCAACTTACAATAAGGTAAAAACAACATAAAAACAAGTAACAAATATAAAATAGTAATATTAAAATATGTGGTTAACACCATGCCACTATTAAGAGAGCCCAAGCATGTGGTTACCCTCCAAAGGTCAACCTAAACAATGTATGCGCTATGGAAACTAAACAAGTCCAGCATGGCATGGGTGCCATCCAAGAGTGCATACCACAGGGTAGGTGCCGCAACTGAGAAGACCCTTCCCCTAGTGACAGCTAACTGAGTCATCTTGGGGCCGGGCACCTGAAAGAGGCCCCTGGAGCATGGTCAAAGGGAGCATGGGAGGTTGTAATGGGAGAGGTGGTCTTTTGGGTATGAGGGTCTTAGAGCATTAAGGGCTTTAAAGGTTAACACCATGAATTGGATCCAGAGACTAATGGGTAGCCAGTGCAGTTGCTGCAGAATTGGGGTAATATGATTAAACCATGATGTTCCAGTCAGCAACATGGAAGCTGCATTCTGGATCACTTGCAGTTGCTGAAGTGTTTTCAATTTGTATTTCTGCTGTATCTACTCTATGTAGAGCAAACTACAGTAGTCCAGTCTGGAGTAGATCAATGTGGCAAGGTTTGACCCAGACAAATAAGGAACCAGTTGGTGAACCTGGTGTAGGTGAAAAAATGCTGACTATGCTACCATGGACACTTGTTTATCCAATGATAGAGGAGAATCCAACTACACCCTGAGCAATGTTCCCTCTAAGGTGCAGAGTCTTGTGAGTGAAAATTCTACTTTGTGAGCTACTGGCATTAAAGTTGTGAGCTACTGGCAGTAAAGTTGTGAGCTGCTGCATAAATTAGTGTGCTCTGGGGTCATCCTTCCTGAGCTAAGAAAAAAATGTGAGCTGGAGGCTAAAAATCTGTGAGCTAGCTCTTGCTAACTCAGCTTACCCTGAGGCTCTTTACAGAGTCTACAGCTGTCAACTGGACACCATTGAGTTTTGGGAGTGTCCCTCCAGCTAGCATCTCAATCTTTCCCAGCCACGTGACCTCCATCTTGGATGGATTCAACTTCAGCCAGCTCCTCCTCCATTATTGGACTACAGCATCCAGGCACTGGGATGAGTCCAAGAATCCTGCTGCTGGATACTTAGCCAGCAGGAAGATCTCAGTGTCATCAGCATATCGATGGCAACCAACTCCAAACCTCCTGACAATTTCAGCAAGAAGGTGCATATAACATTGGAGAGAAGATTGGGTCCTGTGGGACTCCATAATTCATGCCACACTGGGAAGACCTCTCCTCCTCAGCAGCAACCATCTGAGAGCATCTCTGGATGAATGAGGAGAACCAGCTAAGGGTAGTGTCCCTTACCTCCAGGGAGGCAAGGCAGTTGATCAGGACCAAATGGTCAACTGTATCAAAGGATGCAGATAGATCCAGAAGGATCAACAGGGCTGGAGTGTCTTTATCCATATGTAAACAGAGAGTCCCGTTCACTGGGAGGAAGGAGGGAAATAGATAAATAAACAGAACAAACATTAACACACACACATACATCCATTTTGTTGCTGGGGGCCAGTAGATGTCCTAAAAAACCCTTGGAGGGTGAAGTGTGTGTGGGTATGCTATGGGAGCGGTAATTGGCTGGAGTCGCTGTGCCCTCTTCTGAAGACTTAAGGTAAGGTAAGGTGCAAGCACCAGTCATTTCCAACTCTGGGGTGACGTCGCATCACGATGTTTTCACGGCAGACCTTTTACAGGGTGGTTTGCCATTACCTCCCCCAGTCATCTACGCTTTCCCCCCAGCAAGCTGGGTACTCATTTTACTGACCTCGGAAGGATAGAAGGCTGAGTCAACCTTGAGCTGGCTACCTGAACCCAGCTTCTGCCGGGATTGAACTCAGGTTGTGAGCAGAGGGCTCGGACTGCAGTACTGCAGCTTTATCACTCTGTGCCATGGGGCTCCTCTCCAAAGACTTAAATTAAATCTTTGGAACTGTGTTGTTGCATACATATCGCATCTTATGATCACTGATCAATACTACAAATCTGGATTGAATAAGAGTGAGCTGGAATAAAACAGTCTTCACAGGAGGGGCAACAATCTGGTGAAATTACAAGTCCAAGGACTAATGCAAACATGACACGTTCAAGGAGAGGGTTAATGACCACATATACTATATCTTTAACCCCAATTATTTTTAAACCCATGACTGACCACTGGAAGCTTTAAGTGGAAGACTGGTGGCACAAACCTTTCCTTCCTGCTGTTTTCACCACTCAAAATTGCCCTGTTCAACTATTCTTCTCTGCATGGGGAGAACAGATAAAAGCGTTTATAGCTTTTTTTCTATGACGGGGAGGGGGGGGATGAATATATCTGTGTGCATATGTACTAGAATTTCAGACTTTACTGCTGTTTCCCCCCATAAACTCAGTTTCCTTTGGTTGCCTTTAGTGTTATAGGGAAATAATGAAGAGGAAAATATACATGTGACTGTGTGTCATGACAAGTTGGAGCCTAAGAAGCAATGAGGGAATTCAGCTGAAATAGATACACAGCTGGAAATGGCACAGTACAATTGTGGTGTTTATCTGCAAGTACTCTATGCTTGTGGAAACGGGGCTGATTGCTAACCTGGTGAAAAGATTGCTGTTTTTCTAACTCAGCACTGATATGGTTGTCTGGCTTTCAGTTACTAAATGTGAGAGATTTTACCCACATACATATTTTGGATATTTCAATTATCAGAAAATAAACTGAAATGGCTGTTTACCCGCAAAAACAACAGAGATTCTTGTGCTCTTTGGAGAATACCAAATATACACAAAACATTTTTGACAAATAAGCATTTATAGTTTTTAGACCTGCTTTGTTAAATGCAAAGAATATAATACTCAGTAGGCAAATCTTTTCATAAATACACAAACTCGTACACAAAAAAAAGCTGTGCTTTTAATGACATAATTTTGTTTTTTATATTACTGATGTTTGAGAGCTGGAGGGAAGGAAGGAGAGGTGGAAAGAAAGCAACTTTAACTTTAAATGCATTCTCCAAACTGTGGCTGACTTGGCTTGAAGAAATGATTTAAAGAAACAAATGCCTTCTCCAGGTCTGCTGATGGGGCGGCAGGGGCTTTGAGAGTCACCTAAGATGTGTGAAAGAGCCACAGTTTGACTACCCCTGCTCTAACCACTATACCATACTAGCTCTCACACATGTACTCACAAAATGTATATTGGAACTGATGTACACTGAATGGATTAAATAATTTTTTACAAATACTTTGGAGAACACATTGAGGCGATATAGGGTAAAAAGGAATATATCTGCAACAGAAAGAGCTAGAGATTTACTTCTTTTAAAAAATGAAATCTGGGCACTCAGAGAACCTGGTACACATATTTCTATACTGTTATATAGCTATAATACTAATCAACTGTTGATTTTTTAAAAAAGAAAAGTGCTTCCCCTGTGGCGGAAACAGCTACTCCAATAGACAAGTTTCATGGGAGTTCATCTGCCATTTCCTGGCTGAGAGGAAACACTTCCAGGAGGAGAATCCTGGCATATTAAGTCTGAGACCAGTTTGGTCCTTTCTCTTTTAAAAATGTAAAGGACCAAAAATGGCCAGGTGTAACTGAGCCTCAGCTGTTAGCTGGTGTCAGAACTGTTTCTCCAGCTGACTTCCTGTGTCTCCCTGAAACACTCCCAAAATTTCAGGATGCAAATTTCCATGACTCCTGGAATTTCAGGAGTGCTTTGCATCATTTTGGATGTCCCTCAGCCAACCAGAAACAGCTACTTGAGGGCATAATTTTAGCTCAGGTATATCCAAGTGCGCACCCATAGTTCAGTTAGTATGTCATAGTGTCCAGACACTCATGTGTGAAGCAAATATGTCTGACAGTTGTGCAGTATTGTCTTTGTAACTCTGCTGAATCCAAACAAGTTTAGCAAATCTACTTTCCGTCTTTCTGGACCATATCATGTGTTTCCTTTGTACTAACCTCCAAAGTAGGACCCATCTGTCAGTTTCATCTCTTTACTGGATTTAGTGATGACACCAGCAACCCCATGTTGAATGAAATACATCTTCTTTCCCACAGCTCCTTCCCGGATAATATAATCTCCAGGCTGGAATACTTCAAAGCGCAATTTGCTCAGCATGGCAGTAACAAAATTTGGGTCAGCATTTGCAAAGAGTGGCATTGTGGCGACAAGCTTCCTGCAGTTGAAGTTGACAATCTCCTAAAAATGGGAAGAAGACGACAATTTTAGCTGCTAAATGTTTTGTGCTATTTTAATGCTTTGCCTGGGCTTTTCAATAGCTGGACTACTTTTGGTCTGTTCACTTTGTGAAATACCATGAGAAAATCTCTAGAGAGGTAACACATACATTTTCTAAGAAAATAAATAATGGAGTCATCACGGGTGAGCTACAAGAGATTAATGCCAATCAAGTTTAATAATCATACACAACAAAACCATCCACTCCATAGCACTTAAGAGGTTACGTTAACTTAACACTGTATCATAGTAGATCAAAATCTGAGTTCAGTAACACTGAACAACAAAACCTTCCAAGGTACTAGATTTTGTGAGTCAAAGCTCACTTCATTAAATGCAAAATACATAGCAATTTGTGACTTTCAACTCAATTATTATGAATTCTAGAAGACAAGTTTCAAATACAACAAATTTCTGGCAACATATCCCATGCTTCCAAAAGTTGCTTATCAAAGAAAGAGGGTACTTCTCTACTGGCATATACAAGTGAACAGCAATTTATTTTATTCGAAGGCCTACAACATGTTTATTTAAAGAAGTATCATGTCTAAACAGTCTGAGCATCACAAACACACTTTGGAAATTGGTCTTGCAATTCTTCTTAAAAATTATTTCTGTGGCATTACTTACAAATGTACAATACAGACAATAATTAGCAAGCACAATTTGCCTATTGGTGTAGAATGTCAGTCAGTAGTCAGTTTATTATTACAGTCATTGACCAGAACATGTAAGTCATTTAGAACAACCTTAAAAGTACCTTATAAAAAGTCCCACAAAGAGTCTACATATTAAGATTTGATGACTTGAGGGTTATAAAAGTAAAAAAAAAAGTAAAAAAATTATTTAACCCTTTAAACCTTTAAAAAAGCCACTTAGAATGGAAGAACATGATTAAAAAAATGGATGCAATGAAAGTTACAATCTATCTGTCTACCTATCTATATCTAAGGATAAAATAAATAAATGATAGATGATGGATGACAGACAGATAGATAGATAAATAGATACAGGGCTTCCCCCACCCCCCGTAAAAAGTGGTGCCAGAACTCTCAAGAGGGAAATGAAGGAGAAACACACAGGTGCCCTCATGAACTTTTAAACATTTTTTGAGAATTTTGTTTGCATAAAGAGGTTCTGGAACTGCATTCCACTGTATTTCCCCAGAAAAATAGTCCTGGATGGAGAGAGAGAGACAGATGATAGATAGAGAGATATAAATAGATAGATGAGAGAGAGAGAAAAGATGATATAGAAAGAGATGATAGAGACAGACAGACAGACAGACAGACAGACAGACAGACAGACAGACAGACAGACAGATAGATGATGGATGGATGGATGGATGGATGGAGGTTTCCAGCTCCAGTTTGGGAAATGTCTGGAGATTGTGGAGAAGGAGCCCCAGGAGGATGGGGTTTGGGGAAGGGAGGGATTTCAATGGTGTATAATGCCATAGAGTCCAAAGTGGCCATTTTCTCCAGATCAACATATCTCTGTCACCTGGAGATTAGTTGTAATAGTAGATGATATTCAGTCTCCACTTGGAGCCTGGCTACTCTAACACAGACATACAGACATGTGTAGGTATAAAGGCTGCATCAGTGAAACGGACTGTGGTCTGTTCCTCTGTAAGCAAGATTTTGTCCCTGACAATATGTTTTTACTAAGGAACTACCCTAGCAGAGAGCCATGATAAAATTATGACACCTCCTCATTATTTATTTCCTTGGTGGTATTATTATTATTGTTATTCATTATTACTAATTTGATTTATATCCTGCCCTTCCTGCCAAAGCAGGCCTATTGCCACAATAAGCTGGAAACTGAAGAGTTTTTCAATATAATATAAAGTTATGTCAACCAAAACCAAAACAGAAATGCTCTTAATTGCCCCAGCAATTCTCATAGCCCTTGGGTTTAAATGCTGAACTTATTGGAGCATCAGCTTCAGGTGTGTGTGTGGGGGAGGGGGGGCAGAAGTCTTGAAAGGGCTCTATGATAGCATGAAAAATGCACTGAAAGTTCACATCTGTTTTTAAAAAGAGAGTGGAGAAAATGGTAGGAGCAAAGTCCCACATATAAAAATTCCACAGCAGCAAGAAATTCACAAGATCAGTGCTTTTGCAAACGTTGTCAGAGAACTCTTTCTGCATTGATTTATCTGCCCCAGAAATCCTCTCTCTTTCTTTCTCTGTGTCTTAATATTACCCTTTTTTAAAAAGTGCAATTGACTTAAACACTTTACCCAAGAATAAGCAGAGACCAAAAGATGTGAAGTACAGAATCATGAGCCAAGCAAGTGGGGGGTTGCAAGCCCAGCACAACCAGTTTAGTATACAGAATTCCTAGCAGAACCCAGTGCCACCACGGCAATGCAAGTGAAAGAGGACTAATGTCAAACCAGAGAATCCCTGATGTACAAACTGAAAGGGGGCACTTTTTAAGCTCAGCACAACCAGTTCAGTGTACAGAATGTCCAGTTGAACCCAGTGCTAGTGTGATAAGTTGGGGGAGGGCGATTTTACAATCTCCATGAAAGAAAAATGAATCACCACAAACTGTTTGGAAGTTTGTGGGAAGTTTGTGCCAGTTGGCCTGTCACAAATTTAAATTTGTGAACTGTGAACCAACCAAAAACCATCACATAATTAGTTCATGTGTGGGTTTGTATCCATCCCTAATCCCTTTAAAACAAATGCCAAACTGAACAGCAAATATTACTTTAACAATTACTATTTTGTAGACAGAAGTAAGCTAAGGAGTGATTAATAGAGCTGCTTTGTCCCTACGGCCACCCTATTAATCCTGGCAACCGGCAGGGGATAGAGGGATTTACCAGGAGTGGGAGGCCCAGGTGGTGTCACCGGTGATGTGTCTATGTCACTTCCAGTGTGCACTGGAAGTGATGTCATCAAGTTGCAACACTGGGGCAACACTCTGTTATTTGGGCAAAAACTGTATAGTAAAACAGCTTCTACCATAGTTTTTGTCCAAATGCCAGAGTGTCGCCCCAGACATTGCCAATGTGATAACGTAATGACATTGCCACATTGCTGGCAACATAGCCTGGACCTCACATTCTCTCCTAATAAGTCCCTCCACTGACCATTTGATTGGTAGTGGGGGGTGGGGCTTGGCATTGGGAGATCCCACCTCTACTGGGGGTCTGGCAACCCTAAGAATTAAATAAGTACCACGGCTGCATTAATTAGTGAGACTGCTGGGATTCTTGCCATTTTGGTCCTTTTGCCTACAATCTGGAATTACAGAGGCACAGCAGTGTGAGGAATCAAAGGCATACTACTAACAGCACAATTCCATGCTGAAGTATCCCCATTTAAATCCATAGAAATCAACTGGCTTCAACTGCTACAACTATAAAGAGGACTGCAGTGGAAATCTTCTAATCCCAATGATACCTGGAGTTGAGGAGCTGAAATCAGGGACCCTAGAATGTCTTTTCCATTTTTTGGGGGTGGTGGTGGTGGTGGTGGTGGTTTGATACATTGTGCCTTTTTGTCTTTTCTCATTTTCAGAGTTCCCAATTTGTTCCTTTCTTTTATGGCATTTTTATACAATCAATTCAAAAACAGGTAGGCAACTGATTCAAGAAGAGGTGTCAATTTTAAGCAGAATTAGTCCATTGAATTTTGGTTCATTGCTTTGAATGGGAAAGAACACTGCCTAACATCCCTAAAAGCTGGGCTCTGGTACCTGCACTATGCTTCTGGAACAACCTCGAAGGGCCTTTCAAACTCCTGGTTTTCATCCAAGAGTTATCCCAGAGAACTTTAGGGGCAGTCTCTGGGTCTGACCAAAAGGGAATGTCTTCTTGTCTATGAATAAACCCCAAGATCTGCTGAGACTCGTCTAGCCTCAGGCCAGGGTATGTGATTGTATACAATTTTATTATATCTTATATAAGTATTGTTACATGCCTTGGGCCCTGGGTTAGTCAGGAGAAACGCAGGCACACACCATTTTTAAACAAACAAACAATGGACATCAAAAAAGGGACAAGCTATATCCCAAATACTCCTTCTTTCACCACTCTGCTCCTTAGTTCCTCAAAGCCCTCTGCTCCAAAAAAGCTTGACAGTGGTGTCAAATTCAGTTTCTTGAGATTCTCAGCTTTTGTCTTATTTAAAAAACCAAAATAAGAAAGGCAAGTTTCTGCATCTCCTTACGATGCAGAGAAATCACACAAATAAACTATGCAATATAATCAAGTATGCAAATTTACTCAACTTGCATAATTTACAGAGGGCACAGAAGCCTGATTTTGTAGCACAGAATTTGAGTGTCCTAAATGTGCAAGTTATTTTAATACACAATACAGAGAATGGTGTTGATTAGGCAGCAAGAGGGACAACAGCAGAAAAATAAGAAACATCATGAGTAGAAACAAGACATCCCGTAAAGAGCACAAATAATTGTGTTAGGACTGCCAGCCTGATAGAAGTGGAAGATGGAATCAAGTACCTTTTTTAAAAAAAAGCTATTAGGGAACAGCAATCTCCCCTTTTTATATGTAGTTCAAAATTGAAAGTGCAGCCATGTGAAACTTAACACAGATCAGTTTTTTTAAAGGTCGATGCTATTGCTTTTGCCATAAAATTGATGGGATTTTTGCTGCCATCAAACATATTGATGGCCATTAATATTAATTTAAATTAAATATTAAACAAACTATTAGAAGCATGGGTATATTGCTTGACTGTACATCAAACTTTAGAAAACAGTCATCCTCCAAATTCAGAACTCTAAATGCCCTGACTGCACAGAGAACACTTCACTTAGACTGCTTCCCCCCTCCTACAATTCAATTCGGTGTGAAGGGCGGGGTATAAATTCACTTCGGTGTGAAGGGCGGGGTATAAATTCCAATATAAATAAATAAATAAATAAATAAATAAATAAATAATTCTTCCTCCAGCTGAACAGAGAGACAAAGATTTGGTTAAGGACCTGATGATATTTGATTCAGTTTTCACCTTTTACAGAAGATGCATGGGATTTGATAAGAATCCTCTTCACAAACAAGGAAAATCTGTCAGAAAGGAAGCAGTTAAAGGGGGGCAGAGGGAAATGAGACTACATCTGTCTAGACAAGTTGGAAGAACAATATATAGAACATGATGTCCTCGCACTCTGAACTGGACTGACACCAGAAGGGGTTTTTCCCCTTCTAAGAGCTCTTCTGTTTCACAGGGAATTACAGCCTTCGCAGAGAAGGATGGTAAGCAGTGGGGTGCTGCAGGGCTCAGTACTGGGTCCCATGCTTTTTAACTTGTTCATTAATGATTTGGAGTTGGGAGCAAGCAGTGAAGTGGCCAAGTTTGCAGATGACAGTAAATTGTTCAGGGTGGTGAGACAGACATCCTGTGAGGTGGGTGGGGCTGAGAGAGCTTTCACAGAAGCTGCCCTTTTAAGGACATCTCCTATAAGAGCTATGGCTGACCGAAGGCCATTCCAGCAGCTGCAAGGGGAGGGGGGAAAAGTGAAAAGACTAGCAGCAATGCTACTTGTTCAGAGTGGCAGTGAGCAAAGGGGACAGATTGGGTGCCCTCCAATGGAGGGGCCATATAGTTGGAAGGGGGAGTTGAAAGGATGGGCCTGACCCCACTGTAGCTACAGGGCTGGCCACAGAAAATAAATGCCAGATGTTTGAGAGCTGCAAGACATGATGTTTGAGGGCAGGCAAATAGATGGGGGGAAGGAGAGAGGTAGAAAGAAAGCAACTTTAACTTTACATCAGTTGCCCCCAAAATATTATCAACGAGTACACTAATGCTCCTGTTATTGTATTCAGTGTTCCCTCTTTGGAATGCTCATATAAAATCTTGTGTGTGTTTTAAAACAAATCTCTTTTTACAATTCACAAAAGGTTGAGAGCAGAGGCTACATCCCAAATACCAATTATGTTCTCTGGAAATGAAGTGTCCCAATGTTCTATATTCTGCAAGGAGACATGATCTGTATCTATTCTCAGCCAACATCTTCTCACACTACTATCTAAAAATAGGCCAGCTCTGAACTTTAAATAATGGCTCAGAAAGGGTATTAACCTCTTTCTCACAAGCTAGCTTTGTCTTGCTGCAGCAGCTCTTAGCTTTATGACTTTTATCATAGAATGAGAGCTGTATCTTTAAATATTTGGATAGCTGTGCTGAAACATGAAGCAAGATGCAATGTGTAATGTACTGAGTGACGAGACGTATTGAGGGCAACATGCTTTATTAGCGAGTACATCACAAAACAAGGCAACGCGGGCTGGGTCCCGATTATATACATACCCTGGAACAACCCTCAGTCTGGCCAGGTCCAATCCTGGCCAGTTAAACTTCCCGCCACAGATCTTGATTGGCGGAGTGTATTTGCGGAGCTACATCCGGGGACCAGTGGACTTCCACCTCCGTAGCATCCACTGTGTTATAATTTCGGGACTGAAATGCAAGACACAACACTCCTCCTCCCTTAGTTCAAGACACAACACTCCTCCTCCCTTAGTTCAAGACACAAAGTCTTTCAAGTAGGCTGGCGCCCTGCATTCCTGGGTCAACCTCCTCGGGATTATTTGGGGAGTTGGAGCGGCCGCCGTGGCTGGCGGGGTGGCTGGTTCCTTGTGGTGGGGTGACGCCAGAAAAGGGCTGTCTGTCGCCTGTTGCTGTACCGGAATCTCCTCTCGGGGGGGGGGGTGCTCCCTCCGCTGTGGTGCTCTTCCGCCCACATAGTCGGTGTGGCTGGCATAGGCTGGGCAGCTTCCAGGGGTGTTGCTGTTAGTACTCCCCCGCTTCCCGCTCCCCCGATCACTGTCGGTTCTTCTGGCAATGTGCGATGGCGCAGCTGGTCAATATGCCTCCTTAGGATCTGCCCCCCCACGACGAGATCTCGTAGGAGTGGGACCCGGTGACCTGCAGCACCCAGGCAGCTAACCACTCCGGCCCACTTGCAAAGTTCTTTGCGTATACCAGATCCCCTAGTGGCTTCCATGGTTTCGGGGAACTGCGGAGGTCCGTAGCCCGGTCAGGATGCAACCTGTTTACTTCCTCCCCATTAGTAACTCGGCAGGGCTTAACCCGGTGATGGGGTTGGGGGTGATTCTGTTATCAAATAGGAAGGCTGCCAGGCGGTGATCCCAATCAACCAGGCGGTGATCTCAATCAACAATGCAACCCAGGGCTTTTTTAGTGGTGCGCACCATGCGCTCTGCTTGGCCGTTGGTGGCTGAATGGAAAGGGGCAGACCGAATGTGCTGGATGAGGTACCGATTCAAGAACTCCTGCAATTCCCGGGAGGTGAAAGTAGTCCCATTGTCTGTGACGAGGATCTCGGGAATCCCATGAGTGCAAAAGACCCTTCGCAAGGCTCTGACTACCGCCACGGTGGAGGTTGAAGCTATGGGAATCACTTCCAACCACTTGGTGTATGCATCGACTGAGATAAAGAATATTTGGCCCTGGTATGGCCCCGCAAAGTCTAGGTGTAACTGGGACCACGGCCTCCTGTTGGACTCCCAGTGGTAGACAGGGGCAATGGGTGGATCAGGTCGGGACTCTTGGCAGGTTTGGCACCTTCAAACCCACCCTTCTATCTCCTCGTCCATCCCCGGCCACCATACATAGCTACGTGCCAGGGCCTTCATGCGCACTATCCCTGGGTGTGTTTCGTGTAGGGCTTCCAGAACTTGCTTCCGCATGGTGGGGGGGACCACCACCCTGCTATCCCAGAGAAGGCACCCCTTGTGCATGGACAGTTCTTCTCTGTGTGATGCGAATGCCCTGAATTCTGCGTCCAGTTTGCCCATGGGTAAACCCGAGGGAACACTTCTCCCACTTTACTTTAAGTCCCACCGCCTGGAAATGGCGGAGTACCTCACGCAGACGGCTGCTGAACTCCTCAGCGTCTGGGGCGGCGATCAAAACGTCATCAAAAAACGGTTGCACTCCGGGGATCCCTTTGAGAAGAGTATCCATTATGCTCTGAAAAATCCCCAGAGCCACATTAACCCCAACTTGCAACCGCCGCACCCGAAAAGCTCCCCTGTGAGTCACAATGGTCTGGGCTTCTGCTGTCTCGGTGTCCACTTATAATCAGCGCAAATGCGCACCTCTTCATTCGGCTTCACTGGAGTGACTATGGGTGTTTTCCATGCAGCATAGGATACCGGTTCTAGCACTCCCTGGGCTGTGAGGCGGTCCAGCTCCGCTTCTATTTTTGGTTTAAGAGTGAACGGAACTTGCCTGGCCTTCAGCCTTATTGGTCTCACCTGGGGATCAAGGGGTAAGGTGATGGGAGGCCCCTTGTAGCACCCCAGGGACCCATCAAACACTTCCGGGAATTCTCGGCACGTACTCAAAATTTTGCGTTTGCATTTGCTGCACCCCCACTATTTGAATACCCAGTGGTCAAAACCAGGCCAGCCCCAGTAATGTGGTGAGCTGGCGTTTGACCACGAGAATGTCCAGCTTGCCCTTAAATTTCTTAAACTCTACCCTTACAGTGGCCCAACCCAAAATCTGTGCAGGGTTTTTTTGGAAGTCCCGCAGTATGAAGTCCGCCGGTTGCAGCCGGGGCCGGCCACAGGGACAAAGTTTTCTTAGAGACTCCTCTGAAATTATGGAGATGGAGAAGCCCGAGTCCAGCTCCATATGGCATGGAGCGCCCTTGATTAGGACCAACACCTTGACCTTATCTGGGGTGGTGAGGGGCAAGTTCATTACCTGCAGGCTAGTCGATGTGGTTGAGTAGGCATCGGTCGAGTTGTGGTTGGTGGACTGGAGTCTGCGGGTGGCTTTGGCCCGGCAAGCCCGTGCTATGTGGCCCACTCTTCCACAGTTCCTGCAGTCCACGTTGCAGTAGGGGCAGTCCCAGCGCTCGTGTGGATCCCCACAGCTGGCGCACTTGGTGTTGGCTGGTCTCTCTGTTGCTCATGGCCACGTGGGTGCTCTTGGCCCCATTCCTGGTTGGCGATGTAGCTGGTTTGCCTCCTCCTCTGGGTTGCCCCGTGCCATCTCCTCCTGGTGGACGGCTTCCACTCATGGGTTGTTGTAAGCTTTCGTTGCTCTCTTGAATGTGGTGGCTTCGTTGAAGGCAAGTTGGAGGGTGAGCTCTTCCTTTGTGATGAGCTTTTGCTGCAGTCTGTCGTCTCGGAGGCCCCAGATGAAGCGATCCCTCGAGGCTTCCTCTAGCTTGTCGAAGCTGCAGTTCCCTGCGATTTGGCGGAGGGTGGACAGGTAGATGGCGGCTGTCTCTCCCGCCCCTTGATCCCTCTTGTGGAAGAGGAATCGGCAAGCGATGATGGAAGGCTGGGGCAAGAAGTGCCTGGTCAGGAGTCTGACTATCTCCTCGTACATTTTCTCCATGATTTTTGCAGGGGCCGAGAGACCCTTTGCGATCTCAAATGTGGCCTCCCCGCAGACACTCAGGAGCATGTCTCTTTTACGGCTGTCGTCTGTAATCATGTTTGCTCGTAGGTAGCAGTTGACCCGCTCTGTGTAGGTCTCCCACCTATTGGGGTTGGCGGGGTCGAACTCTGCAAGATGGCCCCTCGTCCGACTTGGGTTATCCATGGTGGCGGTGGAGGCTTCCATCTGCCTCAAATGCGTGCCTTCCTCGTCTCCGGCCAGGTCAGCGAAGTCCCGCTTGGGGAGTTACCTGGCTAGAATCCCACCTTCGTCGCCACTGTAATGTACTGAGTGACGAGACATATTGAAGGCAATGTGCTTTATTAGCGAGTACATCACAAAACAAGGCAACGTTGGCCGGGTCCTGATTATATACATACCCCGGAACAACCCTCAGTCTGGCCAGGTCCAATCCTGGCCAGTTAAACTTCCCGCCACAGATCTTGATTGGCGGAGCGTATTTGCAGAGCTACATCCGGGGACCAGTGGACTTCCAGTGGTCACCTCCGTAGTGTCCACTGTGTTGTAATTTCAGGACTGAAATGCAAGACACAACACTATGCAAAAGTGAAAGTGAAATAAAGTAAGCAAGATAATTAAGATGTATCTGTCCTAGTTGCTAAATATTCATCATTCTTTTACTAGTACTTTTGACTACTAAGATGGTTCTGAGGTGCAGCTTATGAATAAGAACAAATGAAGAGCCCTGTTGGATCAGATCAGTGATCCATCCAGTCCAGCATCCTGTTTCACAAGTAGGCAATCAGTGGTCCTGGCAAGTCAACAAACAGGATATAAAAGCCTTGATGTTGCCTTCAATTAATTAATTAATAAACTTTAGTGCCTCTGAATATGGAGTCACCATGGGAAGTACCCACTGATGGACCTGCTCTCCATGGCTTCATCCACAGTACTGATAAACCACATGGCCAAGTATTATGCTAACATATTTATTTATTATTTATTACATTAAGCTTATATCCTGCCCTCTCCGCAAGCGGACTCAGGGCAGCTCACAACATTACATTATTACCATTAAAACCAATAAAACATATAAAACGTAATTGCATATTAAATTATTTAAATCATTTAAAACCATTTCATGGTGCTGTATTAATACTGTAATAATTGGACCGGGCATTACAAGCCGTGGCTGACTGGCTCAGGCTGAGCGGGCTGAAGTTAAATCCGGCGAAGACTGAGGTCCTTTGCGTGGGCCGCGGCGAATCAGGAGGGGAGATTACCCTTCTGGCTTTCGACGGTGCGCCACTGATACCAGTGCGCAAAGTCAAGAGTCTGGGAGTGCTATTGGAATCCTCTTTATCAATGGAGGCCCAGATAGCGGCCACTGCTAGATCCGCCTTCTTTCATCTCAAGAGGGTGAGGCAGTTGGCTCCCTTCTTGGAGCGCAGCGACCTAGCAACTGTGATCCACGCAACGGTCACTTCGAGACTAGACTACTGCAATGCCCTCTACATGGGGCTGCCCTTATACCGAACACGGAAACTTCAGGTAGTCCAGAACGCGGCGGCCAGGCTGCTAGAGGGACTACCACGGTGGGAACATGTGCGGCCTGGGCTGCGGGATCTGCATTGGCTGCCGGTTGTGTACCGTGTCCGCTATAAAGTGCTGGTTATCACCTTTAAAGCCCTATATGGCCGAGGACCTGCCTACCTAAGGGACCGCCTCTCCCCATATGTTCCCAGAGAGCACTGAGATCTAGCTCTCAAAACCTTCTAACAATCCCTGGGCCAAGAGAGGCTAGATTGAAGGCTACTAGGGAGCAAGCCTTCTCAGTAATGGCCCCTCAATGGTGGAATCATCTTCCAGAGATGGTGCGAGCCCTGCGGGACCTGAACCAATTCCGCAGGGCTTGCAAAACATTTCTTTTCCAGCTCGCTTTTGAGGCAGAACCTGACTAACTTGACGTGTAGCCATTTAGCCATCTGTGGATATTATGACTTACAGTATTTTTAGCACCTATTTATCTGTTTTATCTATTTTAAATAACTTATTATGAAATTGATTATATTTAAAACTGTTTACATTGTTTTACTGGAATTCTACTTGAATTTACTGGAATTCCATGTCTGTGAGCCGCCCTGAGCCCGCCTTTGGCGGGGGAGGGCGGGATATAAGAATAAATTTATTATTATTATTATTATTATTATTATTATTATTATTACAATACAATATAGGCGGTTCTGAAAATTCGGTGGTGACCACCAGTACTCTACATGGTGCTCTATATGATGTCCAGTGGCAGCTCTCTCATTCAAGGGTATAGTCAATAGGTTTATTCTGACTGTATCTGTGGCGAATATATCCCCCCCCGCCTTTTAGAAGAATTAAATGGCTATATTGTGGTCAAGGCAGGCTCTTTATGAACAAGCACATCTACATTTAAAGCTGAAAGCAGAAATGATTCTGTTAGAAACTTGACCTTGGGAAAGGGAATCTTCATTCAAAAGAAGCAAGCCATTTCTAAATCCCTTGGCAATTTTTCCACATGTACCTTTTTGGAAATTCTCTAATTTCTTAGAAATGCTGAAACATCAACTAGTGAGACCTTTACACAGTTTTAAATAGAAAATTAATGATACATAGAGAAGAACAATACATTTGGATGTAAACCAAATGTAGGAAGATGTTTTGGTGTTAGAATTTTAACACCAAAACATCTTCCTACATGAGAGGGATAATCTCTGTGGTACGAACTAAAGTAAATTCAAAACTGTGTCATGCCTATGAAATAATGATGGAACCATTTATTTGCTTGGTAGCACAAGCAAAGATATATAACTGTATCTAAAGTGCAAAACACTTTTGAATGAAATTGTTGATTTAAGGACCTGCAAAGCATACTATGCCAGTTTTTACTTATTAATCCCTTCAACAAACAAGGCACAGGGACTGCATTTCTTTTGCCAATTGAAACAGTTCCTTCCATCTTTGGAAGACTAGAACTCTGTTCTCCTTATGATTTAAAAATAGAACACACAGCTGGAGATGGTCATACTCACAGGAGGACTTTCACCCTAATATTCATGAATCTGTATAGAATATAGCTCAGACTTCTGGAGCTGCAGTGATAGAAAATAGTGTTCAGCTTTGATTTGCCCATTTGGATCCAGTGGTATTATTCAAATCTTCTGCAGAAACATACACCCTAAACCAATGTCTAAATTTAAAAAAAAAAACAATTGTATTGAATATATGCACTACTAAAGGTGTATTTTACAATGCTTTAAACTTTTATTTTACACAAATGGATTGTTGTTTAGAATGAAGGACCAAGAGGAGAATGGATATTGGCTCTTCAATTCGGCAATGACAACTGATTGGACAATATGAAGGATGTGACAACTGTGAAAGACTGCACTTTTAAAAGATTAGAAGTGCTGTACAAACAGGTGAAGGACTATGCATGGTTAATTCTTCACAGAAACAGAGAGCCTTGAGTGACAGGCTGCTCCAAGCAATCTGATTGGTTAGCATCAGCTGAACAGAGAAAGACTTCAGAACTGGATGCTGAGGAGAATTCAATCTGATTTCAGTCCTAGATGACAAGAATTCAGTACTCACAGTTTTATAATTCAGCCCTGACTGAGAGCAGTTTAACACAGACAAGAGAACTGGGGGAAATTGGCAACGTTGGGTGGGTAGTTAGATAGAAACTGCTATTCAGGCCAAAGAAAGGGGATAGATTTTCTAGTGAGAGGAGAATTTCCCTACCCAGTCAGTTAGTTCTGAAGAGTGCAAAGATCCCTGGTCTGGTGTGGTTAGAAACAGTCTTTGAAGACCTTAAATGTCAGTTAAAAACTTAAGATGAATACTGATGTTTCAAAGAAGGGGTCTGGGTACTGGGGAGAGCGTACCAACCATATGGAAACCAAAAGAGTAAGAGAATGCTCAATGAAAATGTACTAAAGTGTTTGGAGAAAACACTGGAACAAAAGCCTTTTAACATGATTTTAAGTAAATCTGAATAGCTTAAGAAATTCTCATTGGCTTGAAACATAAGAACTAAAGTCTGTGCAATCACTGGTTTCAGCTCAGAAATTTCATCCCCTGATTTCACATGACCTTTTGCCTCTATGTTAAATAAAATATTTTTAGTGTTTTTAAATTTTAAAATACCTTAAGTGTTATTTAAGTTGTTTAAGATAAAGGCGACCCCTGATCCTTCCTTCAGGTTCCTGGACTGAGTCAACAGCTAAAATATCGTACTGTGAGAGGATGGGACAGCCAGAGTTCTTCAGCAAAGATGAAAACATTTTACTTGAGTGGCTCAGTCAGTAAAAGGAAAGAAAAATGGAGGGAAAACCTTGCCTCTGAGGAAGGGAAGTGGATGGAGCTGTCATAACAACTAATAATTGGGAATGTGCATCAACCATGAAAATGTGGTTTGGTTTGTAGTTCGTAGCTGACTCATGAACCAAACCATGAACAGAACCAGGTTTGTTCACAAGGAAAGGAAAGGTCCCCTGTGCAAGTTCATGCCCCTCCCTCCTAATAGTACCCCAAATGACAAAATCAGAAGGGGTTAGGGAGGTTGTGGCTCTTTGGTAGAGAATGTAGACAAGGAGAGTAGCAGGTGCTGGAAATGACCTTTGTACATCAGACACCCCAGTCAGTCACTGGTAGTCATAGCAGACAGCACCAAGCTTGATGGACCAATAGCCTGGCTCACGCATAAGACATTTTTGTATGTGCATATGTGTATGACTATGAAATGGCAACTATCACACAAAGAAACCTTGAAGGTTTTGGAGGGCTAAAGAAGGAAATGGATTCCATTCTGGTAAAGGCAGCACTTTCTCTCAGTCTGAGGAGATCTATTCAGTGCAAGAAGGTGGGGAAGTTTCATTATACCAGGTGAAAGTGCAGCAGTTAGCAGAATAGACCTGTGGTATCCAGCTCATGAACAGGAAATTGGGATGAAGTTCATTTGGCATTCGTGGCATTATACTACATAAACATACAAACAAACGCTATTGGAATATGAGAACACTGATTCTGGGTAGGAGGCAAAATTCTTCAAGCTATTATCCTTAGAAACTCTTGAAACAACTGTATCACTATAATTTTGGTATGAAATATTCATTTCAGTCCATATTTGGCTTCACACATTTGCTGAATCTGAGCCATCCAGAATCCATTCAGCTGCTTTCAATTTGTCAGTGTGGCCAAATCAGCTGCTTCTAGATATTTGGAAGCAGAAGACTGCTGCTCTAACACAGAGATTATTATCCAGCAAATGAAGCAGCATTCTTAATTTGGTATAACAAGACAGGAAACATTAATTTTTTAAAAATATATAAATATTCCTTATGGCATAACCAATAGAAACACGTCAATCCATCTTAATTTCTACCATTGTGGACATGTTGACAAGACTCAATATTGTGCGATCATGATTATTATAATTTCTGCACAAATTAAAGCTGTTACATGCAATTAATTAAGCTTGGTATACTTCAGATCTTCTTATCAACTACACTGATGACAACAACATTAACCTCTAGCTATTTGGAATAATGGATGATAGATGAGTTATACGCTCGCAGAGCTGTTCTCTGTCAAATGAACATATAAAATTGAGTGCCATCTCAGACTTCATATAACAGATTTTAATCTGGAGGCAATATTCACATTCAAGTTCAAATTGAAAAAAAGCACATTTTGGCGCAAATTGCCTTTTATAGCTAGTATCAATGACAGCTGTCTTATCTGCTCTGACAGATATCCTTTTTTGAAATAAAGGGCTCTCTCTCTGGCTTGTGTGTGCAATACCTAGACCTGCCTCACTGCTTATAACAACAGATATTCAGTAAGTGGGCCAGAGATAGTGATGCTCTTGAGAAATAAATATAACATTGTCGGGGGATAGGAGCTCTGCCAAATGCTGGCTCTTCACAGGTGACTGTTTCAGCTCTGTCATTATAGCGGTTCTAGTAGCCAAACTGGGATGTTGCTGCCCCAGTGTGCCATTTACAGTTAACTGTTTTTGGACAACACAAGATGCTGTGGATACAAAGCATGTAAAATATGCAGAATACAGGATGCAGTAAATATGCCTACACAAAACATGTTCAGATCACGTGCATGTTTCTAGAAAAACCACTCTATTATACACATACATAATGACAACAACGCTTGATAAATTAACAGTGGAATCCTAAACAGAGTTATACTCTTCTAAGGCCATTGAAGTCACTGGAGTTAGAAAGGTATAACTGTTTAGGATTGCAGCGTCTGTGGCAATTATTTGACAATGAAAGTTTCTTTTAAAATATAATTGCTGGTTGTCTTTTCTGCATTACCATTAGTTAGCAATACCAAAAAGTACCTATATTATAGCAAGGCAATCACTAGAAAAAAACATGGGAAAGTCAAGATCAGTTTTCAGGCTTTTACAATCAAAGAAAAAATCCTGCAGTTTTCTGACCAACTAAAATTCAGAAACTGAATTTCAGAAACATATTTCAGAAATATTTCAGAAAAATTTACAAAACTGAAACTAGATGCACTTATCAAAGCCATCCAAAGCAGAGTAACACCATTTTAAGGACACTGACTAACTCTGTTTAGGATGGCACTGGATTTAAATTGGAAGGTGAAAATCAACAACAGTATTGGCTAAAGGTTGTTTGAATGACCTGGAAGTACAGTCAGAAACCTTTGCATCTGTTAGAATGAGCAGCTGCCAAGAGTTCCTTGGCTATGGAGCTTCACTGACAGCAGAGCAAGAGGAGTTGCACAATATAGAAAAGTGGCTTTTAAAAAGTCACAATTTGAAAAGAGAAGCAAGTTTGTATTCAGAGCCAACATTTTCCATGCTTGCCTAGTTTCATACAGCACTTTGTTCTTTTCAAGAAGACCAGCAGAGCCAGTAACAGTAAATATAGCAGCAGTTGATATTTCCTATCATGACGCCATTTTGAAAATAATAACTCCAGTGCATTTAACAAGCTTATTAATTTAAACCTGTAACCTGCTCATATGTATATTTCAAAAACATTATTCCATGGTTTTTTAAAAGTACTTTTCATGCAAAAGCAGTGACTGACTACCAGTTTCTTGTAAGAGCATGAATCTTCAGCTCTTTTTCTCCTCCACTAGAGGTCTGCAGGTTGCAAGCTGTTCAAGTACAAAAGCCTGGACATAACCTAGACATATTGAGGTAAAATTTGCAATTTATGCATACTGCAGAACAAATCATTTTTTGAATAAACTAATATGCTAACTGCATTCAGCTATAACACACTTTTTTTAAAAAAATGAATTTTTTAATGAAATGTATAATATCAACCAAGCAAGGACAATCTTAGATTTTTAAAATAGTTTTGGGTTTGAGTTGAAAGGAACCTCAAAGGGAAGGTAAAGAGGGAAAGGTTGTTTTGGAATTTACCTAGATCTAGCCAGAAGCAGTACAGACAGAATGTATATCCCAGCTTAGATAGGGAACCACCATGAGTAAGCTTAGGTGAGCACCTGCCAACCAATGAGAGGTGCTGGTGTTCCTCATCCTCAACAATCTAGGCTCACTGTGTAATTTTGACCAAGACACTATAGCATTTTGCTAACCTATCTCGGCTTCCCAACCCTGCCCCCGCCGCCCTGGTGGGGGGCCCCCGAATTTGCAGCCTCTTCCCCCGCTCTCCAAAAATCCGGAAACAGGGGGGGGAGGGAGAACATGCGCGTAGGCATCATGTAGTTGTAGAGCTCCTGATCCGTTTGTAAAATGTGTGCCTTTAAGGTTGCACAGGAAACAGGAAGGGCTTCATTGGAAAGGGTCAGTAATAGTTTCCATGGAGAACGGCCCCTCCCTTTCTTTTGCTTTTATTTTCACAGCAAGTAGAGTTCTGCAGGAAGAAGATCTAGTAAGTATTTGCGTGTGTGAGAGAGAGGGGGGGCAGGGGATTCCCTGGTTTGGAGGCCCTCCCCCCCTTTAGAAAGCGTGGGGGGGAGGGAAATGTCTGCTGGGCACTCTATTATTCCCTATGGAGAACGATTCCCATAAGGAATAATAGGGAATTGATCTGTGGGTATTGGGGGCTCTGGGGGGCTATTTTTTGAGGTAGTGGAACCAAATTTTTAGTAAAGCATCTAGTGCCTCTCCCCAAAATATCCCCCAAGTTTCAAAACAATTGGACCAGAGGGTCCAATTCTATGAGCCCCAAAAGATGGTGCCCCTATCCTTAATTATTTCCTATGGAAGAACGGCATTTAAAAAGGTGTGCTGTCCCTTTAAATGTGATGGCCAGAACTTCCTTGGAGTTCAATTATGCTTGTCACACCCTTGTTCCTGGCTCCACCCCCAATGTCTCCTGGCTCCATCCCAAAGTCTCCTGGCTCTGCCCCCAAAGTCTCCAGATTTTTTTTTAATTGGACTTGGCAACCCTAAACCTATCTCTTAGGGTTCTTTGAAATATTTATTTACTTCACATATCCTCCCTTTCTTCCCAACAGGGACTCCAAGTACGACAGGGGGCCCAGTTATACTCTCTTGTGCAGGATCTACAAAAACCTGGAAACAGCCCTGGGTATTACTAGATCCAAGAGGATGCCAGAGTGGTTAATGAGTAAAGACAGTAAAGCCAGGAAAGGCAACAGAGCATCTCTATTTTTTAAAAAAGTGAAAGTCTTACCCAAAACAAGTGAACAAGAATTAGCACAGGCTCTGGCAAAAAAAAAGAGCCCAGTAGCGCAGAGTTCAGGGTGGTGAGAACCAGAGAGGATTGTGAGGAACTCCAAAGGGATCTGTTGAGGCTGGGTGAGTGGGCGTCAACGTGGCAGATGCGGTTCAATGTGGCCAAGTGCAAAGTAATGCACATTGGGGCCAAGAATCCCAGCTACAAATACAAGTTGATGGGGTGTGAACTGGCAGAGACTGACCAAGAGAGAGATCTTGGGGTCGTGGTAGATAACTCACTGAAAATGTCAAGACAGTGTGCGTTTGCAATAAAAAAGGCCAACACCATGCTGGGAATTATTAGGAAGGGAATTGAAAACAAATCAGTCAGTATCATAATGCCCCTGTATAAATCGATGGTGCGGTCTCATTTGGAGTACTGTGTGCAGTTCTGGTCACCGCACCTCAAAAAGGATATTATAGCATTGGAGAAAGTCCAGAAAAGGGCCACTAGAATGATTAAAGGGCTGGAGCACTTTCCCTATAAAGAAAGGTTGAAACGCTTGGGACTCTTTAGCTTGGAGAAACGTCGACTGCGGGGTGACATGATAGAGGTTTACAAGATAATGCATGGGATGGAGAAAGTAGAGAAAGAAGTACTTTTCTCCCTTTCTCACAATACAAGAACTTGTGGGCATTCGATGAAATTGCTGAGCAGACAGGTTAAAACGGATAAAAGGGAGTACTTCTTCACCCAAAGGGTGATTAACATGTGGAATTCACTGCCACAGGAGGTGGTAGCGGCCACAAGTATAGCCACCTTCAAAAGGGGTTTAGATAAAAATATGGAGCAGAGGTCCATCAGTGGCTATTAGCTACAGTGTGTGTGTATATATAAATTTTTTTGCCACTGTGTGACACAGAGTGTTGGACTGGATGGGCTGTTGGCCTGATCCAACATGGCTTCTCTTATGTTCTTATGAGTATTAAAGCTGCAGTACTGCAGTCCTAAGTTCTGCTCACGACCTGTGTTTGATCCCTGGTGGAAGCTGGGTTTTCAGATAGCTGGCTTGAGGTTGACTCAGCCTTCCATCCTTCTGAGGTCGGTAAAATAAGTACCCAGCTTGCTGAGGGGAAAGTGTAGAAGACTGGGGAAGGCAAACCACCCTGTAAAAAGTCTGCTGTGAAAACGTTGTGAAAGCAACGTCACCCCAGAGTCGGAAATGCTTGCACAGGGGACCTTTCATTTCCTTTCCTAGTAAAAAAAAAAAGTCAGCTGATGGTGGATGAGTAAGAATAGTGCGTTGCTAAAAACATTAAAGGACCTAAAGAACCTCTTGTTGAGGTTTGTAGCCATAAATTTTAGAGTGGTGGGGCTGGGGCACCTGAGCAGGGGAGCAGGGAGCTTAATTAGGCAACATTACTAATTAGGCTGGTTTCCTAACTTAATTAGCAGTAATCTAATTAGTGATCTAGCCAGGGTGGCAGGCAGGGAAGTGAGCCAAGTGGTCAGGTGAGCAGTGGGCGGATCAGGCAGGCAGGCCTCTCTGCAATATGCCTGGCATCATGTGACCTGTGGTGGCTGAATCACATTATTGGGTCACATGATTCCTCCCCTGGTGCAGGCACACTGCAGAAAGGCCTGCCTGCCTGATACAGCTCACGTGCCTGCTGCCCTGGCTGGCACCTGGCCTGGAGGAAGGAACGCTGGCTGGAATGCTTCTCTGCTGCAGAGTGCAAAGTGCACTGGTGAGCTCTTCTTCTCCTGTAGTGAGGCAGAAGAATGCAACCAGGGCAAGGGGCATCTAGCTCACAACTAAGGAGGTGTGACCTTGAAATGCTCACCGTAGCTGCGGGCCAGGATATAAGCAGTGGGATTCTACAGGCATCAGAATGGGACTGGTACCATTTAATTTGTTCATAAATCATTTCAAATTTGGGGCTAGCCTTGAGGTAGGGTAGTTAGGGTAGTTAGGGTACCAGCAGTTAGGGTAGCAGCAACAATGCATTGTGAAGAACTCCAACAGGAGCTCTCTAGACTGGATGAATGGGCAAAAAATTGGTAAACGACGTTCACTGTGAGTGTAAAAAAACCCTGACTTGAAATATACACTGATGGCACCTGAACTGGCAGCTGGCACCGATTGATCCAGCACAAGATCCTGCCATTGTGATGGGATTTAAACAGAAAATGTCAGCTCTGCAGCAGTGAAAAAAGCAACTCCTGCATGAGGAATGATTGGGAACAGGACTGAAAAGCAACAGCCAGTATCATAATTTTGTTACATATTTCTACGGTGTGGCTGCTTGTCAAAATTAGGTCTCAGCTACAGCAGCATTTTCTGGGCCCAGAGATCAAGCTCTTAAGTATGGACAAAGTTCTTAATTTTTTCATTCATTGGTCAATATTTTTCACATTTACAAGCAATGTTCCATCTAAACTGTTGTGTCCTAGGCTCAAATGGGAGAACTGTTACTTTTGGAGGGAACTGTTACTTTTGGAGGGAAGCCGAACAAGCCAGAGCTTGAACTCCACACCAGGGTTCCAGAGAAGGCCTAAGCGTGCCCAATCAGGGGAAGGATTGAAACATAAGCAGCCAATCAAAATCCAGGCTCATACTGTACCCTGATAGGCCCTTAGAGCCCTGTAAATAGCCAATCCGTGTAGATAGTTAAGGACCAATCAGAAGGGGGCAAGAATTGTATAAAGGAGCGGGAAGTTTAAACAGAGCTCAGTCTGTGTGTGTGTGTGTTCCTGAAGTAAAGCTTGCTGAAATCACTCTCCGACTCTGGTCTCTTACTGCCCCGACCCCAGTACATTACATAAACTGTGGAGTCTTGTGAGCAAAAATTTTGCCTTGTGAGCTACTGGCATTAAAGCTGTGAGCTAATGCATAAATTAGTTTGCTCTGGGGCCATTTTTCTTGAGCTGAGACAAAAATGTGTGAGCTGGAGACTAAAAAACTGTGAGCTAGCTCACACTAACTCATCTTAGAGGGAACATTGTTTACAACCTTGTATCAGGCTTTTTTTATGCATAACTGTATGTACATTCTCACTAGCACTTGATGTAGCCTTCACAATGAATACAGTGTCTGATGAGGGCTTTTTCATTTGCAATGCTTTCACCGAGCACAAAAATGTACAACAAATGAAATCGCAATATAATTACACAAGACACAGCAGTGACCTGCTAGAGTTAATGCTGCATAATCATTTTCATTCTCTTGCTCATCATGATTCCAGCTGCCCACTTCTGAAATGAAGCATTTTATTTTGCAGTTTATCTTCAGGCGATTGGTAGCTCACTTGTATTTTTCCAGGTGAAATTTGAGAAATGAAGAACAGCTGCTAATGCGTAGGAGAAATGAACCTTTGCTACCCAATAAACAAAATCTTGAACACTTAGATTGGGAAGATTAAATGATTGCTGAATTTCTTGCTATTAGGCATGTACATTTTAGCTTTTGAATCTGCTACGAATCTTATAACTAATGAATGTGACATGCTAATAGAAAGTTCTGTGATCATTAGTTTTATAAGAAGAAAAAAAACCCTAAAGAAGAAGAGGAGGAGGAGATTGGTTTTATACCCTGCCCTTCATTACCCAAAGGAGTTTCAGAGTGGCTTACAATCTCCTTTCCCTTCCCCTCCCCATAACAGATACCCTATGAGGTAGGTGGAGCTGAGAGAGCTCTGACAGAAACTGCTCATGAGAGGAACAGCTCTGAGAGAACTTGTGACTGACTCAAGATCAAATCAGCAGGTGTATGTGAATCAAACCCAGTTTGAGTGGGGAATCAAACCCAGTTTTCCCAGATAAGAGTCCACACACTTTCCACTATATCAAACGGACTGACTGTTCAAGCTGCAAAGTCCATCACTTGGTGGATGAGCTGACTTCTGTACCTGTAGTGAAGGCAGCTGATGGTGTATAACACCTGAATGCAAGGAATTATGACCTAAATATCTGAATTTCTCTTTAAAACAGACAAAATATATTATAAAAGGTAGCTTCTTCTGCATTTGCTGGTGGTCAAGAGAAAGACAGAAAATTGTTTGGTTCATTTTCTTGAATGATCTGCTTGGCATGTGGGTAGATTCTATAGATTCACTCACCGAGCTTGACATAACTCACCCACAGTGTCCCCATATATACAATGGGCCCACATTTTTAAGTTGCTTCATTCCTTGATCATGGAATGCCTTCTTGTGATTTGATCTGTAAAGTGCATGATTTGGATCACCACTTCTTGAGATTTGGTTGGGTCCTGATGCCATGCATGAATGATATTACTCTGGCAAGGAACTTTTTTAAGTACATGCAATTACAAGTTATGTGAACAGAGCAACTTGGGCCCCACCCAGGTACAAGTTATATATATATACATTGTTAAATATATAGAAGGACAAGCCCTACTGTGAGAGATTCAGTTTGGTGCCATCTCCTGAAGTAAATATATATATATATTTCAGGAGATGGCACCAAACTGAATCTCTCACAGTAGGGCTTGCCCTATATATTTAACAATGTATAGCTATTAATGCTTTCCACTAAATCACCTAAGAAAAAAAGGGGGGGCAGATTTATAATTTCTTGGATCACTCTGAAGTCAGTTTAAAACATTGGTATTAAGTTGGTCATTGTCATAGTCTGTGCCAAAGTGAGAGATATTTGTGATCCATTCCACAGTTCAGGCATTTGTTTGAGCAATTCCAGATCTTAAATAGTGACTGTGAAATAAATACTATTTAGCTTCAGTAGCTCTTTATTGCTGAATTTACTTTTACTTTTTACTTTGCCAATTATTCTACAAACTGCTGCTCAAAGAAACTCCTCTTTGAATTTCTGGAAGCTCAGAAGCAGGCACCATTTGAGGGCAGAAGGGGATGTCTTGCTGCTCAGGAACACCTACATTTCCGGCTGTTACTTGTTTTATATACTTGATCTTTCAATAAACTGCACATGTTCACTTTAAAGGAAGCAAAACAGTCATGTGACCTGCATTGCTAACCTGGGCTTGCAGCTATTTTGAGAAAGAAAGGCAACATCAACAAATGCTCTTATGACACTGATGTTCATAACAGCATGACCTGGAATACAAATTTCTCTAGTTTATAATGCTCAGATGTATTGTGACTTAAGCACAATTTCCATAGCTTGGAGTGTAATGTGTGGCTCTACATAAGCACGTTCCATGTTCAGGCTGCTTTCTGAGTGCATTATAGACTGTTTATGTAGTAGAGCTATACAAAAGTGGAGACTTTTCAGTATGGGTTCCATTTTTGTGACTCTCAATACACTGGGGATCAGTGTTTTGAGGTATTTTTTAGCTGCCCTTTACAAATTTCATCTGTTTGACATTATGGACCTTGGGCTAAGCATGACTCTGACAGAATTAGGCCAAAGCCCCATAAGCTTTTTCCTCATCCAAAATGTACTCACTGAAATGTCTCCTTCCTACTCGAAATCTGAAGTGGCATATATCTGTTCAAAAAGTGGGATGGGAATTAGGAGCAGCATCAGTTTAATAAAAACTGCCACTAGAATATACAGTCTTTCCTCCTAGATCAGGGGTGTCAAACTCATTTGTTATTGAGGGCCAAATCTGACATAAATGTGACCTTGTCAGGCTGGGCCATGTGTTTAAGATTAGGTAGCAGATAAAGGACAATTAAAGATCCAATACTGCTTGGCTCAGTAGCTCTGCTGTGTGATTGAGAGAGCCTGGCAAAGCAAGCTCTGCCCCCCCCCCCTCCTCACCAAGGGAGGAGCCTCAGTCAAATACAGGTTTTTCTCTGTAGCTCTTGTGCGATTGAGCAAGCCTTGCAAAGCAAGCTGTTATGCAGAAGGAAGCAAAAGAGAGAAAGAAGGAAGTAGATGACAGCCAGTTGTGCAGGAGCCCTCTGGGGGCCTAAATTGCCCCTGGCTGCATGTTTGACACCCCTGTCCTAGACCTCTCTTTACAGAGTTTTATATCCTGAACCTTTATTTTGTATATATATGTGTGTGTGTGTGTGTGTGTGTGTGTGTGTGTGTGTGTGAGAGAGAGAGGGATCAAGTCTTCCAGAGCTATCATTTTTAACAATCCTACTGATGGCATATCTATCTATCTATCTATCTATCTATCTATCTATCTATCTATCTATCTATCTATCTATCTATCTATCTATCTATCTATCTATCTATCTATCATCATCATCATCATCATCATCATATCTATCTATCTATCTATCTATCTATCTATCTATCTATCTATCTATCTATCTATCTATCTATCTATCTATCTATCTATCTATCTATCATCTGTTTTAGAAACAATTGTTTAACCTTACACAAATAATTCGCCACTCCCAAATCATCATGCAATATTATTCACTTCTTACCTCCCTAAGTGGGTCGTTGAGCTCATTGAGAATGCTGTCTTCATCAAAGATCTTGCCCTGGTAACGGTGTTCATAATAATCATGGATCTTCTGACGCATGTCAGCAGGCAGTTTATGAAACGACATGTACTGTTCCACTTGTTTGTACTAGAAAGAGAAAATACAAAACCATCAACGTAATTTTTTTTGTACAAAGCTGATGAGCCATATAAAGATTGCTCCCGATCAGAAGGATGATACGCAACTCCCCCCCTCCAGTCATTGCTTCTGGTTGAACTTTTTTTTGTGGGATGGGGAAGTAAAGGGCAAGGCATGAAAATGGAGGATTGGCATTGCAAAAAGCATGACATGACAAAAGAGCAAGAACAAACTAAGGCATAAAGAGATGATGGAAAGACAAAGTCCCTTCTTGTGTTTATTCAACCAGCATGTCTCCACACACACACAGAAGTCATATCTAGAGAGTATAAAGAGACTCTGTCATCTGGCGAAGCATCATGTTATTTATATGCAAGCATTATACATAAGTTTAATAGTTTACACACAGAGTGATTAAAATTTGGAATTTGTTGCCAGAGGATGTAGTGATGGCCACGGGAATAAACAGGTTTAAAAGGAGATAAGACAGATTCATGGAGGATAGGTCTACCCAGGGCCACTAGCCATGGTGACTGAGGGGAACCTCCACATTCAGAGGCACTAAGCCTCTGAATCCTAGAGCCAGGAGGCAACATCTTGGCTCTATGCCCTGTTGTTAGTCCTCCAGAAGAACTTGTTGGCCACTCTGTGAAACTGGATGCAAGACTGTGGACCACTGGTCTGCTCCAGCAGGGCTCTTCTTATGTTTATCATTTTCTAAAACAGTACTTACTTTTCAATCCTAAACAAAGTCCTTCTAAGTCCATTGTTAAGGCTAAGTCCTCTGTTTAGCATTGTTCTGTAACTTGCATATTTATGAAAATTATGGTGTATTCTCTGAGGCTGTGTAAATCTCTAGTTGCATAACAATCAGTATGTTCTTTGATAACAAACAATATGCACCTCTATTATTTAAGCTGTTGCTAAAAAACCAGAAAATTTTGATTGAAATCAATGATTTACACAGTGACTGATTACTTAAATCAATCCTGTCTCTTCAACAAGTTGCCTGTGTTTACATTAACTTTTCCAAAACATATATAATTACCAGTTGGCTTAATAGAATCTTTTTCTAAGTCACCCCAGTACAAAATTAAAGTATTACAGTTCCACCAAACAAGTGTCTGTATTGGGGTTATTATCTCCAAGAATTATGTATTGCCTCAGTTCCTTCAAAATGAACCATACTGCTATTGATGTATCCATTTACAAAAACTCTCATTTGAACTGGTTCTTCTTGGGGGAGAAATCATTTACAATTTATTGAAAATGCTAAAAGTCTTTCCAGTTTTCTAAGATTTACGGTTAAATCAGAATTCCTTGGAATTTCTTGTATCTGATGTCTAATTCATAAGTAGAGAAAAAAACTGCCAGAAAGTGGTTCTGCATTTTGTACTTCATTTTGTTCCTGGTAATAAATCTACCTTCCTTTAGAAAATCCATAATCCTTCATTTACTCTGTCATATCTGAAAATAAAATGACTCAGATCTGTTATCATTGACACGAGTGATGACATGGTGGGAGCTGACTGTTTTCTGCATTTTGTTATTTGTTCATTTATCTTAGTACATTTTTATCTCACTTTCCTTCAGGAAGAAGTGGGGAGGGAAAGATCCACTAAACTAACTTTTTTCTTGTGCTTCTTAAATACAATACAGCACATAACTTTTACCTGAACTTGGTTTGGAATTAATGTCCAGGCAGGTCCTATGATCTCTGGGACAATCTTTCCGCTGGACAAAGCGGACCCAATATCTGCCTTTACACCAATGATATTGTTTTTTCATGTTGCTTTTCAATTTAAAAATAGGAAAATGTTTCCAGTTTCCATTTTTGTTGTATCCACATTTATCCCTAGTTTGTATTTTCTTTGGTTGATTTCTATCTATGTATCTTCTCAGAAAATCTTTATTAGGTGCTTATTGGAAATATTTAGATTCCTATACAAATGCATATAGCACAGTTTAGTTTATAATAACTTACATTAAACTTGTTTTTTTAGATATTAAACAATGATTGCACAAATCTCAATACACAAATTAAACAACATTGATGGAAACAGTTAACTCTGTCATCCCAATTTGAAAACTGGATGCTTCTGACTACTCTAAATGATAGCCTGACACAAATAATTTTCACCCTAAACGTAATTTTCCTTCAGTGCTAAAATACATCTCCCTAACAAAACCTCTTTTGACCTGGTGAAATGGTCAAAGCCTTTATAATTGAGATAAACTAATCATATTGATAAAACTTCTAAAATTTAAGTAACAGATAAGCAGAATGTGCAGGCAGCTCTTCGAAGAAATGATGGACCATTATTCTAAAAGTCTGTTGCTCACAGTGAAGTGGCTATTGGCCACTGATGGCAGCAAACAGACCATTCTATCTTATTGGCAGTCCAAGACTAAATGGTCGTGATCATTCATTTAGTCTAGGACTAAATGGCAGTAATCATTCAGGATTTTTTGGTGCATGTGTGTGTGTATGTGTCCCAGGGCAATCATTAAATTAAATTAAATGAGTTGGGGAGGGAGAGGACGGAATAGTTCCTTACCCCAGCTTTAGGGTTGCCAAGTCCAATTCAAGAAATATCTGGGGACTTTGGGGGTGGAGCCAGGAGACTTTGGGGGGTGGAGCCAGGAGACATTGGGGGCGGAGCCAGGAGCAAGGGTGTGACAAGCATAATTGAACTCCAAGGGAGTTCTGCCCATCACATTTAAAGGGACAGCACACCTTTTAGAATGCCTTCCTTCCATAGAAAATAATGAAGGATAGGGGCACCTTCTTTTGGGGCTCATAACATTGGACCCCCTGGTCCAATCCTTTTGAAACTTGGGAGGTATTTTGGGGAGAGGCACTAGATGCTATGTCAAAAATTTGGCACTTCTACCTGAAAAAACAGCCCCCCCCAGAGCCCCTGACACCCGCGGATCAATTCCCCATCATTCCCTATGGGAATCGTTCCTGGAGGTGCATAATGGCTGTGGGGGTGGAGCTTCCCCCGCCGGCCAGTTGGCTGGGGGAGGGGGGAAGCCTATAAAACCAGGGGATCCCCCGCTGGGACCTGGGGATTGGGAAGCCTACCCAGCTTCGGCCAGCACCACCTGATGCACTATGGACTGACTTTTCTCCAGCCCTGCTGCCTCCAAGCACATGCAGAGGAGCCTCTTTCTCCCTTCCCCTGCAGGCCCACCTCTCCTTTCTTCAGCAAGCTCTGGCACGGCAGGCTCAGTGGCTGCTTGGGTAGTCTGGCCCCTGGCACCTCCCTGATGGAGAGCTGAAGTGACCTTCCCGCAGGAACCCTGTTGAGGGCCTGTCCTGCTCTCCCACCACTATCTCTTTACCTGGGCCATGAATGAACATGGCACCTCCCCTAGGACTCCCTTCCAGCACCTGGCCAGGCTGGTAGACTGTGCCTGCCTCTGCATAGCAGGCCCTGGGCCCATGGGCTGAGTGTGCCTGTGCCAGCCCTGGAGGCAGAGGAATAAGCACCTGGCCACAGGTTGTTATGGTGGAAGGCACTGCAGATTGGGAAGGTGGCATCACTGCCCCACACCCCATCAGGTATGATGACGGAGACCAACAGTAGGAATTGTGGCTGTAGAGGTGCAATGATATTGGATGGTGAAGATATCCAGCATCCTTTCCATGCTGGGTGTCTCCTCCACTCAAGGCCCACCAGCAACATTAACTAGCCCCCTTCTAGGGTGTGCATGATCTGGATAGCCCAGGAGAGCCCTATCTTGTCAGATCCTAGAAATTAAGCCATGGCGCACACACACACACACACACAAATTAGTGGCACATACACACACACAAATAAGCCCTGCTCAGTATTTGGATTGGAGATATCTAAGGAATACCAGGATCATTATGTAGAGGCAGGCAATGACAAACCACTTCTGAATGTCTCTTGTTTTGAAAATACCATGGAGTCACCGTAAATTAACTTGATGGCAAGGAGAGGTATGACATGGTTGCTGGATGGAAATTAAGATGTTCCACTCTCTGTTCTCTTCCTTCCAGCAAGAAAAAATAATAAAATCTTGGCGGCGGCAGAAGCAGCAAAAGAAGAGGAGGTGGAGGATATTGGATTTATATATCATCTTTCACTTCGAGTCTCAGAGTAGCTTACAATCTCCTTCTTTTCCTCCCCCCACAACAGATACTATGTGAGGTAGGGTGGGACTGAGAGAGCTCTTTTGAGAACTGCCCTTGAGAGAACAGCTCTGACAAATTCACTCCAGCAGTTGCACGTAGAGGAGTGGGGCTCAAACCAGATTCGCACAGGTAAGAACACTTAACCACTACACCAAGCTGGCACCTACAGCAATGCTATAGGGTGCTATTGTGTTCACTTTTTCTTTCCTGAGACCCTTCCATTGCTTTTGTGGTTTTTAATTCTGACAATACTAAAAGATATAACATTTTCAAATACAATTCTGTTTATTCCATGCCTATAGAAAAAACATACTGTTTTCAGTATATCCGGATTATGTTCCTAGAAGACCCTTTATCATAGACATGATTAATTCAAAAAACACCTCACCCCATTAAGATATATATGAAACATATGAAATGGCTGAAAAAACAAGCTTATTTCCTACTGCCTCAAAACATCCCGTATAATCAGGAAACACAGGACAGCCATTTGCTGACTCATTCCTAATAAGATTTATTTTCAAAAGGGATTAAACCAAAAAGGTCGCTATAAAAAAGGTCACAGTTTAGTCCCAACACCAGATGTTGTAAAAGGAGCACGTTTGCTGTCAGGATATTGTGGCTGATATTGCACTAATTACTCAAGATGGATAGCTGGGTGCTCTGGGTTTAAACACATGAGTTTCACAGGGAAGGGTTTTTTGGGGGGAGGAGGTGTTACCTAATTTAGAAAGATGAAAAATTCAAAAACAGTTATGACTTACTACCAAGGTTATATAAATGGCACTGAAATAAGCTGTCAATTTCTATAGCAATCTATCTTTATTTAGGAATAATTTACCAAAATTCTAATATCCTAATTTCAGATACACCTCTGCAGTGATCCCAGGCTACTGCTTCTAAAAAGTAGTCACTAGGAAAAGACTGTTCCAAGTCATGGTCCAATCTCAGATTTTCAGTTAGAGGAACCCACCCTTATAGGACTCTCAGTTCTTGGAATCCATTTGAAATGCAATTTGATGAGCTGTTTCTTGCATATGTCTTTGAGGAAGAGACTGGGTTTTTGGTCTTCAAATATGCATTTTCTGGTTCAGCCTTCTCAAATGAGGAGTCTGAAATCCCAGTTTCATCTGCTCCCTAAACACCCATCTGCCCATACATTCCTCACCTGTTATGTGATGCTGCAATGTACAACTCCAACCAGTGATTAACCCCATTAAATAATTCAAAACTTCAGTTAAAGGATGGGATTCAAGCTTATCCAGAATAGATAAGGGCTCCTTTGGATTTTCCTCTTCATCAAACCAATACTGCTATTATGCACAGTATCCACTTGGAGAAAAGGTGGGACCAGTGCCCATTACCTAACTATTTAGAAATTCTGTTATTACAGCATGTTATTCTGTTATTACCAGAGTAGAGGTAAAAATATTGGAATATGACATTTACTTCTGGTAAAGGATACATTTAAACCCAAAGAGTTTAATACCCTTTCTCCTAGCCTCCAAACCTTACCCCAATATGGTCCGAAAAGATAACTGAAAAAGTTAGAATGATTGGGTTGAATCCAGAAGAGCTTTTTGATATGTGTTTGAATAAAGCAAAGGCTCTGGTATTACAAAGACTGAGTGATACTGAATCACAAAATGATCTAGCTATGCTTTCCATTAACTACGGTAGTTTGAAAACATGGCCAGATTATGCAACAGCCCCATATCGCTCGAATATCATCTATGAGAAATATAAAAGGGCTTTGATGTGTTTCCTTCTGCAGTATTATTTGGCAGATTTTCTCAGTTACCAGTGCAAAAGCAATATTGTCCCTGTTCTGGAAAAGTAGCTGAGTCCTTCACACATTGTGAATATTATCAAGAAGAAAGACTGCAATTAATTATTCTACTCCTCTCTAAATTTGGACCACTGAATCATATACAAATTTTAGGTCTGAAGTACCCTGAAAATCCCTCTTGGAAGATATGCATAAACTTGTAACTTATATGGAAGCAAAATTATGTACTACAGTAATTAGAAGAAGATGATGAAGAAGATGATATTGGATTTATATCCCGCCCTCCACTCTGAAGAGTCTCAGAGTGGCTCACAATCTCCTTTACCTTCCTCCCCCACAACAGACACCCTGTGAGGTGGGTGGGGCTGGAAAGGGCTCTCACAGCAGCTGCCCTTTCAAGGACAACCTCTGCCAGAGCTATGGCTTACCCAAGGCCATGCCAGCAGGTGCAAGTGGAGGAGTGGGGAATCAAACCCGGTTCTCCCAGATAAGAGTCCGCACACTTAACCACTACACCAAAGTGGAAATGTTTGGAATAATCATAATAGATTTTTCGTGTTGTGAATTTTATAAATTAAGATGGCCTTGAGAGATATTCTGAACTGATGTTGGTCTTTGACTGTAATAAATATTGACTGACTACCTAAAATTCTGCTACCTCCATTCCTCTATCATAGAACTATCCCCATCACGGCAGTAGGCAAGGTGGATTTTGTGCATTTTAAATTGATATTTTGATATTTGCTAAATTGGTATTTTATAATATACTGTTAAATAAATTAGTAATTATTTATAATTTCTCATCTCAAGGATCACGGAATATTGAAGAACACTCTTCTGAGACAAAGAAACAATTACAGAGAATACAAAGAACAGCAAAACTCTGCATCACTATCTGTGGGTGGTGATGCAATCTATTACAGTCATGGACATATTCTAACATTTGACTCTAAAGATGTAGTAAGTCAACCATGTTTTCCTTACCCAACGTTTCTACCTTTACATGGTAACAGAGTTCATTGTGTATTTTTTTCAGGTGTGCTGTTAGCATTCCAATACAGGAGTCTGTGTTTAATGGTTTTGGTTTAAGACACACTTATCCATATTCCTGCCTCTTGACAGATCAACATTAAAGTCTTCATTAAAGTGTAACTTCATTAAAGTGTAACTTCATTAAACATTAAAGTGTAACTTTGTGCTGTACAAGGCCAATGAGATTTGAATGCATATACTTTCTTCTGCAGGCTGCAATCCTAGCTTTAATTTTCTCCCTCTTAGCTTTCTCACCAACTAGTTATTTAGCCCCCATATATTGATCTGCAGACTTCTACCACCTGTCTACCACCTTCTAAACCCTTTCCCAATGTTTATTTGTCTGAATAGTTTTATCCCACACCTTTCCTAAGAAAAAAGGTAAATAAATAATAAAGGTAATCAGGCTTAGAATGGGTTTACTAACTTTCATCAATGGATTTCTAAGTGCTTCTGAAAGCAGCAATCAGGTTTCTAAACACATTTGTAGGTATTAGAATCCCTCATTTAAAATGTTAATTTGAAACCGCTTAAACAATTCTCCTCAAGGTCATTCAACCAGGGAAATCAAAAATCTCCTTCTTAATCCTGACATCAATCCAAGTCTATTTACGTATATAATTTTGCACATCATCTGGTAATTAGTGGCATGCACACACATACAAATCCTAGAATTTAGCAAATGCTTCTCAACAAATTTCATTTTCCCAACCTCAGATTTTCTTTTAAAATTATTTATAACTGTTGGGAGTATGGGACAGAGTAACTTTGAAAAACAAGAACATATAAACCCTTCCCCAAACACAGCTTAAATCGTAGTCATATGTATTATTTCATTCAATCTGTGCAAGGGCAAAGCAAGGGTGCTATCAGCCATTATCGCTGATGCATTTGATAGGCTTTCCCTTCAGCTTCTTGTTTTCATCCTTCCAACACCAATCTTGTTTTCTCTTGGCACATTCTACCTTTGCCCTCAGCTCCCTTCTTCCTCAAATCCATTAGCCGTATGTGTATATGACATCCTAGCGCAAGTACTGCTGATGTGATAACAGAATTTTATCTGAGATAGGCTGCTGGGTTTTCCTTTCTTTTTTAAAAAAACAGTAGTGATCTATGACTATGGGCCAGGAAGGAATCTTTCACAAACTGGTTTTCTTTTTGTGCTTCAATAAGCCACACAGCTCTTTCTTAGGGATTTCTTCTTTTTCTCTGATTTTAGTTGGTATCTTCCACTTTATGAGCATGATATACTTATATTTCATTATTAATGCTTATCAACATTTAGCATTTGTCTAGCATTTCAAATTATTCAAAAATGCACCATATAACCTCAATAATCCATACAATATACCCAAAGGCCGGTCAGTTATTATCTCCAAGTAGCAGATGAAAGATGGAGGCTGAGATACAACTGTGTTCCTTAGGTGATATGGTTGAGAACAGATTTGAACCAGGCAAGTCCAGATTCATAACTGACTTTTTAGTGTTCCCATTTACCTATTTATTTTTTTCATCACAAGACCCAATTTTTTAGTTTCACATAGGTTCTTTTCTGGTAAAAATAATTTCCCCCTCAAAACCCTAAGGTTTCAAGTGTTTTCTTGTTGCTTCTTTTCTTTCCTGATTGATCACATGGCTGAGCTAACAAAATCAGGAGCCACACCACTGCACAGCCATTCAGATCTGATTATCTGATTTTATCAATAATGATAATGATAATCAAGGGCCAAGTTGTAACCGACTTGATGACACTTAACACACACACAAGTCTAGTGAATATTCTGCCAATGTTACCAGGCCTCGGATTCTGTGGGAGCTCACAGGAGCGCAGCTGCTGAACCTTTCTGAGAGTTCCTTCTCCTCCTTCTGAGAGTTCCACCTCCTTGTCCATTGAATAGTAGGTGCAGCTGCATAATAATCCCTGGATGAGCTCCACCACCTATTTTTCTACAAAACGACCCCTGAATGTTACTATAATTCAATGATATATTTTTAGGAGTGTTGAAAAAACACTGAAAAGGGGAGGTACTTTTGGCCCTGTTGAAAATGTCAGTACAGGTCTACATTGCATTAGGTTTCTTTTTTTTAATTTGTTGAAAGAAAAAGAGACTGTCTGACGGATCCTGTTCAGAAACTCTAGACAATGCAGGCAATTCATATATCAGTCTCCTCTGTCTCACAAGGCAAAATACTACCAGTGCCAAAGATCAGGAAGCAGTCATTCAAACCTGACTCATTCACCAAAATGTACATGAGTAGAAACCCAGGGTTTCTACTCATGCACATTTACGACTCTGCCTCTCTCATTCATTCATTCATTCACTCATTCATTCATTCATTCATTCATTCATTCATTCATTCATTCATTCATTCATTATGTCCTGACCTGCTGCCATATTTGTCTCCTGCTCACACAAGACCTATTGAAGGCACTGTGGTTACAGTGCTAGATTAGGACTGAGGATACACAAATACAAATCCCTGCTCTGCCATGGAAGCTCACTAGGTGACCTTAGGCCAGTCACTCTTTCTCTTGGTCTAAACCAGTAGTGTCAAACATGTATCCCAGGGGCAGAATCAGGCCCCCAGAGGACATTCTGGAGGACATTAAATCATAGCTCACCATAAATTGTAAGTGACTTGAAGACACTTAACACACACTCAAGTCTAGTGAATATCCTGCCATTGTTGCTATAATATTTTATTGACAATAGCTGCATTTCCTGGCTCCTTTCTTTGTTTATGTTGATGGTGCTTTCTTTAACCCATCTACATTTACAAGATGTAGGAATCTTTTCTATTTTTAAGGATCTTTTGTACTTCAGGACTTTCTGCAGACACTTTGTGGCCCTCATTTTCAGCAGTCCATGGGGCAAGAGATGATACAGGATATGCATAAAACATGAAGAAACTGGAAAAGATCCTTAGATGTAAGTCTTGCTGGAGACCAAGAACAAGATAATCCATATTATGGAACTCCTCATTACTATGTATAGATATGAAAGCTGGACAATGTAGAAAGTGCACAAGAAGAAAATTAATTCATCTGAAAAGGACTGTTGCAGGAGAGTTTTACAAATAACATGGACTGCCAAACAGACAGATGAGTGGGTTCTAGATCAAATCGAGCCTGGACTCTCCATAGAAGCTAAAATGACTGAACTGAGACTACTGTACTTTGGTCACATCACGAGAAGACAAGATTCACTGGAAAAGACAAAAGAGCTAGGAAAAGATGAAGACAGTAGGAAAAGAGAGCATGAGACTCAATTAAGGAAGCCGCAGCCTTCCGTTTGCCAGCCCTGAGGCAAGGCTGTTGATGACAGGATGTTTTGGAGGCCACTTAATTCATAGGGTCGCCAAAAGTTGTAAGTGACTTAACAGAGCATAATACACTAACATTCATAAGACATTCTGCTGCTTGTTTGATCTAGACAAGGACTGTATAATGGACTCATATGTCAATGGATTCTTTTTACCCTTTTACAGACTCAGCAAAATGCAAACCCACTCAGAAATTACAGAGCCTTGTTTAGTGGTCCCAAAAAGACTGCTAGAATGTTGTTACTACTTTTAGTGAAGATTCAATAAGAAGCAGGACTATTTGCTTACAAGTCCAGTAATTGTGTAGGACGCTGCTTTGAAGTCTTTGAAAAGCAGGCCATAAACTACTAAAATAAATATATACAAAAATAAATATGTTAATTCCCAGTTAATGTTCCTATTGTTTAATTTAAGTGGCCCAAGGAATGGACTGTTCACAGACTGTGAGAAGGGTGTGTGTGCTGACTTGACAATTACATGGGGATGGGGCTTTAATTTACTGGGAAATTCCAGGGGTTGTTGTCCTGGAGAGCTGAAGGTAGCCAAGAGAAAGCTGGGACAAAATTCTGCTGACACTGGCAGTGTGAGAACTTGGCAATAATAGGCCAGGAAGGAGGTGATAAATGACCCTAAACTAAATATTACCAGCAGCTAAACTCCCAATCCACCCATGTGTACTCCCAAAGATTAAGCAGACACACATCAAAAGACGATCAGAAGGTTGCCAATGGGTAACAGGCAAACTCCCCTCAATCCATTTCAACTTACATTCACTTGTGAACCTTCTGAAAAAAGAATGCATTTTTTTAGTTTGCACCCAAAAAATTCCAACAAGTGCCTGTTCTCAAATAATCCAAGTTCCAGCATCTGTAGTCCTTCTGCCCCAGCCCTCATCACTTCCTTCCTGAACTCTCTTAGTGGCAGTAAATTCACCAAACTTCATTAACGTCACAATGTTCTGATATGGCTTAAATTGTCCAGGGGGCTATAAATAACAGGTCCTTCTCAGGCATATGTGAGATATTAATAAAAATGTGCCCAAGTAGACAGATACTGTGTCAGGTAAATGAATACAAGAAGAAGAATATCTGTGCAGCCCCTTGAATTATGCTGGTATGAAGGGCTCAACTTGGTGTCAGATGTTTCCTTGAAACACTTGTGATTTGATCATTTGTGATTCTGGGCATTCCTGTGTGCAAGACAGAGGCTAGCTAAACTGCTGCAAACATTAGCCTCAGCTTGAGACCCTGGAGAGCTGCTGCCAGTCTGAGTAGACAATACTGACTTCGATGGACAAAGGCTCTGATTCAGTATAAGGCAACTTCATATGATCATATATGATTATTGAGAACAGTGAACATCCATAATTCCCACCTCCCATGTCTGCATGGGCATCTGTGAAAGCTATTTGTGAAAGCCCTCTTTTGAGAGGTCACCCCACCCCCACCTTGTGCCTTCTTTGTTGAGCTCCTCAGGCCTAGCTGAGCACTACAGGTCCCTCCTTTGCTCCCCTGGAACAGCGCTCTGCCACCCTCTCTGGTGTCGCACTGTTTCCTTCCTCCCCAGCTTGTGTGTGAAGTTTGCCTTTTATTTCCCTCCCTGGTCTTATCCCATCTGTCCTAGAGAAGCCAATTATCCACCCCTCCACATTCACCCAATAGTCCCTACACCTGGGTTTGTTTCCTTGGTCCAGGTTTCCCCCTACAATCATTGGCTGGCTAACTCCTGTAGATTCTCTTGCTTGCCTTAGGCAGGCAGCCTAAGTGCCTTTCCCTCCCTCTGATGCTACAGACCAGATAAGTATCCCAGCTCCAGGGCCAAGGGTGTGTGTGTGTTAAGTCTAGAATGATGCATGCTTGCATCCAGACACTGTTGCTCATGATTTTGCCATGTAGTGAGGGCTGAGATCTTCTGCTTAGTAAGTCAACCTGGATTTCATTATTCACCTGACATATAGAAAAGAGCTGTTAAGGTAGACTTTCAGTTTGCTGCTCCTGGTTCAGAAGTGTGGAGGTCTGCACAATCTTGTATTAGTTGTTAGGTATAAAAGTCTCCTTGAGCTCTATAGGTATAAATCTGACAACTCTCATTCACTGACAGAGCAAGGGTTTGTTCCACTTAGTGGAAGGATGTTCTTGGATCCAGTCCTGGGTGTTCACGGTACAGACTCTGCATTGATGTCTTCCTGCATTGCTTCTCCTGACCAATTAAATTTGTCACCCCCCACTTCTATTTAGTTAACGGAATCTTTATTGAGCAAACAGAATTAACTAGATTTTCATAGGACTCTTGGGACCAATGCAGCATCTCTTAAGGAGTCAGAGTAGAAACAGCAAAATCTGTTTGCTGGAGAGAAGCACAATACTATTGCCCCCAAATGCATATGTGTACTCTCTGAAGAATGGTTCCTGTGCTTACAAAGAGAAGATTTCGGCATTAATGCTTTTGGACTTTAACCTTTATTTTATCCAACGAATGAAGTTATACCCACTGACTTCAGTAGAAGCATTTATTTTATGTTTTGTTTTACTTTGCTTTAAAGTATCAAAAAATAAAAGCCTGAATATGAAGAACATAAATCTCCTTTAGGAAGACTCACTTAAACTTAATTAATTTCTCAATCACAATAATTAGAAGTTTTGTATGGTATAGTAATTGAGATGAATTGTTTTATTACCTAGTGAAAATTAAACGATTCTTTGGAAACAAGAAAACATTTTTGGAGGGTAATTGATGTGCGTATTCTAGGAAGATGAATGAAGAGACATGGCAAGGAGACAAGCAGAAGACAGTATGCAGACTTTTTAAAGATATGTTCCTAGTATTGTCATTAAACTAGGCTACTGTAGTTCATCTGCAATAACATTTCAACAAATGCAAGTATTAAAATTTCTGTAGCTTGCAGCTCTTGAAAGGCACATGCAAAAACTCCTCAGTATATTTTAGTATCTAAAATCAGAGTAATTTTTTTTTAAAAAAACAGCATCTAAAGTCAACAACAAAAATGAAAGTGTGTCAAGAATTAGACCCAAAGCCTCCATTTCCAAGAACTGAGAAGAGCAGGAAAGTTTTCACCCATCTCTAAAGAGGCAAAAGAAGCTTGCATCCTGACCACAAAGATGGCAGAATTATGCAATTTAAGGATCATCACAGAGAAAGCTCTGCTCCTAACAAACAACCAGATGACTGAAATCGATGATACTAGGGACAGGATCTTTTGGGTTGATTGCAAAACTTCAAGGGAGCACAGTAGGGAAGGTGTTCCATAAGTTATCCCATTTTTGGTGAACTGCAGTGGATTTACATGCAGAAGATAACTGAACAGTGATGACAGTGAATCCTTACAGAGTCCAATGGATCCTGTTTATCCTCTATTACTCTATTCCAGGCTTCAGGCCTGCAGTGCTAATCCCAAGTCAATTAATGAATAGTTAGAGATAATGCTGAAGGCAGTAAGCAACTTGTTTGTGGGAAATCATCCCAGGGATAGGTGTGTATGCTTGTAAGCAAACAGGCTGCAGCAACTTTAGAAAAGCTACACAACCCTTGAGTTCTCTGGAATCCTGCTGGTTGATGGGGAACTGCTCAGATGTCTGAGTAGCAATTCACTCCATGGAAAGACATCTCAAGAGGATTGTCTCAAATCCCCAGTCTTCAGGGAGCCTATCTTTGCTTGGCAAAAACAAACAAACAAAAAAACAAAGTCTGCAACTTGAACTGAGCCCAGAAACAGACCAATAATGAAGTTGTGAAATGCCATATAAATAGGGATGCCAGCATCCTACCTTGTTGAAGTGGGAGGATGTGAGGGCCCTGGTACGCGAACCCGCATCACTTCTGGTAAATGCTACAAGTGACATGGGGGATGCTCTAGCATTTTGCAAAAAACTCTATAGTATTTCTCCCAGGGGTTGCTGGCTGAGGTCTGGCAGCCCTACATGTGAAATCAATGTCACAGGTCTGACAATAAATGTCCAGTCACATTTTGAACCAGTTCAGAGGCAACTCATATAATATTATATATCCTTACCAATTTTGATATTAATAGTAGTATGAGCAATTCATTAAGAAAAAAAAAATAGCATGCCTATCCTTGAATGGCTCAAGATGGCTAACAGTACAGGCAGGGCTTTTTTTGTAGAAAAAGCCCAGCAGGAACTCATTTGCATATTAGGTCACACCCCCTGACACCAAGCCGGCCTGAACTGCATTCCTGTGTGTTCCTGCTGGAAAAAAAAAAGCTCTGAGTACAGGAAATAAACAAGCAGTGTGACTGAAATGGCTTTATTATTAGTATATAAAGCGTTGTTATTGAGGGCCAATTCACAAAGCCTTATTGAAGTTGTTGGATTGAATAAATTTAGACTTCTATTTTCATCTGAATACTGGACTGTATCCTGCTTCCCTACCAAGCAACATTTGAATCCAACATCCTCCAACTAAGTGGCTTTTTCTACAATGGAAGAGCCACTTAAATTGGAGGAACCTTCCTTATTGTGGAGAGTGGAGACACTTCCCACAGCCCATGGTAGGATACCATGAACTGGAGTGCCTGTGGGATTACTCCACTACAAGTATTGTTGCCAGATGGCAATGTCTGGCTGTCCAAATAAGACCAAAGGGCTTGGCCAAAATTGACCTCCAAATGATTCCATGACCCAACAATTAATAACACTGTATGGAACAGAGTTTGGATATATTTATCCACAACCCCATTACAATTCTAAAGGAAAGAACCAACTTTCCCTCCTGAAATCCTACGCTGAATCTACTTATCAATCTACTTATTCTCCCTGTGCAATTTAAGGGAGGGAGGGAAGGAAGGTGGAATGACATAGTCCTGATCTCATCAGATCTTGGAAGCCACGCAGGGTCAGTACTTGGAAGGGAGACCACCAAGGAAGTCTCTTCAGAGGAAGACAATGGCAGACCACCTCTGCTTCTCACTTGCGTTGAAAGCCCTTACTGGAGTTGCCATAAATCAACTGCAATTTGACAGCACTTAATACACATACAGAGAGATGGCATAAATAAGGAGGCTTGGAGTGCTTGCCAACTGTGATACAAGCCAAACAGCCATTCTAAGCAGCAGTGAAGGTGAACACACATTAACCACACACAGGCTACCATGCTGCCATTTCTCGCTATTGATTGGGCTTCAGCCACTCTGTGGGGCACTTTCAATTGCTAGCATTATTTGACTGAGAGTGGCATGTAATGCAATTATGGCTGTTTCTTAGACTGAATCACTGCAACAAGTTTATGGGACAAATTAAGTGAAGCAGTGCCATACAAGCCAAACCACTGTGGTTAAGAGAATAGTCGTGTAGTTTAATCATGAGGAAGTATATTGTTTAAAAACAAAGCTCATACAAATAACAGGCTGGGATCTGCACCCTACAGTTATTGCCTTCAATGGTACTAAACAGGCTGAAAACTCCACTGGTATCAGTGGGTCTCTCCAGCTTTAAATCTAAGTACTCTGGTTCAATTAATTTGTAGATAGGTGGCCAGATCGGTGGGGAGCTCTAACTATGGTAGGAAAACAAAAGTGAAGTTAGACTGAGTGGAGTTTCTATTCAGAGAAAAAGCAATATTCCTTAAGTAAGCTTTCAAAGTAATTCTGCCTCCCAAGACTAACTATATTACATAAATCGAAGACGGAATATGGAGGGGGATACTTTCTCTGAAGTGCATCTTCAAGTTACAGTCCCAGCACTTCAACAGTATTGTTTAGAAGGGGTTCTAGTTGAGGCCACAACACTCTTTATTCTGAAATGGAATTGGTATATTTTACGGTTCTTCTAATGACTGGCATGTTATTTTGCTTCAAAGGTCAAATATATACCTCCCCTGGAAAAAAAAGGACATTTAAGAAACTTTGCACTGTGGTACTGCAGATGAACATGGGATAAATGATGCCCTAAGAGACTGCTACAAGTTCTGTTTGGTGAATGATTGCTCATATAAGTGGACTACTTACATGAGAAGAAAAACTCCAAAGCCACAAACTGATGTGAAATCACAACTTCTTTCTCTCAAGTTACTGTTTTCTATCTCACAGGAGATCTAGGGGTGCAAGATGATGCAGATTTTTATTTCCTGTGTCTTGGCCCACCATTGGGAGCTTCTTCTTTCTGTTTATTTTTGTGTACGCAGCTCCTGAATTTATTTCATAAAATCACAGAATCATAGAGTTGGAAGGGACCACCAGGGTCATCTAGTCCAACCCCCTGCACAATGCAGGAAACTCACAAATACCTCCCCCTAAATTCATAGGATCTTCATTGCTGTCAGATGGCCATCTAGCCTCTGTTTAAAAACCTCCAAGGAAGGAGAGCCCACCACCTCCTGAGGTGTTCCACTGAGGAACCACTCTAACGGTCAGGAAGTTCTTCCTAATGTGGAGATGGAAACTCTTTTGATTTAATTTCAACCCATTAGTTCTGCTCCTACCTTCTGGGGCCACAGGAAACAATTCCACACTCTCCTCTATATGACAGCCCTTCAAGTACTTAAAGATGGTGATCATATCACCTTTCAGCCGCCTCCTCTCCAGGCTAAACATGCCCAGCTCCTTCAACCTTTCTCCATAGGATTTGGTCTCCAGATCCCTCACCATCTTCATCGCCCTCCTCGGACCCGTTCAAGCTTGTTGTTTCTTTTAAGTCATCAATGCCCTGATGGCTGAGGCTAGCCCAATTTCATCAGACTTCAGAAGCTAAACAGGAACAGCCCTGGATGGGAGACCACTGAGAAGTTCAGGTTTGCTGTGTGGAGGCTAGGAATGGCAAACCCCTTCCTAATGTCTTGAAAACCCTACAGGGTCACCACAAGTCAGTTGTGACTTGACAGCACTTTCCACTATTAGGCCATCCATATGTTGTTTATATGCAAAAATTGTCCATAAAATTGCATAAATTTAATGGAGAAAGTTCACTGTGAAGGAACATAAAATACTGCAAAGATAGACACTGTTTTCAATTTGTACAACAAAGAAGCAAAACTGAAATGTGGATTTTTGAGTCAACAAAGTGAGAAAGTGAAATTCATTCGCTGCCATAGGGAGCACCTGTATGAGATTCCAATGTTAAAGTGTTGCTCATGTGATTAGATAAGTTTTATGTTAATAGATGAAACTGTTGCCAATGAGTTAATTCACATCACCTACTACCTAGTCCTTTTAACTGAAGATGCCAGGTACAGAATCTCAAGCCTTCTGCATGCCAAGCAGATGCTCTAACTCTGAATCATAGCCTCTCTACTATATATGTAGATAACATTTCCAGTATAAAATTTAATTTTGTGTACCTTAAGGGTCATTCTAAGACTGCACACTTCTTTTAGGATACCTTCTCCCCTGCACAGATATTGGATATCATCCTATAATCACATGTGCGTACCATATTAGGTATTACCTGCTCCCCTATAACTCATCTTGTCACTTTCCCCCTAATGATTAATGAGACACTTTCTTATAGAAGGCTCTTTACATAAGGGAAGCTGCATCTGGTAATTTATCATAACTTAATCTGACACACCAAACTCACTTGCCTCATATTCTCACCTTCCTTGTATTGTCTCCATGCATAATTATAAAATATTTGCCAGTAGTACTTAATAATGGAAATCTGACTCGACTGTGCGACTGAACAACAAAAACCTACTGACATTGGCAGCTGCTATATTTGTCTATGGGAAAAGCCCTATGTCCAAATCCAGTGGATCAGCAAACACCTTAGTGCTACTGTTGCTTCTTCTGAGTTTTACATGTGCTTGAAATTTATTTTATTTATTTTTAGTAAATCTGACAAGCAAACAAAAATGTGAACAAATTCCACTAATCCACAGTGCAAAAAGCAGAACTATCAGTTTCTAACACTTCCTGAATGAAATCATTAGGATGCCATGGAATGGTAAAATATGAAGGTGCTTCTATCAAAGCAGAGTACTGGTGCATCTAGCTGTCTCCTTTGACTGGCTGAAGCTCCTGAGAGGTCCCAGATAGAGGTCCTCTCCCACTTCTGATATCTGAGATCCTTCTAACTGGAGATGCCGGAGATGTCATATAGTAGCGTCACCCTTTTTCTTAAGTATAAGCTTTCAGCAGGAATGTTTTACTGAGAGGTAAGTTCTTGATTACAATTAATTAAATTAAAAAAAAATAAGAATTGTTTACTTCCATTCAGCTTTGTGTTATATCTCATTTTAATTACCATGGTTTATTCTAGGATGAGAATTCTTGAAGAAAGTAAAGATGCTGCAGAAAGCATTAATAATGAATTGTAAAAAGAGGCTGATACCCTTGAAGGAAATAGGAATACTCCTGAGGAAGTCTTTGGACAGGACAAAATGAGCTTATATCTGGGTGATAATTTCTTGTAATGTTGTAAAGTTGTACTTCTTTATAATGTATACAACAGATCTGTATAACTTCTAAAGTTTTACTAAACATTGTAGCCTGTATATCACAATGAATATTTATGCAGGAAATACTGTTCTGTTGCTTCATGTGGTGTTAGCAAAGTTGGGAAACTTCGATTCTGCTTTGTAGGACAGAAAACCCATTTTCCAGGAATCATTAATTAATTAACTGCACCCAGCTGTAGATGACCATAGCACAGCACATCAAGGATCAGCCTAATGGCTGGAATAATATAGTATAGCAATAAAAAAACCCCGTAACTGTGAAGCATGGTGAAATTCCATTGATAATTGATTGTTTTAGGGTCCTGCCTAGCCTGGTCTGTGAAGTATCATGGAGGATCCGACTTTGCTAGCTTGTTATTCTTTCCGCCCCCCCCCACCCCGCTTTATGGCTTATAATTAGAAGTAGTGAGAAATGACACCAAGTAATCAGCACCTTCCCATACGTTCCTGTAAGGGAGTACAAGCCATCTGGGGAAAGCAAGGACGCAGTCCTGATAACACTATGGGAACGTAGACATTTATGATAGTTTATGTGTGAATGCTACCCCGCAACCCCATCCCTTGGAATCCCTTTGAAGTAGGCATTAAAAGTATTTTATCAATGTATTGTCAGCATTACTCTCAAGAACCTGTTAACAAAGTATCAGTCTATCAATAAACGCAGTCTTTGTATCAACTTTGACTCGTCATTGAACCCGCATGCTTGACAGTATCATGGGTCATAAAGTTGTATTGCATGTGCATTCAGAAAGGGAAAATGCAGGAAGAATAATTGGAGATTTACCACCAGTCTTTCAGTCTATCAAATTAAAATAAGACTGCAGATAGGAAGGAGCAGAAGATTGATTCACATATGCCAGTTCATGATTAGAATGCAAGTGGTAACTTGTACAAGGTCACAGACAGGGTGTATTAGTTAGCTCTAACAGTTGAACAAAGCAGGAGTCAAGTTGCACCTTTAAGACCAACCAAGTTTTATTGAGAACGTAAGCTTTCATGTGATCTCTAAGCACACTTCATCAGACGATCAGGTAACATTATCTGATCCCCTTGTCTGATGAAATGTGCTTAGAGAGCACACGAAAGCTTATGTTCTCAATAAAACTTGGTTGGTCTTAAATGTGCACTTGATTCCTGTTTTGTTCAACTGCTTCAGACCAACACAGCTGCCCTCTTGGATTTAGCTCTAACAGGTTTTTGTTTGAAAAAAATATTTTATGACACAACAACTTCCTTTGAAAGATCTGGAACTTGATTTTAGATGAGGAATACTTTTAAAAAAGCATTTCCCTCTCAAATAGTGACTCCATCCACTGGTTTCCACAGATCCCCCTATCACAGGCATTAAAAAAAAAAACCAATCATGTTTACAATCTCAAATGATTCTGATGAAAAATCTCCCTTTAACTACTGTGATTATGAACATGACAGTGCTGAAAAGGTAATTTTTTAAAATACGTTTTGGTTTTTAATTTAAAGGACAATGTAAATTAAAAACAGGTAAATGTTCCCACACTTAAAATTGATGGGTTTTTTTCCTTTTCCTTTTTACGATTTCAACAGTGCAATCCTAAACAAATTTACAGTATTAGAAAGGTGTAACTCTGTCCACATATACAGGCTTAAGAACAAGCAAGGCTGCAGCTGGCAACCCTGGGGAGGAACTGGGGGGAGGGAATGGCCTGCTGCCCTTATGTCACTTCCCATTAAAACTGGAAGTGACATAGGGAATACTCTAGAATTTCACACAAAAAAATGGCTTTACCATAGAGTTTTAGCAAAATGCTAGTGCATCCCCAATGTCATGTTCAACATGATTCCAATGCACATTCCTGCCGCATGAGAGGCCTTGTTTCCGTATTTGGAACTGGATATGGGAGGCTGCTGGCTATGAAGAAGCCACCATCTATTTCGAGGCATTACCAAGAAATGCTGTGGGTCAACCAAGCAAGGAAGATTGATATGCTTGTTTCTGGGAATAAAGCAGCACAGATTTCACTTAAAATGCAATGCAGTCCACATATTCCACTATGAGTCTGAAGTGGGATTAAGTTCACATATGTGTGTACAATCTGAAAACTCAGGAAACTATTTAATTAGATTCTCAATATACCTAATCTACACAGCAAACTCCAGTTCTGCTCAGATCAAACTATTCTGCATTTTTCAGTCAAGAATCTGGCTACTCTGCAATAAGGTGGCCAATCTCTAGGTGGCACCTGGAAATCTCCTAGATTGGTCTCCAGACTACAGAAGTTAGTTCCCATGGAGAAAATGACTGCTTTGGAGGGCAGACTCCATGATATTCCCCAGAGATCCCTACTCTACCACAAACCATGCACTTCCAAAGTTTCTAGGAACTGACACCCCCAAATTTCCAGTAATTGGCAACCCCACATTTGACTCTTCTATCCTGCCTCTTGTAACAAGTATGTATGGTTTGGTAACAGCTAGAACACTGAAACTACTCAGCCTGGCAGCCAATAGACACAAAAGCTCACAAAATGAAGTGTGTACCCAATAATGCTGCCTGGTTTGGGAAATTCCTTGAGATCATGTGTGGAGTGTGGGAAGAGAGGAGTGAGTCCTCAGTTGGATATAATGCCACAGAGGCCACCCTCCAAAGGAACCCATTCCCCCCGCCCCCAAGAACAGATCCTTGTAGTCTTGAGATCAGCTGCTATTATGAGAGACCTTCAAGCCCCTTCTGAAGTTTGGCAACACATGATCCACAACCCTCTATAGATACTTTTTAATTAAGGCCTGAAACACCCACATCCTTCTGTCCAACAAGGATGAAACAGAGAACTGGATGATCCATTGTTCCAATGTAGTCCAGCACTTTCAACATGCCTATCAAAAAAGTTAATCTATAATTTTTGCTGACATGAATGGATCTCTTGGATTATTTATCTATGGCTGCTCACAGCAGAGTGATTATCATTCTCAGTTTGTTAAAGTATCTGTCAAAATCCATTCTGTAGTAGAAGAAAACAAAACAAAATTCATAGTGAAAGGTACTGAAAAAAATAACAACAATGCCACTGTTCCTTACTACTTTTTGAAATTATCTGGGCTTCAAGAGAACTACAGTGTATCACAAATACATCCCTAAGCCTCCTTTTATCACAGAAAATACTAATCATTTGTCTGGAGATTTTTAACCTTTTTTGCTGCCAAATCACTGTTAGAGAGAAAATAAGCCTATTTTTTAACAGGCAGAAATGTGATGACAGAATGGGCCACAGAAACCTGCTGTTTGAAACAACCATTTATCTAATTTGCAAGCACAAGAGAACAAACCTTATCAGAGGTGTGTATGATACTCATTAAATGCATCTTGCAACACTTTATTGTACCTTTGAATCCATTTTCAGGTCTATGAAGGACACAGGATAAAAAAGGAAGAGATGATCATTTCTGTTCACATAGGGCATGATCATCACGTGCCACTTTAACAGTAAAGTTCTAAATGGAATTGTTCTCTTTTAAATTCATTGAGGTAAATGGGCTTAGAATTGTGTAACTTGCTGAGGACTGCACTGTAATACTATCAGACAAGAGAGCCCAGCATTCCGGAGAACCTGGTCAAATCTTTCTTGCACACATTGGCATACAATCCTTCCAAAACTGAGCATGCACAGAATTACTATATAAAACTGAATGTTTAATGCAAATATGGCCAGCAAAACTCCAATGTCCAGTTTTTCTAAGGAGGGCAGAGATTTGGATCTGAACAGTAATAGGTGGGTGGTGTGGGTTTAGGACAATCATTTCATTAGCGTTAGCTTAATTAAACCATAGTTTTGCATTATGCCTGAAGCTGCTCTCAAGATATATCTCATGAAGTGAGAGTTGCCCTATAAGGAACATTGATTGCGCATCTAGAATGCATAGATCTTATTTAATTTCTATCCTGTCTTTCTTTTGTGATGGACTTTAAGATGGTTTATATTTCATCCAGGCATTGACTAGGCATTTAATCCAGGCATCTGCCTAGCTTCAGGAACAAGGACTCTTCCCTCTGTGAGATGAAGGATACCTTTGGAGCCCTCCTTAAAATTAAATCATGGAACCTGCAGCTAGTGATACTTCACATGTATGATGCCCATTCAGATGTTCAGGTTCTCTCCTGTAATGCATATCCATTTGGGTAACTGTTTTATTTCTACTTTTAAAAAATTACATGTTCTAAAAGGCAAGGATGCCTGGCACAGTCCATGACATTTCAGTGGCTATCCACACAGCCACATTACATGGGCTCTAGGCATTTTCCCCTTCATGGGCCTGTCCCACCATAATAATATCAATATTAAAAATTATTTTTGATATAACTCCAAATATTTCAACTTTTTTTTGCCTTGTATAAAAAATCTAATATAATTTCATGGGTCCTAAACATTTCATTTTTTTCTGATGTGAAAGATCATTTTTCTTCAATCCTAAAAGTTTGTTTTTTTTCTTTGGATTTTTAAAAGAAATTAAAACATTCTCCTGGGCCCCTTAAGAGTACTGTGAGCCCTAGGCACTGTGCCTGTTATGCCTAATGGATAAGTCAACCTTTGCTATCCATGGATACGAAGCAAAAACTCTGTGCAAATAAAGAGATTGATTAAACAAATCATCGTATTAAAGCTAATATTTAGTCCTTGTCCTTGTAAGTTTTGGGACAAATGGAAATCTTTCTTGCACTTCTAGTCTAATAAACAGTGCCATGTTAAGCAGAGTTACACCCTTCAAGGCCCACTGACTTAAATTAACTTGAAGGATGAAACTGCTTGAGATGGAACTGTAAATCTGCGTAACATCTCCTTTTACCAGTTTGGTGTAGTGGTTAAGTGTCTGGACTCTTATCTGGGAGAACCGGGTTTGATTCCCCACTCCTCCACTTGCACCTGCTGGAATGGCTTTGGGTCAGCCATAGCTCTGGCAGAGGTTGTCCTTGAAAGGGCAGCTGCTGTGAGAGCCCTCTCCAGCCCCACCCACCTCACAGGGTGTTTGTTGTGGGGGAGGAAGGTAAAGGAGATTGTGAGCCGCTCTGAGACTCTTCGGAGTGGAGGGCGGGATATAAAGCCAATATCATCATCATTATCATCATTTGCTCTAGCTTCAGAGTCAGAGCCAAAGTAACATCTACAAGTAGGATTGCCAGTCCCCAGGTCCCAGGAGGGGTTCCCCTGGTTTCAGAGCTTCTCCCCATCACAGACCAGCTGGCCAGTGGGAGAAACCCCTCCTCTAAACAGGGAAGTTGCCAAGTGATGTCCATGAAACGATGACATCACCTGGAAGTTTCATCATCGTGTCCGGGAAGCTGCTTGGGATACACTCTGGTTTTGGGGCAAACACTATGGTTTAAGCCCAATTTAATCATAGAGTTTGTTCATAGAGTGTTTTGGGGCAAACACTATGGTTTAAGCCCAATTTAATCATAGAGTTTGTTCAAAAACCAAAACGTTCCCTGAATGACGTCCTTGCCCAGCCCTGCAACACCCTCCAAATCTCCCCACAGAACTGCTGAGGGGACCTGGCAACCCGATCTACAAGCCAGCTGCAAGTTCCCATAACTCCTGTGTAGATAGTGCAGATGGGCCTGATTCTGATTGGAACCAAGGTACAATTAGAGGAAGGGCTCCTACCTTCTCCTTTCGGCTGTTTACCCAGGCTTACTGTGGGTGGGGGCTGCTATTTGCTCTGTTGGGATGCTACCCATGCACTGCACTGAAAAATAGCACTTGTAGCCTCTTGGCAGACCAGATAATGCCCCTGGTCTGCAGGCTCTGGGTTGTTTCAGGTGCTGAAAATAGGGGGTAGGAGCCCCTCCTCCCCACCATACCTCAGTCCAGCTCAAAATTGGGCCCGTCTGAGCTTTTTATATAGGGGCTGCCACCAGTAGGTGCATCTACAGAATTATTGTAAGTCCCCATGGTGAACTTGTGTAATGTTCACCCCATGTGTTAATTTTTACACAAAGTCTGGTTCTTAGACTCACACCATTCCTCTTTCTTTCTCTCCATTTCTATTTTGCTTGCCGCGTAACATGAAGAACAGAATTGAAAAGGTTGCTCTCAACTTGGAGATGTTTTAGTGGATCCTAGGACATACTGCTTTATTGTTACTTTTGGCTTCCCCCCACCCCCCAGTATACAATTCAAACTTGCAGAGTCAATTTTTTTGGTGTGCTCAATTCAACCTCTGAGTCATTTGTTAAATGTAAACGAATCACAGGTTGGAGTGAGTCAGGGTTGTTCTCCTGGGATAAAAGATAATATAAATAAACTCTTAGTATCAATTCTTGTCACAAGAAACAATACCTGCTGTCTTTAGCTAGTCTTTCCTTACTTTTTTTCTCTGGCATATGCTGTTCCAGGGAGGGAGAGAGGGGGATTACAAAGTTACCATTCTTAATAAAATGGATTTTTAAAAATCTATTAATTTCCAACTAAGTGATATAGTAGTTCTTTATGAATGAAATTATGTCATCAAAGCAGATTATCTAAAATACAGCAACACATTGCAAAAACACATTAAATATAACACTATATTACTGACAGTGTTGCCAACCTCCAGGTGAGGCATGGAGATCTCTTGCTGTTACAATTGCTTTCCAAATAACAGAAATCAGTCCCCCTGGACAAAATGGTTGCTTTGGAGGGTGGACTTCATGGCATTGCAGCCTGAAGTCCCTCGTTTCCCCAGGCCCCACCTCCCCAGGCTCCACTTCCCAAATCTCCAGGTATCTCTCCACCAAGATTTGGTAAATGATGCCCTGACCCACATGGCCCAGTCTCATCAGATCTTGGAAGCTAAGCAGTATCACACCTGGGTAGTACTTTGATGTCACCCCTGGGTAGTACCAAGGAAGTCTAGAGTTGCTCTGCAGAGGCAGGCAATGCCAAATGCCTCCAAATGTCTCTTCCCTTGGAAACCTGGCTGCTATAAGTCAGCTGCAACTTGATGGCTGTTTTATAATTCAATTATCAATGCTGTGACAAGCACAGAGATCTTCATAATTAAACTATGTTCAACTTGACACTAGAGCCAGTTGTAAAAAAAACCCGTCATCTTGGAAAGACCTTTTTAGTACTAAATCTCAATCCAAAGGCATGCACATAGGTCATGCTTCATCCTTAGCTGTGGTCAGACTGGCAGCTTGGGGCACTTTAGGGGTGGTGCTAATTACAGCATCACATTTGTGATGGAGATTTTCCATCAGATTCTCACCCTGATCCAGTCTCACCACATACTTCTTCCATGGTTGGCCATTCGGATTAGAGTTACATGTCAACCATGAAGCACATGGTCTGGTGGTGGTGGTATTGTTGTTGTTGTTATTGTAGTAAAAAGCTTTGACCTTTCTTGGAAAACATTGCTTAAGTGCACATGTGCCCACATGCATATGCTCTACCATCTTAAAAAACAGAACAGCAAAAACCAGAACTTCCAAACCAGTTTGAGTGTGCACCAGGAGAGTTCAGACATCTGGAGACGTGGAATGATTGTGCAGAGATTCACTAACACCAGAATTCAATTACTGCCTATTTACTCCATCTCCAACTCATCTTACGACAGGGTGAGTGTAACTGGGGAATGCCTTCCAGATGTGACTGTGTGACTGAACCTGTTAGGCTCCCAGATGTGGCTGTGTGACTGAGCCCGTTAGGAAAAAGCAACTATATCAGGCCAAACTGCCATCTGATCACACCCCCTTGTTGATCTGGCCAAAGTTTCTCATCTTCCTTTCCCCCCTCTAGCTTCTTGTACTGCTTTTCTATTTACTGCTAGATAACTGAATCTTTTGCCAACCAAAAGTTTCACATTACCATCCCATTTTCAGTGTGTTCTCTCATCACAATTCATTGTTGCCTCGTTGACCCGAGTACAGCTCACCTTTATTTTTCTCCACTTCGCCTTTGCAACCTAATGCTTTCTGCTCTCAACCTTTTCCTTCAGAACTAATGTTCTGCCCACATTTATTTCCCTGGTTTAAAAATGAACTCCTACAGTGTAACCTGCACTGAAGCAAAATAAATTGCCTTTAAAAATCATTGATTGCAGTTCTCTTTTCTTTAACTATACCTGTTACTCTGGTTTCCCTGACTGTGACCTTCACATATTAGGAAATGTCCTTTTCTTGACTATTCATCTTGACTATCCATTAATCGTACAGCAGCAGTTGACAAAGCCACAGGTGCCACCCCTGAGCATCATTCAGAAAGCAGCTGCTCATACAGTTCAATACACTCCTCTTACAACCACAGGATGGCTTGGAAAAGACGAATCCAGAATTCTCATCTGATAATGAATGCTAAATAGAGAACGACAGATGACATATATTCACCACAACTTTCCCTCTTTTCCTTCCCTGCCCTTTGCCCATCAATATCCTAATCATTTATTTTTACAATTACCAGTTAAAGCAACAATGCAAAGACAAACATTGGTAGTTGTAACCTGCCTACTGGAATGGCAAACAGCATTTTATGCACTTAAGAAAACAGAGTCCAAATAAATTAGGGGACCTTTGAAAACTTGCGGAGGAAAGGAAATCCCATTCCCCCTCTGGCTCCCTTCTCATGCTCACATCCTTGCCATCTCATGCTTTCCTCACTCCTGCCTTGCTTCCCCATTTGTTCTTAGCTCCCACGTTTTGTCTTAGCTAGCCCCCCCTCCCCACTTAGCCTCTCTGCAATGCCTTCTGTTTCCCTCCCTCCTACCCTTCTGACTTCATTTTTTTCCTCACACCCCAGTCCTGTTGTTCCACTTCTTTCTCCAGTCACCAGCTGCCACTTTCCTCTCTCCTTATGCTCTCCTCTCCACTTCACAGTCCCCAGGGCCTCTTCCCTTTATCTTATGCCTAACTCCTGCTCAGAAATTGCTCTCCACATTTCTGGGTGATTTAACTCCATCTTTTTAGATTTTCCTGCAAAGCTTAGGTTTCCACTGGGTTCTCAAAAACCTACCACCTTAGCACTGGGTGGTTCTTTTGTTGTAACTTATTTTTATTCAAATGTTGAGCACCACTGACTTTAGAGATACTGTGTACTTTTAGTATTTTTTTTTACAGTGGAAATTATTAATTTTTATAACACCATTCCTGATCTTTTCAAAGGTAAGTTAAGCTACTATGACTTTCTCCAACCACTTTCTCTTATACACATAAGTCTGACCACAGAGCATTGTGGGGAGCAACACACAATCTAATCCAGCCCTGTCACTTGACCACAAAATCTGCTGTAGGAGTGCCATACCACTGATGACTTTCACTGCTGCTGAAGCTGCTTATTCTCTGGGTGTTATTCTATGTAACTGAGTAACACAGCTTTGAACATGCACTTTCCTCAAAGGTCCACAACATGTGCTTGACATTCACATCATTTTCATGCACCTACAGAGACAGATGACAGACCTGAACATCTTTGTAATGTCTAATGTTCATTAAGATAGATTTAGGTGGGTAGCCGTGCTGGTCTGAAGCAACAGAGTTTGAGTCCAGTGGCATCTTTAAGACCAACAAAGTTTAATTCTGGGTATAAGCTTTCATGTGTATCTGATGAAGTATGCATGTACATGAAAGATTAGACCTTGAAATAGACTGTATTGGTCTTAAATGTGCCACTGGACTCAAACTTTGTTCTACTGTTTGTTAAATGAGCTTACCTCTCAAAATTCAAAATACCTGGTGGGGTGATTATAGCTCTTTTTAAAAGTTCCCTTTTAACATAAATTAAAATATAACTAAAACTTTGTTAGTATAGGGAAAATAAAACAGTTTGAATTATTATAACTGATTTGGGCATAGAATAAAACAAATAGATGCACTTATATGAGAAAGAGAAAGATTTATATTGGAGTTCATCAGCAACCAACTCCATTGATATAATCCAAAACAGACTGGAAACCACCACTGTTTTATATCATACCTAATCTGTGGCTGTATTCCAATGAAGTGTTAAGGAAGTGGTTTATAAGGAGATCCCTCTATGAGTTTGAGAGGTGGCCACTTATAGGAATGGTCTGATTTGTGGCATGATCATGGTGGTAATCCCTTAGCTCACCTCACAACAGCAAGAAACTGCAGACAGTCATGAGTCTGAACATGTGTTTTGGGGAACAGGCCATGACTCAGTGATAGAGCACCTGCTTGGCATGCAGAAAACTCAGTCCCCAAAATCTCCTGCTGAAAGGACCAGATGATGAGAAAGACTTGAGACTCTGGAGACCTACTGATCTTGATGGACCAATGTTCTTACTTGCTATAAGGCAGCTTCACATATTCCATCTGTATGTGTACAATCACCACTCCTCCAAGAGCCACTTCTTTAACCAATATCTCAGCAGTTTCCCTGAATGCATTCATCGAACCTTCCTTCAGAGTTTCACACAGCTTGGTAATATATAAGTCTTGGAGATAAAAGGAATCATATTTCAGTGCAAATTACCTTCTCTTGATACTGACGCCGTGAGGAATCCAAAGACTGAATCAGGGCCGTGGCATGACCCACAAACATGGCATAGCAGGTGGCCCCCACAATCATGCTCAGCATGGTTATCCAGAGATCTGACATGCTGACAGGGGCTCTGGCTCCATAACCAATGCAAAGCATGTGGCTCATGGCTTTGAAGAGGGCATAGGAGTACTGCTTCCCCCAGGAATCATTCTGCAAGAAAGAAAGAAAAAAGTTCAGTCAGGTGAAAGTACAGAGGACCATTTAAAAAAAATTCTGTGTTTAGGAACGCAGCAGCTTGCTCATTTTCAATAGGCAGCCTCAAAATATATCTGTCCTAAAAGAACCACCCTATCAATTATCACTAAACTTTCCCAGTAACATCTTTTTGAGAAGCTGACAGCTCATGCAAACAAAACAGTGTTTCGCATCATGGATCCCTTCCTCAATAACTGCAGTCTTAATTTCATTCCAAAAGGAAAGGAAGGGTGGAAGAACGAAGAAAAACATTCCAGGGTATGAAATATATGAAGTGTTTTATATCTAGAAAGATGAGTAGACACAAGCTAGTATTTTAGAATCCCTTGACAGTGCTGATCACATGACAGGGGAAGACAATCCAAACTCCCTTCTCATTATGGTCTACAAATCCTGAAAACACAGAACCTTTGTGTGGCACTGTGTGTATATTTCCAACACTGTAAGAGGGATATACTCGGAGTGCTAGATACAGGAAGGAGGAGTTGGATAGTACATTGGAGTACACAATGGACAGCAACCCATTGCTTGGCAGATAAACATGCAGAGAGTCATGGACCCTTCAAAACAAAATTCCACTGGCCCTCATCATACCACTCATGTCCCACTCAATGTTCCCTCTAAGCTGCAGAGTCTTGTGAGCAAAAATTCTACTTTGTAAGCTACTGGCATTAAAGTTGTGAGCTACTGCATAAATTAGTATGCTCTGGGGTCATCCTTCCTGAGCTAAGACAAAAATGTGTGAGCTGGAGGGTAAAAATCTGTGAGCTAGCTCATGTTAACTCAGCTTAGAGGGAACACTTAGAGGGAACACCACATTGTATGAAAGCAAATTGGATGGCTTGCCTAAATTTCTGGTCTGCCAGGGTGATCAGTATTGTCCCCTATCACCAGTCCTTCAGCAGCCTTGCATGGATTCTCACAGTGAGTTGCCTGTATAGACTGTCAGGTACCTTAGATAACAGTGGACTGCTGTCACTTCCTCAATTCTTTGCGGCTCAAAGCAGACGATGACTAGAAATATATCAGCAATATGTCTGAAGGCTTGTCATCTGTTTTGTTAGAAGTTGTTTTACAAATATTTACATAAAAATAGGAGAAACTTGCTCCAAGAACTTTTTCCCAGCTGCAAAATGTTTATTTGGGTGATAATCCTGGAGGACGCATACTTTGCTTCTGGAAGATACAAAGGCTCTGGATTAAGGTCTCTGGAAGCAGGCCCAACACCCAGCTGGAGAGAAGTTATTGAGAAAGTCTCCATGGGACCAAGTCTTCTCCCAGAACTACAGATACAGACAGAAAGCTAAACTGCACAGGATACCAAACTTAGAGGGGTCCCCCCCACCAAGTACTCACATAGTTAAGTCACCAGCAAACATGCCAGGGAATCAGAGCCCATTCTTGGCATAAGCAGTTACTTGCAGAGCTGGATTTATCTGCCTTCTCATTTACTCATGTCCCTTTCCCATCCTAGGTGGAGCCTGGAGATCAGCCTCCAGGTGGAGCCTGGAGATCTCCCACTTTTACAACTCATCTCCAGCTGGCCGAGATCAGCTCCCCTGAAGAAAATGGATACTTTGAAGGGTGGACTTTATGGCATTGTACTATGCTAAAGATATCTGGATCTCTTTAGAAAAAGTCACTCTTCTTCACTTGTAAGAGATAGCACAGTCCCTGAAGAAGATTCCAGCTGAACAAAGAGGGGATGGGGGATAGAAGAAGGGTTGCATAGGTCAGGGCTTTGTCCTCAGACCAAAGACTCTGTTGTATGCAGAATTATTTAGAAGCCTTCACTGTCCCTGTACAATTGATCTCAACCTTTCTGCTGCCCTTTCCAGCTGAACAATAGGGAGCGGAGAGGTTAGGTCTGTGCTAGCAATGCAAGTGGGTACAAAATATTTTTCCCTTGGATAGACCAGTGATGTGTTTTCTCTGCTCAGAAAACCAAAATAAGAGAAATTAGGGTTGCCAAGTCCAATTCAAGAAATATCTGGGGACTTTGGGGGTGGAGCCAGGAGACATTGGGGGTGGAGCCAGTAGCATATGAACATATGATGCTGCCTTATACTGAATCAGACCTTTGGTCCATCAAAGTCAGTATTGTCTTCTCAGACTGGCAGCGGCTCTCCAGGGTCTCAAGCTGAGGTTTTTCACACCTATTTGCCTGGACCCTTTTTTGGAGATGCCAGGGATTGAACCTGGGACTTTCTGCTTCCCAAGCAGATGCTCTACCACTGAGCCACCGTCCTTCCCCAAGCATAATTGAACTCCAAAGGGAGTTCTGGCCATCACATTTAAAGGGACCTTTTAAATGCCTTCCCTCCATTGAAAATCATGAAGGATAAGGGCACCTTCTTTTGGGGTTCATAGAATTGGACCCCCTAGTCCAATGTTTTCATCTTTGGAGGATCTTTTGAGGAGAGGCATTGGATGCTATACTGCAAATTTGGTGTCTCTACCTCAAAAAACAGCCTCCCAGAACCCCAGATACCTGCAGATCAATTCTCCATTATACCCTATGGGAATCGGTCTCCACAGGGAATAATGGAGTGTCCACTGCTGATGGCCACCTCTGATGACCAAGGCACTCTCTCACATAATGTATTAAGAACAAGTACCAGATGGTTAAAAGTTATGTTAGAAATGGCAAAGGAGGTTTGGTTATGAAATTAATTCAAGGGTTTTGTTCTTTTTAATGGTGTACAGAGCATCCTTCCTAATTAGCCTTAGTTTAAGAAAGAATGCCCTTAAAACATTTCATCATTGACATCTTTCCCCAGCTAGACTGGCCAGGATATATAACGGATCCAGCAATCTTTGCTGGTTTCATGATGAATCTCAGACAAGTTCTGTGTATACATGGTAGAAGTAGGGAGACAGGCATGGTGGCACATCCTGGCTGCCGGGAAGGCTGAGGCCTGCAGATTGAGTGAGCTCAGGAGTTCTGGGCTGCAGCAGGGTATGCTGATCAGGTGTCTGCACTAAGTCTGGCATCAATATGGAATGCTGTGGGGAGCCATGGCCCAGCAGGTTGCCCAAGGAGGGGTAAACCAGCCCAGGTCAGTAGAAGTAGAGCTCTTTTTTTGTAGAAAAAGCCCAGCAGGAACTCATTTGCATTCTAGACCACACCCTGACACCAAGCCAGCTGGAACGTTCCTGTGCATTCCTGCCCAAAAAAAGCCCCAGGCAGAAGTTTATTAGGATAGAGAACTTTTGGGGAAGTTTAGTATAATGCTGTCACAAAGTGTATTGGTCCTAACAGTTTATGTACCCCAGAATTATTTTTGTCAAATTATACTATCCTGTATGAGAATAATTGTTTAGAAATCCTAAAAAAGTATATCCAAAGACTGATTACATAGTTAGACACGAGGACATAAAGAGCTCTTTCACATTGTTAAAGCAGCAATCAAGGATAATTTGTAATTAGTTTATGAAGTCTAAGCCTTAATTTAGATATTATCTTTAGCCAACTGTATGTAAACAGAGTGCACGGGGGATGTTAAGGGTCTGTTCTGCCTTCTGTTCTGTTCTGCTAGTCACAGAAGAATGCTGTCTTATACACAATAAGCTAAAATTGATTAACTTCCACTGAGAGCAAGAGGTACTAATTGGTCATGACTAAATTGTTCTTTAGGTTTCATTGTGAAGGAGAAGAAGATGAAGAAGGAGAAGACATGTTGTCCTTGGAAAGGACTAAATCAGTCATGCCTCTCTAAAAATGAGATTAAGGTTCTGATCATACATTATGATTTGGATGCTATGAAAGCCAGTTCTTATATGCATCACCAGATGTTTAATATTTCAGAAAATCAAAATGGGCCAGTTAATACAGTAGATTCATGGGGGACTGGTCCTTTAATGGCTACTTGCTTCAGTGAGTACAAAGAACCACCAAATTCAAAGCCAGCAAACCTTTGAATATCAGTGCTGAGAGGCAGCATCGGAGGAAGGTCTTGGCCCCTGTGCCCTGTTTGTTTGGTCCTCCATAAGCTTACCAGTTGCTTATTAATAGTCAGTAAAACCTGGTAATTGTTGCTAATGCCTGCTGGCACTCATCTGGCTGATGGGCAGAAGCAGACCAACAAAATGGGGGGGGGGGGTCCTATGTGCCATGTGATGATGTCATCATCCATAGAGTTTGGGGGCAACAGTGTTCCCCTGGTGAGATGTTGGTGCTTCTGAGTCATGCCAGAAGTGATGTCATCATGTAGTGATGAAGATCACTGCGCCCCACAGAAAGTACCCACTTCCCCCATCTCCTGCTGGACAACAGGGCAACTACAAGAAATAGCATGCTGGATCAGATGGACCACTGGTCTGATCCAGCAGACTCTACTTACATTCTTAAGAAGGGCCAAGCAGTTGTTACTCAATTTTTTTCAAACTTTCCATCTTAGAAGGTAATCCTTGGCCATCCTTAGTATTCAGCCTGACCTAATCATGGAGGACATCTGACCAGGACAGATGGCAATATTTTTTTATTCTTTTCAGGCTGAAAATGAATGATTGATGCACCACCAGAAGGGTGCAGGTGAGCATTCCTCATCCTCTGGCTTCATTCTCAAAACTCCCATTTTTGGAGAAAAAAGCAGCCATCAAATTAGGCAACCATCTGTTGTTTAATGGAGTTTTCAGCTTACTTGCATTTGATGAGGTTATTCCTAGGAGATTTCACTTGTCAAGCAAATCAGTTCTATTGCCACACAGCAGTTTTGTCCCTTAGGTAAGATTCATCATCACTCATCCATAACCCTCCCATTCAGATATAAACTGATATAGAAATTCTGAAGCTTGAAGGTTATTGCCAAAACAATGCCCTTCCTTTCCTCCCTTCCCAAACCTGGTTATGTGGGCTGGTTCTAACTGTCAGATTTATGGGGTGCAGGCTTGAGGAATTATTGCCCCCAAACAGATGCTTCTGTCTTTTAGCAAAACAGAAGGGGAAAGGGGGGGAGAGTGATAAAAAAGAAAATAATGAATTTTGTTTTCTTTGTATAGATAATTTGTTTATTGTCTCAATGGAGCATCTGAAACATTCACAGAGCAAAGTAACCCGATCCAAACTGAAAGGTCCTTAAAATGTAAAGGAGGAGGAGGAAGAGATTGGATTTATATCCTGCCCTTCACTTGGAGTCTCAGAGTGGTTTACAATCTCCTTTTCCTTCCCCGCTCCACAACATACACTCTATGAGGTAGGTGGTGCTGAGACAAAGAGCTGTTCGAGAGCATCACTCTGAGAGAACTGACTGGATTATTACTTACTCTGTGATTCTGTATTCTATTGACTGGATTATTACTTATTTTGCATATTAGGTCGCACCCCCTGATGTCACCATTGTTCCACACAGGGCTTTTTTTGTATAAAAAGTCCAGCAGGAAACTCATTTGCATATTAGGCCACACCCCCTGACACAAAGCCAGCTGGAACTGTGTTTCTGTGAGTTTCTGCTCAAAAAACCCCTGCTCTAGCCATGATACCGCAGTGGATCTTGAGTCAGTCCTCCCATCATGAGGCAATCTACAGGTTCTGAGCTTTGACTAAACTGATAGAAGTACTGTAATGAACCCTGTTTTCTGCATTAAAGCAGTGCATGGAGGGATAAAATATACTTCCCCAACTCTCCTTTGTTCAGCTTCTGGTCACTGTTCATAGTCTGCTTACTGCTTGACACCATTGTTTATAGGTTGCCAGATCCTCCCTGATGTGCAGGGGATTCTCTAGTTTCTGGTGCTCTCCTCCAGTACTAGCCAGCTGGCTGGTGGGGGAGAGTGACCACCCCAAATGCAACCTGTCCACCTCATCCAGAATTGATATAGGCACATAAGAAGAAGAAGAAGAAGAAACTGGATTTATACCCCACCCTTCACTCTGAATCTCAGAGCATCTTACTATCTCCTTTACCTTCCTCCCCAACAACAGACACCCTGTGAGGTAGGTGGATTTGAGAGAGCTCTCACAGAAGCTACCTTTCAAGAGCTATGCAAGAGCTATGGCTGACCCAAGGCCATTCCAGCAACTGCAAGTGGAGGAGTGGAGAATCAAACCCAGTTCTCCTAGATAAGTGTCCACTCACTTAACCACTACACCAAACTGGCTCTCATTGGTGATGTCTGGGGCGAGGGGAACATTCTGATTTTTGAGCAGAACTGAATGGTAGAATTAGCTTAAAACAATAGAGTTTTGCCCCAAAACCAGAGTGTCACCCCCTGATGTCACTGACATGCATATATCATTTCCAGGTGAAGTCACTGACATGCATATATCATTTCCAGGTGAAGTAGGTGTGTCGCGCTGGGGGCAGTCACTCTCCCAGAGTGTCCTAGTAAGTCCCCTGCCAGCTTGTTCTTCAGACCTGGCAACCCTAATTGTTTAACCCTAGTAACACAAAGAGCATATGTTTATGTCACCATGCCAGGTAATCAAATCTGTCTGGTTATATGACCAAATCACAAAGCCATTTCAAAGTGCAGATAATCATCCTGCCTATATTTCGAATGCCAAACTCTTTTGTAATTTCTTGCACCTGCAGTTCTAGAAGTTAGTGAACAGAGGCAGGTACTTTTTGCAGCTGATGAAAGCTTCTGAGGAAAGTTCTCTCCTTTGTCTCAGAATTATTGACCTACTTTCAGAATTTCCTGATAATTAGGGCATGGAGGACTACATCCAATAAACTTCAGCTTTAAGTGGTATGGAAGTATCCTAAAAAGAAAATCATTACCCTAAAGATGAGTCAGCCGATCGTCCCCAAGTGCATTTTTTCATACATAAAATTATTATATATAATACTGCTGACTCCATCTTTGTGGAAATGAACAATTAGTTTCCATTGAAGCCACTTTTGCTATTTATACAGAAGTCCAGCAGCATGTTAAAGACTAACAAAATTTATTACCATGCGTGTGTTCGTGAGTCAGAGCTCATTTCATCCAGATACATCTATAGGAGAACTAAATTGGTTTTGTTTCTACTGCCATTCTAAACATCTCCTCTCTCCCAACTTACCACTTCATGGAACTTTGAATAAAAGTATCTTTCCCATGGACTGGACACTCCATGAATCAAATAAGCTTTGATTTACAAAACCTCATGCTGGAATAAATGTTGTTTATTCTACACTATTATGTTTATTCCATAGCAATACTTTTTTACAGGAGCTATGTTCTGCCCCATATAAAGCTGAAGTATTCGAGGTTCTTCAACATAACAGGCCCGCATACATACAAATAAAATTGTTATCCATACTTTGTAATATTCAGATTAAAGTCCCCTGAAGATCTTAATTCTCTAAACCAGGGGTGTCAAATATGCAGCCTGGGGGCCGAATCAGGCCCTCAGAAGGCTCCTATCAGGCCCCCAAGCAACTGGCTGTCATCTGCTTCCTTCTCCCTCTCTCTTGCATCTTTCTGCATAACAGCTTGCTTTGCAAGGCTTGCTCAATTGCACAGGAACTACAGAGCAAAGCCTCTATTTTCTCCATTAGCTGAGTCTCCTCCCTTGGGGAGGAAGGGAGAGCAGGCTTTGCCAGGCTCTTTCAATTGCACAGCAGAGCTACTCAGCCAAGCTTCTCTTCCTTCAATTGGCTGAGGCTCCTCCCCCTCCTGGTCCCCTGGGGAAGAAAAGAAAGAAAGAGCCAGAGCTTCCTCTGCCCAGCTTCCTGGATTCCAGGGGAGAAATACAAAGTACCTTTAAGACCAATGTGTGCTAATGTTTTAAGCATTTTTATTTTAAGGTGTTTTTTTTTAAAAAAATCTTTAATTGTTTGTCTGTATAAAGTTTATTACTCTGCTACCTACTCTTAAATAGGTACATGCATGGCATGCCTGACATGGCTCAGTCCAACAAGGTCTCATTTATGTCAGATCCGGCCCTAGTAACAAATGAGTTTGACATCCTTGCTCTAACCCTGAGAAGCTGAATGCATTTTTTGCCTCCGTCTTCACTGTGGAAGATGAGAAGTGTTTGCCCGCTCCAGAACCACTAATTTTGGAAGGGGTGTTGAAAGACCTGAGTCAGATTGAGGTGACAAGAGAGGAGATCCTACAACTGATTGATGAATTAAAAACTAATGTCACCAGGTCCAGATGGCATACATCCAAGAGTTCTGAAAGAACTCAAAGTTGAACTTGTGGATATCCTGACAAAAATATGTAATCTTTCATTGATATCTGCCTCTGCTCCTGAGGACTGGAAGGTAGCAAACGTCGCCCCCATCTTTAAAGGGTTCCAGAGGAGATCTGGGAAATTATAGGCCAGTCAGTCTGACTTCAATACTGGGAAAGTTGGTAGAAACGATTATCAAGGACAGAATGAGTAGGCACATTGATGAACACGTGTTATTGAGGAAGACTCAGCATGGATTCTGTAAGGGAAGATCTTGCCTCACTAACCTGTTACAGTTCTTTGAGGGGGTGAACAACATGTGGACAAAGGGGACCCAAAATGTTGTTTACCTTGACTTACAGAAAGCTTTTGATAAAGTTTCTCATCAAAGGCTCTTTAGTAAGCTCGAGAGTCATGGAGTAAAAGGACTGGTCCTCTTGTGGATCAAAAACTGGCTGAGTAATAGGAAGCAGAGAGTGAGTATAAATGGGCAGTCTTCGCAATGGAGGACGGTAAGCAGTGGGGTGCCGCAGGGCTCGGTACTGGGTCCCATGCTCTTTAACTTGTTCATAAATGGTTTAGAGTTGGGAGTGAGCAGTGAAGTGGCCAAGTTTGCGGATGACACTAAATTGTTCAGGGTCGTGAGAACCAGAGAGGATTGTGAGGAACTCCAAAGGGATCTGTTGAGACTGGGTGAGTGGGTGTCAATGTGGCAGATGAGATTCAATGTGGCCAAGTGCAAAGTAATGCACATTGGGGCCAAGAATCCCAGCTACAAATACAAGTTGATGGGTTGTGAACTGGCAGAGACTGACCAAGAGAGAGATCTTGGGGTCGTTGTAGATAACTCACTGAAAATGTCAAGACAGTGTGTGATTGCAATAAAAAAGGCCAACACTATGCTGGGAATTAGTAGGAAAAGAATTGAAAACAAATCAGCCAGTATCATAATGCCCCTGTATAAATTGATAGTGCGGTCTCATTTGGAGTACTGTGTGCAATTCTGGTCACCGCACCTCAAAAAGAATATTATAGCATTGGAAAAAGTCCAGAAAAAGGCAACTAGAATGATTAAAGGTTTGGAACACTTTCCCTATGAAGAAAGGTTAAAACGCTTGGGGCTCTTTAGCTTGGAGAAATGTTGACTGCGGGGTGACATGGTAGAGGTTTACAAGATTATGCATGGGATGGAGAAAGCAGAGAAAGAAGTACTTTTCTCCCTTTCTCACAATACAAGAACTCATGCGCATTCAATGAAATTGCTGAGCAGTCAAGTTAAAACAGATAAAAGAAAGTACTTCTTCACCCAAAGGGTGATTAACATGTGGAATTCACTGCCACAGGAGGTGGCAGCAGCTACAAGCATAGCCAGCTTTAAGAGGGGATTGGATAAAAATATGGAGCAGAGGTCCATCAGTGGCTATTAGCCACAGTGTGTGTGTGTGTGTGTGTGTATTGGCCACTGTGTGATACAGAGTGTTGGACTGGATGGGCCATTGGCCTGATCCAACATGGCTTCTCTTATGTTCTTAAACCTTGGAGACTAAGGTTCAAATCCCCATTCTACCAAGGAAGCTGAATAGATGACCTTGGGCCAGTCACACAATCTTGGCCTAACCTAGTTCACAGGGATATTATTGTGTTAAAATAAAGGAAAGGAAAACAGTGTAGCTATGCTAGGTATCCTTTGTGAGGAAGGCAGGGCATAAATGAAAAATAAATAAATAATAAGACTATCATCTCCCCAGATATTCTTCTCTTGGGTTAGAGGTATTTATTCCCCTTTCATTTGTTTTTGTTTTTGTTTTACTTTGCCCTGTACAAAGATTAGAAGTGTGACATACTTAACTAGCTGGAAGCAAAACGATTATACAACAGGCTGCTGCTACAGTCAAGCAAAGATTTTAACTGGTAACAACAGTGATCTGATAACAAAATAAAAGCAGATGATACCCAAGTTTTATATAGTAACAAGTCTTGGAGACAGCTGGAGGAGTGAAGTGACATAAACCTGACTGGCTACTCCCCAACAGATTTCCTTTGCAAGGAGTTCAAACAGAACCTCCCAGGGTAATAGCTGTTACTCATATTTTTTTTAAAAAAACCACATTAGGGATGGTCTTTAGAAGCTGAAGCATGCCTTTTACAGTAAATCACATTTTGCAGAGAACCTGACCTGAAACTATGCCATCTATTTTGTGCAAACCACAGGGTATGGAACACCTCTGTGCCAAAAGAATCTTTTACAGCAATTTACTACATTATTGTGGAAAGCACCTCAATTCAACTTATCTAAGCTAGAAGTAGAGAAATACATAAACACTTGGGTAATTTTAAGCTCCTCTTCCGATGTCCTTTTGAATGTCCTGAGATGTGCTCAAATGCTCTTCTGAAACCGTGGGCCCATTCCTGCTTTACAGTTTAATTTCAACAGGGCACAACGGACGGAACAGAAGCGCAAATTAATTTCCATGTTGATGCAATGTTGTCAAAGACTCACACAGGGCTCTGGCCAATAGTGAAAACAAGTCTAAGAGTTTTTAACATTTCTCAAGACTGTTTTTGCCTAATCCACAAGTTAGCACATTTTTGGTGGATATACTGCCAACCATATATTTCCCTGTGAAGGCGATCAATGATGCTGCAGTGAAAGTACAAAATTTAATGCCTGTAATCTCTGAGTGACTGAAACAACACTATGCTACTAATAGCTTTACCCTATGAACCAGTGGCCAAATTCGTATGAGTTCAGGATGAAGTTTAACTACTGCATTAGTATTAGACAATGTAATGGTAGTGCAGCAATGTGAGCCAGGAAAGCTACATCAAGAACAACCACCCTCTGATTATTTATAACAGAGCGGAAACTTTTTGCATGACTCATGAATGAATACAGAGCAGAGCTTTACTTGAAAGGCTTTCAGCCACTGTGGAATCAGGTATTTGGACTTAATTCTAAGTGCATTGTAAGGGGCAGAAACTTTTTTTATATAATGGCATTGCTTCATCAATTGCATTAATCTAAGCCACATAATACACCACTTTAACTATGTCATGACCTGGAGAGCCCTGGCTAGCCTTATCTCATCAGATCTTGGAAGCTAAGGAGAGTCAGCTCTTACTAGTATTTGGATGGGAGACCTCCAAGGAATACCAGGATCATGACATGAAGGTTGAAAATGACAAACCACCTCTGAATGTCTCTTGAAAACCTCATGGGGTCACCATAAATCACCTATGATTTGACAGCACTGTTGACCAACTATGCCTATCAGTAGAAATTATGCGTAAGCTTTCTTCAAATATTTGTATTTCAGGATCAGGATTGATGAAGAGATATACTTCTGTCTTGTGAGCCTCTCTGGCATTCAATATTTGGAAGGAGGTAGTGATTTCAATGAAACACAAAGCTTCATGAAGCATGGAACTTCTAAGCATGGAATTTAAAGTGGCTTCTACAAGCTGCTTAATGTGTCTGAACCCACATGGCTTCAGTATGTGTGCAACTACTGGATTTGACAGGTTTGACTGCATGGGTCTTTCTCACCTGAGTGTTGCATAGCCAAAATGGGAGGGACAGTGACCAGATGGGAAAGAGTAATGCAACTGGCCTGATGTATTTGGTTCTGATATTCAAGTGCTATCTGCAGCTTCATGCCAATCCACCATGGAAACTGGCTTCCACACTACTGTTGGTCCACATGAAGGGAATCTGGGCCCCAGCTTATCAAGTGGTTACATTCACATTCTGGTTAAGTGCTTCTCTAGTATGTTTTAGCCATTTATACATTTCAGATTTCACTTTCACTCACACCCACACACACCAGTTATTCACAGAAACAGCTGTTCTGTTAATCAATCAATCATTTTATTTATATCCCGCCCTCCCCGCCGAAGGAGGCTCAGGGCGGCTAACATCAAATCAAATACAGTAAATTATACAATAAATATTTAAAAGCAATAACTAGTTTAACAGTTTAATTAAGGGTTTGTAGATTCTTTCGGGATCAAGTGCCGTGTTCTACTGGAGAAAGTTTTCCTTCCAGATGTTTCGTTCTCCGCTGCGGAGAACATCCTCAGTGGCGTTGCAGCCGGAGCAGGCGCTCAGACCTTCTTGGCTGCTGTGCATTGAGTGGGGCCAGGGCTGCTGGAGAGCTGCTATTTGTAGGCTGGAGGGGGTGTGATGAAAGGGCAATAGTTTAATTAAGATTCTAAAATTAACATTCTGGTGCTATTCCAACAGATGGTGAAAGTCACTTAGGCATGTCCCTCTATCTTTTTAATCGGTGAAGGCCATCCCAAAGAGGATGGTCTTGCAGGCCCTGCGAAACTGTTCAACGTCCCGCAGGGCCCTCACTTCTTCTGGGAGCTGGTTCCATAGGTGTGGAGCTACAATAGAGAAGGCCCGCATGCGAGTGCTCTGTAGTTTTGCCTCCTTCGGCCCTGGGATGGTCAGTTGGTTCTTCCCTGCTGACCTCAGTGCTCTTTGGGGTTCATATGGGGAAAGACGATCCCTTAGGTAGGCAGGTCCTCGGCCATATAGGGCTTTAAATGTTACTGGTATAACAGCAATGCCACTAGACCAGGGGTGGCTAAACTGGCTTAGGAGCCATGTGAAGCACTTTTGCACATATTATGTGACTCTTGAAGCTCCCACCACCCTGTCAGCTGGTTTGGAGAAGGCATTTCTCTCTTTAAATCATTTCTTCAAGCTAAGCCAGCCAGCAGCTTGAAGAATGCTTTTAAAGTTGCTTCTTTTAAAGTTGTTTCTTCTTCCTTCCTTCCTTCCTTCCTTCCTTCCTTCCTTCCTTCCTTCCTTCCTTCCTTCCTTCCTTCCTTCCTTCCTTCCTTCCTTCCTTCCTTCCCTTCCTTCCTTCCTTCCTTCCTTCCTTCATCTGATGTCCATGTTTTGCAGCTCTCAAACATCTGACGTTTATTCTGAGTGGCTCTTACATTAAGCAGGACTACCTCTGCACTACCTATGCAGAAATGCTTAGCAATCATCTCAGACAACATTATGAGCAGCAGAATGAAAAATCTACCTATACCTGAGCATTAAGCTGCAGTGTTCTGATTACAAAATGATCTACAAAATTACCCTGCAGAGCAAATATAGAACCCACCTGCTGAAAGCTTCTTAAAGGAAACTACACTGACAGTTCTAAAAATATAAAGATGCAAATGTTGTAATTCAGTTCAGCCATTTACAGGTAGTAGGAAAAAACAAACAAACAGGAGTTCTTCAAACACTAAAGTGGGGAACGGAAACATTTATTCAAGGGATGTTCTTCAAGATGATGTGATATTCTAAACATAGTGATTGCTCTTCTCTGGTGGATGGACAGAAAATGTGTGTTAATTCTTCTGACTGCCTACTAAATTCCAGAAACAATTCCAAGATTGTTTTTATGGAATTTGACTCAGATCCAGTACACTTCAAGGGGCTTATTCAAACTGTTGGGGTAATCAGTTCAAAGTTGTTTTCCAGCCTGGGAACTCTTTCCTCAATAAGGCTACTCATAGTTTAAACTCTGCTATCTTCTAGAAGTTCTTGACAACCAAATTACAAAAGCAAGACTCATACCTCATTGTCAAAAGCAAGATTCATAATTAATACAGCATAAGCAGCATAAAAAAGAATACCTCTTTTGATCAACTGCAGCTATCAAGTAAAAATACTACAGTACATCATAAGAGTCCTAAATCCAATTCTGGAGCTTAATGCTCCTTTCAGAGAATCAGTGGGAAATAAACAAATTATGGTGCAAGGACAATCTTCTAATTTAAAGCTGCTGCTAATGAGCAATAAGAACTACATGGTGGACTTGCATCAAGGTGAGAGAGCTTGCAAAAGTTCAAAATGCAAGCTACACCTTAGGGAACCTAGTTCCATCCATTACCCAATGCACCCAGGATGCTCACACATGTGATTCTACCAGTGCTGATTATTCCTTTCAAGAAGAACTAAAAAGTCATCTATTTGTGGGAAAGAATGTATTATTAAAATTACAAGCCATGAATCATTAAAATCACAAGCAATGTATCATCCCCAACTGCATTGTTTGACTATGCAGAATATAAACACACATTCTTTATTAGAAAATAATTAAGAATTGAAAATTGCTTATACTTTATTCATTAGCACATCTCAGTATTTCTTTTGCTGTTTGTATACTTAAATTAGAATCAGTTATATGGCTGATGCCACAAACAACAGCAGAGAAAGGAAGTCGGCCTTCTCATCCCCTCACTTCATCTTGATTGTATACATTCCAATATCTGACATAGAAATACAGAACTGAATGCATGGTGATGGCCAATAGCAAAATCAAAGGCAATTTCATTGGTGATAGCCAAGAATTTTTTAAAAAATAAGTATTCTCATGAGCCTCTAGAAATCAGAAATATTGACATTAATTATGAGCTACTTCAGATGCTACAGTAGCAGACTTTTGGCTGGTTCATTCAGCTGTTCGGGGCTATTTAAGCCTTTGGCTTTGCTTTCTTCCTCAAAGCAGTGGGTTGGAATAGATGACTCTGGAGGTCACTTCCAACTCTATGATTCTATGATCCCTGCTCCCTTTCTCCCAACTGCAATGCGCCATGGACAGAAGAAAGGGAGAAAGGAAGTTATTTCCTGGGTGATTCCCCCATTTCTCCTGGCCTTGGTGAGCTGTGGCCAGGAGAATGGTAGAAAGTAGAGTGTCTTCCAAGGTGGTCCCTGTCCCCTTTCTCCATGGCTGTGGCGAGCCATAGCCTCAAACTGCCTGTTTTAAGTTTGTTCCCATCCCTACTCCTAAATACTAGTTCCAATGCAGATACATTGCTCTGCCATGGCTACAAGAATCTGTCATTCAATTCTTTCCAATTTAATTTTGTCATATTCTACCCAATTTTTATTGAGTGTGTGGGGCTTCTTGGTGCCTAGATACACACTCATATACATCTGCTCACAGGAAAAAAAAATATGGAGTTGAATGCAGACCAAACATAGAAAAGTTGATAGGAAAAATTATCAAACTGACTGAAACAGTTGCATTTTACCAATGACACTCCTGTGTGACCCCCTTAATCAACATTTTGGAAGCCTCAGAAAGCTCCTGGAGGACAGAAAAGGTAGAAAAAATTACATTGGTGGGTATTAAAACATTAATATCCCGTATTTCCAGAGGTGGATCAGTGGTGTAACTTGCTGTTAAGTCACAGCTGACTTATGGTAACCACATAAAGTTTTCAAGGCAAGAGGTGGTTTGCCATTGCCTACCTCTGTATCATGACCCTGGACTTCCTTGCTGATCTCCCGTACAAATAATAATAATAATAATAATAATAATAATAAGTTTTTATTTATATCCCGCCCTCCAGTTTGGTGTAGTGGTTAAGTGTGCAGACTCTTATCTGGGAGAACCGGGTTTGATTCCCCACTCCTCCACTTGCACCTGCTAGCATGGCCTTGGGTCAGCCATAGCCCTGGCAGAGGTTGTCCTTGAAAGGGCAGCTGCTGTGAGAGCCCTCTCCAGCCCCACCCACCTCACAGGGTGTCTGTTGTGGGGGAGGAAGGTAAAGGAGATTGTGAGCCGCTCTGAGACTCTTCGGAGTGGAGGGCGGGATATAAATCCAATATCTTCTTCTTCTTCTTCTTCTTCTCCCCGCCGAGGCAGGCTCAGGGCGGCTCACAAGACATGGTGTGTACCATGATTATAATAATACAATTCATATAATAAAATGCAATTAATAAATATGGTTAAAAACAGTTACATAAACATTTAAAAACCACAATAAATTAGGGGTGCTACATTACAGTAATATATATATCCAGATGGCCAGATGTCACTTTCAGGGTTCCACCTTATAGGCTTGTTGAAAGAGGAAAGTTTTACAAGCCCTGTGGAACTGGTTAAAGTCCTGCAGGGCTTGCACTTCCTCCGGCAGCTGATTCCACCAGTGGGGAGCCATTATTGAGAAGGCCTGCTCCCTCGTTGCTTTCAGTTTGGCCTCCCTTGGTCCAGGGATTTTTAGGAGATTTTGGGAACTAGATCTCAGTGCTCTCTGGGGAACATATGGAGAGAGGTGGTCCCTAAGGTAGGCAGGTCCTCGGCCATATAGGGCTTTAAAGGTAATAACCAGCACCTTGTAGCAAACTCGGAACACAATTGGAAGCCAGTGCAGCTCCCTCAGCCCAGGCTGCACGTGTTCCCACCGAGGTAGTCCCACTAACATCCTGGCCGCTGCATTCTGCACTAGCTGCAGTTTCTGAGTTCGGCACAGGGGCAGCCCCATGTAGAGGGCATTACAGTAGTCTAATCTCGAGGTGACCATTGCATGGATCACTGTTGCTAGGTCGCTACGTTCCAGGAAGGGGGCCAACTGCCTCGCCCTTCTGAGATGGAGGAAGGCAGATTTAGCAGTGGCTGCTATCTGTGCCTCCATTGTCAAGGAAGGCTCCAGTAGCACTCCCAGGCTCTTGACCCTGGTATCACTGGTATCAGTGACGCACTGTCAAAGGCTGGTAGGGAGCTATCCCCTCCCAGCTCGCCACGACCTATGCAAAGGATCTCTGTCTTCGCTGGGTTCAGCTTCAACCCAATCAGCTTAATCCAGCCTGCCATGGCTTGCAACGCCCGGTCCAGATTTATAGGGGCATTGGCAGTCCGGCCACCCATCAATAGATAGAGCTGGGTGTCATCAGTGTACTGATGGCAACCCAGCCCAGGTCTCCAGGCGATCTGGGCAAGGGGGCGCATAAAGATATTAAACAACATCGGAGAGAGAACTGTCCCTTGAGGCACCCCACAATTAAGTAGGTATCTCTGGGACAGCTCTCCTTCAACCGCCACCCTTTGTCCCCAACCTTCAAGGAAGGAGGAAAGCCACTGTAAGGCTAGCCCCCGAATTCCTGCGTTGGCGAGGCAGCGGGTCAGCAGCCGATGATCGACCATATCGAACACAGCTGACAGGTCTAACAACAGCAATACCGCCGAGCCGCCTCAATCCAGATGTCGCCGGAGGTCATCCATGAGGGCGACCAACACTGTCTCCACCCCGTGGCCCAGGCGGAAGCCGTACTGGTATGGATCCAAGGTGGAAGCGTCATCCAAGAAGCCCTGTAACTGCAATGCCATAGCTCTCTCAATAATTTTGCCCCAAAAAGGCAAGTTTGAGACCGGCTGACAATGAGCCAATTCGGCCGGATCTGATGTAACCTTTTTCAGGAGAGGGCAGGTCACTGCCTCCTTCAGGGGCGTTGGAAAGAAGCCCTCCGAAAGAGATCTATTTATGATGTCCCGTATAGGACATCTTAGCTCCTCCCGGCAGGCCTTGATTAACCAGGAGGGGCATGGGTCCAGATCACACGTAGTTGGGCATGCAGTGACAAGGATTCTGTCAACTTCCTCCAAGCTGAGTGGGTCGAAGCAGTCCAGGATCAAACTAGAAGACATGCACGGAGCCTCGAGTTCACTCACTGTATCCAATATGGCAGGGCAGTCATGGCAGAGTGACTGGACCTTGTCTGCAAAAATTTCACAAAAGCCTCGCAGCCTATTTCCAATTCCTTAACATTTGGCTTGCCTTGTGGCAATGTAGTAAAATTCCGAATTATCCTAAATAATTGTGCCGGGCGCGAATTTGCAGACGCAATCTTGGCCACAAAGTATGGGTTTTTTTGCGGCCTTGACTGCCATCTCATAGGACCTCATAAGCTCCCTATAAGATGTTCTAGTCACTTCGTCATGGGTGCGTCGACATTGCCTCTCTAGCCGTCTGAGACCTTGTTCCAGCTGGCGTAACTCCGGGGTATACCACGGAACCAGCTTACTCCGGGGCCGTAGAGGGCGTCAAGGTGCGATCTCGTCAATGGCCCTAGATAGCTGGCTATTCCAGGTCTCAACCAGGCCATTGAGGGAATCGCCAGAGGGCCAGGGGTCCCGCAGGGCCGTTTGGAACCGTTCTGGGTCCATCTGGCTCCGCGGGCGAGCCATAATAGGCTCATTGCCTAAACAGGTTTGGGGTGGCATATCTACATGAGCCCTAAGGGTGAGGTGGTCCGACCATGTCACCACTTCAGTGGTTATATCGTCCACCATAACCCCGGCTGCAAAGATCAGGTCTAACATGTGTCCGGCCTGATGAGTGGGGTCTGTGACAAATTGAGAGAGTCCTAGTGTCACCATGGATGACACTAGGTCTGTCGCCTGACTAGAGGCCGGGTCATCAGCATGGACGTTGAAGTCACCCAGGATCACCAGCCTTGGGTGCTCCAGTGCCCAGCCTGTCACCGCTTCGAGTAGGGACGGTAAGGCACTGGCTGGTGCATTAGGCTTACAGTATACCAGCCAGATTGCCAAATAATAGTCAGAGCTGATGCTGCTTTACCTTCTGAGATCTGACAAAATTGGGCTAGCCTGGCCCTTTCAGGTAAGGTTCAATGTGGCTTTTAAATTATAGTTTAAAACAATTCCATAAAATAACAAACCAGCCAACCAGATCGTAATATAATCCCCCCTTTTCAAAATGTTACCAATGCATGTTATCAATGACCCTTCTGTGTCGTCAATGTTTTGGACACCTCATCAACATTTTGGACCCTTCATCAACATTTTGGACACCTCAGAAGGTTGCTGGAGAAAGGGAGAGGTAGGAAAAATCACACAGAGACACTTTTAATGTATTTTAGATTTTTTAAAAATGATCAAGTTGCCCTACTCTGACTAGTCCATAGAGTTACCAGACCCCAGAGGAAGTAGAGGATCCCCCAATTTCGCAGGTTGATGCCCACCCTCAACAGCTACCACCCGGTGTGACGTCTCCAAGTATGATGACCTCACACAGAAGTGATATCATCCTGCTGGGGATGTTGCACAGCGATGCTCTGGTATTTTGGGAAAAAAACTTTATGGTAAACATACTTTTTGCCCCAAATACCAGAATGCTGGTGTGCAACATTCCCAGTGTGATGACATCACTTCTACATGATATTGTCATGCTGGGGAAGTTGCACATGCCAATGTCATCTTGCCCTCCCACTCACTGAAAGCTCCTTCCCATCCCTTGCTGGTGAGAAGATAGAACCTGACAACCCTACCAGATTAGACCGATCCTGCTAGATCTTGGAAGCCAAGCAGAATCAGTCATGGTTAGTACTTGTATGGGAGACCATCAAGGAGGTCCAGGCAATGGCAAAAATACCTCTGAATTTCTCTTGCTTTGAAAGCCCTATGGAGTCACGACCCACACAAAAAAAGTTCTGATATTATTGTTACTCACTGTGGTTGCTTGGGGGATGGGGGGTCACAGAAATAATTTAAAATTAATGAATAACTACAATACACAGTTTCATTTCCCTTACAGTATGACATATTGACTTTAATAACCTATTTAAAATGATACTGTTCTAATCCAGCTCCTGACAGAATGAATGCATCTGCACACCCAAATATAATATCCTGTCCTAAAATTTAAGAAACAATTCAATATAGCAAAGTTACTGAAAATCAGGGCTTTGTTTGTAGAAAATGCCCAGCAGGAACTAATTTGCATATTAGGCCACACCCCCTGACAGCACCATTGTTTCACGCACGGCTTTTTAATAGAAAAACCTAGCAGGAATTCATTTGCATATTAGACCACACCTCCTGACTCCAAGCCAGTCGGAACTGCCAGGAACGCAGTTCCGGTTGGCTTGGTGTCAGGGGTTGTGGCCTAATATGCAAATGAGTTCTTGCTGGGCTTTTTCTACAAAAAAGGCTCTGCTGAAAATAATCAAATTATTTCAAGGAGACTTCTGTACGCAGGTGGTATGGTAAACTGAATTCTTACATTAAAAATCCCACGTGTTAGTTTAAGTAGTCATACTTCATGCAAAGTAGCTATTCTACCATACATTTCTTTACAGGTGGCTAAGCAGTAATTTGTAAACGAAGAGAGATACCAATTACTATGCTTATCTCATACTTTTGAGATTTGCATGGAAATATCACAGGCTATACCTCTTCATTTCATAGTCTTTAAGCTGTATGTTTGATAACCCTGTTACAAGGAAAAGGAAAGGTCCCCTGTGCAAGCACCAGTTGTTTCCGACTTTGGGGTGCTTTCACAACGTTTTCACGGCAGACTTTTTACGGGGTGGTTTGCCATTGCCTTCCCCAGTCTTTTACACTCCCCCTGCCAGCAAGCTGGGTACTCATTTTACCGACCTCGGAAGGATGGAAGGCTGAGTCAACCTTGGGCTGGCTACCTGAATCCAGCTTCCGTCACAATCGAACTCAGATCATGAGCAGAGAGTTCAGATCACAGTACTGCAGTACTGCTGCTTTACCACTCTACGCCACGGGGCCTCTACCCCTGCTTTAAACCCTACACTTTATGATATTTTCGTGTGGCAATCTGTTAACTGAGGTTTTACTTCATGCTTCTGAAGAACTGGCCTCTAGCCTACAAATGCTTATTCTGCAATAAATATGTTAGGCTTTAAAATGCCAAAAATCAATTTTGGGGGAGTTAAGAATATGATTTTTTTTCCCTTTAAAGGTCACATAACATGATAATGCATTCTTTTCCTCTTTCACACACAAAAGCTTGCGCTCACTAATTAACACGCTGGCAGGGACACCTGCCCAAGAGATAAAATAAAAAATGACATTTTACTCGTACAACTCTTTGAAAATGGGAAATTTTTATGTTTCTTGATTGAAATCTAGAACACAAAGGCTACTTCATAACAGAATCTAGAAAACTCACAGAAAATGAATCATACCACACCAGAATCACCAACATGGGGTCAAAATCGCAGGGCCCCTGGTCACCCATGACTAAGTTGTGTGATTTACTTTTATATAATCTTTGGATTGGATCTCATCACACACTTATCCAATGGATAGTGAAGACTTCTGTTTTATTTAGCATTCCTTCAGTGATCCTGCTTTCCCGCCCTGTTTTAATTGTTGTTATGTATGTGTGTATTTTATTGCTGTATGTGCACTTTAGATTGGTTTTAAGTGTCTTAATGTTTGTTTTTTGTTAAAATTTCATACTTTAATATGTGGTTTTTATTGTGTACATTTTTAATTTGTGAGCCAGAGGGAAGAAAGGTGAGATATAAATTTTGTAAATGAATAAATAAATAAGCAATACATATGGGTGATAAGAGCTGGGGGCCAAAAAGTAATCTTTGTTGGGGACCAAGGTGGCTCTTGGCAGCCCCTGAACACCACAAGTTAAGGAAGGAAACAGAGTTAGATTTCCTTCACACATCAAAACAAAAATCTTGTCCAATCCAAAAATGGAATCACTGAGGTAATTCTACTCTCCACTACAATGATTCCCCTGAATGCACTTCTTTACCTTCCCTCTCCCTTTTACAATCACCCCAACTAGTTCCTTATACAAAAGTTCAGGTAGTGATAGCACTGTCCTGTTCTGACCTCTGTGACATGAACCTGGGAGAATTTATACCATTCTAAAGGTACAGCAGATGGTTTTCCATCCCATTAATTTTATATTCAGTGTTGACCTCAATGATATATCTTCATGATCTAAGATCAGACATACTTCCTATACATTCACTACTTTATCTAGTTTTAAAATCTCTGAACTAGAAATAATCTCTCATCAAATGTCAGAAAGGCTTTTTAGCTTATACAATTCCACCTGCAAGTCACATTCAATATTTCTTGCTGAAGTCATCTAAAGAAGAACCAATGATTGTGAAAGACAGGGACAACGTGGCTCATCTCAAATAACTGTCCTGACGTCTGTAGTTGACCTCAAAAGAAAAGTTGCTGCCTCTGAAACAATTATGTTACGCACTGCCAGACTTTTTTTGAGCAGGAACACACAGGAATGCAGTTCTGGCTGGCTTGGCCAGGGCTCTGGCTCAAAAAAAGCAGTGGGAAGGCACTAGGCAGTCACATGCTCCCAGACCATGTGTTCCATCCTTTCTGCCACCTCCAGTCTCCAACAGGCTTGCAAAGAGAGCAAGAGACACAGAGCCACCCATGAGCACCCCTCCCTTTCTGTTCTATCAGCATCACTATAGCATACCATTTCCAACAAAATCTGAGCTATACTTCTTAGTTACAACTCTTAAAGTTTTCATATTGGATTGTAAGCCTCCCATTACAGTTGAATAAACTTTGGACACACGTAATATCATCAACAGCAAATTTGTGAGCTTAGAAAATAATTTATGATATTTTGGAGGTGGTCACAGAAATAGACAAAAGGAACTAACTGTGAATTGAACAATACCAATGAATGCGTGTTCAGTGATTTGCTACCAAATTGTGAACTTTTTTACTAAGAAACCTTTTCTGGAAATTAAGTCCCTGTGGTTTCAAAGAAACCTACTTCTGCATGTGTGTACAGCTGAAGCAATACACTCCTGGTAGTCAGAAGCTCCAAAGAAGATTCTGCTGTGTTTGCTTTTACTGTCTCTTCTTTGACTCTTTACAGAACACAATACAAAATCTGCTTCTTTTACTCTGACTAGCTGATTCAACAGTGCTTTTGTTCCTTTGGTTTGACTCCTGTTCCTTTTCAGCAATTCAGTGGGAAATAAGTGCTTTGAATTTCCAGTACATGTGGAGAAGATTCCTCACAGCAGAACACAGACCGCATAGAGATTGTCAAGACATGGCAGTCAGCAACTCTGTGACCTACTTTTATTAGAGTAATTACATTTTTGAAGATGTGTCACTATTTTGTCACGAAAGCTGCGCTGTGAGGTGTCAGCAAACATGCCACTTATCGTTAAAGATGTTTCGAGATGTCTATAGTCACTTAGCTGCTGGGAGACTGACAGCATCACAGAATGGGCTCAGGGAACAACAGACCAACACAGTAAACAATGGAACAAGCTCAAGCAGAATTGATGCTTTCTCATGAAAAAAAATACCAAATATCAAATATAGGCTAAGAATGTTGCTAAAAGATGGCCTTATCATAGTCCAAGCAAATCAGTACGATATGACATGTTGTTATTATTATGAATATTGTTTATGACAAAAAGCTGTTTTGAAATGTTTAAAAATGATACCAGCAGCAATTAAGTATCTTGGAAGCAGTACTTAAATATTAGCCTTCTACTGGGCTCAGCTCCAAAACTACTTTAAAGTGTCTGCCTCAAAAATGGAACACTTTCACCACATGTTGGATCAGGCCAATGGCCCATCCAGTCCAACACTCTGTGTCACACAGTGGCCACCCCCCTCCCCAGTGCCATCTAGAGGTCCACCAATGGGGCTAAAAATCCTTCCACTGTGCCCCTCCCAAGCACCAGAATACAGAGCATCACTGCTCCAGACAGAGAGTTCCACCGATAAGGTGTGGCTAATAGCCATTGATGGACCTCTGCTCCATATGCTTATCCATTCCCCTCTTGAAGCTATCTGTGCTTGTAACCCAGGCTAACAATCCTGTCAGATCTTGGAAGCTAAGCAGGGTTGGCCTTGGCTAGTACTTGGAAGGGTGATACTCCAAGGAATAACATGGTCATGATGCAGGGGCAGGAAATAGCAAATTTGTCAAAAAACTGACAAATTACTGAACAATTTCATTTTAGCCTATTGATAAGTTAGTGTTTTAAAAGTAAAACTGGGTCTTAATTAAAAATTATCTGGCCTCCACCATCCCATAGCCACCTACTGCACATTTTTAATTGAAAAAAAAATCTTTTTATGAAGATAAGGCTATGTTTTCATTATTGTACAAAATTTAAGGCAAAAAAGATATTCTCTTTTAAAAATAATCACATACTGCAGATAATAAAACAGTAAAAAATATTCAAAATTATGCATAAAATAATCATTATGAGAACAAAATGTAATTTCTATAACATAAGACTTGTATTTGCCTTTTACTTTATCTTTTTTTTTTTTGGGGGGGGGGAGGTTGCTGACAAAAGAAGTTATTAACAAACTCTTTTTTCCCCAACAGACTGATGCACTTTATCCGCAAGTATTTTTTCTTGTCCTCTTCTTCTAGTCAAAAACCAATTATCTCCCTTGCTCAATGAAAACATCACCAAAAAGTATGCGCAACATTTATATAAAGATACTACATCACAACATAAATGCTAATTCCAGTAAATACAAAAGGTACTCAATAACAAAGTAATGTTGCAGGTCTATGCTTAATATTGAAAATAATAGGAAAAAAAATACTGGCAATAAACTATGTGCGTGAATATAAAGTTTCCAAATGTGCATAAAAATGAGTTCCCAATTTCAGTAGTTATACTTTTATACTTATACTTTATAGTTATACTTATATATAGCCCTGAGCCTGCTAGCCGCCCTGAGCCTGCTTCGGCGGGGAGTGCAGGGTATAAATAAGAAATTATTATTATTATTATTATTATTATTATTATTATTATTATTATTATTATTATTATTACTTCCCGTTTTGATCAAGTATTTTTATCAAGAGATGCACAACATATAAACAACTCAAAGTTTTTTACATTAGAATTTTCTTGGCTTTGAATCCAGCACTAATGTTTTTGATTTTTAATGCTTCTTTTCATGGAACCAAACAGCCTCTATAACATTCATGGCACAATGGTTGCATTCTTTCACCAGACTAAAGGCCACTGACTGGACTCAAACTTTCCTCCCTTTAAAACAAGATTGACTGTGCTAAAATATTAATCATCCCACACTCAGACTGGGCGTTTCAGCATGACTGTTCATTAAATACTTGCAGATGACCTCCAACGGCAACTGGATCGAGGCGGTGTAGCAGTGCTGATGTTATTAGATCTGTCGGCTGCATTTGATACGGTCGACCATCGGCTACTGATCCACCGCCTCGCCGACATTGGGGTTAAGGGGTCTGCTTTACAATGGCTCTCCTCTTTCCTCATGGGTCGGGGACAAAGGGTGGCGATCGGGGGTGAACGATCCCAGAGGCGCACACTAGATTGTGGGGTGCCTCAGGGAGCAGTCCTCTCCCCGATGTTATTTAACATCTATATGCGCCCCCTTGCCCAGATTGCCAGGAGGTTTGGGCTGGGCTGCCACCAATATGCGGATGACACCCAGCTCTATCTGCTAATGGACGGCCGGCCCGCCTCCCCCCCGGAAGACCTGGATCGGGCGTTACAGGCTATCGCAACGTGGCTTAGACTGAGTGGGCTGAAGCTGAATCCGGCAAAGACAGAGGTTCTCTGTGTGGGTCGCGGCACTCCAGGGGGGGAAATATCCCTCCCGACCTTCGATGGTGTGCAGCTAAAGGCGGCGCAGCAGGTGAAGAGTCTGGGTGTTTTACTGGAGCCTTCATTATCAATGGAGGCCCAGATAACAGCCACTGCCAAGTCAGCTTTCTTCCATCTGAGGCGGGCAAAGCAGTTGGCCCCTTTCCTGGAGCGTCGGGACCTAGCAACGGTGATCCATGCGACGGTCACCTCACGATTGGACTACTGTAACGCCCTCTACATGGGGCTGCCTCTGTGCCGGACCCGGAAGTTACAGCTAGTGCAGAACGCGGCGGCCAGGCTGTTACTTGGTCTCCCAAGATGGGAACATGTGCGGCCGGGGCTACGCGAACTGCACTGGCTACCGATTGTATACCGGGTCCAGTACAAAGTGCTGGTTATCACCTTTAAAGCCCTATATGGCCGAGGACCAGCCTACCTGAAGGACCGTCTCTCCCCGTATGAACCCCAGAGAGCACTGAGGTCAGTAGGAAAGAACAGACTGACTACCCCTGGGCCAAGACAAATTAAATTACAGAATACTCGCTCTCGGGCCTTTTCGGCCGCAGCCCCACATCTCTGGAACCAACTCCCAGAGGAGGTGCGGGCCCTGCGGAACCTTGATCAGTTCCGCAGGGCCTGCAAGACCACCCTTTTTAAATTAGCTTATGAATAACTGAAAATCCGCCATCAGCATCAACTAGAAGAATGTCAAGGATAGCGTCATAAAATGTTTTAGTTAATTGTTTTAATTCAGGCTTTTAAGGTTAGTTTAATGTTAATTTAATGTTTTTAATGTAACTGTTTTACTGTTGGTGCACCATTGGTCACCGTATTGTTAGCCGCCCTGAGCCTGCTTCGGCGGGGGAGGGCGGGGTACAAATAAAATTTATTATTATTATTATTATTATTATTATTATCTTCAAGGATCTTAGGCTACAGACCTTTTTTCATTATTTTGTTCATTGCTGGGAGATTATGAAAAATTGTCATATGGACATAACAGAATGCTTCTGATACATTTTTAAAAAGCTGTGTATTGCTCATTGTTTATTTCTGATGGCCGTTAAATTTTGCAAGAATACTATGAAAACATCTGCAAATTGCTTCCCTATTGACAGTCCACGACTGCAGTCACTGTCAGGTATGATTCTAACAGCATGAGAGCCTGAACCGCAAATGTTCTGACTGGTGCAGACAGCTGTCTAACAGCTTCTGATGGCTACAGACAGAACTTGAGACAGCCAGCTCTCTCTGCTTTCCTTTTGCCTTTAAGGGCTACTAGATTTCTTTTTTTCCCCTTCATTTTCAGGGCTCCACCTTCCAGTGCTCGCTCAAATTCTTGTTTTTCAGCCCTCTGCCTACTATGTCTTGTTTCCACTAGCTGCCCTGATTCTCAGGCAGTCTTTTTGCCACCACACATCTCTCTCGTTATTTAAGCCAATAAAAATTATCTTTACTTGTTATACTTCTTGCAAAGTCCCCTTTTTCTCCAGCACATTTTAACTCAAACTCTAGCTTTTCTCTGTGCTTCTTTTTTGCAAGTGTCCTCTAACAACTCTTTCATCAGCTACTGATTCTACTCTGCCATCTTGCATTAGTCTGCCCGGTACTTGGCTCCCTGCCATTTGCTTTCCTTAACTCTTGGGATCTCTTCTAGCTTGGCTTTCCAGCAGTTTCTGTCCTTACAATCCTTTGCAAAAGCTCCACTCTTCTGTTGTTCATAGAATCATAGAGTTGGAAGTGACCTCTGGGGTCATCGAGTCCAACCTCCTGCACAATGCAGGAAACTCACAAACACCTCCCCCTAAATTCACAGGATCTTCTTCGCTGTCAGATGGCCATCTAGCCTCTGTTTAAAAATCTCCAAGGAAGGAGAGCCCACCACCTCTGGAGGAAGCCTGTTCCACTGAGGAATCGCTCTAACAGTCAGGAAGTTCTTCCTAATGTTGAGCCGGAAACACTTTTGATTTAATTTCAACTCATTGGTTCTGGTCCTACCTTCCACGGCCACAGAAAACAATTCCACACCATCCTCTGTATGACATCCCTTCAAGTACTTGAAGATGGAGATCATATCACCTCTCAGCTGCCTCCTGTCCAGGCTAAACATCCCCAGCTCCTTCAACCTTTCCTCATAAGACTTGGTCTCCAGACCCCTCACCATCTTCATCACCCTCCTCTGGACCCGTTCCAGCTTGTTTATATCCTTTTTAAAAATGTGGTGCCCAAAACTGAACACAATACTCCAGGTGAGGTCTTACCAGAGCAGAGTAAAGCGATACCATCACATCACGTGATCTGGACACTATACTTCTGTTGATACAGCCCAAAATTGCATTTGCCTTTATAGCCACCGCATCACACTGTTGACTCGTGTTCAGCGCATGATCCACTAAGACCCCTAGATCCTTTTCGCACATACTACTGCTAAGACAAGTCTCCCCCATCCTATAACCATGCATGGGATTTTTCCTACCTAAATGCAGAACTTTACATTTATCCTTGTTAAAATTCATTTTATTGATTTTAGCCCAGTTTTCCAGCCTGTCAAGGTCATCCTGTATCCTGTTTCTGTCTTCTTCTGTGTTTGCAACCCCTCCCAATTTAGTATCATCTGCAAATTTAATAAGCATTCCCTCTATTTCCTCATCCAAATCATTAATAAAGATGTTGAACAAAACAGTTCCCAGGACAGATCCTTGAGGCACTCCACCTGTCACTCCTCTCCAAGAGGATGAAGAACCATTCACAAGCACTCTTTGGGTGAGATCTGTCAACCAGTGACAGATCCACCTAATGGTAACAGGATCCAAACCACATTTTACCAACTTGTCAACAAGGATAGTGTGGGAATCATGCACCTAAAAGGCTGCTTGATTCCCAGGTCCCACAAAAGCCACAGACAGGGACGAGGGTGAGACCATGTGTCTGGCATACCAGCCCGGAGCGCCTATGTTCCCCATTGTGTCTGAAAAGTCATAAGGGCACAGGAATCTCACATCTGTGTTCACCCACATTCTCACTTCCTTATGCTGACCCATGCAGTATTGACAAATTGATGACTGTATTGAATCCTGTAAACAAGCATAGATATAGTCTCCTTCCATTGAACAGATGTTTCCTGTTATTTGTTTAAGTGCTATATACTAAGGAAAAATGTAGCTTCAAGACAGGATGTATAAATAAAGTGAAGGTTGGCTGAAGAAGTCAGACTTCTCTGCTTCCTCAAGATACATGTGTCGACTGATCATTCCTTCAAGTGACGCCCCGAAGCAGGGACCATTCAGGTCCGAAGCAGGACAGCTCACCGAAGCAAGGACAGCTTCTGCTTTCAGGTATTGCCTGGCACAGCCCAGTAGCTCAGCTCCTACTTATGAAACGCATGGCATAGGCCTCGAAGTGCACACTCCATTGTTATCAAGCGACCCTTTTTATTTGGTAAGTATGGGTGGACAGTTCTCTCAGGCTGAGCAGAAACATTTAGGTGAGTTAAAGTTTTTGATCCAAATGTCCAGCGGATCCGTGACTTCTGGCCAACTTAAGACTCTGTTACAAGAAATCAGTAAGCAATGCTCCTGGTACCCAGAGGGAGGTTCTCTTAAACTTCAGGACTGGGAGAAGATAGGGAAGACCTTTCACACAGAGCCCCGAGCTTCTATTAAACTTCTGCATCAATGCAGGTATGCAGTAGAGAAATTTATGCCCGTTTCTAACCCAAGCCAGCTCTCCAAAGATTGTCCCCTAAAAGGCACTGGTGTCCAACTGCTTGGTTCCCAGGTCCCACAAAAACCACAGACAGGGATGAGGGTGAGATCATGTGTCTGGTATACTAGCCTGGAGCGCCTATGTTCCCCATTGTGTCTGAAAAGTCAAAAGGGCACAAACATCTCACATCTGTGTTCACCCACATTCTCACTTCCTTATGCTGACCCATGCAGTATTGACAAATTGATGACTGTATTGAATCCTGTAAACAAGCATAGATATAATCTGCTTTCATTGAACAGATGTTTCCTGTTATTTGTTTAAGCGCTATGTACTAAGGAAAAATGTAGCTTCAAGACAGGATGTATAAATAAAGTGAAGGTTGGCTGAAGAAGTCAGACCTCTCTGCTTCCTCAAGATACATGTGTCGACTGATCATTCCTTCAGGATAGTATGTGGAACTTTATCAAAAGCCTTACTGAAATCAAGATAAATGATTTTTACAGCATTCTCCTGATCCAGCAAGGTAGTCACTTTCTCAAAAAAAGAGATCAGGTTAGTCTGACATGACTTGTTCTTGAGAAAACCATGCTGGCTCTTAGTAATCACATCCATTCTTTCTAAATGTTCCAGGACTGACTGTTTGATGATTTGTTCTAAAACTTTTCCAGGTATAGAATCAAGCTGACAGGTCGGTAGTTACCTGGATCATCTTTTTTCCCCTTCTTGAAGATGGGGACAACATTCGCCTGCCTCCAATCTTCCAGCACCTCTCCTGATCTCCAAGAATTCTCAAAAATAATAGCCAGAGGCTCAGAGATTACATCTGCAAGCTCTTTTAGAACCCTTGGATGCAATTCTTCTGGCCCTGAGGACTTCGTTTCATTTAAAGAAACTAGGTGTTTATATACTACCCTATGCTGATCTTATGTTGGAACTTCATACCCTCCTTATATGTTCTGTTTTTGCCATGCTAAGCACCGTTTCCCTCAGAAGAGAAGACTGAGGAAAAGTAGGAATTGAGCAGTTCCGCCCTCTCTTCATTACCTGTTACAATTTCACTTTCTTGTTCTTGCAATGGGCCTACCATGTCCTTGCTATTATTCTTACTCTGAACATAAGAAAAGAACCCTTTTTTGTTGTTTTTAACATCTTTGGCCAGTCTAAGCTCATACTGAGCTTTAGCTTTCCTAACTTTTTCTCTACAAGCACTGGTGATTTGTTTATATTCATCCTTGGTTATAAGGCCCTCCTTCCAGTTCCTAAAAAGAGTCTTTTTTATTTCTCAAGTCTTTAGAGAGCTGTTTATGGAGCCACTTCAGCTTCTTTAGGCTTTTTCCATTTTTGTCTGTTGTCTGTACTGTTATCACTGTACTGTTGACAGCTGTAGCACTGCTATAGTTACAGTGTCTATGAATACTTCATGATATAGCAGCAACCCACCCAATACTTGCCAGATGCTTCCACCATTACAAAATACTTAGTACACTGCAATATAGATATTACAATATGTTCTAAAAGATGTAGGCAAAAGGTATCGACATTGAGCTAGAAATAACAATATAAATCCTTGAACAGAAAAGTTGAAAAGCTTGATTAGAACATATCACTAGCAGATGCACAAATTCTATACTGCTTGACATTTGACCATCAAAACTGTCAACATTAATTTCTAAATTTGGTATCACTGAGAGCCAGTACTGTGTCCTGTCAGACTAGGATCTGGGAGGCTGGGTTCAAATCCCCACTCTTCCATAGAGCTCACTGGGTTACCTTGAGTCAGTCACCTTTTCTCAGCTTTACTTGGTTCACAGGGTTATGAGATAAAACGGATGGGGAGAGCTGCTCTGATTTTCTTGTAGGAAAGACAGGATAAAGACACAGATAGTGGCAATGCAGTAATTGCTGCATCAAGTTTACTACTTGTTATTATGCAACAGTGGGATCACTGGAGACTAGAGTGGAAACTTTTGTGAGGTTTACCCTCTTCCAGTCCTTCAGAAGAGCCATGAACAGGAAGAGGATATTATTTAAATTAGTGTTGCAATTATTTCTATAGAAACTATTTATAAAAAGTTTATAATCTTCCTCAGGTGCCAATATTACAAAGTGTTACAGAGGTGTGTGTTTTCAAAAGCACAATAGGGTGGGGACAATCTGGCAATTTTTGTGATGATTTTTATATTCAAAGGGATATAACCCAGTTTTTGCTTTGTCATTCAAATGAGCCTCTTGGATATCACAGAAACATACCAGCCTTTGGACTCTGGAAAACAGAAAGCTTGAATTCACTATTTGGTGATCCTGGTTAATCCTAATATAAGGGTATTACACTACTGTTTACAGCTGAAAAAGCCCGCTTCCAAGTGTATTGTTCTCTATTATTTCAATACTTGAAACTAGCTTACTGAGCTATGAAATTATACCTATGAGACAACACTTCTTGAAATACATTGGAGTCTTTGTGTGTGTTTATTTCTAAGTAGAGATCTTTAATATCTGCAGCTGTATTTTATTATATAGCCAGCTCATTAATTATCTTCTGGTCCCTTCTTGTTTGTCTGTTTTCTGAATTACAAGACAACCTTTAAAAGTACTTCACTAACAAGCTTTCTATAGTTGAGAACAACAGAATATATTCTTTTTCTTTTGGTTTAGAGCTAACGAAGTAATAAACATTTTAGAAAAACTTTTGAAAAAACACAATGAAAAATGAACAATACTTACAACCATACCATTTAGCGACACCCAGCAGTCTTGTGGGAAGTCCTGCAGTAATGGTACCAAGAACTGAAGGCAGCCATCCCAGTGGCAAAGTAGCAGCATCATTCCGATTAAGTTGAAGATTCTCACCACAGCACTTGCTAAATCATACGTCATGTGGAAAATCTGTTAATAAAAATTGCACACATTATAATTGGACCATAACACACACACACAAATTTAACTGTGGCACATAAAAGAGGAGTGATCTATCTAGCACTTCAAGTGTAGTCATTTTCAAACTATGATCAGGTCTTCAAATGCTTATTAAGAATTTTTCTAGAAGTAATGATTGGGACTTTCTAGAAATAAAGGTGTTGGTTCTAGCCTATGCTCCCAGCTCAAATGGGCAGATCATAAGATCCCTCTTCCAGAGCTTTCTGTAACTCTCAAGGGCCAATGTCCTCCTTACACATTTCAGTGTGGAAAGGGTTCCCTGAATGGAGGGCATCTGAAAGTCATACAACATGGTTGAATGAGTGAGTCAACTAGTTTGATTTGAAAGTACAAAATAAAATATCAGCAACACTCAAAATAATTGAGAATGAAATTTCAGTAGGTTTTCTTTCCCTCCCATATTCTCCTTATGTGGATTGTATTCTCAGTAAGTCTCTCACAGTCTTGCCTCACAATTTTTAATAAGGATCAACAACCGGTTGTATGGGTGCCCTGTGATTTGAGAGAATGTACTGAGTCAGTCCACCAGAGCACTGAACCCTCAAAAAACAAGGACAGCTCCCAAACATAATCATAAATCTTGCTGAGTTGACCAAATGTTTTCGCAATGCTAATCTCAAACTTCAGGGTTTTTTTTTGCACTTTCTCCACATCTGGGGAAGAAACTGTGGTCACCCTTCTCCCCAACCACATTAATAAAGTTTCTTACAAGTATTGCTGCTAAAATTTGAACCTGTTTTTGTTTTGTCTATATCTAGGTATGATGTATAAAGTTTAAAAAGCTGTAAAAGACCTAAATCCAAACAGGAAATCCAGTCCGAACGATAATTGTCTTCCAAAGTATGCATGGAAATTAAAAGAAACAACCCTCCATTCTTGTATATCACAAAGAACCACAATACTTGAAGTGATGCAAAATCATGACAAATCATCCACGGAGGAAATTCTGTAACTGATTGTTCTAATAAAAAAAAGCAGAAACAGGCTCTACTCTAATCAAATATAATTACAGCAGTACCATAGTGGTCTCAAAATATCTTGCAATTACTCTGTCCTATGAATTAAACATTAATCTTACCACTTTAAAGTTATTAAGAGACAGCTAAGCAATGTTTAAATATCATTGTTAGTGTGATTATTATAGTATATCATTCCTGTTTAAAGATCACAGTTTCTAAGAGCACAGTTCATCCATCTAAACAAGCTAGAAGTATATGTGTGCTTCCTTTGAACACTGCTGCTTTTCAGCCCCATAAGAATCTTGTCAAATGGACTACTAAAAGCTACAGGGCTCTTTTTCTGGGGAAACATCATGGAACAGTATTCCAGAACCTCTTCATGGAAATAAAATTATATTAAAAATGTTTAAAAGTCCATGATGGGCACCAGTGTGTTTCTCATTCATTTCCCTCTTGAGAGTTCTGGCACCTCTTTTTTGGGGTGGGGGGTGGGGAAGCCCTGGACAGATATATTGCTTAGAATACAGGCACAGATCCCTAGCATCTGCATTATACTTCACTTATTCCTTTCCCTTAAACAAGGTAAGGAAACCAAATTCCGTCTGGGGAAAAAGTGAAGAAGGGACAGCCATAGCTGTTCAATTGTGCATCTGGGGATACTCAGAATTATACCTTTTTGACACTAATAGTCATTCCATTTTGCATATGGAAACATGAGAAAATTATTTGACCAAGACTGCCCATAATTGAGTAGGAACTTGAAATGAGATTCAAGTCCTGACATTTATCTGACATTGCATACTTACTCTCAGGAATATGAGTCAAATTTAAAAAAAGAAAAGAAAAAGAAGCTGCAAGACTTGAGTCACAATTGTCTGAAATGATTTTGTTAGGTGAGCTGTGGATCAATTTAGAGAGTAAAGAGCTTCTTTTCTCAAAAGTAAGTACTGCTTAGGTTATTTAAAAGTATTTATAAATGTTGCACACTTATTTTTAAAACCGCTTATTCAAATGTTTTACAACATCACCTTAGATAGAGACATAAATGACAAACTGCTATAATTAAAATTCTGTTAAGAACGATACCTCATGGGTAGCCTAAATATACATTTGTTTGTTTGTTTTTAAATCCATGTTAGGACATTTGTCAAAATCTTTATTTTTGAAATGGGAGGGGGGCTGCTTTCACCTCACCAGAAATGCTATAAAATTTACCCTGATTCTAGAAGCATTGTTTTTGGTATTTTAGAATAATCTGGATTGCCAGCAGAGTAAATTGTGATATATATATTATATTAAATATATATATTTTTACTAGTTTCTCTGGTTACACATGACTTATCCTTTGCTTGCTTACTTAAAACATTGAGGAAGTGCACCACACCAAGAAGAGAAGATTTTCTCCTATTCTATAATTGTATTAACCTTGATGTTCTCTCTGCACTGTATCTCATTTATCCTTAAATAAAGTTCAACTATGAGCATTTATCAAATTAATTTTGAAGTTGGAACATACACAGTTTACTTCACTTTTTACATCCTTCAGAAGATTTGTAACTCATTTAGCCATTGTTAATATAAATTTGTGTACTGATAACACAGCAGGAAGACTAATCTTGTATACATGATTGAATCTACAATCTCTTTCATATAATCTCTTTAAACCAATTTTGGCTTCTAAAGGCAATTTAAAATAATAATAATAATAATAATAATAATAATAATAATAATAATAATAATAATAATAATAATAATTCACACACCTAAAGAGTAAAGTGCAACTCCACCCCTACATCAACACATATTTTGAGAAATGTGGTTTAAAGCATAATTGATTTCAGGAAGACAACATTTTATCTTTGTGCAGGTGTAGAAAAAGCCAAGCAGGAACTCATTTGCATATTAGGCCACACCTCTGACACCAAGCCAGCTGGAACTGTGTCCCTGTGCATTCCTGCTCATAAAAAGTCCTGTCTTTGTGCATATGAAACCTTGACCCCACCCCCCACCAAAAAAATCACACGTGTTAAATGTGTTAAATAGCCTGCATGAAGGGACTGGAATGTGATCTTCTAGTGATGCCACAATATACTTCTGAGCATTAGTACTACAGCTTTCAAAAGACTACCAAGATGCAGTCATACATAACATGTAATCAGGGTTTTTTGGGTTGAAAAAGTCCAGCAGGAACTCATTTACATATTAGGCCACACCCCTTGACACCAAGCTAGCTGGAACGTTGCATTCCTGCTTTGAAAAAAACCCTGCATGTAATGTTTTATCAATATGCATGTGCATAACTAATATTGGGGGAGGGGACACAAAGGCAGTGAATGAAATAAGACATGACAGATAACAGTAGATTTCCCCACATCCAGGCCTTTCTTGTGGAAAAAGAGGTGCCAGAACTCTCAAGAGAGAAATGAAGGAAAAACACAAGAATGTCCCTTATGAACTTTTAAACATTTTGTGAGAATTTCGTTTCCACAAAGATTTTCTGGAACTCTGTTCCACTCCATTCTTGCAGAAAAAAGCCCTGCTCACACTGGTGAATCCACTGAAGCTGGAATCAAGATTAAGCTCCTCGGTAGGAAGAGTTGACTGTACTTTCACCTGAAGAAATGTGACTGGAGGACAGCCACATCTGCAAATGGAGAGAGGTAACTTCTCTCTAACTTGTACTGATGGAAGGTACCTAAGTGTTTACTTAGGTATACAAGAAAACAAACGAATCAGACAATTTACAGCAGATTTATTTAGACTCTTGAAATATTTTCTAGCTAAATGACCAGAGATCATAATTGTGGGATTCTGGCTGGAAAGCATTTCCCACAGATTTTTCCTAACATGAGCAATTAAAAAATGTTATTTGTGACTGTACTGGCATTAAAAAAATAAAAAAAATGACTGGCAGTTGACTACACATATGCCAATTTTATGCTTTTAACAAATATTGGTTTAATTGCAGTGCAGTTGCAAGCATATATACTCAGAAGTAAATTCCATTGTGTTCAATGGTGCTTTCTTTCTGCTAAGTGTGTTAAGAGATAATTTCAGTGGATTTACAGTACAATCACATGCAGAACCATGTAAACCAGCTGGTTTCAGTGGATTTAAACTGAAGTAATTGAGCTATGAATTGTAAGTGATAATGTTGTTACCACTGGAATTCTCTCATGGGGAGCGGCTTCTACTCAAGAATGTTTTGGGTTTTTTTTTTTTTAAAAAAACCCTGAATCTGCTATTAATAAAGTAACTGGCTGATGCTGTTTAACATAGTTTGTAGGGTTAAAAAAAGAAAACTAGAAGTGCACACCTAAGTAGAATTACACTCTTCTGGAGACACTGATTTCAATAGACTTAGAAGAGTGTAACTCTGTTTAGGACTGCATTGTAAGACATTAATTATTACCTTCTAAGGCACAGAGTGAAATTGCTTTGAAAATGAGACATAGAACAGTTTGGATTTGTAGTCTTTTTGACAAGAATAGTTCCCTAAAGCCATGTTTAGGCATCTATATATAATTGGCCTGATTTTTAAAGGTGCTCAGAACCTGCAGGTCTGACTTTGAGTTAAATAGGATTTGTGGCTGGTGAGTGTCTCCTGAAAAGCAAGATAGTTATATTTAAATATCTATAAATGGGCTATGGAGATTTGAGCTTAAATTGTTTGGGCTCTGACTGTTGTCTTGACTAGGGATGGGCATGAACTGACATCATGAATTTTGTCTGGTACATGGTTCACAAAGTGACGTTTGCGAACTGAAGAACTGCCATGAATCGCCACAGATTTTTATAAAGTTTGTGGGCATTTGTGAAGTTTCATAAAAAAAACAGCTGTTTGGTTTAAATAGCTAAATTGCATTTATCATTGTCCTAACTTTTGAGTCATTATAAATTAGCTTTATTCTTGTGGAAAAAGAGGTGCCAGACTTAATCCAAATTTGTCCAAAAATATATTTAGTCATCACTATCAGCTCTATCATAATAATATTTCTTGCCCTTATGATTTAAATGGCTTGAAGCCATTTAAACCACTCCTTTTTGCTCCCTGAAGCTTTTCACAGGTAGCAGAAAGCTCAAACAGCTGTTGCTCAGTTGTTTGGAAATCCTTCCTTTCTACTTCCCACAGAGAGTTAAATGGCTGATGAGCCTATACAAATCGGTTTGGTTCGTGAACCAACCTCCCAGTTTGTATGGGTCCGTGGTTCAGCCACAAACCATGAACTGAACCACAAAAATGTGATACATGCCTATCCCTAATCTTGAGAATTCCCTTTCATAAGAAGAGACTTGGCTTTCTTTCTTTCCCAGCTAGGAATATCCTTACACATGCTTGGCACTAAAGTTATATTGTTTATTTGCATAAATTGTAGTTGTATGTTTCCAAGACTGCTATAGTTCTACATTTTTGCCTTTTTCTGTCAGCTCTCATTCAGACTGGTTTTCATGATTTAAAATCTTTACCAGAGTGCATTACAAACAGAGACTTTTATATTGCATAACTAAATGCAATTATTTGGAAGTCAGACCTGTTAATTTCAATGGAACTTATTTCCATGTAATTATGCATAGGATTGTGATGATAAGAGAGAGATTACACAAATGGAAATCATAAGGGCAAGAAATATTATTATGATAGAGCTGATAGAGAAGACGAGATATTTATAGACAAATTTGGATTAGGTCCTACTGCTATAAATTGGATAAAGCTTTAATTTATAATGACTCAAAAGTCAGGAACATGATTAATGCAAACCTATCCAAAGAATATGAATTAGATTAAGGAAGCTGACAACATACTGATTGCCATTCCTTTGGTTTGCCCAGCCCTTGGCAATACGCAACTGAACATATCAAAATCTAAAGAGCCAGTTTGGTGTAGTGGTTAAGTGTGCGGACTCTTATCTAGGAGAACCGGGTTTGATTCCCCACTCCTCCACTTGCACCTGCTAGCATGGCCTTGGGTCAGCCATAGCTCTAGCAGAGGTTGTCCTTGAAAGGGCAGCTGCTGTGAGAGCCCTCTCCAGCCCCACCCACCTCACAGGGTGTCTGTTGTGGGGGAGGAAGGTAAAGGAGATTGTGAGACACTCTGAGACTCTTTGGAGTGGAGGGCGGGATATATATCCAATATCTTCTGCTTAATTTATTTCTGAATTTTTATAAAGTGTTCAACTGCATGCATAGTTTCTCATTAGAGATTCTGGTAAATTCTTACTGCCTGGGCTCAGAATATGAGCTTCAGTGGTTTGTAAATGCCACCCTCCAGTCTGACCACTGAGCAGGAACCCTGTGAAATTTTGTCCTCAAAGTGGGTACATTTCCCAGAGTGCCCTGGAAAGACCTCTAATGCAAGGGAAGGAAGCAGGGAGAGACCTTCTGCCCACCTACTGGACAGCAACCAACTCCAACACCATCCAAGGCAGTGGCCACTGTCACCAAATGGTAAGTGGAGCTCAGGGAACTCACCAACTATTCTCATCCAAGCTATCACTCATCATGACTCCTCACCCTTCCAAACTAATCAGTAGACTCCTGGTAATCTTCAATGATATCATTTCCTAGTTCCAGCTGTGGTAGGTGGTTTCTTTAATGAAGTGAAACAGGAGGATGCAGAATGGCATATATATACATCATGGCCACAGTACTTGGGTGCCTGAAGTTAACCTTAAAGAACAAAAACTCTTACTGTATATGGCTGATTGCCATAATAATTCCCAGAACAGGAGAGAGTGAGTTGCCGCTTGCTTCATTCCTCCCATTCACTTCTTTGAATTGGCCATAAAGGGCCTCATGGCTTCAGTAAACCCATATTTGGCCACCACTGTTCTTTACTACAATTGTCATATTGAATTGGCTTGAAGTAGTTAGCTTACTAAAGCACTGCTATCCAATCTCTTTTGCAAGTGTGATGCAAAGTATGTCACCCTAGTATGTACTACATTACATAAGCAGCTCTACTCTCCCCTTGGTGCCTTGATATGATTTTATACCTAACCTACTGAGCTGGGGAGCAAACAGCAACAAGATTTGGCCATGGGAGAGAAAAATCCAGCTTTAACTGTCCAGGTTACAGCCAGGACAACAGGCTTGTGCTCCAGTGCCCCATGCTTGCTTGAGTTGTGGCACACATGCTAAAGGCTGGCTACTAAAGCCTATTAAAGTTCAAACAAAAGAAACCTCTTAAGTAGATTTAGACATTACAGGCTGAATTGTGGATAGGCCACATGTCAACTTAGTATCTGCTGTTGACAATTCTCAGTAAGGGATCACTGGCAAACCGTTGGCCTGATTCACTGTTGAAGACAAGAGGAGTTTTCTCAGTGACATTGCCAAATGAAGCTGGTCCTATTGCCTTACATAGTGTGCACCACTCTGAAGTATGTAAAATGGAAGGTGTGGCTGCATCAGATTGTGTGCACACTATGTAAGGCAATGAGTCAAAATGTTCAGGATACCTGGAGGAATGAATTGTGTGCTTAAATCTTAATGTGCATAGCTAATTTTCAACATACTACTTGGAAGTCAGTAATTATGCAAAACGCCCCCCCAAACCCCCAACAACACCCAAACATTTATAACCTAGTCATGTTTGTGATTCAAAGTTGCCAACAAACCTAGAATGTGTGAACTCACTTAAACTAACCCTGGAGGAAATATGCCAAAGACTTAACAAAGGGCACACTATTTTTAACCAAAAGTGTATCTGAAAAGCATGAGCTGTGGACAACCTGCTTATTGTGACCTTTTAAATGTGGTATTTTCTAAAATCAAGAAATATGACATTTAATTTTATAGAGCTAGCCTCATTTCTTCCACTTCAAGACATGTAACAAAAATAAAGACCATGCTTGTGAATTACAACCCTCTTATACATGTACATGCTCTCTCTCTCTTCTTGCTCACTCTTTTTCTTTCTTCCACAATGTACACACATACACCCACCATGAAAGAGAAAACAAACTGACCGTTTGTACAAAACTTGAACACCCACAGCACCAGCAGGTCCACTAAGACAAACAAATACATTTGAAGCAATTATGGATTGGGGCTATATTACTGAAATGCATTGCTGAGTTTTCCATGTGGATTACAGTATAGACTACACTACATGTAGATGTAGTAAACATATGGTACATACTCTCCTTATTCTGAATGGCATTCCATTGGGGCAAGAGCATAAGCTACACATTTAACAGGATACTCTAGCCATGCTTTGCATTCTTTATTTTGTAATGAGTTGTTCCCAACAAATGGTTCTAAAAACAAGGTCAGTGGAGTGAGCACAGCTATATCACTAGAATTTACAATGCATTATGCTTCCACAGTCCACAACTGAGTCAATCTTATGCAAGGGTGGCCAATGGTAGCTCTCCAGATGTTTTTTTGCCTACAACTCCCATCAGCCCCAGCCAGCATGGCCAATGGCTGAGGCAAAAAACATCTGGGGAGCTACCATTGGCCACCCCTGTATAGCGGATATATGGTACAGAAGGCAGAGCAACTGAAGGAGAATGTTCTCACTCTGATAGCAATAGCTTGAAACAGATTCAGTGACTGAGCGCTGGGTTCAGTTTCACAAGTAGCATAGTGATAATCATATGGCAAGGAACAGTGCAAGTTACTCCACCCATGCACTTACATGATTTCTACAACTATATGACCACTTGGCATTAGCTGTCAGTTTATAACCTTGATTACTCTAGTGGAGGGTAAGTCAACAGCTTGGGCTTTTCAGAACCAATCGATTCAGAAGAGGAAGCAGCAGAACAATCATGGAAAGCCCCGCGTAAAGCAGTGGAGAGTAGAAAGCAGGGGATGAAGTGCCTCGGAGCCATTTCACCCCTTGCTTTCTGTCCCCTGTTGCTTTTGGCAGGGAGCAGAAAGGGGGGGGGGGTGAAGTGGTTTGGAGGCATTTTATCCCCAGCTTTCTGCAAATTGCCCTAAAATTATTTAGATGGTGAACATTGCTTCATGAACCATGAACCGGCCAAAATTCATGATGAACTGTAATTCATATGCTGGTCCATGCCCATCCCTAGTACAGAAGCATACTAACTGGTTGAACCAGCTAGGTGCCCTGCTTAAGTATGCTGGAGGATCAGAGGCCCTACTTGCTCCTGGGCTTCATTGCACCCCAGTCCCGCAAAGCATGTTGAACACTTAGGAAGCGATATGGTTCAGTAGATTAATATGGGCCTGACACTTCTTCATCATTGCATTGCCTCCTCATGGGTCCTCTGTCTTTGCCACTCTCACCAAGTGGTTGGAGAACTTGGAGGACTGGTTGTCCAGGACCTGCCCTATAAGGCAGAGAGAACTGGCAGTCCTGGATTCTGATGTGTTTGCAGCATTGCCTGGAGCTAAGCCTTCAGGCAGAGGTCCTTTGACTGAGGTACTGGGATCCAGAGGATTTATGTCTGAAAAAGGCTCAGGGTCTGGAGGGAGCCCAGTGATATCAGGTGTCTCTTCAGCCTCCAGGTATTCCCTCAGAATGATCTTTGTCTTCTCCTGGTCATCATCAGAGTAATCTGCTCCTTAGTCTGGCCCAGAGGGAGTTCACGACAGGAAAAATATTTCTGCAGTGGCCAGAGATAAGGATGAGGGGAACAATGGCACACAATGCAAATCACTGACTACAAGAACAGGACTTCCACAGAGGCAGTATTTTTCCACTAAAGTTCCCTCCCATGGAAAGCTCAGTGGCTCAGCTAAGCTTTGGTGATGAGCTGGTTTTATGTTTCTGCCAGTTCTATGACTTTACTGCTGTCCTGAGGATTTAACACTTAACATTTTATTGAATATATTACTATTTAATAAATGTAAAACCTATTAAAAACTATTACACCTCAGTGATTTTTCAGTATTGTTATGGGCCTGATTCCAGCTAAAAAGCAGGAAATTAATAAAATAACTATATAGTATATGTCTCAGCAGTGAGTTTAATAATAATTTAAATACCATTAATCAAAAGTTGTTCCCCAAACTGATCATATTACCCCAACATCTCACTGCAGCACCCCCATTATTACCTGGGCAGTTGTGAGTGGGCAGCTTCTGAGATCTGACAAGATTAGGTGAGGTGAAGATATGGTGGGAAGGATAACTCCCCAAAATATACTCTAGGGGAGTAGACAGAGCCAAGAAAAAAAGTTCACTGTGTGTTCTTCAGCTACACTCCCAGACTATCTTCACAGTAGAAATGACAGAATAGCACATTAATGATACTTTGATCACAGTAATGATTGAGTACCGGATCCGCTTCAAGGTTTTGGTTCTGACATTCAAACCCTTACACGGCCTAGGATCAACATAATTGAGGGACCGCCTTTCCCCATATACACCCTGGAGGGGGTTGCAGTTTGCTACACAGCACCTCCTGGCCCAAAGGATGTCCATCTTGCCTCAACCAGGGCCAGGGCTTTTTTGGCTCTGGCCCCTGCTTGGTGGAATCAGCTCCCTATGGAGATCCAGGCCCTACCTGAGCTACTGCCATTTCATATAGCCTGTAAGATGGAGCTGTTCCACCAGGCTTTTGGTTGAGGCAGCGGGTGTCCTATTCCACCAACTATTCCATCAGTCGGCCTCCCTTGTTGTGACAGCATGCTTTATAGCCTTGTTGTGGTGCTGAATCTGATTATTAACACCATCACTTCTTCTTGGACCAAAAACTATTGAATTTTGTGAAGTGGTGATGCACCTTATTTCATTTTATTGTTCTACTTTTTTGGTTTTATTGTATTGTTTTAAATTTGAATTGTATGTTTTTATTGTCCAATTTATGTTGTGATTCACCCTGGGAAAGGGCAGAATATAAACCTACCAAATAAATAAATAATTTTTTTTACTGCCGCTTTAACTTTTATCCTGCACTTTTTCTGAGGAGCTTGGTGCAAATGGTTCCCATTCAGATTTTAAACTTATGGTAGTCTTGAAATCAAATAAGGCTGAGAAGTGGTGACTGGCCCAAGGTAGAGATGGTGCAATCCCAGATATTGACTGGCATGTAACCTGAAGCTTGCAACTCTATTTAGGACTGCATTGCAAAGGAGTTTTAGGGGGAAGTAGGATTTGAATCCAGATCTCTCCAGCACTAGACCAACATTCTATTAATTACACTACACTCACTCTGCTAAGAGTAAACAAGAACTAAATTTATGAAGAGAAGCAAGTCCAACATTTTTGTAAATAATCTTATTTACTTACTCTGAAATCATTCAATATTTTGATATACTCTGGCCATGTCAGCTCCTTTTCCTCCTCTCTGATGAGCGTTAATCCTCTAAATCTTTCCTCATATAGAAGTCCTTACATATTTTTAATCATTTCTCTGTCCTCCACTGGCCTTATTTATCTGTTTTCTTTCGGAAATTAGGTGACCGGAACCATGCAGACGTCAGCAAAGGTTGAACAAAACATTATTCAAGGTTAGAATACATTATTCTCACTCAAATATATTTTAAAAATTGCATCAGAATTTTCTTCTTCTTTTAGTTTGCTGTAAATGCAAGGGAACGTAAGCTGCTACATATTAAAGGAAATATCATCAAAATATATCATATTCTTAAACAAGCTCTGTTGATCTTAATGAGACCAAATGGCTTAGCCCTATTTGTCTCACTAAACTAGTTTCTTTGAGTCCCAGGCTGTGAAGAAGCCTTAGGAGAGAAAGATGTACTGGTGATCACAAATAATGGTTTTAGTTGTTGCAGATTTTCCAGGCTGTACTGCCATGGTCTTGGCATAGCAGTACCTGACGTTTTGCCAGCAGCTGTGACCGGCATCCTCAGAGGTATAACACAGAAAGATAGAGTTCTCTCTATGTCAAAGTGAGAGACAAATAATGACTGTTTGGAGACACTGGCCTGAAACCAAAAGACTATGTGCACTCATATACATCCTGCTTGCATTTGTGTCACCAATTAAAAGCAAATCTCTCTCTTGCTATTGAAGTAAATGAACTCCCCCTCAAAACATATGCTCAAAACATATAATGGGTTGGAATCAGTCAGCTTTTCCAGAGGTGAAATGGGGGAAAGGGACCCCTTTCACCACCCAAAACTGCTATGCTGGAGACCATGGGACCTGTACAAACCAAAGAAAGGTGGGATGTGGGCTGTAGTAAGGAGAGGTAAAAAAGTTGTAAAGTGGCCTGGATCCATCCCAATAGGATCAAGGCCATATATTTGATATTTGATTTGCGGATTACACAATCACAAATGCCAAGATATTATGAACATTAGAACTCAACCCATATACTTCCTTTTCATCAAATCCCAGTTTTAAAAGCAGCATCTTTCATTTGAAGCAACACAGTTCATAAGTAATATACCAGTACAAAGTATAAATGTGGAGTCTTACATGATAGGTAAACAATCTGTTCTTACATTGAGTAACTTCACTGTGCTATTATTTTTGATTTCTAGTTTTCTCTGCGGTTGCAGATTGTATAGCTTTCAGCCTAATTAATGCACTCCCATACAATACTACTTTCAATAACTTTGCATCCAGTTCACCCACAGGCCCCAATCCAGAAAACTGCAACAGCTGAAGAAGTTGATTGGTCAATGTCATTGATCTACTGGGGATGAAGATTTCATTAATGTATGAAAATATCTTTTTTTGTTTGAAAAATTATTAAAAGATTTTATAAAGCAGCTGACATGGATTAAAATCTCATTAAAATTTGAATAAATAACTTTGATCAGTGGAAGCACATTCATTTTTAAACAACCTTAATTACTAATTACTAAAAGTAATAAAAATTAAAAATTAAGATTTCAAACCAACTTCAAAGAAAGAGCAAAGAAAGAACAACATGAATTTCAGGGAAAGTTGTTCCTCTACTCCGGTGCCACAGCAGAAAGGGTTATTTTGTTTATTAATTTCTTTATTATTTTATTTATTTTTAGTTATGCTGCTTCTCCAAGTAATCTGCTTGAGGTGACTTAAAAAAAATAAAATGTAATGAAAGCACAAAATCTTAAAAAGTTATTAAAACCCAGAAATTAAAAACCTACTAAGAACATAAGAACATCTAATTGAGCTAGTTAAAATAACACTTACCAGACTAAAAGCACTATAAAATGATGTTAAAGCATCAACCTCCCCTTAATTAAAGCTAGACAGTTTGGTCTGGCACCTAAAAGAAAACACCACAACTGTCAGGTGAGCCTTAAAAGGGAAGGACATTTGTAAGTGAGGTGTCATTACAAAAAAAGCTCTGTCTCTGGTTGCCACCCACCTCACCTCTGGCGGGGTGGACAGGGGGCACAGAGAACAGGACTTGTGGCGCAGTTCTTAGCTATCAAAATATATATTGCCTCCCTTTCGTTATGACTCAATGATTTTTACAGATAATAAATAAAATTATTACAATTTCAAACCAACAAAATAAAACTCTAAATGACACCCTCTTCCCAAAAGATACCTGCAGTTTATAGCCTGTGAAAAGCTCTGGTAAACAAAATGGCCTCCTTCTAAAAATTTCTATAGATGGAACCTCCCTCATCTTCTTCTGCAGCTTAACCTTGCCTCCAAGAAGCAAAACTTGCAGGGCCTCATTGGGAAGAAGAACCTCCTAGCATCTTAAAGCCAGTTCGGTGTAGTGATTCTCTAATTGAAGAGAACCGGGCTTGATTTCCACTCCTACACAGGCAGCTGCTGAGTGACCTTGGGTCAGCTACAGTTTTATCAGAACTGTCCTTTTAAGAGCAATTCTTGAAAGACCTATCTCAGCCCCATCTATCTCACAAGATGTCTGTTGTGGGGAGAGGAAGGGAATGAGATTGTAAACTGGTCTGGATGAAAGGTGAGGTATACATCCAATCGCCTCCTCCTCCTCTTCAACACTGGGTAGGTTTTAGTGTTGCCAATCTCCAGATAGTGACTGGAGATCTATTGGGATTTCAATGGATTTCCAGGCAACAGAGATCACCTGAAGAAAATGGCTGCTTTGGAAAGTGGAACCTATGGTACTATATGCCATTGAAGTCCTTCCCCTCCCCAAACTGTGCCCTCTTCAGACTCCACCCCAAAAATCTCCAGGTGTTTCCTAACCTAGAGCTGGCAATTTTAGTTCATATAGAAGAAGTTAGGTAATTCAAGACAGGCCATGTAGGGCTTTACAGTTTTAAACCAACAGCTTGAATTGCATCCAGAAGCAAACTGAAATCCAGAACAGATGTTTCAAAATAGAAGGAAGTATAAGCAATGCTGGTTCAAACCTGTCTAATAGTTGGGTCACAACATTCTGTACTAGCTGAAATTTCCAGATTTTCTTCAATGACAGCCCCAAGCAGAACACTGCAGTACTTCAATTCAAAAGTCACCAAAATTCCCATGTAACTGCTGGGGCCAGTGATTGAACTGAAGGTGATAAAAGCCTCTCTAGGGCATGACAACTACTGGATCCAGAAGTACCCCCTGGATCTTGCACAGACTTTTCCCAACTAACTTAAAAGGACTACTTGGCTCCCATCATCTGCATCACTCAATGTTGCCATGGTTATACATAAACAGTGCAGTTGGCAAGTTCTGGAAGCCAGGCACACATTTTTAATCAGCTTGTACAAGGTCAGTTCCACTTACTGCTACAAGCAGCTGAGAAAACATTCATCTTGGGCCCATTACCAGGCTTTATGCTATTAAATACTTTTTAGTTGGGATTTTAACTCATACCTTCCTGTGCTACTGGAAGGTACCAATTCACCAGCATGTCCCTATTGTTTTTGTGAAATGCTGAAGGGTATGCCCAACATGAACCTGTTCAACCCCTTCACTCTTCTTTGTATTGAAGAAGAGAGCTTCACTTTTCTTCACTCTTTGTATCCATCACCTTCTGAATAGATGCAGACAAGTACTCCTCCACATTGACACTGTGGTGGTGAAATGCCTTCTCTACAGGCATCCACTTTAGCTGAATTTAAGCATCAGGTTTAAAAGTTCATCCAGGTCTTTCAAACTTTGGCTAACCTGTTTTTGTTTCCCTTTTCTGAGTAAACCTCCTAAAGTTGTCCAGTCAGCTGGACAACTTCTCTAACACTTAGATTGTGACCAGTGCTGTGAAGGCTTCATTCAGATGAACTTTACACCATAATTGTGGTATTCACGGTGCAAAATGGAAAAAAAACCCCCAAACACTTAAAATTATGGGGTGTCCTTTCCCAGAGGCTGTCTGGCTTGCAGATTTACTGGAGCTGAAGAAGGCTGTAGTGGAATGCATGCCTGAGGTCAGTAATAGGCTAGATGACAGTGCTTTAATTTGAAGATGATTCAACTTGAGCTCAATCCAGGTAAGATTGATTTAATGATAGTAGATGTCTCAATGGATCACTATTTAATATATTTTGCTATAAAAATTACATCCTCATCTAAGCATTAAAAGGTTTCTGAGATGACTATCACCAATGTGCTATTGGCCAAACAAGGAACATCAAGACTATATCAGGAAATGTCCCCATTTCCCTTACGCCATTTAAAAGACTTATTTTAAAAACATTTTTGTATAAGATTATCCTACTTAGAACACAGTATAAAAATACAAACCACACACAAAGGTAATGTGAAAAAAACGACTGAAGTAATAACTTTTTAAAATTAGGAAACTGAATTTGCTGTATATAGGCTTATTTAAATTAATATTACATTAAATCAAACAACTGCATTAAATAGTTATCTACTGATTCTAAAAAGTTCATGTATTGTGTTTTCTTAGTCACTGTTGATTGAATTATGAGGACCTGATACCAAAATCTATGGACAGCCATAAGGAAACCCAACATTTCCATACAATTCAAATAGGACTCTAGCACAGCATTTCCCAGTAAGGAAGAAGCTTGATTACTTCACCTGAAGCTCTTCCTTACATAACAACATGGGAGTTACTTGAGGTAGTCCCTTCCCCGCTCAAAAAAGCAGACACTATTTATTAATTCATGAATGTCCATGAAGCTACCTTATATGGAATCAGAATATCAGTCCATCAAGATCAGTATTGTCTACTAAGATTGGCAGTGGTCTCAAGCTGAGATTGGCAGAGTCTCTAGCCGAGATCCTTTATATCACCCAATGCCTGATCCTTTTAACTGGAGATGCTGGGGATTGAACCAGAAGTCTGGAGATGGCCTGAGTCTCTGCCCTGTTTCTTCCTTCACTCATTTCCTCCTTCATTCTCTTTCCACTCAGAACCCCCGGGTCTAGGGATGGGAATGAACCTTGTCATGAATTTAAGTTTGTCACAAAAATCATTCAGTTCTTGAGCCGAGGTTTGTGAAATTGCATCTCCCATAAACCTCCCACGAACCACCATGTTTTTAACAGAGGTTCACACAATTCATATTGGAGTTTTATGAGGCAGATACACTGGCACCAATAGATTAATTGTCAAAGCAATGGGAGGATGGACTTCTGCAGCCTTTCAGCAGCCTTGGAAACACCAATAGTGTCCTTCCAAAGCTCACCAGGTAGTGCTCTCTGCCAACAAGAGAACTCCTGTTCTCCTTTATGGAGCAGAATGGATATATACCCCCATCTCACATACCTTTGTTCTTACTTGGTAGCAGGCAGTTAGGAAGTACAGTGGGGTTGAGGGTGTTTGGTACCGTACTTACTCAGGGCTCTGAGGCACCTGTCCTTCTGCTCAAGTCAAGCAGAGGGGCTCAACTACTGGGTTCCTTGGCTGAGGACCCACAATCCCCCTCAGTGAGATTTTTGAACATTTGTACTGGCTGGGCCACCCCAGAATCCATCTCCACAATGAGGAGGTAAGCAGGTGACCACCTCCCAGCACTCCCTCACTGCATCAGGACAGGCTTGTATGTTTTCATTCCCTCCTCCCCCTTATTGTGTGATTTTATTACTTATGTCTCCGGTTGTCTAGGGTTAAGGTCCCTTCTCTGTGTGCATGCCTGTGAGAGAGACAGAGAGACAAAGACACACAGAGAGAATCTGCAGCTCTCTGAGTGCTGCCTGCTTTTTTTGATCTATACTTCTAAATAAAGAAGACTCTGATTCTATTTTCTGTCTGCTTTAATTCCGGGAACCTCTCCATTCCAATAGTGAAGGAGTTCTGGATGCTGGCATGCATAGGCAGTGGTCCATACTTTAGTTTTACCTGTATACATGTGTGACCCGCAGGGGATTCGCGCACAGGTAGGTCATTTGGATAATATAGTAGATAAATAACTATGAGCTTATACAACATCCCTCCCCCCTCCTTGCACAGGTGCAGCTATGAACGCAGGAGACTCATAAAGCTCATTATAAACTTCTTTCCTCTCTCTACCTGTCAACATATGAGTAACTTCCAGGCTAGGGCACTGGGGAGGAAAGAAATGGCTGGAGATTGTGTTTTGTGTATGCATGTGCACACGTCAGCATGGGCTTCTCACTGCGAGGGAAGAACTGATGTATTATAGCTCATATGGGTAGGGTTGCAGGTCTCTAGGTGGGGTCTGGAGATCTCTCAGAATTAAAACTGATCTCCAGACAGATCCCCCCAGAGAAAATGGCTGCTTTGCAAGCTGGACTTTATGGTATTATGCCATGCTGAGATCCCTCCCTCCCCCAAACCCTGCCCTCCCTAGACTCCACCCCTAAAATCTCCAAGTATTTCTCAATCCAGAGCTGGCCATTTTAGTCGCTATTGACCTGTATGCAGTTATTCATTCACCTGCACCACACCACCCACAGAAACTAGTGAATGGTTTGTGGCTATTGGTGATACATTGCTAGCTTGTGAAAGTTTTACTTCTTGAACTAAACCCATCCCAAACAGCTCTACTCAGAATCCTGACATCTGTGTCCAGAAAAGGACTGCATAGAAAACCTCCAACTTTACATACAGGCACAAAATCAACAGTGAATGACAGGCAGCTCAGAAACTTAAGCCAATTCGTATTCTGTCTTCATGTTTCAGAGTTTGTTCTGTTTTTGTTTTTTTAATTATAAGCCTGACATGCATTTTTAAATAACAGAAAACAAGAAAATAGTGCATACTGCCATCTACAGGTATCATGGATTTATATTTGATAAAACTTAACTCATACGATTTGCATCATCATAGCTCTGCAATTTGATATTTTAAAATTTTATTTATTTATTACAACATTTCTAGCTTACTTTTCCTCATTATATTCCTTGAAATAATGGGCAGTTGAAGGCAAAATACCCTAAAGGCAAGCTCTTCCACAATATAATTCTGCAAGAGGATTAATTTAACAAAACTTTTTAAATAACTGGATGACAACTGACAAACACTGTGTCATACTTTTTAGATTATATATCATTTTACAAATGATAATGAAAGTGAACAGTTTAATTAGTATAATTTTAACAGCAAATGAAACCCAGTAATATGGTTAATTTTAAAAAGTGTCATCATTTTCCTACTATTTTGTAATTTTTCTATCAATGATTCAGCAGCTCAGTTGACTAGCCAAAAAAATAGAGGTGTGGGCATAACTGGTTACCAGTGGGGCTAAACAGAACTTGTTTAGGTTTCTAAATGTGACCCCCCTTTTTTCCCCTGGCTCCACAGTATTTTACATGTACAGCAACCTGGATAATTAGACTTTGTCATTAGATATTGCATAGGTCCTAAGTATAGATGGCAGGAATAATATGAGTTTCCGTAACACAGGTACAGGTCAAGCCGCTTGAAGCATCTAAGGACAAAGAGAGGTTTTCCCAAGTTACCGCTTCATAGGCTGCATGGCTGCAAGAGTTGGCAGGGAACTGACTCCCTTGATGCTGAGCAGCGTCCACATAACCTCTAACAGCTGTATGACAAGGTCAGATGAGGCTTGGCACTTCTCAGCACAAACAAAGCTTGCAATGATACTGGCTAAGTTTGGAACCAGGATGGATTTGTGCAAATCCTGGCAGCCATTAGCAGCTGCCCATAAGAGGTAATCCCCACTAAAAGGGGAGGGAAGAGTTTTATAATTATGTAGAAGGGCCACCGACAAAACCTAGCTTGACACATATGCTAGTGTCTTGTTACTCCATTCTGCAATTATGGGAGCAAACCTTCTGTCCTACCTGTAAATACCCATATATTTAGGGAAAAGGAACTCAGTCTGCAATCACACGAACCAAATAATGCACTTTCAATCCACTTTCAATGCAGCTTACAAATGGAGTTTGCCAGTTCACACAGTAAAATCCAGTTGGAAAGTGCACTGAAAGTGCATTGCTTTGTGTGTGTGATCGCAGCCTCAGTGAAGCAGTCCTGAAAATGCACATGTGAATTTATGTCTTCAAGCCTCTTCTCTTTCAGACCACGAAAAGAACAATGTTTGAGTCCAGTGGCACCTTTAAGATCTACAGTTTTATTCAGTGTATGACCTTTCATGTGCACACACACTTCCATACTTCCTCATAACTTCCTTTTGTGTGTATGCAGGAAATATATGCAGGTATAGCAGGAAATGTACAGATATAGCAGGACATGTGTACAGATGCACTTAGAGAACTCTAACTGACCTGTCAAATATTGTCAGTTCATTGGTCAACTGACCACCTACTATTTAACCATAGTCAAATATTGTTAAATATTCTATGAATATAGAATACAGAAGTGTAGACTGGACTGGTGATCCAAGATATATTCCAAGAGAAGAACAGTTTGGTAAATAGTTCATTCATAGAATTCTTGACACAGTAAATGATTACAACAATTTATTATAATGTTTGAAAAAAGTGAATCCCACTGTTGACTGATTTGGTTTCATAATTCACACAAGTATCAGACCAGTTGGGTTTTTTAAAATGGAAATTGTAAATGTTTTATAAATATTTGGCCATTATTTAACAATATTTGGCCATTATTTAACAATATTTGGCCAATATTATTGGTTTATTGAGCAAATCTCTTTTTTTTCACCAAATACCCAATTCTGTCTCCTGTTATTCAGGTGATTAGGGCACAGTGATCCTGACCATGGGATTTACAGCACAAAGTTACATCCTTCTAAACTCACTTGAGTTCAACAGACTTAGAAGGGTACAACTCTGCATTATTAGGCTGCAATCACACACACTAAATAATGCACTTTCAATCAATTTCCAATGCACTTTTCAACTGAATTTTGCCAGTTCACATAGTAAAATCCAGCTGGAAAGTGCATCAAAAGTGGATTGAAAGTGCATTATTTAATGTGTGTGATTGCAGCCTCAGTGTTACAAATAAGTCCCTGTTTTTATTTCTTAAACCCTGGAGAGTACATAGTTTTAAAAATGCTGTGTTGAATCAAATCCTTCCGTACAGATATATGGAAGGGATTTTTGCCATTTCCCCCTTTCCCAAGAATCCTGTGCATTCCCAATAAGCCACCTCTGAAGGATATAGGACCTCAAAATCTCTCCATTTTGCTGGAGCTTCTCCTCCCAAAGGATGTTTATGAGGGTTTCCTAATGCTCTGGAGTAACATTTCATGAGTTCCAAGGGTTGCCTCGAGATCTCCCACTTTTACAACTGATCTTCAGACCACAAGGATCAGTTCCCCTGGAGAAAATAGCTGCTTTTAGAGGGTGGACTCTATGGCACTTTATTCTGCTAAGATCCCTTCCCTCCCCACACCTTGTCCTCCTCAGACTCCATGCCCCAAATCTCCAGGTATTTCTTAACCCAGAGCTGGCAACCCTAGCTGGTGATGAGCAGCAAAAATTCTTTGTTCTCCATTCACAAAGGGCTTCCATCCTACTTAATATGTGTTTTAGCTTCAGGTGTCCAAAACCATCACATCTTGTTCATTATATGTGTTTCACAACTTAGCAGAGTTGTATTATTTCTCTGTTCTCCTTGCTTTGTCAATTAACATCTTGGCTTTATTTTGCAATCAATGCAAACTTGATTCATGTGGAACATTTATTCTCTTCCAAGGAAACAAAGTGTCTGATCTCTGATTTTTCTACTAGATTATAGAAAATAGGCAGTTGAGAAAAACCATGGTATTTAATTAGATTTTAATATCATGAATTGTTTTATACTAGACATTTGCCTCAAGACTCCAAGACAACAAAAACAATCAAGGTTGCGATGTGAAAATTTTATGTGAACATTTGAGTGAGAGAAGAAAGGAAGAAAGTTTGTTTACAGAGAGATGCAATCTCTTTATTATTTTTTGGAACAAAACAGACTAGAACAGGTGGAATGATCTGGAATTGTTTCACTTTGGTATAATTACTTGAGAGGAAGCAAGCATCATCAGTCATTTTCAATTGTTGCTTCTATTTCTGAAAAACAAAAATCCAGGAAGGTATATACAAGCATATTTGTTTCCCTGTGAAAAAGGAGAATGATAAACATTCATTCCAGAAACCTACACAGAAGGACTGGATCCAACCCAACATATTTATGGCATACTGGTGCTAGGGATATGTAATTCAGATTTGGAAATATTTGGAGTCACTAAATAATGGTATATTTGCAATAGTGGCATATATTCCCAAATCTGAATGTTATAATTCAATATGGATTTCCCCCCTAACATATAATAACATAAGAACACAAGAGAAGCCATGTTGGATCAGGCCAATGTCCCATCCAGTCCAACACTCTCTGTCACACAGTGGCCAAAACAAAAACAGATGCCATCAGGAGGTCCGTCAGTGGGGCCAGGACACTAAAAGCCTTCCTACTGTGCTCCCAAAGCACCAAGAATACAGAGCATCACTGCCCCAGACAGAGTTCCAACAATACACTGTGGCTAAAAGCCACTGATGGACCTCTGCTTATATATGGAATCATTCTTAATATTCTGAGTCCCACTGATGCCTATAGAAAGCAGGCTAAGCTGCCTTTGAAAGGAGGAAAGTGAAACCCCATTCCTCAGACACCCTGGCCTGGCTGCTTGAGAAAGGAAACAGAAACATTCCCCAGACCGCCTGGCACCAAGGGTCAGGGTGATGAAGGGAAGAGATTGGATTTATACCCTGCCCTTCACTACCCAAAGGTAGGTTTCCCAACCCCCCCCCCCGCCCTGGCGAGGGACCCCTGATTTAGCAGCCTCCTCCCCCGCTCTCCAAAAATCCGGAAGCGGGGGGGGGGGATGGCGCCAACTTTGGTGCCACTCTCTCAAACAGAGACACTCTTTTCCTGCCTGCCTCCCTTGCAGGCTTCAGGCTCCTCCCTTCCTCCGGGTCACAAAGACCCACCCACCGCCGGCCTGCTATTCACTCCAGTCCGGCCTCCCTTCGCGAGGTGCATGCTGGGACTTGTAGTCCTTGCGTCCTCTCCGGCTGCTGGGCAGCGTTTCCTCGGGGACTACGTTTCCCGGCGTGTCCCGTGCGGCTCCTTCCGCAGCTCCGCAGCTGTGTGTGGCGGCCAAATGGCAGTGCGGAGCCGGCAGAGGCGATGCCGATGAGGGGAGCCAGGCCATAGCCGGAGAGCGGAGGCGAGGCAGCCGCCGGCATGTTCGCGTGGTCGCGCAGTTGGGGCGGCGGGCACGGCAGCGCCGCCCGCATTGTCCACTCCCTCGACAACCTCAAGTGAGTCTCCCGGGTGGGGGAAGCGGGAGGAAGGGGGCTCTAACACGGGTTTGGATGGGGCACGTGGCCTTGATCTTGGCTCCACCCCTAATGTCTCCTGGCCCCACCCCCAAAGTCTCCTGGATCCACCCCCAAAGTCCGCAGATATTTCTTGAATTGCACTTGGCAACCCTACCCAAAAGAGTCTCAGAGTGGTTTACTAATCTTCTTTCCCATCCCAACAACAGACACCCTATGAGGTAGGTGGGGCTAAGAGAGCTCTCCCAGAACTGCTCTTGAGCAGAACAGCCTTGAGAAGGGGTCTGTTTAGGGATCTCTGGCCAATGTGGCAATTCACCAACCAGCACACCCAGTGAATAGGTGGTCTCTTGGTAGGGGACACATTCAGGTCTGTGGAAAAAACTGCTTTTCCTTATATTAAATCTACAATTGCTGGGCTTCCCTATGGTGCCTTCTGAGTAACAGAGAATGGCACACTTCAGTCCACATGGCAGAGCATGCCATACTTCAGCCTGCTGCCTCCCCCTTCCCTTCTTCCAACTGCTACTCCAAGATTGCCAGCTTACTCAACTGTGCCATGCCACATGCTGTTAGGGTAGTTCCCACCCACCCGCTACTGTCTGTCTGTCTGCTGCTCCAGTCTGTCTCCCAGAAAAACCAGCTATCCCTCCTCCACTGTGCCATTCCCAAATTCTGTCCTAATGGCAGCTGCACCGTTCAGGATTTATGTCCAAACTGCCTTGCAACAGTGGCTACTGCTGGGTGCATTTGCTGCATCTCCTCTTTAGGATGGACACAGATGCTAGGAAATGGTCAGAGAGCTGAAGGAAACCTTTTAATACATGTTTTGCTTTTTTTGTGTCTTTTTCTAGTGGAAATGCCTATTCCTATTGATTTTAATGGAGTTCCAGATATTCAGAAATTCTAGATTTCCAAAATTCAAAGGGTCTTTAATTATAATTTTTGAATCTGATTTTGAATCTGCATTTCTTTTGCTAGTGCATACCCCTAACTGCTATATCGCAATCATCCAGAATTGCAATAATCCAGAATTACCAGGAACCCCTGGTTATATAGCTGCTATAATGCTGTTGTTATGTTGTACCTGGGTTTTTAATGCTTAGTTTTTAATGGCTTATTGATTGTCAACAATTTCTGTGGTGTTTCATGCTTTTACCATATGATACTACTTTGCAAGCCTGCTCAAGCAAGTTCTGAGGATGGGCGATAACAGCAAATTTGTAAATAAATATGCAACTACATAATGTGGAACAGAAAGAACCCATGTTGTCAGTGAGGGCCCATTCTGCTACACATTGGCCGTATATGTATTATTAAAAACCTAGAATTTGTCTATTTTTTATTCACTGAATTAAAAATCATGCATTGAAACAGTGGAAAAGAAATTCTCGTTCAACATTCCTTTAGCGCTCTAGCTCTGATCAAGTTAAAGTCAGTTTTGTCTCGTAAGAGGCAATGATAATGGAACACTGACTAATTTGTTCCATTTACTGGTTTCAATAGGAGTTAGTCATATCTAATTTTAGCCACCACTGGGACTGACAGCAGGAACTACAAACAAGGCCGTGACAGAATGTAAATGCCCATTTTCTTACACATATATCCCAAGTTTAATGCAGAAAGCCACTCTGTCTTATTCTCTTCACCATTATTTGGCATGTTCTTTCTTTAGGATTTATGCCGGTACTATTCAGATTCTTTATATGTGCAATTAGCCTTATTTGAAACGACGCAAATACTGTAAAAAAAAATGAAGACCTCTTTTATGAGACCGATAATATTGAAAATGTAAAGTAGGATAACATTTCCCACCACCCAGGTCAATTTAATTGCTCGGTTGGCCAGTCTGGGATTTTCCCAGCTCATGCACTTTCAGTCAGCATGCCAAGAACTTAGTAAAGTACCATGGGGGAATCAAATACATCAACATACTTTGCTTGCTTAGCTGATAGCAGTGCCTTCTGGAGTGGAGTGCAGGGAATATCCCAGTTCTCACTGAGTGCCGCTGAGAGAAAAGGGGAAGCAGCATCTTTTATTAGCAAGCACCAGGAAATAATGCTGCTGGGGTCATAGCCAGCACTGCTGCAGGCAGGAGAAGAACTGGCTAGCAAAAACTAAATAACAACTCACTAAGTTTTCTCACCTCTGCTCTATTCAGAAGTACATTAGGCTGAGCATGTGCAAGGGGGCAACCACATGGGCTTGAGACAAAGTGCAAGAAACAGGCCTCTTGGGATCGTCAGTCCTTCCCTTGATGTTGCTTCCTGGCACTGGTAGTTAGAAGTTTAGTGCCTCTCTAAATCTGGTTCCCTTCAGTCACCATGGCTAGTGGACAATGATAGATATACCCACCATGAACCTGTCTTTTAAAGCCAGTTATGTTCATGGCCATCACAACCACCTCTGGCAGCAAATCCCACAATTTAATGCTCATCATGCAAAGAATTTTCTTTTGGCCATTCTAAATCTACTGCCTATCAATTTCATTAGATGACCTTGAGTTCCAGTACTTTGGGAGAGGGAGGGGGAAGTTCTCTCTGTCCACTCTCCCTATCCCATGAATAGTGTGATAAGCTTCTATTGTCACCCCTTAATCATCATTTTTCTAACCTGAAAAGGCCCAGACTCCTCAGCCTTTCCTCATAGGGAAGGTGCTCCAGCCCCCTAATTACCTTGGTTGCCCTCTTCTGTACCTTTTTCACATCTGCATTCTCCTTTTGGATATATGGTGAGCAGAACAAAAGCCAGGACCGGATCTACATGTTTTTTGAGGGTGTGTGTGCAAAATTAAAAAATCGCGCTCCCTTATGGGACATTCAATCTTATGGTCCCACAGAATACAATAGACTACATACCCAATTTGGCACCCAGGGCAAGCACCCCCCTCTGCCCCCCTCCCCCGTAGATCTGGCCCTGACAAAAGCTTATACTCAGAATTACACTTTGTTGGTCTAAAAGGTGCCAGTGGATGCAAACTTTGTTCTATTAGACACACTGTTTATAGAGCCTAGTCTTGCACTTATGCTATACAAAGCAAGAATCAGTTTGTGTGATTATGAAGCAGGGACTCTTTTGCAAATGCACTTGCATGCATCATGCAATGCTTCTTGGCAAATTGGCCATGGCCATGTGATATTAGGCTCAGGATTGTTACAGTAATTTGGTAATTCTGAATGTGAGTGTAAATGGTGGACCTTTAAACCATTACAGGATGGCACATATCAATAACTGCAGGAAGCCAAATACTCCAAGCTCCAAATAATGGTGTAAAATAATTAGTAATCTCCTAGACACACAAACAAATGGAGACACGTGCAAGGAAAGCATGTGGGCTGAACCCACTACCTGGCCACTGGTTTCCTGTATTGCTTGAGGGCAGAAGAGGGACCACAGCTGCACATCAGCCTACAGAACCTAGAGAGTGCCCAAGAGCTAACACTGCCCAGCATTCCTGTCTCCACTGCTACAAAATAAAGTCCTCCAACAAGGCTAGTGGCTCCTGTTCTCCACAGTCTGTATGCAATAGCAATGGACAGTGCTCTCCCACCTCACCCCAAATGTGAACAAACATATGTATTGCAAAAAAAGAAGGGCCCATCTTAGATTTAAAAAAAATATTGTGTTCTGAATAAAATAAATATTGTGTTCAGAAGCATCTTTTCTGCATGCCTTGTAGAACCATTGTCACTTGAATCCTTTGTCTGTGCTGCAGAATGAATGTGCTTAAAACACATTGCCTTCTCTTTTATCTGTTTATTGCATTTGTGCCCCACTAATCATAAAAAAAAATATCGATGCACAAAATGGCTTGCAGGAATGAGAGTAGATGTGAATGACAAAGTTCAAGGCAAAATGGTCCCTTGGGAAGGGAACTCTCAGCTCCAAAGCTGGATCCAGGTGCAACAGAGGGGTGCTTGGCTGCTTCCAGTGTTCCATTTTTGATGGGTTTGATGCAAATGCACAATGCTGTACAGCATAAAGAAAGATCTCTCCCAGGAACTGTATTGTACAGTCAGGGAGATTGTACTGCAGGACGATGTAGGAAGTCTACTGCTCTCTCCAAAATGCTATGAAGAAGCCTGCACCTAATGGGCTTTAAACATATTCAAAAGTAATCTGATTTGAGCTGGGAATCAGGTTAAGAGCTTGCAAATATTCACCTTAATATTCAAGGTAAGAGCCAGGTGCATGACACTGAACACACTGTTTACAAAGAAGTGTAACCAAGTAAACAAACCTCTTTACTAGAACAGAGAATGAGACACTTCACCCAGCACCCGAGGCACTAGGTGGTCATTCCCAACTGATATCAGAAGAATTTTGAAAGTACATCCCTAACTAAACGCATAAGTGTGAATTTAGCTGAATGATGCCATTCCTTACCACACCAGGGATACCGTTTCCTTCAGTGATAATCATATGGCAAGGAACAGTGCAAGTTACTCCACCCATGTACTTACATGGTTTCTACGGATATATCACCACCTGGTTTTAGCTGTCAGTTTATAACCTTGATTGCTCTGGTGGAGGGTAAGTCAACAGCTTGGGCTTTTTAGAACCAATTGATTAAGAAGAGGAAGCAGCAGCAGAACAATCACGGAGAGCCCCACTGGTAAGGATAGGAACATGGAAGGCTATGGCTTTCTATTTGGTCTAATTCATGGAATTTTGTACTGTGTTCTTCTGTTACTTTGTTATATTCTTCTTTTTCTTTCTGTTTATCTCTTATAAATGCTTTCTTTTAATAAACTCACAGGAAGGCCATATAAAAGTGTTTCTAGTTCCAACATTACTGATTATGATATAAGCTCTATGCAGTGTATGCTGTCCACTCAAAATCCTATTCAGATCTAAGAAAAATATTCTTAGGATTTGCACTGTATATTTCCCCTTTAATTGCTGCAAGTTCTGAACTGAAGTTTTTATTCAAATTACATCTGAACTGAAAACTGTCAAGATGACAAATGTACTACTATGTTTCATGCAATGATCCACCAGGAGACTGCGGAGGTGGATCCCAATTTTCTTTCTCCTCAGCAGACCTTGAAATCGATGAAAAGCTGATGCTGAGGGCCAGGGACTGTAATAGGGAGACAGAATTAGTCCCCCCACAAACTCTTGTACCAGTGAAGGAAGTTTGGCAGAGCAAGCTGTTAGCTAATGCAAGTGGGATAAAGTAGGGTCATCAGCCCTGCTGGCAACTGGCAGGGAATGGGGTAGGGTTGTCAGCTCCAGGTTGTGAGTCTCTCTTGGAGATTTGGGAATGGAGCCTAGGGAAGATAGGAACCTCAGTGGGGCATAATGTCATAGAGTCCACCATCTAAAGCTTCCATTTTCTCCAGGGGAACTGATCCCTATAGTCTGGAGATGAGCTGAAATTTTGGGGGATCCCCTCCCCAGGTCACACCTAGAGGCTGGTATCCCTAAGGAGAAGTCAGATTCACTCAACTTTTACTCCTCAGTGCAGCCACTCTAATTCTGTAGAGGATGTAGTGATGGCCACAGGCAGAGACAACTTTAAAAGGGGATCAGACAGATCTAAGGACAATGTCTGTCAGTGGATACCAGCCACGGTGACTTATGGGAACCTCTATGTTCAGAGGCGTAAACTTCTGAAATCAGTGCCAGCAGCCAACATCAAGAGAAGACCTCTGCCTCTATGTTCTATTATTGGACCTCCAGAGAAGCTGGTTGGCCACTGTGTGAGACAGGATGCTGGACTGGATAGACCACTAGTCTGATTTAGCAGAGTTCTTCTTATGTTCTACCATGTGGCACACTGTTTTCATAACGTTTGGGGTGGAAGGGGAAGTTCTACCTCCATAGATTCCACACACTGGCTGGTTCACAGGATCACATTCAACAGGTGCATACATTAAAATTATGTCATCCTCAACATCTATTAATTAGTATTTATCAAATTTAATGACTTAATCAAAACTTTTATCAAATTTTACCAAAAATATATCAAAACTAATAAAGGACATTAAACAAGACTTAAGTGTATGTAATGCAATATATAGTGTTGCAAGCATTTCAGTACAAATACAGAAAATAATCAAGCTATAATTCATGAATATTTTACATCCTGTAGAACCAAACAGCATCCAGTAGAATTTTTGAGCATTATTCCACTCACTTTTTTCTGAATAGGCACAAAGCTATTTTTACCTTCAAAAGAGTTCAAACTGAAATTACCCTCCTGTATCTGTGATATTTCAGGATACGTAATTGGTGGCACTGCCATTTCATTTTTACTAATTCGTACTTGAAGGGCCATAATGACTGCAGACTCTCTTTGCCTCCATTATTATGGATGAGCATGACATGTTATTGATGTCTCTTTGGCAGATTATTGTGGCAGAGGTGAACAGAGGAAAATGTTTTCCAAAACCATTACAATATGCAGTTGATAGTTAATATTATTTGCCTCTGACAGTCTTAATTTTATTGACTATTCTGATCCCACACAGTTTTGCTGCTGTTGGTAGGGCTACCAGCCTCTAGGTGGTCACAGGAGATTTCCTGGGATTACAACTGATCTCCAGGTGAAAGAGATCAGTTCACCTGGACAAAATGGCTGCTTTGAAAGGTGGACTCTATGGCATTATACCCTGTTGAAGTCCTGCCCTCCTCAGGCTCCACCACCAAAATTTTCAGCTATTTCAAAACCTAGAGCTAGTAATCCTAACTGTTGAGGGAAAGGTCCAGCTTCCACTGGTACTCACTTTAAGAAAAACTACACAATTTTCTCTTGTTCAGCCTTTTTCCATAATATGTGAGCCTCCTTTTTAGGAATGGGTAAGGCTGTTATTCATTTCTTTGTGTTTAATTTGTTGATATTATGTTTACTTTGTTGTCAATCTGTGCACAGTTCTGATTATTTGCATTCTGTTCCTGGTTTTCTAGCTTTGCCCATCTTTGGGAGTCCTTTGGGACAACTGCTATAATTCCTGTAAGCCACCCAAAAACCACAGGATACAGTGGGATAAGAATATAATGCAGAGAGAGTCCCACCACATTCTGAAGATCTCACATTGCCAAAAATCTGAACAGGGTTTTGAGTGAAGAGTATATCAGAGACCCTACCTTAAAGCATATTCCATAGTGGCCAATCAGTCAGTTGTCCTGGAGGGCCAACAAAGAAGACATAGAGGTCAATGCCTCCCCTTGATGTTTCCTCCTAATGCTAGTATTCAGAGTTTTACTGTCTCAAACTATGAAGATTCCCTTAATTCACCATGGACAGTACAAGGGCTTTTCTTGTAGCAGGAACTCCTTTGCATATTAGGCCATGCACCCCTGATGTAGCCAATCCTCCGAGAGCTTACAGGGCTCTTATTACAGGGCTTACTGTAGGTTCTTGGAGGATTGGCTACATTGGGGTGTGTGGCCTAATATGCAAAGGAGTTCCTGCTACAAAAAAAGCCCTGGTCATATCTTCCACAAATTGATCCAGTCCCCTTCTAAAGCAATTCATCCCTTGACCATCATTGTGTCCACTGGCAGTTAATTCCACAATATAATCAGTCATTACATAAAGAATACATTGTTTATCATCAGGCGCTCCAAGTTGTAGTATTTTGGTAGAGGAGAAAATGTTCTGTCATCATCTCCCCATCCTGTGCCTAATTTTAAAAAAAGAATCATGTTCTCTTTTTTCTAAACTGAAAAGTCACAGGCTCTTTAGCTTTTCCTCAAAGGAAAGATGCTTCAACCCCTTTGGTTGCCCTCTTCTACATTTTTTCCAGCTCTGCAGTATCCTTTACTGACATATGGAAAAGATATGTGAAAGATTAAAAGATTACAAAAAGCTGAGAATTTTGACCTCCAGCAAAATATCACAGTATTATATGAAAAAGCAGGATGCAATAATATTGCAATACATTTACAGCAGTCAAAATGTAAAAATTGTTTAAAAATTTCATTTTGTATAGCTTAATAAAAATCTGTATTATACAAACATTTTACATGGTTCTGTATATGTATTAGGGATATGGATATTATCCAGCATTATAATGAAACAAGTGGTGAACCCACAAGGACTTGAGGGAAGGAAAATCTCCTTTCCCTTCCTATTTCCTTTTACCCTTCCCTGAAGGTCCCTGTAGCCTGTGTGCTTCCCTGCTTCCTTCTCTCCTTCCCACCTATCATCTAACCTGACATTTATCTGCCCCCATCTTCAACTTCCCTTCCTTTCCACTTCCTAGCAGCCTCTACTATAGCCCAGATGCATAGTGCCCACTGCCATGCCAGGCCTAGTTGCCCACAATGAGGAATCCACAATGGCTTGTGGGGGGCGGGGGGGAACCTCACAGCACACAATGGTCTATAAAGGGCAATTATCTGAGTTACCATGTATCACAGTCCTTACAAGCATTTACTATACATTTTTGGTGCACATATTTGCTAAACCTAAATATGCCTTCCAGCATGATCCACAGTTGATGACTATTGTAGATTATGTACAGAATTGAGCCAGAACCAACAACATATCTAAAATACTCATTGCTGGAAAAGGTGTATGTCTTTTTCTCCCCACAGTCGGAAATGTGGAATCCAAATTAATTTATGTTGAGGTGGAAGAAAAACAGGTTTCCTACCTGTAACTGATGATCTTCGAGTGGTCATCTGTGCAGTCACACCAATGGGAGAGGCGCCGGCGCCGATCACGATCGGTAACTTCAAAGCCGCGGATTTCCGCGCCCCCGCCCCGGTGCGCATGCGCAGGCACCCCTCCCCTGCGCATGCCCAACGGGGCAGGAGCGGACATCCCGCCAGTTCCTTCTGACCGCTGCAGGAGCCCTGGACGGACCCGCAGCAGTGGGGAAGGTGGGCGGGTAGTGTGACTGCACAGATGACCACTCGAAGATCATCAGTTACAGGTAGGAAACCTGTTTATCTTCTTCGTGGTCTCTGTGCATCACACCAATGGGAGAATAGCAAGCTCACCACATACCTGGAGGAGGGTTGCGTGGTCCGTCAATAGGCGAGCGACTGCAGAACTGCACTGCCCACCGACGAACTCTGTCTCCACTGAAGGTCCAGCGCATAGTGTTTGATGAACGTATGCGGGGAGGACCAAGTAGCTGCTTTGCAAATGTCTGGCAAAGGCACCCCCTTCATGAACGCAGCTGAGGTAGCCATTGCCCTCGTGGAGTGAGCTCTGATAGGCCCCGGCAGAGGCCGCTTACGTAGCAAGTAGCACAGCTTAACTGTCTCTGTCAACCACTTGGACAGTCTCTGTGAGGAGATTCTCTGCCCCATAGAGGCCGAGGCATACGAGACGAAGAGCCTGGAGTCCTTGCGCACCGGTCTGATTCTATGTAAATAAAAGGAGAGTGCGCGCTTCACGTCAAGAGCGTGAAAACGTCTTTCCGAAGCCGAAGTGGGGTTCGGGAAATAGACCGGTAAGTAAATCTCCTTGTTTAAATGGAAGGCAGACACCACCTTTGGTAGGAAGGTCACATCTGGTCGCAAACGCACCCCTTCCGTGCTGAACTGCAGATAAGGGTGGTCACATCGCAAAGCCGCCAGTTCTCCCACCCGACGTGCCGAGGTAATGGCCACCAGGAAAGCCGCTTTCCATGAAAGAAGCTGCAGGGAACAAGTGGCCATAGGCTCAAAGGGTTTTCCCATGAGACCCTCCAAAACCCCGGGTAGGTCCCAGGAAGGCAAAGGAGCCCTGACAGAGGGGTACAGCCGCACCAGCCCCTTCAGGAAACTCTTGGTGGTAGGGTGAGTGAACACCGACCTGCCCTCAACTTGCTCATGGTTGGCTGAGATGGCCGCCAGGTACACCCTGATGGAAGAGACCGTCAGTCCCCTGTCTAACAAGGAGACCAAAAAGTCAAGGATGCTAGGGAGGCCCGCCCTCCTTGCGTCACTGCCCCTTTGAGAGGCAAATTTAACGAACTGCGTCCATTTGTAGGCATAGGACTTCCTCGTTGACTCCTTCCTACAATTAAGGATGACGTGTTGCACCCTCTCTGACAGCTCGCTCAGCCGAGCTTCCATGCCGTCAATTTCAGATGCGGGACGTCGTGGTGAACTATCCTGCCCTGCTGGGAGGAAAGTAGGTCCGGCTCCCCTGGGAAGTGGTGAAACCTGCCCTTGGACAACTGTAGCACAGGGGCGAACCAGTGTTGCCTGGGCCACCAGGGGGTGATCAGGATGCCCCTCGGACGCTCTGAGTATAGTTTCTGCACCACCCGTGTGATGAGCGGGATCGGGGGAAACAGATAGAGGTGGAGGCGGTACCAGCGAAGCAGAAGACCGTCCCCCAGCGACAAGGGATCTTTCCCCCCCCGGCAACAAAAGTTCTCGCACTTTCTGTTGTCCCGAGTGGCGAAGACGTCTATCTCCGGAGTCCCCCACTCCTGGAAGACCGGCTGTAGGAAGGTCCAGTTCAATTCCCACTCGTGCAGGGACGCTCCTCCCCTGCTGAGGAAGTCCGCACATACATTTTGCTCGCCCGGGAGGTGAGCTGCAAAGAGGTAAGTGTTCATCTCCATGCAAATCTGCCATACCTGCAATGCTAGAAAACACAACTTGCGAGACACCGTGCCGCCCTGCCTGTTTATATAGGCCAGCGCCGTGGTGTTGTCCGTCAGTATTGCTACAGTTCGGTTTGCCAGCAGTGGCCTGAAAGAGAGGATAGCGTGATGAATCGCCAGAAGTTCTAGGAAGTTGATATGATATTGCAGGTGGTCCCTGGGCCATCTGCTGCCCACGCAAAGACCGTTGACATGTGCCCCCCATCCCCATAGGGATGCGTCTGAGGTCAGAGTCACTGTCGGCTGTGGCCTGTGGAACGGTGCCCCTTGAAGCAAGTTTTGCTTGTGGCACCACCACGTCAGAGACGCCAGGATCTCCTGCGGAATGGAAAACCTGCGTAGCGGAGGGTCTATCCCACAACGGAATCGTCTCAGGAACCACAACTGAAGACTCCTCATGTGCAGCCGTGCAAACGTCAGCACCGCCGTAGTGGCTGCCATTAGTCCCAGCAATCGCAGAATCTGGAGTGCAGTTACGGTTTGGCTTGACCGGAAAATGTGTATTAAGTCTATAATGTCCTTTGCTCTTTTCTCCGGCAGAAATGCCTTGCACTGTTGTGTGTCCAGAATCGCCCCAATGAATTGGATCCTTTGGGATGGATGGAGGAAGGACTTCTTCATATTCACTCGTAACCCCAACTGTTGGAGGAGGTTCAGGGTGGTGGAGATATGCTTCAGGAGGTCGGGTTCGGATCCGGCCACCAGAAGCCAATCGTCGATGTACGGGTATATTGCTATGCCCTGCAATCTGAGGTGGGCCGCCACCACTACCATAGTCTTTGTGAATACCCTTGGGGCTGTTGACAACCCAAAGGGAAGCGCACGGTATTGGAAGTGCGAAGTCCCAATGGCGAACCTTAGAAATTTTCTGTGAGCTGGATGGATGCTTATATGAAAATAAGCATCCTGGAGGTCCAATGTAGCCATCCAGTCTCCAGGGTTTAGCAGAGGAAGTATGTTGGACAGGGATGTCATACGAAACTTTTGGTGTGGTATAAAGTCGTTGAGTCCCCGAAGGTCCATTATGGGCCGCAGGCCCCCATCCCGCTTCGGGACGGTAAAATAGCGGGAGTAGAACCCCATTCGGACTTGGTCTGGCGGAACGGGTTCTATGGCCTTCTTCTCGAGCAAAGTCCTCACCTCCTCTCGGAGGGTGGGAGACGGGGTGGTGTAGACGAATGTTGGAGCCTTCGGCTCCTGTAGAAATTCGATTAGATAGCCCAGCCGGACTATCGACAGCACCCAGTGGTCTGTTGTTATGGACGACCACGCTCGGAAAAAGGGCCAGAGGCGGGGGTGGTCTGAAGAATTGGTGGGGGTGTGGTAAAGGAAGGGGGGGGAGTCAAAGGCCCTGTTTAGCCGGCCTGTTCCCCTTTTACCTGGAAGACTGGGAGGAGGTAGGCGAGTATTTGGCCTTAGCCCCGTACTGGGACTTGCTGAAGGAGCCCGAGGTCTTGGGCCGCCATTGTTGGTCCCCAGATTGCTTCTGGAAGGGTTTCTTGCTCCATGCCTTGGACCATGGACGCTTGGTTTGCTGCCTGGATGACGCCGGTACCCCCAGATTCCTGGAGGTACGGATGCTTTTGTCCATGTCTTGGAGCACCGTATCGGTGGTGGCGCTGAATAGCCCCTTTCCATCGAAAGGTAAGTCCTCGACATAAGCCTGGGTGTCGGCCTGTAAGGCTGTGGACCTCAGCCATGAGTGTCTCCGAAGAGTCACAGCCGAAGTAAGAGTCTTGGCACCTATATCCCCAGCGTGTTTAGCGGAGTTTAACTGCTGCTTGGCCAATGCCATGCCCTCGTTCTGGATTTTCTTAAGGGCATTTCTGGAGTGTTCTGGAAGCCCTGGGAGTAGGGTGGACACACGATCCCATAGGGCGTATTGATAGCGCCCCATGCAGGCAGCGTAATTGGCGACCTTGAGGCCCAATGCTCCTGCCGTGTAAAATCTTCGCCCCAGACCATCTAGCTTCTTACCCTCCTTGTCTGGAGGGGTGGCGTGGGTCTTCCTGGCCTTGGAGGATGAAGCCACTACGATTGAATTGGGTCGGCGGTGATTGAAGAGAAAGTCCGCTGAGGATTCTTGAATACGGTACATGTGATCAAGCCTGCGCGATGTAATAGGGGTGGAAGCAGGCTTGTCCCATGAAGCTTTTGCAGTGTGTAACATCACCGTTGTCAATGGAAGTGCTACGGCCGTCGATGTATCCATCTGAACGATGTCGAATACACTATCGGTAACGACAGGCACAGGCTGAATGGTCGACAAAGATATAGACTGAGCCATCCTTTTTATCAGTTCCCCATAGGATTTTAAGTCCTCCGAAGGGGAGATGGGCTGGTCTTCTCCGACCTTGTTTGGGGGAGATAGCTCCTCTGAGGACAGCTGCTCCTCTTGGATAGAGCCCTCGGAGGATCTCGGTGAGTCCGGGGACTCCGACTGGTCTGACTGAGCGGGTCGATCGCGAATCGGTTCCGGGGCCACAGTCTCTTCGGTGGGAGGAGACTTCTTCCTCTTTGCCGGTTCCTCGGCCGGAGGCTTCGACATCGACGCCGACGCTTTGCGCTTCGGGGGGCGGTACGATGTCCTCGAACGGTAAGATGCTTCCGAACGTTGGTCCCAATCAGGCTGACGAGGAGGGAACCAGGGAAACATGGACGGCATCGGGCAGGAACCGTAGAGGTATTGCCATTGCCTTTGGTCCCACGAGAGCGGTGGCGGTGTTCGCAGTCGTGGGGAAACTTCTCGGTGCCTCCTAGGAGATCGATCCTCCGGAGATCTCTCCTTCAATGACCGACGATCCCGTCGATACCGAGGACTCCAGGATCGGTCCCGTTGGGATGTCTTAAGCTGGTCCGGATGTGGCACCCGTTTCAGTGTTAGAGGGGAGACTCTCTGCGCACTGCGGGATCGATCCCGAGGAGTCGTCTCCGGTCGATCTCGAGAGCTGTCCTTCTCCTCCTGAGTGAGGTCCGAAGGGCTGTCATCGCTCACCAGACGTTGCGCCGATTCCAGATCTCGGTCGGAGTCGGAAGAGATCGCTATCTGCGTCGACATCGATTCGAGCGGCACAGTCGGTCGATGCCGAGCCGGGGAGGCCAGCAACTTTAAAGGCGGTAACACTGGAGTTGTTAGATCGGGCGGCGATGTCGGTGACGAGGTCGCAGGAACCTTCTTATGCTTCTGTTTGTCGGACTTTTTCTTCGACCCCGCAGAAGCTCCTTTATCCTCCTTAGACCTCTTCGCTGGTGTCGAGGTCTCTGATAACGAAGCCGAGCCCGCTCTTTTCAGGGGGCGATCGGCATCGAGGGAGGTTTTGTCGGTATCGACCACCGACGTCGAGGATTTTGGCGCGCTTTCTGATGACGCCATATTCCTCGGAGACAGCGCCTGTTCGACCAAGGCTGCCGCGAGACGAGCCGCTCGGTTTTTGCGGGTTTGTCTGGAAAACCTCGCGCAATGGGTGCAGGAGTCCGGTTTATGTGTCTCTCCTAAACACAGCAAACAAAGGGTATGGCCGTCCGGAGGGGCGATCTTACTGCCACACCGCCTGCACCGTTTGAAGAAGCCCCAGCGCTTTTCCATACGCGAAAGCGTGGGGAGGGTGAGGGGGGGGAAGAGGGAAGGGAAGGGAAAGGGATACTGGAGTCAAGGAAAAATAACAAAAATAACACTCCACCCCACTCACGAAATGAAGGAAAGCGATAACGCTAGAAGAATCCGCACTGGAAAGAAAACCAGCAAGGCTGAAGCAAGTAATCCACCGACCGAAGGAAAGATCGACTGATCTCAGCGGCGGTCAGAAGAGAACTGGCGGGATGTCCGCTCCTGCCCCGTTGGGCATGCGCAGGGGAGGGGTGCCTGCGCATGCGCACCGGGGCGGGGGCGCGGAAATCCGCGGCTTTGAAGTTACCAATCGTGATCGGCGCCGGCGCCTCTCCCATTGGTGTGATGCACAGAGACCACGAAGAAGATCTTTATCTCCTTTTCAGTGGAAGCTTTACAACTCCCAAAATAATGAGCAACGGAAAACTCCAGATTGAAATGAACTTATTTCTATACTGTTTTACATAATTGTGTGAAAGTTGAGTTTAACAAATCTCTAGAAAACAGTAGCAATCTTGTGATGTTGTTGAAGGCTTTCGTGGCCGGAGTCCATTGGTTGCTATAGATTTTCTGGACTGTGTGGCCGTGGTCTTGGCATTGTGAGACCTGACATTTCGCCAGCAACTGTGACTGGAATCCTCAGAGGTATAACCTAGAAAACTGGAATTCTCTCTGGGTCGAATTGAGAACAAGTTGGTAGGCAGGTAATTTATATCTACTCAGGCAGGTGGGATAAAGCTGAGTCATTATCTTGTGGGAGCTTCCCGGGCTGTGACATGCTAATGGAGGAGCTTACCCGAGGGGGTTGTTTTGTATATGGATTGGCTATAGAAATTCTAAATTTATCTGTAATGCTGTTGTAAGCTGTAGGGCATTTTGTGTTTTTCAGGACTGGAAGCCATACCCTATTCATTTTTAAATTTCCTTCCTGTTGAAATTGTGTTCATGTTTATGGATTTCAGTTTTCCAGTTTTCTGGGTTATGCCTCTGAGGATGCCAGTCACAGTTGTTGGAAAAACATCAGGTCTCACAATGCCAAGACCACGGCCACACAGCCTAGAAAATCTACAAGTAATCTTGTTGTTTCACTGAACCTCCCCCCCCCCCTCGAATTTACTTAAATGGCATAATTTCCATGCTGTTTTGCTAGGAAATTAAACATCTTGTGATTTCAATAATGTACACTTTCCATAGACAATATTGATTTAATGGGTCCACTATGCTGGTCAGAAATGCTTTGTGGAAGATAAAAGACAACATACTGGGCGGGGAGGTGGGGTTTAAAATATACATGGAAGAATAATGGAAAATGAGTTTGCCATAGCCAATTACCATTTCTTAGATCATTAGTGTGTTTTGAACCAATATGCTAAGTAAACAGACCTGCTTATGGAACATTCATACACATCCTTATCCTGTTAAGAGATTTATTTTGGCTAGCATCCAAACAGCTACTTTGTGCTCACCCAAGGGTATGTAAGGAGACAGTGTGATTTTTTTTTAAATGGACTTATTTTGGAAAAACAAATCCACAAGTCATAACACAAACTGCATGTGATGTCCTACCATTTCAAAAACTCTCTGCTATTTCTGGGAGAGGGAGCTGATTGTTTGCAAATTAAGTTTAAAAGACTCTTAGATTGGTAGCTTTCCCATGAGAAGAACAGTGGTCTGAAACACTTAAAATGACATGCTATCTGCTCCAATGGGCTCATCCAGCACAGTAAACAGGATGGCTTATCCTTTGTGTGTTGCTGCGCTGCCTCCTGGGAACTGTAGTTTGATCCAGCAAGTTCTGTGCATGTGACAATGTGATGAATGCAATGGACTGATGCAAGCTGCAAACTATGTATGCATAAAAGCATCATGTACATTCGAAACACAGCTGACTTTAAATTATTCATGACCTGGCCACAATTACTCTGGGGCATGCATCCCATATGCTACACCATATACCAGCTCTGATTTGAATGAAAACAAATATTATTAAGTGCATGTCAATGCTTTTTATCCTCAGTTCCCCTTCTATAAAAATGACAATGATGACTCATCTCAAAAGGGTTTTGCAAAGATGACTGAAAGATACTTTGCCTGATAAAGGTACCTTAAAAGGAATTACAGTAATTAAAATAAATTCATTTTTGTCCAGTTATCAAACCCACATTCCATTGAAGTTTTGTACAAGATTATTAAACAATAACATTGGCCTGTACAAGATCCTTTTCTTCTAGTAGTCTGGGTTAAATGTAAATTCTGGATTATTCCCAGTCTAAACCAGTTGATCATATTCTAGGTAAGACCTTCATACACAGCACAATCTTGTACCAGACTAACACACACAAAATGGAAACAGCAATGAGGTACATCTCTAAGGTGCTACTGGACCTGTCACTAGCTGTTCCATGGCACACCAGCATGGCTACCTTCTAGTGAGTATGTTGTCCTTACCATTCCTGCCTTTGTTCATGCAAGATGTAAATTCAAACTGTGTGTGTGTGTTCATTCTTTCCCTAGAATATCACAGAGATGGATACATGTGTATGAACAGGCACTGTGTCTATCTGGGCAAACTTAGTGGCTGGGGGGAGGGGCGGAGGGACACAGGACCAGCATGCTCAATCATGAACGAATCAGAGCACACACTCCCATTTTCTCTCTATGTACACTAGACCCGCATTAAGATGTGATGTGCATGCAATGCTGTCAACTACTGAATCAACATGTTTCAATTAGAGAAATTTCTTGTGTTATCTAATCTGCACAGAGCAATTTCTGTTGACCATTCTGCCATTTATAAGATTAACTCGGTTCTTTAAGGCAATAAATCAGTAACCTTTAGTATCACAGTCCAAAGCAACACAATCATCTAAACACTAAAATATGATCAATTTAAAAACACTGATTTGAAAAAGACAGCAGTAGTTAACAAAACCCCAAACCTCTTTAAACTATTTAGAATAATATTCAAAATCTATTAAAAACTGATGACAACCCAACCCATACCTTCAGGCAATCTGGGCAAGGGGGCGCATATAGATGTTAATAAAAAGAAACAGAAGGGAAAGAAATTGAACCCTACAACAATAAATTAAAAGCAAGTTGAAATAAAAATATTTTCTGGTCTGCCACCAAAAAACACTTAATAATGGTATCATCCATTTATTTTTATTTATTTATTTATATTTCGACTTATATCCCGCCCTTCCCACTGAAGCGGCTCAGGGCGGCTCACAACACACAAACTTACATAAGTTTATCTTAAAAACATTTACATAATAAGGATTAAAACAGTAAATTAATAAAACATAAAACATAAAAACCAGCGGTCTGTTAAATGCATTCTAATTCCATCCAGAAATTCTCAGTGTCAGTTGTTGTAGGCCAGCCGGAAGAGGACTGTCTTACTGTCCCTGCGGAACTGCCCTAGGTCCCGCAGGGCCCTCACCTCTTCCGGCAGCTGGTTCCACCAGTAAGGCGCCGTTACCGAGAAGGCCCGATCCCTGGTGGATTTCAGATGGGCCTCCTTTGGCCCGGGGATTACTAGCAGATTTTGTGAGCCCGATCGTAGTACTCTCTGGGGAACGTGTGGGGAGAGACAGTCCCTAAGGTAGGCAGGTCCTAGGCCATGTAGGGCTTTAAAGGTAATGACCAACACCTTGTACCGGACTCGGAATGTTATTAGCAGCCAGTGCAGATCCCGAAGCCCCAACCGAATGTGCTCCCATCTTGGGAGCCCTAGTAGCAGCCGGGCAGCGGCATTCTGCACTAACTGCAGTTTCCGGGTTCGGCACAGGGGTAGCCCCATGTAGAGGGCATTACAGTAGTCCAACCTCGAGGTGACGGTGGCATGAATCACCGTTGCTAGGTCATCGTGCTCCAGGAAAGGGGCCAACTGCCTTGCCCGCCTAAGATGAAAAAATGCAGACTTGGCAGTGGCTGCTATCTGAGCCTCCATTGTCAATGAAGGCTCCAATAGTACCCCCAGACTTTTGACCCTGTGCGCCACTGTCAACGGCGCCCCGTCAAAAACTGGCAGGGAGATTTCCCTTCCCGGGCCACAACGACCCAAGCAAAGGACCTCTGTCTTCGCCGGATTCAGCTTCAGCCCGCTCAGCCTAAGCCACCTAGCCACTGCCCATAACGCCCGGTCCAGATTTTCTGGGGCGCAGGCAGGCCGGCCATCCATAAGTAGATAGAGCTGGGTGTCATCAGCATACTGATGACAACCCAACCCATACCTTCAGGCAATCTGGGCAAGGGGGCGCATATAGATGTTAAATAACATCGGGGAGAGTACCGCCCCTTGAGGCACTCCGCAATCGAGCGTGTGTCTCTGGGACAGTTCGTCCCCAATCGCCACCCTTTGTCCCCAACCGTCGAGGAAAGAGGAGAGCCATTGCAAGGCCAACCTCTGAATCCCCGCATCGGCAAGACGGCAGGTCAGCAACCGATGGTCGACCGTATCGAACGCTGCCGATAGGTCTAACAGCATCAGCACCGCCGAGCCGCCTTGATCCAGATGCTGCTGAAGGTCATCCACCAGCACTGTCTCCGTCCCATGGCCCGGGCGAAAGCCAGATTGGCAGGGGTCAAGGACAGAAGCATCCTCCAGGAAACTCTGTAGCTGCAATGCCACTGCCCTCTCAATAAGTTTGCCCAAAAAGGGCAAATTCAAGACCGGCCGGTAATGTGCCAATTCGGCCGGGTCTAACGTTGTTTTTTTCAAGAGGGGACGGACCACCGCCTCTTTAAGCGCTGATGGAAAATGCCCCTCCAATAGGGATCTATTTATGATATCCCGTATAGGATATCTCAGCTCCCTCTGGCAGGTCTTAATAAGCCAGGAGGGGCACGGGTCCAATTTGCAAGTTGTTGGGCATGCAGATAGGAGGATCCTGTCAACTTCTTCCAGGCTGAGAGCACTGAAGCCGTCCAGAACACGATCCGAAGACAGGCACGGAGCCTCAGGTTTGCTGACTGTATCTAATATGGCAGGGAAGTCGGAACAGAGCGATGCGATTTTATCTGCAAAGAAATTCGCAAAAGCCTCACAGACAATTTCCAATTCGTTAGAATTTGGTCTGCCCTGTGGCAGTGTTGTAAGAGTCTGAATTATGTTGAACAATTGTGCCGGGCGCTAAGTTGCAGACGCAATCTCGGCCGCAAAGTATGTTTTCTTAGCGGCCTTGACTGCCATCTCATAGGACTTCATAGACTCTCTATAAGATGTTCGAGTTGCTTCATCTCGAGTACGCCGCCATTGCCTCTCTAGTCGTCTGAGTCCCGTTTCAAACGCCGCAACTCCCGGTTATACCAGGGTGTCGGCTTTGAGCGAGGGCGCAGAGGACGCCTAGGAGCGATCTCATCGATGGCCCCGGAGAGCCTATCGTTCCAAGACTCCACCAGGTCATCAAGGGAATCGCCAGGGGGCCAGGGATCCCGCAGAGTCATCAGGAACCGTCCATGAAGACATTGGGGGGATATTCCAAAACCAGAGGGCAGCAGCTGGGAAAATCTTTCCCCTTTTTACTACACATCTCACCTCAGAAGGCAAAGAACACATGAGGGAAGGACCAAGTTATGTAGGATCTAGGCATGACTACATAGTGAGAGGATCTCTCCTTGGTTTATCACAATAAATCTTGGTAGTGCCTTCCATAATCAGTCCTCTCATGTGTATTTACTGTTTTGTGCATACAAGGGGCTCTGTTGAGCTAACAGAATCACCATAAGTCAGCTGTGAGTTGACAGCACTTTCTCCCACCTATTGTGATTCATACAGGGGCATTTGAAATTCTGGGATGTTCATGTCAACACTTATTTTCCCCAAACTCGAAGTGTCAGAGGTAAACCTATAAATGTTAATAAACACATCCAGGTGCACACTGGCACTATGAAATTGTCCTGGAAACAGAAACAATAAAAATGACTGGCATGTCACAAATTCTCATAACTTTTTACCTTCCTCTTCCCTAGATGAATGGCACAATTTATGGGTTACTTCTGAGGCACAGAAGCATTAGACAAGGTTCTTCGCCATGAACAGTCAGTTCAGAAGGTTCCTCATACCTGTATGTCATAAGTATTTAATTTCCAGAACAGTTCTAATCTTTTACACACAACACGCACAAACGAGAGGATGAGAGACATGTTTGGACTGCATCAAGCGACTGGAACAGCTGCCAATGAAGTCTGTTAACTGCCTGTCGGTCAGAAGCTGAACAGACGTGAATGGGCTGTGAACTGCCAAACAGCCTGTCAATTAACTGGCTGCCTGATCCCCACTGATGGACGGGAAGTGACAGGTGTTTGAGCCTTAGTTAGCTCTCTAGAGACTCACACTGCCATCCTAAGCAGAACTACACTCCCTTGTTTTTACAGTTTTCAATGGGCTTAGAACGGTGTTACTCTGCTTAGGATCCATTTATTTATTTATACCTCCCTCCCTACAAGCAGTCTCAGGGTGGGTTGCAACACACAATATACTGAACAAGAAATAAAAACAATTTAAAAACCCTAGAACAATTATTTCAGATTTTGACACAATATGGCATTTTCAAGGACTTGTGGTGTCCAAAGTAGACAGGTATGAATGTCCAGGTTCTCAGAGCGACAACACAGCATATGCATAGGAATCTAGCCAAGGTCATTTTCTGAGGCCTTGCTTCAAGTATCCTCTCCTTCTGAGGGCAGGTGGCAGCCCGAAAGAGGGTCCATGGCATCAGATATATGGAACTCTGTCCCCAAGGATATCATTTGTCCCTCTCTATCAAGGTCTTCTGCCAGTAGGTGAAGTCTTTTTTGTTTCATCTGGCATTTCCTGAATGATTCTTCCTTTAAGCTCTATATTTTAATTACCCTTTATATTTATATTGTTGTCATTAGGAATAGTTTTTATGATGTGTTTTTATAATGTTTTGACTTATTGCTGCCTCAGTGGCCTTAACTAGGCAGAGACAGCATACAAATTTTGTACATAAATAAAAACAAATCAAGGCAAACCATGAAGAAAAACTTTTAGACTGATTCCTCACCAGCAGTTGCTCTGTCCCCAGGCTTCAGTTTGAGCCAGCTCAAGCCATCAATTCCCCACCAGTTGCTGTGTGTGTGCTTTTTGATCCGCGGCTACCTCCCATTCACCTCACAGCAACTAGATCAGCTTTTTTGGAGATCCAGTCACTGCTCAGACAATGATGCTCAGGCCAACTAAGTTAGATCTTTACTGGATCACCCGCAAGGCACCAGCAAGACTAATCCTGCAGGATACACAGAAGGGCAGGTTCAGGAATGTTTGTTATCTGAAAATTGATTTGGCTATGTCAAGTACTGACTCCATTTTCTTTGTCTTACCAAAGTATTAGGAGAAAGCCTAAGTAGGAACTAAAATTCTTTTAACAAGTTTTGTCAAAAGAAAAACAAAATGTACATAGACACACATATAAAGGAGCTGGCATGGCATTGCGGTTAGTCCTGGATTAGAACCCAGAACCATCAGGCTTGAATCTCCATTCTGCCACAGAAGCTTTCCAGGTGAATTTGGGCCCATCACACACATAACCTACCTTATATGGAATCAGATTATCAGTCCATCAAGGTAGGTATTCAGAATACCAGCAACTCTCCAGACAGAGCCTTTCATATCACCTACTGCCTGGTTTTTAAAAAAAAAAACAAAAAAACTGGAGATTTTTCTTTTGCTTGCAGCCAGCAGAATCTTTCCTGAACAGAGTGATCTCTTCAGTTGGGAAGAACTAGAAAAGGAAAGCTCTAAAACCCATACCAGAATGCAGAATGGTATAGTACAGTCCAATCTCATCACCCACCCTGAGCCTGCCTTGGTGGGATGGGCAGGATCTCTCGGCTTGGCTTCGCGAACGAAGATTTAAGAAGGGTGCAATAGTCCACGTTTGCTGCAGGCTCGCTGGTGGCTGACAAGACCAATGTGGGACAGGCAGGTCCGGCCACAGCGGCTGCAGGGAAAAGTCTGATTTAGGGTTGGTCCTGTAGCAGTGCGATTCTTCCTCAATCTCCTTTTGTCCTCAAGACCAGCTATGCGTGTGTTCTCAAAGGAAGAGACAGCCTGGTGGATGGTGTGCCTCCATGCTTTGCGATCTGAGGCTAGGTCAGACCACTGGTGATGGTTGATGTGACAGGTGCTAAGGGATTTCTTCAAGGAGTCCTTGTACCTCTTCTTTGGTGCCCCTCTATTTCGATGGCCGGTGGAGAGTTCGCCATACAGAGCAATCTTGGGAAGGCGGTGGTTTTCCATCCTAGAAATATGCCCTGCCCAGCGCAGCTGCGTCTTCAACAGCAGTGCCTCGATGCTGGTAACCTCTGCCCGCTTGAGGACTTCAGTGTTGGTCACAAAGTCACTCCAGTGGATGTTGAGGATGGTGCGAAGGCAGCGCTGATGAAAGCGCTCAAGGAGTCGCAGGTGATGACGGTATAAAACCCACGATTCGGAGCCATAGATGAGGGTTGTCATCACAACCGCTTTGTAAACATTGATCTTTGTGCCTTTTTTCAGATGCTTGTTGCTCCACACTCTTTTGTGCAGTCGGCCAAATGCACGGTTTGCCTTTGCCAGCCTGTTGTCAATCTCCTTGTCGATCTTGGCATCTGAGGAGATGATGCACCCCAGGTAGCTGAACTGCTGGACTGTCTTCAGAACTGATTCACCCACAGTGATGCAGGGAGGGTGATAATCTTCCTGGGGTGCAGGCTGGTGGAGAACTTCTGTCTTCTTCAGACTAACTTCTAGGCCGAATAGCTTGGCAGCCTCTGCAAAGCAGGACGTCATATGCTGCAGAGCTGATACCGAGTGGGAGACGAGTGCAGCATCATCAGCAAACAGTAGCTCTCGGATGAGTTTTTCCATTGTCTTGGAGTGTGCCTTTAGTCGCCTCAGGTTGAACAGGCTGCCATCGGTGCGATAGCGGATGTAGACACCATCGTCCTCATCTAGATCTACTGCGGCTCTTTGAAGCATCATGCTAAAGAAGATCGTAAAGAGAGTTGGCGCGAGAACGCAGCCTTGCTTTACACCTGTGCCTATTGGGAAGGGCTCCGAGAGGTCGTTGCAGTGTCTGACTTGGCCTCGCTGGTCTTCGTGTAGCTGGATGATCATGCTGAGGAACCTTGGGGGACATCCTAAACGTTCCAAGATTTGCCACAGGCCTTTCCTGCTAACGGTATCGAAAGCTTTGGTAAGGTCGACAAAAGTCACATACAGACCCTTGTTCTGTTCCCTGCATTTCTCTTGGAGCTGTCTGAGAACAAATACCATGTCGGTGGTGCTCCTGTTAGCTCTGAAGCCGCACTGGCTCTCTGGGAGGAGTTCTTCTGCAATGGTGGGCACCAGTCTGTTCAGGAGTATTCTGGCAAGGATTTTGCCTGCGATGGAGAGCAGGGTTATCCCCCGGTAGTTGGAGCAGTCTGACTTTTCCCCTTTGTTCTTGTATAGGGTGATGATGATTGCATCGCGAAAGTCCTGTGGTAATTTGCCTTGTTCCCAGCAGGTGACAAGTACTTTGTGAAGTGAGCTATGTAGTACTGTGCCCCCATGCTTCCAGATCTCTGGTGGAATTCCATCAACTCCCGCTGCCTTGCCACTTTTCAGTTGCTTGATGGCTTTAACAGTCTCTTCTAGGGTGGGGATCTCATCCAACTCTGTTTTCACCGGTTGAAGTGGGGTGAGGTGGATTGCTGAATCTTGAACTACGCGGTTGGCACTGAAGAGAACCTGAAAATACTCCGACCACCGGTTCAGTATGGATGCCTTGTCTGTGAGGAGCACTTGGCCGTCTGCACTATGCAAGGGACTCTGAGCCTGATATGATGGACCATATACTGCCTTCAGGGCTTCGTAGAACCCTCTTAAATCACCAGTGTCTGCACACAGCTGGGTTCTCTCTGCAAGCTTGGTCCACCACTCGTTCTGAATGTCTCGAAGCTTGCGCTGGAGGTTGCTACATGCAGCACGAAAGGTTGCTTTTTTCCCAGGACAGGAGGGCTGAGCAAGATGTGCTTGGTAGGCAGATCTCTTTTTTGCCAGTAATTCTTGGATCTCTTGATTGTTCTCATCAAACCAGTCCTTGTTCTTCCTTGTGGAGAACCCGAGGACTTCTTCAGAGATCTGCAGGACGGTAGTTTTTAGGTGTTCCCAGAGTGCTTCTGGAGAAGGGTCTGTGGGGCAACTGAGGTCCTCAATTCTTGACTGGAGTTTTGCCTGGAAGGCAGCTTTAACTTCGGCTGACTGGAGGCTGCCAACCTGAAACTTCCTCTGAGGGATACCTCCTCTCCTGGGTGTGGGTTTAAAGTGAAGACGGAGATTGCAGCGTACAAGACGATGATCCGTATGACATTCTGCGCTGGGCATTACTCGGGTGTGTAAGACATCTCGAAGGTCTCTCTGGCGCACCAGAATGTAGTCGATAAGGTGCCAATGCTTGGACCGTGGGTGCATCCAGGTTGTCTTCAGACTGTTCTTCTGCTGGAAGATAGTGTTGGTGATGGTGAGCTGGTGCTCCATGCAGAATTCTAGCAGGAGGTGCCCGTTGTCATTGCAGTTGCCAATGCCGTGTTTGCCAAGTACTCCTTTCCAGGCTTCCGAGTCTTTACCTACTCTGGCATTGAAGTCGCCAAGGATGATCACCTTGTCCTCTGTAGGGGTCTTCCGTACGAGGTTGCGTAGATCAGCATAGAACTTGTTCTTTTCTGCAGGATCTGCTTGAAGGGTTGGGGCATACACACTGAAGAGTGTTGCATGCTGCTTGTTTTGAAGTGGGAGGCGCATGGACATGATGCGATCTGAGTGACCTGTTGGAAGGTTTTCGAGTTTGGAGGCAATGGAGTTCCTGACCATGAAGCCAACGCCAGAAAGGCGGCTCTCAGCCTTTGACTTACCCGACCAGTAGAGGGTATAGCCAGCACCGTGTTCTTGAAGACTACCTTCCTCAGGGAAACGGACCTCACTGAGAGCTGCTATGTCGATATTCAACCTGAGAAGTTCGTGGGCAACTAGAGCAGAGCGTCGTTCAGGGCGACCACTGCCTACTGTGTCAAGCATGGTTCTGATGTTCCAACACGCAAGCTTTAGTCTTTGCACACTTTGTGAGGCAGGTGCATGCCTTTTCTTTGTTGTCATTTTTCGACCGCAAGTAAGGATGCCCGTTGACCGCGGCTAGCCAACTGGGGTGGGGGAGACGAGCTTTGTTTAGGCCACCTTTTCTAGGCCCCTCTCCGTGTGGAGCAAGCAGTGCTGTCCCTAGATAAGGCTGCTTGGTCGTTCAGGGTGCTGCCGAAAGATGCTTTCGTCTCCGGGTTAGCATCAGGCGACCAATATCCTGAACCGCCTACATGCAGGATCGGGACTGCGGCTTCCAGTGGCACCTTCCACCTGCCGTTTCGCCCCTTGCCTATCGCTGCAGGACTTGATGCGTTGTGGGTTGTGTGTGTGGATATGCCCTTCAGGCCTGCGCAGAGGAATTTTTTAGGTGAAGCGCAGTGTGCGCAGTACTGGCTCCACCCTTTCACCTGGGGGTCATCTGCCATGGCCCAGTAAGCCGGGACGCCGGCAGTGAGTCCTCCAGGTGGTAGGTGTTACATTAACGAGCTCTATCTGCCCGGGTTTGATGTTAGAGTTTTCCTTCTCTTAGGCTGACGAAGTTGGTGGGCCCAGCCTGCCCATCCGGTTATACCGCCGGACAATTCGGTCGCACCATGACGTAGCAAACTCTGTGAAAACGGGGGGGACCAGCGAGAAGGTGTTGCTACGGATGCAGTAATGCAGGAGAGGCCATTGCAGTGACCATCTGCCAGGCATAGCCAGACAGTGACCACGCGGCGTTCACTACACCGGGAGAGGAGAGGCTATGTATTGCGCATGCACTTTCCCTGGGGGGGTAGGATTCCCAGAGGGAGCCCACCCCCCACCCCAAAAGACCACGCACAGCACAAAAGTGGCAAATCTGACTTAATCAGCCTCCCACATTGGAAACTATTTTCTGGTTTCTCGTTGTCCCGCCAACTGCATTGTCATGAGAGTATACTCAGCATATTGCATCAAACTAGCAAAAGAAAGGCATTTTTTGGCAACGTGTAAAAAATGATTTCAACCGGAGTTGAAGTAGATCGCTTGTTAGATCGCTGTTGCCAGCAGTGTTCCCTCTTAGCTGAGTTAGTGTGAGCTAGCTCACAGAATTTTAGCCTCCCGCTCACACACTTCTGTCTTAGCTCAGGAAGGATGACCCGAGAGCACACTCATTTATTCAGTAGCCCACAGCTTTAATGCCAGTAGCTCACAAAGTAGAATTTTTGTGCACAAGACTCTGCAACTTAGGGGGAACATTGGTTGCCAGTAGCAGGAACTCCTTTGCATATTTTTTGTAGCAGGAACTCCTTTGCATATTGGGCCACGCTTCCCTGATGTAGCCAATCCTCCAAGAGCTTAGAGGGCTCTTCTTACAGGGCTTACTGTGAGCTCCAGGAGGATTGGCTACATCAGGGGTGTGTGGCCTAATAGGCAGGGGAGTTCCTGCTACAAAAAAAAAGCTGTGGATGGTTTCCAGTTGGAAAGTGCACTGAAAGTGGATTGAAAGTGCGTTATTGATGGTGATGATGATATTGGATTTATATCCAATGATGAATCTCAGAGTTTAGAGTGGTCACAATCTCCTTTACCACCCCCCCCAACAAACATCCTATGAGGTAGGTGGGACTGAGAGAGCTCTTACAGCAGCTTCCCTTTCAAGGACAACTCCGATGGGAGCTACGGCTGACCCAAGGCCATTCCAGCAGCTGCAAGTGGAGGAGCTGGGAATCAAACCCGGTTCTCCCAGATAAAGAGTCCACACACTTAACCACTGCACCAAACCACTACACTAAACTCAGCCACTGCACCAAACTGGTGTGTGTGAGACTGGTAAATGACAACTTTAGGGTGACGTGTCATTGGTATTGCAGATAAAATTATTCTTTGGTGTGGTGTTTCTGCTTGGGCCTCATACGAATTGCCCTACCATTCAGATTCCAGCCCGGATGGGCAGGATATAAATCCAATAAATAAATAAAATAAATCTCAGAAGTTACGCTGGGTCAGTACTTGAGGAAGACTCTGCAGAGGAAGGCAATGGCAAACCATCTCTGCTTCTCACTTGCCTTGAAATCACTTTGCTGGGGTGGCCATAAATCAGCTGCGACTTGATGACACTTTACACATACACAAACCAGAAAACTCACCCTCCCATAATTTCTGAGAGAGAAAGTATCTTAACTTTTGTACAAACAAGACCTATTGTTGCTTTTGAAGATAAAGATACTCATGGAAGGAACCAAGGTAAACTAAGGTCAAGAACTAGGAAGAAAATCAGTCAGCAATGCAGGCAGATAAGGGGGCGGGAAGCAGCCTGAGAAAATGGAAGAGCTCTGGCTGCTGCGATCGGGGCTGGGTGGGAAGGGCTGCCGTTCTCCCCCTCCCCTCCCCCCGCTTTCCCTTTTATGGCCAGCGGGGGGAGGAGGCTCCAAATCGGGGGTCTCCAGGCCTAGCGGGGGATTTGGGAACCCTATATGTAACTAGTAACAAATCTAAAGTGAGAAACACTGTAAAAAAATGAACAAATCAGAAATTAACTTGGCAGAAATTCAACAGGTACTATGAACTGGTCCACAAAAAGTCTTTCTTCTGACAGGCTGCCTAGCTCGAAGGATTGGACTGGAACTCATAAAAACTTTGCCAGACTTGTAGATTGTTATGTTCTGTGCACATGCTTTTCTTTGCACAATCTATGTTGATACTTTATTCCTAAGAATGTATGTGTACATACATCCTAAGAATGTGTGTGTGTGTGTGTGTGTGTGTGTATATAAAAGTAAAGGTAGTCCCCTGTGCAAGCACCAGTCGTTTCCGACTCTGAGGTGACGTTGCTTTCACAACGTTTTCATGGCAGACTTTTTTACGCGGTGGTTTGCCATTTCCTTCCCCAGTCATCTACATTTTCCCTCCAGCAAGCTGGGTATTCATTTTACCGACCTCAGAAGGATGGAACGCTGAGTCAACCTGGAGCCGGCTACCTGAACCCAGCTTCCACTGGAATTGAATTCAGGTTGTGAGCAGGGAGCTCAAACTGCAGTACTGCAGCTTTACCACTCTGTGCCACAGGGCTCTCTCTCTATATATAATTTTTAATATAATGTTTGTAAATTGCTAATGTTTTTAAACTGTTGTTAGCTGCCCTGAGCCTGTCGGGGGAGGGCGGGATATGAATCTGATAAATAAATATTAATTAATTAATTAATTAATCATTACACACTCCAGTCTTTTGTATTTTCATACTTTTATTGTAATTTGGATTACTTACACCACTGATTTCTGTTTTGTTTATGTAACTAGAGCGACGTGGAAAGAAATAGACTCATGGCTACAGGTCAGCCATTTTGCTCTGTGCTGCACTTCTCTATAGCAATTCACTTTGCTGTCAATTATTCTTGCTTGTATAGCTCAGCCACTTTATAAAGGGAATCGGTGGATTAACAATTATAGCCTTAAACTCAAAGAGCAACATCCCTCAGGCGTTTTCTAAAATACTTGTCAACTAATTGCTGTTTGTCTGATAGACTCTGAATGAAAGGGCAGCCTTGCCGCAGCCACTGGAGACACCCTTTTGTGACATTTTCAATAAATATGGTTATTTCATATATAAAGGCAGGCAGTAAAGTACTTTTCAAAAACTCAGATTTTCATGCAAAAGAGGCTTTGATCACCAGGCAAATTTATCCCAAGTTTTCTCACAGCTGCATCCATGGGGACAAATTCTATAAATATTTTTCCCTGTGAAATGTATCACATTTTCAGACTGGAAAATCAAATTATTAAAACTGACATCCCATTAAGTGCAGCAGTGGCACAGTCCCTTTTAAATATTTGAGCTCTGTCCTTCTAGTTGTGGGTAGTTACGCGAAACTTGACCGATTGCACCCAGAGTGCTCGTCAGTGGTTCCTCATCCTCTTGGAGAAGAGTGACAAATGAAATGCCTCAAAGATCTGTCCTGGGACCTACTTTGTTCAACATCTTTATAAATGATTTGGATGAAGGAATAGAGGGAATGCTTATTAAATTTGTAGATGACAGCTGAGATGGCTATGGCTAACACAGCAGCTGCAAGTGGAGGAGTGGGGAATCAAACCCAGTTCTCCCAGACAAGAGTCCGTGCACTTGACCAGTACACCAAACTGACTCTCAAATGGAGGAGAGAGAATGGTGTAAGCTGCTTTGAGTTCTCATTGGGGAGGAACAAGTGATATAAATGAAGTATATATATAAATCTGATAACCATCAGTGCTACAAATAAAGCACTTTTAGTTGTTTTACTAAAACTGGTTGAACCTGGACATTGCTCTGCTACATTGTTCTTAGATTTTACTACTGAATAAATATTTTATTAAATAGTTAATAAAACAGAAAAGTGTCCACCTTTAACATATTTTATTGTCACATAAGCTTTCAAGAAACACAGCTCTCTTCGTGAGATGCATGTATATGGAAGAAGCATGTTTCAAAATGATAACAAATAAGAGATTTGTAAGCCTGTACTGGAAGAAAGGGTTTGGGGCCAAGGTCTGATTAGTAGACCACAGATACTTAGATAGACCTTAGGTCAGACTGGACTAGCAGATAGCTGATGTGTACAAATGCATGTGTTAATCTGCATATTTAGCAAAGGCTCATGAGGCATGCTTTTGAAAGAGTCACCGTGACATGAGAGGTGGTACAAAGCAGGGCTGGGCTACCTAAAAGGACTAGAAGGGGAGATTGAGGGAGAAGTGCTGAAGGTAGTGGTCACTGAAGAGCAAGGTTTGTTTTACAAGCTTTGGATCAAAAAAGGACAGAAAATACAGAGCTGAAATTGCTAACTGAAATTGCCCAATCCCAACCAATGAGGGAGCTCAGATTTGTCAATCCAGAAAGGAAATTATACATAAAAGATTCCAGCTGTGGAACCTGTACCTGGAAATGTTTATGCTTGCCATCTTGAAGTTGTTATTGAATGGGAAAATCTGTTTAATTTAGTTAAATTGTTTCATGATATTGTTTTGATTGTTTAATGTTGATTGTTTTAATGTCTATGTTGCTACTTGCCCTGAGCCCACTTCTGGGAAGGGCAGGTTGAAAATTAAAATAAAAAAATAGATCCTGCTCCCAAGTCCCATTGTGCACATCTGCTTCAGAGGCCAACAGGACAAAATAAAATTGCCATTGGCACAACAGCCACTCCACTCTAGGAATCACCAAAAACTCTATGGTTTCCAGAAATCCATAGAGCAGAGGAAATTTCCATGGAAATTACACTACACTGTATTGCATGCCAATGACATCCCCATGTGTCCTCCCCCGACTTTCACCAGTTGGCCAGTTACTGGTTGGCAACTCTAGCTGGTATTGTTGCTGGCTTTTTTCTTTCTAACCTTCTAAAAAACTTGCACTGAGAAGTGTCAAGCTCTATGCTATGCCACACAGCAGCTGGGATTCAGCTGATTGTACTGTGACCTCTCCAGTTAGAGCCTAACCAACCCCAAAAGACCTAGCCTAATTACACAAACTTTATATGCTGGAACATGTGAATAAAAGACTGACCCTTTGTAAGCCACTCTGAAGACAGCCTTTCTTGTGAAAGAACTTGCTCAGCACCAGTGATGACCAGAATACCCTCACATAAACCACTGCAGTCCTGCTGGCAGGCAACTACTAATCTGCTGCTGGGGGAGCAGAGCTGGTTTAAATAACCACTTCCTGCCATCCCCTCCTTTTGTCTGGGCAATTTAGCCCTGCCCTGCCTCCACAAAGTCTTGGGTTCCATGTCCAGGGGGGATAGGAGCAAAATATTATATTCATCCTCTCTCGGCTTGGCTTCGCGAACGAAGATTTAAGAAGGGTGCAATAGTCCACGTCTGCTGCAGGCTCGCTGGTGGCTGACAAGACCAATGCGGGACAGGCAGGTCCGGCCACAGTGGCTGCAGGGAAAAGTCTGATTTAGGGTTGGTGCTGTAGCAGTGCGATTCTTCCTCAATCTCCTTTTGTCCTCAAGACCAGCTATGCGTGCGTTCTCAAAAGAAGAGACAGCCTGGTGGATGGTGTGCCTCCATGCTTTGCGATCTGAGGCTAGGTCAGACCACTGGTGATGGTTGATGCGACAGGTGCCAAGGGATTTCTTCAAGGAGTCCTTGTACCTCTTCTTTGGTGCCCCTCTATTTCGATGGCTGGTGGAGAGTTCGCCATACAGGGCAATCTTGGGAAGGCGGTGGTTTTCCATCCTAGAAATATGCCCTGCCCAGCGCAGCTGCGTCTTCAACAGCAGTGCCTCGATGCTGGTAACCTCCGCCCGCTTGAGAACTTCCATTCAGGTGGAAAATGTGTTTTCTCTCAAGCAAGTAGTTCCAATGCAAGTCACTCCCTTATTACCACAAGACAGCTGGACCCTGAGGGCAGTCACATTCCAATTTTAGGGGAGGACCAAGCACACACCTCTAACAATCCAATTAACCTGTTCCTGCACAAAAGCTATCACCTTTTCCCCAGTTCTCATCAGTAGTTCAGGACTTGCCTTTAACATCAAAGACTGAGTACTCTGAACAACGTGGGGCTGTGGCTCACTGGTAAAGCATCTGTTTGACATGCAAAAGGTCCCAGGTTCAATTCTTGGCATCTCCAGTTAAAAAAAGATCAGGTAAGAGGTGATGTGAAAAACCTAATGCTATGACCCTGGAGGCCACTGCTTGTCTGAGTAGACAATACAAACTTTGATGGGCCAAAAGTCTGACTCAGTATAAGGCAGCCTCATGTGTTCAAATAGCATTGTGGTTGTATAGCACAGCAGCTGCTATGATGCACTGCACCAAGGAACTGAAAGTAATTTTAAATACTCAAATTTCCCCCTGAAGTGTTGCATGAATAATAATCTGGTTATAATGTTACGCCTACCATTTTGAGGATGGTACATGGCAAGCTATGAGTGATCAAAATGTGTCAGTATTTTTCTTCTTGAAAATAAAATTGTCATGGACAAAAGCCCCAGCCCATCATAAAATTCTTTACATTATAAACATTTTCCATGCAGCAGTAATACTGAAGAGAAACACTGCTCTTTTCCTATCAAGTACTTTCTCTTTCCCAAATGTCTTCTTAACCTATAAGTCTCATTCGATATTTCTAAAATTACCCAATTTGATCCAATTTTGGAAGAAAGAGGAAGAAGGGGGAAAAACATGTGCTTGGTTGATGTTTCAACTTTGACTCACAGCATTAAACTTTAATATGGCACAAATGTTTGTATGCAACATTTTTAAAAAACTACCTCTAATAGTGAGATCCTATGAAGAGTTGCCCCAATCTAAGCCTCATGATTTCAGTGGGCTTAGATGGGACGAACTCTGCACTGGTTTAATGCTGTAAGATTCTTTCTTTACAGAACAGATGTTTGTGACCTAAATTAAAGTTCTAAAGTTCCAACTTCCTTTTAATCTTTCACAATTTCATTCTGTCTAAAGCTCAGATAGATACTTATCTTCACTTGGCTGACCTAGAATTCTACAACACTAGAGCTTTACTAGTATTAATTTTCGCTAACACTGTATAAAAAAAGAGGATCTGTCTGAAAACAGAGGCCACCAAGTAGATTTTACACTTTATTCTGCATCGCTTGGCAGACATCTTGGAATTGTTTAGAAGCAAGTCAGAACTCTTCCTTTCTTTTAAATAACATTCCTCTTTTTTAATTAATATAGTCTCCCTGTGTACTAAATCGAACTGGGAAATACATGTCATGGGAAAATACCGGAGCCATTTATCATGTAGCTTAACAAAATCAATATACTGTCTGATTTTTCTTTTCATTTGTCTCCAAAGTTTCTTTCCCCAAATGGCAAATGGCCTGGGATAAAGCAGAAAGAAAACCTTAGTTCTCAATTTCGCTTCATTGTGATCTTATGTTTTGAGTGTTCTGTTTAAAGGGATACAATAGCAACCACAAATCTGACTCCTCACAAAGGTTGCACTTGGTGTGCTATTTGTGTTTTCCAGACAGCCTTAATGTTCCAGTTTCGATTCCCTTTGTTACCATTTCCCCTCCAACTCTTTCCCACACAGCTTTGTTAGCAATCCCTTGCTGCCCTGTTTTTCCAAAATTACCCCCTAGTGTTTCTGAAACCTGTTTTCCCCCATTTCAGAAAGGGGGGGCACTAAAAATGGAACATCAAGGGATTGCTAATGAAGTTATGTGAAAGTGGGGGGGAGGAATGATAAACAAATAAAAGAAAGAGCAAGAGTCCAGAAGCACCTTAAAGAGTAACAAAAATTGTGGCAGAGTATGAGCTTTATCTGTATCTGAAGAAGTGAGCAGTGACTCACGAAAGCTACAAACAGCCTAACACAGCTACTCATCTTCAAATAACAAAGGAAAATAGGGTTGCCAGGCCTGTATTGGTAAATACCTGGAGACTTTGAGGGTGGATTCAGGAGAAGGTGGGGTTTGGGGGAGGGGAGGGGTCTCAGCATGATACAATGCCATAGAGTCCACCCTTCAAAGGAGCCATTTTTCTCCAGGGGAACTGACCTCTGCCAGCTGGCGATCAGTTGTAAAAGTTGGAGATTTCCAGGCCCCACCTGGAGGCTGACAACCCTAATAGGAAAATGAAACTGGAAATTAGGGTTGCCAACCTCCAGGTGATTGCTGGAGATCACCTGCAATTACAACTGATCTCCAGGGCAACAGAGATCAGTTCATCTGGAGAAAATGGACACTTTGGAAGGTAGACTCTATGGCATTATACTGCACTGAAGTGCCTCCTGTCCCCAAACCCGAACCTCCTCAGGTTCTACCCTCAAAATCTCCAGGTATTTCTCAAACTTGAGCAAGCAGACCTAACATTAAAGATGTCTGGAAAATGTGATTTGTCACTGTGGCTTTTTGTGCCATTTCAAACAGACTGGAAAATGTAGTATGTAAATGTACAAATAAATTCACTGCATAAATATTGGGAGATTTAAATTCTCAAAGGCTCACAATGGCAACCAATTTATACTCTCAACCATCACTGCATACTTCTGCCTCTGCTACCAACCTTTCCCAATGCTACAGAGCAAGGGTAGGCAACTCTGGTGAGCATGCCTGATCCTTTTGTCCAACACAAACCAACTCAAGTGAGACCTTGAGGCACTGGCTGTGTCACTGAGCCTGGTGGCACAGGAGAGAGTGGCCACTAGCTAGGTCCGTGAAGAGCCACTGGGGCATTGGTAGCGCCTCTGGAGCATAGTTTGCTCCTAGTGTGTTTGAGTACAACCCTTGTTTCTCCTCCTCCTTTTCATTTGCCAACATGCCAACATGTTTGTAGAAAGAAGCTGCATTTCTTTCCGGCACATGGACCAAAAAGGTAGTCTCCTGCTGCTACAGAGCAATCATATTTATTTGCATCTGTAGCTATTAGCAGCTGTACATGGGCACACAGGATACAGAGCAATCTCCAGTATGGAAGCAACATGTAGCATAGATAGAAGACACTGAAAATGCTACTGGTAGTGGATGACTGCTGGGAAGGACAGGAAGAAATACTAAAAAGCCTCTATGCCAATAAAGGTACTGAACTAAACTAAAAAAGCCAGTACCTAGTAGAATCTAGACTTGCTTGAAATAACAGTTTTGTTAACAACACATCTAAAGAGAAATACTTCCCACACAAGACTCACTACAATTTCATAGCTACACGCTTCCATATCTGCCTTATCTGAATACGACGCATGGAAAGTATGTCTTATATATGCAGTAAAGTCAGCCCTTCATGAGGGTGGGACCATAGCTCAGTGGTGAATGTTTACTGTGAATGCAGAAGGCCCTAGGTTTATTTTATTTATTTAAAACATTTCTATGCCACCTTTCCATATAAATAGGGTCCCCAAAGCAGTGAACATCAAAACATTAAAGTAATATTTAAAATAAGGTCAACATATAGACATACATTCACGCATAGCAACACAACCAGGGAGCAGGGCCAATTAGAGTAGTTGAATATACGCCAAATAAAACTAAAAAGTCATCACTTGCTTGGCAGAAATTAATTATACAGGGAGCCAAATCTCTCTGGGGAGGGAGTTCCAAAGTTTTGGCACCATGACAAAGGAGAACCCTTACTGGGTTGTCATTAGAGTTGCCACATCCAACTCAGAAAATACCTGGGGACTCTGGGGGTGGAGGCAGGAGACTTTAGGGGTGGAGCCAGGATATTTTCCTATCCCCTAAAATAAATAAATAAAAATTTAGCAGTGCAGTTCCCCTGAACACAGTCTTCATTTCCTCATTCCCCAACAGCTGGCTGCACTTCCACTAAATGAAAATGAACACACCCACACACACTCACAGAGCAGCCAAAATAAATGCAGTTTGCAAACACACACTTTTGTGATCTCACTGGGCAATTTACTCACAGGAGTTGCTGAATGTAACCATCTGTTCTATTTCCACCAACTTATTCAGACTAATACAGGAAACAGAAGGTTCTAGTTTACTCTTTGCTATGCAAACAACTTCTGAAAGGAATGTAAAACAAACAGAGGAACTGGGCTCTCTTCCTTCTCACAGCTTCACAGACTCAATGGGAACAACTCCCCCCCATTTATTTATTTAATTATATTTATATCCCACCCTTCCCTGATGGGCTCAGGGCAGCTAACAGAAGTTAAAACAACGTGAAATTAAATTGTTACAATAAAATCACATAAAATCATTAAAACATCTCAAACGTATACAATTCTAATCCCTAGATAGTGTTATTACTAGTTCTTAATTAGCGCTGTTTGCCATGATGTTATTGGATGTTGCTTAGCGCACTTCACATCAGTTGTTAACTCTTTTATTATCTGTATGTCAGTTTGCTGCTGACCACAGGTCTCACAGGTCTCCAGTCTTAGCTGTATTTATTGCTTAGTTTCTTATGCATCTTGACTCTAATTATTTTTTTTGACATTTTAAAAGAGATTTTATTGAAACTTTCATAAGCAAATACAATATAAAATTGAATGATGATTAATAATGGTAAGCAAAACAGAAACAATGAGAGGATTTCAATCCTGAGATTAGGCTGTCACGTTACAAGGTTGACTATAAAAGAACATTGCAATAAACACAATACTACCAAAAATATTACTACTACTACTAATAATAATAATAATACTACATTCCACTACCTAATACTACATTCCACTACCTAAATCTAAACTAAATAACTAAATAAATTAATGAGGATCAGTTACAATAAACTCAAATACAACACACACACACAGAGATACATATGTAAGATTAAAGGTTTCATTTATGAAAACAGTCAATGCGAGGTTATTAATGAAAGATATTCATCTGGTGGTAACGTTGAAGTGTGAAGGCAAAAACCAAAATACCTTTTCAAAAAAGGTTCTCATTTACACAACATAGAAGGAGAAGACTTAGACCCATACTGGGATTGAAAACTAACTAATTTATCTAAAATAAAATATTCCCAAAGTTTAGAAATCCAAGTTTGGCTAGAAAGAGACTCAGGTTTTTTCCAAGTTAAAGCTACAGCATATTTGGTGGCAGTGAATAATAGGGAAATAAATTCCCTTTGTGACTTAGAAATTAGGAAATCCCCCCCAAATATTTAAAAGGATAACCTTAGGGTCAGATGAAGCAGTGAAGGTACGTGCCACGATTGCCACACCCCTTCCAACAGAGAGGGGAACTAGATGGGAAAAGATGAGACAAACGTACCAGTGTTAGGTACCACCTAGCTAACATTTTATATTCCTGTAACTTAATATTCATTGATCTCGATTTAAGAGAAGGGGATTGCCAAATCCTGAGCCAATCTGTGTCATCAAAACAAGATAATTCTGATTGTCATACATTCCTACAAGATTAGTATAATTAGTATAATAGTCCCCATTAAGAAGCAAATTATAAACTTTTGAGATCAGACCTTTGATCTGATTGTCCTCAGTACACAAAAGATGTTCAAAGTTCGAAAACTTTGCTCTCAACGATGGCTAAAAGGAATAACAGGCTAAGAAGCTTTGCACTTGAAAGTATTCCATCCACAGCAAAGCAGCAGTGGAAATACGATCAAGTGAGATCTTGGAACAGCCAAGAAAAGCACAGGGAGATAAATATAATGCTTGTAAAACAGAGTAAAATTTAGGACCAAATCTCATTGCTCGTAATAAAGCTTGCAGATAAGAAGGCTCTACAGTATCAAATGCTTTCTCTATATTCCAAAGCCAACGCACACGCATTAGTTAACTTATGCTCATGACTGTATGAAATAGTGCTGACAAGTTTTTGAATATTGTCAGTCATGTCATGAGACGGTATGAAACCTGTCTGCTCAATAGAAATATACTCTCCTATAATCCTGTTAAGCCTCTGGGTGAAAATATTAGTAAATATCTTGTAATCATGATTCATTAATGAAATTGGACAATATGCTTTCAGGTCAGTCGGATCCCTATCTGGCTTGGGTATAACGATGACTTTAGCCAAGGACCACGAATTTGGAAGATGACCTGTCTCCAAAGCATAATTAAAAGTGTCAAGCAAATAAGAGGATAGAGAAGACTGAAAACATTTGTAAAAATCAGAGGAAAAACCACCCACCCCAGGGGATTTATTTGATTTCATTTTTTTAATTGCCAATAAAAGTTCTTGCTCCTGAATAGTTTTAAAAAAGAACAATGAGAATCAAAAATACATTTAAGGGAAGAAATTGACTGAAGAAAATCATCAATAGAATCAATGGGAGGAAAAGTTGATTTATAAAGATTAGAATAAAAATTTTAAAAAATATTTACGATTTGCTTAATGGACGTGCATAAAATTCCAAAAGAGTCCTTAAGCCCTTTCACCCCAAAATTCATTAACTGAAAGAAGGAAATTGGAGGCTCTTGAAGTTCACAAAATGAAAAGGAATCTTCTTTACTAAAACAAGCATGGTGGTATGCTGGTCCAAAATCTTCCTGTCTCCTGGCTTGGAAAGTTTATAGATAACATCTCTAGTGAGATCAGCATCCCAGTCATTTGGGATACGTACAAAGCAGTACTCTGGGGGCATTATCTATAAAAAATTCACGAGTAAGATTTTCTAGCTGCTTAACAATGTTTTCATCATGCAACAAGTTATCAAACCTCCAGGTGAAACTTTTATCCTTGGGAACATTCTCTTTAAGAGTACAGAGAACAGCAGCATGGTCCGACCAACATCTCGGATCAATATTAGCATCTAGTAAATTGTTACAAAGGGGTTGTGAAATAAAAAGATAATCAATTCTTGTATGTGTCTGAAATTGATTTGAAAAATAACCATCTATAACAAATATCTGCCTCTGCCAGTTGACGAGCAATGGCTTTCAAAAGACGGTTATGCAAAGCTCTGCTGCTAGATCTGGAAAAATCTGGATCACCTTTGCATTATATAATAAACCTCCTTTTTCCGGAGACAAATCTAAAATCTTGTTTCTCAGTTTCACATTAGAACATCACATCTCTAGGGCTGTTAGGGCGTGCTGTTGAATAAACTCCCGCACAATAGACACAAATAATTGGGAGAGGAGCCACATCTTCAGAGGGAATCACATTTAAGAGCCAGTTTTCTAAAAACATAGCGAGTGGAGTATCTCCTTCCTCCTTCAGATCAAACTCGTGACATTTTATATTTCTTTCTCTGGCCTTATTTTCTAACTGAAGAATCCATTCGGTAGCCCATTTCTCATAAGATTTCAAGCTACGAATGCTCTCTTTATTCACCATACTTGTTTAATATGCTGCTTCGGCAGTTTTAGAGACATTTTGCATGGAGATCCAAAAAGCTTCCATCTGATCCGTTACTGAGCTCAAGGAAACACGAATATATTCAAAAATCTCTTCTTTAAAAGCAGCAATAACTGAATGAAAATCCTGTGCCATAAGCAAATTGCACGGCGGTGGCAGATTAGCCGCAGCCATCATGGGAACTGAGGTAGAAGTGGAAACATTCAGGGCTGCCGGAGTTGAGGGCTGAAGAAATTTCTTCATAGAAGACGCACCTACATTTGAAAGTTTTGCTTTCTGTTCATTTAATTTACCTATAGTCTAAAATGCTAAGAATATGCCAAAAATACTTTTAAAAACCTGTGTTCAATGATACGAAAAGGGTAATCAGGGAGGGAGCTCAGTTCTCACACGTCCAACTCCATCGGAGTCACTACTGGCTCACCCCACCCTCATTCAACTCCTACTGAGATTTAAAGGCACACACACCTTCTAAGTTTCCAAGTTTCTTCTAAGCTTCCATGCTTCTTCTAAGCCTTCTGAGGCAGAAAGGCACATTGTGGCTGTTGGGGCAGGGTTTCCACTTGCCAGCCAGCCATTTGGCAGTGAGGAGGAGCCTGCAAAACTGGGGGATCCTCTGCTGGAACCTGGGGACTGGCAAGCCTAGTTGTCACCCTTCTAGCCTCAGTCAGTGATAGGGTTGCCAGGTCCAATTAAAGAAATATCTGGGGATTTGGGGGGTGAAGCCAAGAGACTTTGGGGAGCCAGGATTAAGGTTGTGGCAAGCATGACTGAACTCTGAAAGCAGTTCTGGCCATCACATTTAAAGGGACTGTACTCCTTTTAAATGCCTTCCCTCCTGGAAATAATGGAAGATATGGACACCTTCTTCTGGGGCTCATAGAATGGGACCCCCTGGTCCAATCTTTTTGAAACTTTGGGAGGAGGGGTTGTTTGTTTTAGGAGACATGCCAGATGCTATACTGAAAATTTGGTACCTCTCCCTCAAAAAATAGCTCTCTTCTCCCCACCCCCCGAGCTCCAGATACCCACAGATTGATTCTCCATTCTACCCTATGGGAACAGGTCTCCATAGGGTACATTGGACTGCCAGTGGACATTAAAAAAAACCTCCCGCTTTCTAATAACCCTGAAGTGGGTGGAGGGTCTCCAAACGAGGGAATCCCCTGCCCCCACCTGGGGATTGGCACCCCAAGATGGTGGGGCCTCCCTAAGTAGGCCTCCAAAAGATTACTGGAGTGCATGGGTAGGTTCATATAGGCAAAGGTGGTATACTTAAGGTATGCTGTCCCCAAGCTATATAATGGATCTAAAGGTCAATACCAGCACCTTGAATTGAGTCTGGAAGAAAACTGAGAGGAGGGGGGACAAGGAGGAGAAGAAGAAGAGCTGGTTTTTACACCCTGCTTATTTCTACCTTAAGGAGTCTCAAAGCAGCTTACAATTCCCTTCCCTTCCTCTCCCCACAACAGGCACCTTGGAGATGGGGCTGAGAGAGCTCTGAGAGAACTGTGATTGGCCCATGGCCACCCAGCAGGCCATGCAGAATCAACCTGCTTCTCCAGATTAGAATTTGCTGCTCTTAACTGTTATTTATTTTTGTTTTATTTTTATTTACTTTCCATTTATATCCCGCCCATTCCAAACAGACTGAGGGAGGCTAACAATCATAAAAACCAACATCTCAATTTCAAATATAAAACAATAAGACAGTCAATTATAATTGAAAACAATTTAAAACAAAGTATTGGTGCTACAATTTATCTGTTGGTGGTCTTCTGGTGGAGTTGCCCAGTAGCATAAAAGTGGCAGCCTTCTTCCCTAGTTGTTATAGGCCTGTTTAAAAAGTTCAGTTTTACAAGCTCTGCGGAATTGGGAGAGATCCCACTGTGCTGGCTCTATGGGTGTTTTCACATGACAACTATTTGCAAGTGGATTTTGCTATTCTTACAAAGTAAAAATCCAGTTGCATAGTGCGTAATTTAGTGTGTGTGAACATGCCCTCTGTAGATGAAGAAAGACTGGAGTAATATAGTACTTATGACCTACTTTAGTCAGCATTGTTGCCGCAGCATCTCCAGTTAAAAAGATCATGCAGTAACTTACATTAAAGGCCCGGATAGCCTCCAGTTATAAGTATCTGAACCCTACTCGGCATGTTGTCATACAAAAGCTACCATTAGACTCTTAACGAATTTTGTCTGAATGTTTAAAATGAACCGCAAATATTTCTCCTATTGCGTTTTTCATTGAATAATACACCCTTTTAAAAATGCAGTCTCTTATACTTAGGGTTGCCAAGTCCAATTCAAGAAATATCTGGGGACTTTGGGGGTGGAGCCAGGAACAAGGGTGTGACAAGCATAATTGAACTCCAAGGGAGTTCTGGCCACCACATTTAAAGGAACCGCACACCTTTTTAAATGTCTTCCTTCCATAGGAAATAATGAAGGATAGGGGTACCTTCTTTTGGGGCTCATAGAATGGGACCCCTGGTCCAATCATTTTGAAACTTGGGAGATACTTTGGGGAGAGTCACTAGATACTATACTGAAAATTTGGTGCCTCTAACTCAAAAAACAGCTCTCTCAGAGCCCCCGAAACCTCCAGATCAATTCCCCATTATACCCTATGAGAATCAATCTCCACATAGAGAATAATGCTCAGCAGACGTGTCCCCCCCCCCCCATTTCTGGCAACTCTGAAGGGGATGGGCCTTTCTGCTCACGAGTTGCTGCCAACTTCTTTGAAGTAACACAGACACACCATCCCAAGAGGAAGCCTTTCAATCAGCGACTGAAGCCTCCGGAGGTAGAAACGGACATGGTCCTCCGGGGGCAGAGCTTCCCCCCCCGCCGGCCAGACTCCCCGAGGAGACACCACCCGGCAGCTGGAGAGTAAGCAAGGACTACAAGTCCCAGCATGCACCTCGCGAAGGGAGGCCGGACTGGAGCGAATAGCAGGCCGGCGGTGGGCGGGTCTTTGTGACCCGGAGGAAGGGAGAAGCCTGAAGCCAGGCAGGGAAAGAGACATGGCACCATTCCACCCCCCACCCCCGCGTTCAGATTTTTAGAGAGCGGGGAATTAGGCTGCTAATCCAGGGGTCCCCCGGCAGGGCAGGGGGTTTGGGAAGCCTACTTATACTAGTCAATAATTCTGTTTTATGTTGCTACGTAGAGATAACAGAATTAATGTCCGTTGTCAATATTTGAAAATATAGTATCACTGCCACTGTGATATGCATTCAAAATAAGGAAAACATGATGTGTGATTTAATCTCCAGGCAAAAATACCTGAGAAGAAATAAAAGATGGACCCATGTTGTACAAACAAGCAACAGGCGGCTTCTTCAAGAAAGAAATTTCATCAGGGAGAGGAGGGGGAAAGAAGACTGAAATGAATTTATAGGACTATAACATCTTTAAATCTGCTTTCATGAAGAACTTGCCTTTTAGCGTTTGAACAGGAAACTATTAAAATGTCTTCTTTTAAAAAAAAAATGCAGGCCTCAATAATTGCTATGTTAATGTAATTTCTCTTATTTCAAACAGAGTTAATAGCTAAATGTATTTTACCTGAGGAAGCTGATACTGTATTTATAATGGAATGGAAATGTCATATGAAGTGTCTGGTTAAGGAAAGGCTACACCAGGGGTGTCGAACTCATGAGGGCCGGATCTGACATAAATGAGTTTTTGTTGGGCCAGGCCGAGCAATGTTGGACAGGCCATGTGTGTATCTATTTAAGATTAGGTAGCAGAGATATAAACTTTATAAAGGACATGGACACAATTAAAGATTTTTTAAAAAACTTGAAACATGTTTAAAACATTAGCACTTGTTGGTCTTGAAGATGGTTTCTTTATATTTCTCCCATGGGATCTATGGAACTGGTCAAAGGAAGCTCTAGCTCTTTTCTTCCTTCCCTAAGGGACCACAAGGGAGAGGAGCCTCAGCCAATAGAAGGAAGTGAGCTCAGGATGGCTCAGTAGCTCTGCTGTGTAATTGAGAGAGCCTGGCAATGCAAGCTCTGCCTCCCCTCCCTTCCTCCCCAAGGGAGGATCCTCAGCCAAAAGAGAAAATAGAGGCTTTGTTATGTAGCTCCTGTATGATTGAGCAAGCCTTGAAAAGCAAGCTGTTATGTAGAAGGAAGCAAGAGAGAGGAAGAAGGAAGCAAATAACAGCCAGTTGCTTGGGGGCCTGATAGGAGCCCTCCATGGGCCTGATTTGGCCCCCGGGCTGCATGTTTGACACCCCTGGGCTATATTATATAAACTGATTAATATGGAGAACTCAACCTATACTATATGTGCTTGCTGCCTGCTGCTGTTTAGGGATGATTTGCCTGCATACTGCATTTTTGGACATCCCTTGACACTACTGTGACCTTATGGGACAATGCCTACAGTCCAAGACCTGTCTCTAGCTAGTTCCAGGATTACTCTCTTGCCCATACTTCAGAAGTTTATCAAAGGGCGTAGACCCAGGTTGCCAACCTCCAGATGAGGCCTGGAGTTCTCCCAAAATTACAACTAATCTCCAGACTACAGAAACCAGTGCCTTTCATGACCAGGTGAAGACTACTTTATAATAACCAATAATGGTTACTGACACTTCTTCTACTGTTATGTGCTTTAGCTGAATTAGTTTATAATTTTAACTGCTTAAATTGTTTTATAATACCTTAAATGGTTTTAATGTTTTTATTTATATTCTCTATCTTGTTCAGCTTGTTCGATTTCTGTTCCATGAGAATAAACAATAATGCTGTAATATAATGACTCATTTGGGCATAATTTACCTCCATTTTGTAATGGGTGATGAGAAAGGGATGAACAGCCCTGAGGGACTTTAGTCAGTTCTGCAGGGCTTGCAAAACCACCCTCTTTATGCAAGCATATAAGGAGCCCTGAAAACGCTATCCAGCCATCGAAACATATCTACTGAACATAGCACCTTAATTTATTGTAGTTTTAACTTTTTATGTAACCGTTTTTAATGTATCAACTGTATTTTAAAATTGTTTTATGTAAATCATGGGATACCATGTCTTGTTAGCCGCCCTGAGCCTGCTTCGGCAGGGAGGGAGGGATACAAATAAAAGTTTATTATTATTATTATTATTATAACAGCACCACTGAGACAACCTGCAGAAAAGAGCATCTAAATAGGGATTGCTTGTGCTTCATCAATTTTTAGAACCCTTCTAATGACAAGAAGCAGAATAGCATTTTACCTCAACAACATACAGATACATTAACAGTACAACTTTAAGGGATACCACTCTCCAGAAGGGACCTGGAGATCCCCTACAATAACAGCTCATCTCCAGGCTACAGAGATCTAGAGAAAATGGATGTTTTGGAGGGTGGATTTTATGGCATTCTATCCCATTGAGGTCTCTGTCCTCCTTAGGCTCCACCCCCAAATCTCCAGAAGTTTCCCAACCTGGATCTGGTAACCCTACCCTCTCACCCTCTGCTGGTGGCCAGGGGGAAACCTGGCAACCCTGCCCAACACAGCATTACACATTGCTCTAAATCCTCTGAAAAATGCACTCCATTTAGGACTATAAATATATAATAAACTGTATGATTAAATAAACTAAATATCCCTGTATCCCATTTGTAGTACAAGGATGATGGAAGTCTGCAACCATGAAGAAAGGCTACGTGTACAGATGTTTCCCATTCAATCCACAATCTTCTAAGACAGAGCGTGCCAGCAGAAAAAGACCTATGCAATCCACCCCACGTACATAGTTGCATCATTTACGCACAGCCCAAGCCACAGAAAGGCAGAGCCCCCGGAGATATGTGTGATGGGCACTTATTTTAAGTATGTTCTTCGAATCCATGGGAGGAAAGCAAATTCAAGTTCAAAGGAAACTGATCGCCCAAGGAAGCAGTCAAGCAAAACTGCAGAAATGTCACATGCACATATGGCATGCTGTGTCAAATTAACTGAAAAACTGCAGTATTGCAGTAACATTCACTTTTGTTCCCACCTCACTATTGTATTGTATACTTACCACAAGCTTTCAGACCAATTTCCCTAGTAAATCATCCTGAACTGAGCATCCTTAAAATCCAGAAGTCACTTTCCTACATTGTCCCAAAATGCTTTTTAAAAACTATAGCTATGAAACATGGAGAGAGCAAAATAACAAGTGAAAAGTCCCCCAAGTAGCCTTCCTTCAAGCTTGGTGACTCTTCCTTTGATGGAAGATCCACTTCATTTGGAGGGAAATTCCTTAAGACTGAGGAATACTTCAAACTTGATCCAAAAGGAAGGCTGGGGTATAAATATTTTAACAAATAAATAAACTTTGCTCAGTGGAGTGCTGAGATAGAGATAAGATCCACCTCAGGTTGCCAACCTCTGGATTGGGCCTGGAGATCTTCTGGTATTACAACTGATCTTCAGACTACAGGAATCAGCTCCCCTGGAGAAAATGGCTGGTTTGGAGGATGGACTCTAGTGGGCATTATAACCCACTTAGGTGTCTTCCCCTTCCCAAACCCATCCCATCCCAGACTCCATCCCCAAATCTCCAGGAACTTCCCAACCTAGAGTTGGCAACCTTTGACCCATCCCAGTGACTGAACTCATATCTCCTATCTCCCTGTCTTGGAACAAACAGGACCTCCTGGAGTAGTCTTTTATTGTATATATTGTATCATAATATTCTAAGTGGTAATGCAATTCCAAAGTAGGAAGAGACAAACAGTCAGAAAGATCACCAAACAGACATTCTTAGAAATCAGAAAGTTCAAGAAGTTTTTAGATCAATATTATGAGTCACTCTTAAGTAGCAAATTAGTATTGGGCTTGCAAGAAATCCAAATTAATACTTGTGTTTCTTAAACAATGCCAGCCCTTGCACCTGGACGCATATAGCTAATGTTTCATTCAACCTTTATTTATCAGTGATCAGTTTTCAGAGTGAGGTTATTGTTTAGGCAATTTTGTTTGATGACCTTCAGGTAAACAGGTAAATACAGACTGGCTTGAGATAATTTTGAAACATAAGGGGACAGAAAGAAAAGCTAGTAAATGATATGAATACCTTTTCAGACCACTGATATGTGACCTGCTAATAACTGCAAAGCTTAGGCTTTGTGCAAATATCACAGTAACCATAAAAATAGCATTTTAATGGATACAGTTTTTGCTAAATTATTATGTAGTCATTTTACCTGCTGTTCATTGTGTCCTATTTTGAGATATTTTTATTAGTGTTTGCCTTTTCTATTTTATCAGTAGGAAGCCAAGTACTTCCTGTGCAGACTTACTCCAATCTAAATTCTAAACAGAGGTACTATTTGCATAGACATCTACGCTTGCCTTGCAATAATCAATTTCCTTGTTCACTAGCCAGCCACCTTCTAAATGAGAAGGCACATCTGCTAATCCCAACAAGCATCTATCACAACACATTATAGGTGTACTTGTAATATAACTGCAAGTTTAGAAGCTTTATTTCTTTGATCAATAAAGTAGTGATGTTAAGGAACATAAAATTATTAGAATTCTGAAAGCATGGCTAACACACACACACTGTGGCTAATAGCCATTGATGGACCTCTGCTCCATATTTTTATCTAACCCCCTCTTGAAGCTGTCTATTCTTGTAGCCGCCACCACCTCCTGTGGCAGTGAATTCCACATGTTAATCACATATGAAGCTGCCTTATACTGAATCAGACCCTTGGTCCATCAAAGTCAGTATTGTCTACTCAGACTGGCAGTGGCTTTCCAGGGTCTCAAGCTGAGGTTTTTCACACCTATTTGCCTGGACCCTTTTTTGGAGATGCCAGGGATTGAACCTGGGACCTACTACTTACTAAGCAGATGCTCTACCACTGAGCCACCGTCCCATCCCTTTGGGTGAAGAAGTACTTCCTTTTATCTGTTTTAACCCAAGTGCTCAGCAGTTTAATCTATGCAACCTATATAAGAAGATGGGCATAGCACCCACACGGATATAAATTCTAATTTTTCCTTTTAGAGCTTTTATATTAGGTGTGGAATATTAGATGAAATCACTGACATAATATCAGAGATCATTGCTAAGAGGAGAAAGGACTCCCAGCATAGGGATGAGGGCTGAATCATGGAGAAACAAATTCAGGGGTAAATAAGGGTTGGCGGCAGAACTGGCGCTGGGGAGCTGGTGCAAGGCCTGCACTCCAGGCCAGGTGCCCACACTGCCCCTCACCTCCTTGGCGAAGGTGAGCTTGACAGCGGCCACCACAGGGCTTCCGGTTTCAGTGTGCATGCATGTCATTTCTTTACCCCTCGTGTCTGTGCTTGAAAGTATAGATGTTAGGAGTGGAGTGACAGCGAGCAAGCAGTGTGTGTGTGTACACTGAGGCCAGAAGCCCCATGGGAAGTAGAGCTTGCTACTTCCCTCGCCTCAGAGGTGAGGTCAGGCAGGAGGGCCAAAACCGGCACCTTCCCCCCAGGGCTGCACTCCAGACAGCCACCTCAGGCTGTCTAATAGAAACACTGGCCCTGGTTGGTGGTACTGAAATATAACCAGGACTAAAGGGCTAGGGCCCTGAACTGGATAGCTCAAGTAAGCCCAGTCTCATCAGATCATGGTAGCTAAGTAAAGTCAGCCCTAGTTAGTACTTAGATGAAAGACTACTAAGGAAGTCCTCACCCTCCCAGATATGCAGCTACACAGATGCAGGCAATGACACACCACCATCTCTTTCTCTGGTGTCTTGAAAAACGTATGAGGTCATCATGAGTCAGCTGTGACTTGACAGCATCTTCCACTGCCACAGGGGGAGAGCTGAGTCAGCAGGGGAATCCTAACATGCACTGGAACAGGCAGAATTTCATATATGGCTGGACAAGAGGGGCAAAGCTTCCACAAAAGGCTCTACAACATCCAGAGTGAATGAATATATGTAGTAATAATAGGGAAATGTTCTAATTTTAAGGACACAATAGGTTTTCTTTCTGTATGCTTTATAATATTTGGGGCAGGTGTCTTTAGATATACACGTACTGTTGCCAGGCAAAAGACTGGATGAGACAGTCCATTGGTGTTCTTCTAGCAGTGAGTCCACTTGTATCTGTTAACTAAATTATGCCCTCAGTAAACTATTTCTGGGATTCTGCCTTTCAGAATTTTTAATCTTGTTTCCTAGACAAATCCAAATTGATGTTCTGATAAGAAGAAGACTACTACTTCCACATTTGGGAGCCAGTGTGGTGTAGTGTCAGTGGTTACAGTATCAGACTAAGACCTGGGGGAGTCAGGTTCAAATCACCTCTCTGTGTGGAAGATGTCCTTGGGGCAGTCATGCTCTCTCAGCCTAACCTATTTCACAGAGTTGTTGTAAGGTGAGGAGAGAAGCTGAGGAGAGAACAATGTAAGCTCCAGACAGTCTTCAAGGGCAGCCTCACATGCAGTGCATTATAGCAACACATTCTAAGCGTCACTAGGTCATGTACCACAGAAGCAAGGATCCTCATGCTCAAGGACCAAAGCTGGTGAAAGGCACTCCTGTCCATCACTGCTACCTGTTTATCCTACAGTACCCTCAAGCTACAAACCAGCTCCCTTATTGGGAGTGCAACCCCATCCAAAACAGAAGACATTCCAATTTCTGGGTCAAACCTTTCCCCAACCATCAACACCTCCTTTTAGTTGGGATTAAGTTTCAGTTTGTTATTCCCCATTCATCCCAAAACTGCTTTCAGGCACCCATTAACCATTTCTGTACCCTCCTAGGGATCTGCTGGAAGGGCAAGATAGAGCTGAGCATTATCTGCAAATTGCTGGAAGCTCAGCTCAGATCTCTAGATGAGTTCTCCTAGCGGCTTTATGTAGTTATTGTAAGGCAGAGGTGTCGAACTCAGTTGTTATGAGGGCTGGAACTGACATAAATGAAACCTTGCTGGGCCGGGCCATGTCAGGCCGGGCCATGTGTGTACCTATTTAAGATTAGGTATCAGAGATACAAATTTTATAAAGAACACAGACAAACGCACACAAACACACACACATATATATAAAACTTAAGACATGTTTAAAACGTTAGCACTCCTCGTTAAAGATGCTTTCTTTGTATTTCTCCCATGGGATCCAGAGAACTGGGCAAAGGAAGCGCTGGCTCTTTCCTTCCTTCCCCAGGGGACTGGGGGGAGCCTCAGCCAACAGAAGGAAAAGAGGCTTGGCTCAGTAGATCCACTGTGCAGTTGAGAGAGCCTGGCAAAATAAGCTATTACTCCCCCCTTCCTCCGCAAGGGAGGAACCTCAGTCAATGGAGAAAATAGAAGTTTTGCTCTGTAGCTCCTGTGCAATTGAGCAAGCTTTGCAAAGCAAGCTGTTATGTAGAAGGAATTACAGATGACAGCCAGTTGCTCGGAGGTATGATAGGAGCCCTCCAGGGGCCTGATTCCACCCCCAAACTGTATGTTTGACACCCCTGTTGTAAGGCATGGAGGTTTTACAACATAGACCTGAAGAATAACATAACTAATGGTATCAAAAGCTGCCAAGAGATCCAGGAGAATTAAAAGGGTTACACTCTTCTCCTCTTGGTGCAGGTCACTCACCAGGGCAGTTCCATAACCAAGCCTGAAATCCAATCCCCTTCTACCAGGAATCTCTGAAGGTGCCTGGCCATATTGCTCAAGAATAGTACGCTTTAGGCTGGATAGTAGCTTTTCAACTCTCCTGGGTCCAGGGTAAGTTTTTCTGATATGTGGACACACCACTTCTGATTTCAACTACCCCCCTTTTAGAGAAACATTTACTGTCTCCCAGACAGGTCCACCAGTTCCCGCCCCCCTCCCCAGCAGATTTAAGCAACCAAGAGGGGCAAGGGCTGTACAAGCAGGTGATAAGTCTTAAATTCCCAGGAACCCTGACTACATTCCTAAAGGGGGCAAGCTGAAAGGTAAGCAACACCAAAGAAAGGGCAACCCTCTCTTCAGAGCCAGTTTGGTGTAGTGGTTAAGTGTGCAGACTCTCATCTGGGAGAACCGGGTTTGATTCCCCACTCCTCCACTTGCACCTGCTGGAATGGCCTTGGGTCAGCCGTAGCTCTGGCAGAGGTTGTCCTTTAAAGGGCAGCTGCTGTGAGAGCCCTCTCCAGCCCCACCCACCTCACAGGGTGTCTGTTGTGGGGGAGGAAGGTAAAGGAGATTGTGAGCCACTCTGAGACTCTTCGGAGTGGAGGGCGGGATATAAATCCAATTTCTTCTTCTTCTTCTTCTTCTTCTTCTTCTTCTTCTTCTTCTTCTTCTTTTTTCTTTTTCTTCTTCTTCTTCTTCCCTCCCTTAATTTATCATTGCAGTACACACATGCACACTGTGAGTGATGGAACTGCTATATTAAATATGAATTTATCATCTCAGCCTCTCTTTGGTATGGCTATAAAGCTCAGTAGCTCGATGTATTGCTCTCATTGAGTATTTTCGTGCCACAAATACTTTGGAATGCACCCATGTGACCTTAAAAGCTTTACTGCATGATATAGATTCCTTCATATACTGTGTATGTGGTATTAACTCAAGAAGGCCTTTGTAGCCGAAACATGTCTGGTCCAATTTCATTGGTTTATTGTTTCCAGTCGGTGTCACTAATATTATGCTGCTTTGTATGTAACAAGTACTGCTCAGTTTTGTTTTGTTTTTAAATGATTTTAAGTGCACTGTAACATTAAAGATATATTTTCTATAATTATTTTTATACATGTTTGTATCCAATTCCAAGCTGAAAAATATTCTATACAATTGGACAAATCAGCACTCTGGGACCATCTGATCCTTTCGCTGCTAATGGACAATCCGAGCCAGATTGGATGCAAGAGATACTCTGTGCAAAGTGCTTGCGGGCAATGAGTCCATGCAAAAATGGCTACATCTACACAGCTGGGTTTGTATCTTACACTGCGGCAGCTCACTGCTGAACTACAACCTACACTTAAAAGGTACAAGGATACAGCTATAAAGTTTGCCTGTTTGCCAAAGTGGGGCTACTGTGCAACATTTATGGATACTTACTTATTTATAAGATTCATATTTTGCCTTTCTTAGTATAAATTCCTGGAGGCTAACAATAAAGCAGCTGGTATACACAACAAGCTTGTGCTGGATCAGGACCAGGAGCAATGACATTATGCCTAAAATACATTCCAGAGGTGTTGCAATAAAAATGGAAGATGAGTCTTATGACACATTTACCACAGACAAAGAAATTAATTGAGGCATAAGGCTTGAGACTACCTTATGCTACTTACAATTTGCAGTTTGTGCTATAATAAGCGTTAGTCTTTGAGGCGTTACAAGACATTTTTATTTTGCCTAAAATAGTGTGGTATGGCCACTGGTAAATCTGAGGGTTTTTTTTTTAAAACAAAGATTTTTGGTAAAACCAAAGTAGAGAATTACAATTTCTCTCTCTGTCACACATACAAAGCAATAATAATAACCATAACGTTTTATTTATTCTAACATTTACATCCCAACAAAGAGTTTTTCTGCACAAAAATAGATATGACCTATTTAAAACAGTGAGATGAATTTGCACCTTACAATCCCAATACACATCAAAACATCCTGTGAGTTTTGGATATACGTTTGAAGTAGAATCTGCACTTTTTATTTTGTGCACTATGTACTCTGACACTATGCACCCATTTCTATCTGTGACGTACTGAGCAGTTGCAGATGCCTGGAAGCAGAACTGAAGACCTGACCAAATCAAGAGGCTGATGGCATTACAACATCCTTGTTTGACGCATTACACTGTTATTGAAAGGATAATCCCAGCGTGGGAGTAGATTCAGAGGTGGCCAACAAGCACCATACGGTTTACAAATCTGAAGTCTCACAGAAGTTGATGATCAGGGGCTCAGTGGAAGGCACAGGAAAACAACACAGACTTTAAAAGTAAGAGAGACAACAGGGCACTACTCACAGGGCACCTCTGCTAGGAAACAAATGAATGAGGGTTGCTTGTGAGAATGTGACGAACTGCATTTGATCTATGTCACATGAGTGAGAAAAAGGGACACCATGACTCAGAAAAGAGAGAGGGTGTCTACACAACCTGCACCATGATCTGCATACTCTATCAGAGTATGGTGTCTTAAGATATCTCCCTTGCAAAAGGCAAGGCATGCATGCCTATAGTGAGGAACAGTCAAATATGAGCAGTAATCAGGAAGTTCTCCAGATGGAAGAATATCAACAAATTGAGTAGAACAAACATGCTGTATTCAACCAATTGTACTGTTTCAATCACATTTAAATAGGCATTTCTTTATCACTCTCACAGCTTCCTGTCTGGTAATTGCATAAAAGGAATCTATGGAAAGATAGAGGAATCGTAGTCATTTCTTGACAAGCTTATTCCAGTGGAAAACAAAAGAGTCCTCTCTGACTAAGCCAACTCTTTGATGTTGGAGTGTAATATTTTAAATTTGGGGGAAAGCCTCCAGCCAAGCCCATAGGGTTGCCAAGTCCTACCTTGGCTTCTGCATGGCACAATGACATCAGCCAGAAGTGATGCCATCATGCTGGGCACATCATGCTGGGGACACGCTAGGATCTGGGTAAAAAAATCTATGGTATGTACCATAGAGTTTTTATCGGAATACTAGAGCTGTCTTTTGTGCTGTGTGATGGCATCACTTCCAGGTGATGTCATCATGCCAGGCATGTCACATGATGATGGAGCTCTTTGGGGGTGGGGATCCCCCCAGCAGCCCACTCCATGTTGGCGGGTTGGGGGGACCCAAACTGGAGGAAAACCCACCCCTAGCGGGAGCTTGGCAACCCTACAAGCCCAAGCTTCAAGAGATGGTTGTCCCAGTTCAGTTCAGAGGGCTGCAACCACTACACAATTTGGAACATAGGAATTTAAGAGGAATCCAAGGACCCCCCTATTTTGTCAATACAGATACCAGCCCCTGTGATGGACTGAACTTTTTAAAAGCTTAGAAGTGTTTTACAAACAGCTGAAGGGTTAATTCTTCACAGAAACAGAAGGCCTTGAGTGACAGGCTGCTCCAAGCAACCATGATTGGTTAGCATCATGGTCTGAAAATTAAGATAGGAGATGGGATGGGAGTTTCAAACACCCATCTGTCAGTCAACAATTTAAACCACTGGAAAATAAAGGATATCACAGACAGCACAGGAATAAAGTAGATCCCAAAAGAGCTCATATGTTAGGAAAATGAATATTTAGTTTTTTTAAAAAATAAACAATTCCATGCTTTAGTTCTGCAAACCCTAACAAAATAGCATGATAAGGTTACACATTTCTGGATGCAAGGGGACATTTGGGACACCAGATCTGCAAACACTAATGTTAAATTATTGCTACAAAGCATTTGTTTTTCGAGATATACCATGGATTATAGGAATCAAATTACTAACACTTTCTTTTGTTGATGGGGGAAAATGAAACCCAATAAAAGCTATCCAATGTTAGTGAGCATGAAAAGATGACCATGGATTTAGATAACACAATATATGTACAACATCATGCTAAAATTATTCTACTGGGCAGGGAAACTCTGCTTTTAATTAAAAAGGAAGGGAAAATAACTACTGTGTCAGAAGAGCATTGCTACCAAGCAGGAAAAGGGGGCGTTTTAATTGTCTTGCACCCAGCAGCTATTTAATTTCACTATGCTATATCAACAGCCATTAAGGGGGAAGAGACCACATACTGAGCTGGTAGACAGGAAATGGCTTGCTGAGTGAAGCAGCTGCAAGTGAAGAGGCTGTTTTAATTAAGCACCCTCCCTCACATGATAGCGTCATGTGAACTGGCCTCAGAATTGTGCACTCACCTCTCCACTCAGTACACAGGAAATACTATATTGATCCCAGGACTATGCAGACTCAAAGGATATCTTCAGTTCAAGCAAGCAGCCAGTTATCCTTTAGATCGGCATATCCACTCCATTACAAAGTTATCCCTGTCTTTTCCTTTTTTCCCTCTTGGGTATTGGGGGCTCTGGGGGGGCTATTTTTTTAGGTAGAGGCACCAAATTTTTAGTATAGCATCTAGTGCCTCTCCCCAAAATACCCCCCCAAGTTTCAAAATGATTCGACCAGAGGGTCCAATTCTATGAGCCCCAAAAGATGGTGCCCCTATCCTTAATTATTTCCTATGGAAAAAAGGTATTTAAAAAGGTGTGCTGTCCCTTTAAATGTGATGGCCAGAACTCCCTTGGAGTTCAATTATGCTTGTCACACCCTTGTTCCTGGCTCCACCCTTAATGTCTCCTGGCTCCACCCCAAAGTCTCCTGGCTCTGCCCCCAAAGTCCCCAGATTTTTCTTTAATTGGACTTGGCAACCCTAGGCAGGGTAGTGATTTGATCCTGAATCTCCTAGTAGGAAACCCTAACTACTAGTCCACAATGGCTTTTCTGGGATGGCTGCTGATGAGAAGTATAATGCTACAAATCCTTGGTGAATTATGCACGTTGCATGGTAGCAAGTCACTGTATGGTTGCTGGCAGATCTGGCTCCGACAAGTCCTTCCTCAAAGGCCAAAACAGCCCTGTAATGGGCCCTGCCTCCCCACCCACTCTCCTTCGCTGACAGCAACCAAGGCTTGAAAGCAATTGCCTAGAAACTTTCACTGAGAGGGCATTTGGTTCTTAAAGCTACAGATGCTGCTATCATTGGGAATTTCTAACTAGCCAATGTACTTTTAAAGAGTTCATTTTTTCCTATAAACCTGACAGTTTAAATATTCCCAGTTGGAGCCTGTTGAGGATTAAATATATTGATGAAAGTAAATTATTAAATGTTTTCAATGTTATAAAGTTTAACAATATAAACTAGCAATAAGCTGCTTGGATGTATAAAACATTTTTGTCCAAATAATATACTTTCTTTACCTTTTTTTTTTTTACTTTACTAATGTGTTTTAAATTTTGAATTTTTATTATTTCCATCTTCACAGATGGCAAAAATTATTAGTACTAAGCGATTACAGGATGCAGCAGTTGCAGACCTCTCTCAGGTACTTTCAGTATTGCTTGTAAAAAACCAAAGCATTTATACTTTTAAATTCAATAAATAAGCCAACGTTATGTACTAATGAATTTACAAAGGATGTATTTTGTATTGTTAAAGCAGCAAAATTGAGAACTGACAGTACATATATTTTTAAATAATTCCTTTATTCTGCAATACATTTGTAACCATTCTCACTCACTTTCTAAAGTGTCACTACTATTCACAAAATATAATTCACGTTATAATTTCCATAATATAATTTGCACCTTTCTAAGACTGTAACTAAAATTTAGCCTATAAAAGCAGAGACGTTATGGATTGTTTTACCGCTTGCTTCTCATCGTCCCCACAACCTAGCCCAACAAGGCAGCTTTCTTTGAGGAGTAGGGTTGCCAAGTCCAATTTAAGAAATATCTGAGGGGGTGGAGCAAGGAGATTTTGGGGGTGCAGCCAGGAGACATTAAGGTAGAGCCAGGAACAAGGGTGTGACAAGCATAATTGAACTCCAAGGGAGTTCTGGCCATCACATTTAAAGGGACAGCACACCTTTTTAAATGCCTTTCTTTCATAGGAAATAATTAAGGATAGGGGCACCATCTTTTGGGGCTTATAGAATTGGACCCTCTGGTCCAAACGTTTTGAAACTTGGGGGGTACTTTGAGGAGAGGCACTAGATACTATACTGAAAATGTGGTGCCTCTACCTCAAAAAACAGCTCCCCCAGTGCACCTGAAACTTCCAGATCAATTCCCCATTATACCCTATGAGAATCAATCTCCACATAGGGAATAATGAAGTGCTCAGCAGACGTTTCTCCCCTCTTCCCCCCTGCCCCGTTTTCTGGTGACTCTGAAGTGAGGGATTGGCCTCTCTACTCACGAGTTGCAGCCAACTTCTTCCAAGTAACACAGACACTCCATCCCAAGAGGAAGCCTTTCCAATCGGAGACTGGAGCCTCCAGAGGGGGAAAAAAAATCACATGGTGGCTTTGGTGGCGGGGCTTCCCCCTGACCAGCTGACTGGGGGCAGGAAGGAGACTGGGAAAGCAGAAGAACCCCCGCTGGGACCTACTGAGTAGTGAATTTCAGAGGTTTGTTCAAGCTAAGAAAAGGATCACAGTTCCTCAAGTTCTTTTTTATGGAGAGAATCTTCGACCATTTGCAATGTACAAAGAATCCCCATTATAAGTCCTCACTTTTTACTCTGGGGGCCCCTCTTAATAGAATGTATGCATACTCAGAGCGTTCCTACACCATTTGGCCCAAACAGTTTTACAGCCTTAATATGATTGTACATCTTTGTTATCCTTACATTGCTTAAGTTGTAAATTTGTGTATATTCTTTACAATTGCATCTCAACTCTCTATTATGTTGCTTACCTGGTAGTTTTCAAAATGTTTATAACCATGCCTTATATGCAGATTATATGATTGCTTTGTTATGTTCAGATTGTCTAAATACTGACAATCTATTTTTTTAAACTGGCTTTTACATACATGAAACATACATGAAACAGAGCTCTTTATTGAGCAAGGGGTGGAGAACTGAGAAGGTCCTCATCAAGCCAGTCCATGGTTTCCCCCTCAGATATGCAGAAACCTCACTTCTATGTTGATGGATCTACTATGTTGCTAGACAGACTGAATGCAGTTATGACAGCTTAGCATTTAATGTCATTCCTTTCTGCCATAGGTTTAGGCCTTTTGTTTCATTCTTTAAATAGTGAATTATCTTCCATCAGAGGCTCAGTTAGCCATCAGAGGGTCAGCTTCCATCAGAGGCTCAGTTAGCCTTAATGGAGATCTGAATTAGTGTGAAGGCAAAGCTCAAAACAACTCATATTCATTTAAACCATATGCTCCTCAGGAACTTTAAACAAAATCAAAACAGAACGTAGAATAGCAAAACTTGTAGTAAAAAACCCAAGAAATTATTGTTGCACGGAAAGTCATTTAAAGATAATTACAGTACCACCGAGGGCCTTAAAATACACTTGCAGAAAACCATGTACTGGCATATTTGAGGTAACCCAGACAAAGCAAACAATCTTAATATTCATATATTTGGAATGCCAAGCACTAGGTCACCCACCCAGTTTTGCAGTTCCAAGAATGGGATAAATGAAAGGTAGGGTTGCCAATCCCCAGCTGGGGGCAGGGGATCCTCTGGTCTGGAGGCTGCCCCCCCCCCTTCGGGGTTATCAGAAATTGAGGAAGGGGGGGATGTCCACTGGGCACTCCATTATACCCTATGGAGACTGGTTCCCATAGGGTATAATGGAGAATCGATCTGTAAGTATCTGGGGCTGGGGGGGGGGTGCTGTTTGTGAGGTAGAGGCACCAAATTTTCAGAATAGCATCTGGCGCCTCTTAAAAAAACAAAATTGAAAAAGCTTGAATTATATGAGCCCCTAAAGAAGGTGCCCCATCCTCCATTATTTCCAATGGAGGGAAGGTATTTAAAAGGAGCATAGTCCCTTTAAATGTGATGGCCAGAATTCCCTTTGGAATTCAGTCATGCTTGTCACAACCTTGCTCCTGGCTCCACCCCCAACATCTCCTGGCTCCACAACCAAAGTGCCCAGACATTTCCTGAGCTGGACTTGGCAACCCTAGCAAGATGTTTATTATGACCTGTTTGACCACAAGTTGTGTAGGTCAACAGGCCTCTCTGCATGTACCAAGAGTCTCTCTCAGAAGAAACAACACAGGAAAAGAAAGGTTACAGATGAAAAGAGATTGTGTCAGTAAAAAAGCTTTCAAAATGTTCAGAAAAAATGGGAGAATGAACAGGCAAGAGTGACAAAAGAAAAGATAAATGATAACCAGCCATAGTGGAAAAGAAAGCAGCTTCAGAGCCTTTTGCTCTGAAGAAAACAAAGACAGAATGCATTGGATTGACATTTTAAACAACATGATCGGATCAAAACAGTTAAAAACCTCAAATTAGTGTTGCAAATAGGGTCATTCTTTTAAGTACTTAGTTGTTTTCAACAGGGAAGATGCCAAGAAAATGTGACTGCATCTTTTATTGGTCCAAACTAAAAAGGTTATGTTTCTATGATTCTATAAGTTATTTTTTTTTGTCTGAAACATTTCTACTCAGCTTATCACCTTGGACTCAGGCCCACAATGTTCTTGGTTTGGGAGCCATATTGAGCATTTGCTTTGGAACTTTTGCGGGACACAAATAAAGAGAGCAGAGTTGCAACCTATATTTTACATCGGTGTTATGAGAGACCAGCTCTACACACACACCTTCCCGTTTTGCTGGCTTCTGATCTAAAGCCGAACTCGGTTCAGTTATAAAAAATTATAATGAAATAGCTTGTCTTTATCCAACAGCCGCTGATAATTCCACACTGTCTACATTTTAATACAGTATACATTTAAGTTTCAAAAGCAACCTCTTCCCAGGATAGCTAATTACCCTAATCTGTTTATCTAGTTCTCTTAACAATAATACCCTAGTGTCACATGGTTAATTTCACTTTAAAAATAGAGCAGATTAAACCAATCCCTTTACTCATCTTATAAAAATAGTAGTTGTGCACTTTCACAAAAATGTGTGATTAGTCTATCAAAATCTAAAGCCTTATGTCTAATATAGTATTGCCCACTTCCCCATTGAGCTCAAGGCAATTCTAAGAAAAATTAAGTTCCAAGCCAAACCTGCTAAATACTTCCTCATTAGCTATGATAATCTTACTTTGATGTACCACTTTCATGGGGAAAGGGGAAAACAATGGGTGAACATTTATTGAAAACTCAGTATTTTATCAAATAAAATGGTGTACATCTTCTGAGCGAATAAGAAAAACCTGAAATCCAGAAGATTTTCACACAGATCTTTTTGAGAAGGAAACTTTATTGTATGTGTCCTATGCATAACTTAAATTTCCATTTACCTGTGTAGATCCATTTATTATTAAAATTCACAGCTAGTAATCAATATGGCACAATATTATTGAAAATCCTCTAAATGTTCAGGAGTGGACCTGATGTGGATTTGGTCTTCGACTCCACAAACCATCTATAACTCCACTTACTCCTTCTCAAACTTAGATGGTGGTGGCAACAGTGAAGAGCCAACTCTAGGGTTACCAAGTCCAACTCAGCAAATATCTGGGGACTTTGGGGGTGGAGCCAGGAGACTTTGGGGGTGAAGCCAGGAGCAGGATATGAGATCACCTTTGTGATTTCATATCCTGTGATGTCACTTCCACGCTCCACTTCTTTCGATGGTGTCACTTTCAGCACACTGCACCCAAATGCCTTCCCTTCCTGTGATGTCACTTCCTCCTTCCAAATTTAAATTTATCTCTTTACATTGCTTTCTAATACTCAAACATTTGTTGAGTAGCAGATCGCCATCCACCACCTGGAGGTTGGCAATCTTAATTTATATCCTACCTTCCATGGGAACCCAAAGCTGCTTCCATCAGAGGTTGAGAGTATTCCAATGTTACCCAGCTGCACCGAGATTGGCTCGGAGAAGGACTCGGACTCGCTGTTTCCCCCCTCCCTCCCCGCTTCCAGATTTTTGGAGAGCGGGGGAGGAGGCTGCAAATTTGGGGGTCCCCCGGCAGAGCGTGGGAAGCCTAGCCAACTCCCTTCGGTGCCATCTACTGCCTGAAAATATACACAAGAGAATCCATGACTAACTTAGATTGAAAATGTAGTTACCATGGTTCCCTGAGTCCCCAGATGCTGTTGTGACCACAGACACCACCATCCATGGACTTGGAGAACTATGGAAACTACATTCATGCTAACAGCAGTGCCTATAATTAATAAAACAAAAACCCAGTCCTCTCCACTGCTGCATCCAGGCAAAACTGAAGAGGACTTAACAAGGAAGAATCAAAGAGACAGGTTTTGTGTAGATTACTGTTCTGGTTTTAATTGTTGTAATTTTTTTTTTGGGGGGGGGAGCATGGTCTTGGTGGGGATGGAAAGTGTCATCAAGTCACAGTTGACTTATGGCAACCCCGGTGGGGTTTTCAAGGCAAGATATATTCAGAGGTGGTTTGCCATTGCCTTCCTCCCTGTCATGACCCTTGTATTCCTTGGAGGTCTCCCATCCAAATACTAGCCAGGGTCAGCCCTGCTTAGCTTCCGAGATCTGATGATGTAGCAGCAACCTTAGCTGCTGGTGGTCAGGCAGAAACAAGGCCACAGGCGAAATCAGGAAGAAATAGCTGTTTATTAATGTGTACACGGACCCCAGACTCATGTCTGAACACATCTGGGAGCCCCGATTGCAGGAAGATCTACAGTTTTATAGTCATAGACAATCACTTCCAGTAAGCACTCGCCCAATTACAGGAAAGGACAATCCCATATCCCATACATCATTACAAGCCTCATATTACTAAAGGAACAAGGAGGAGACAGGGAGGGTCTTTCCATACATGGCATTGATGTTGCTAACACTCTTGCAGCAATATCCTTCATAAAAAACACATTTGCCCCTTTGACCTGATCCCAAGATTTTCCAAGGTATATTACTCAATGCTTATTCCAGCCAGTTTCTAGTTCCTCTTTTCGGCAGTTGTGGTGGGCCAGTGGATCAAAGATTAACTTCCTCTTTTGCTGCCTTACGCTTCTACAAACATCCCTTTCCCTACTTTTGCAATCTAGAAGGATTATTTCACAGAGACACCTAGCAAGCACTTTTAAAATCTCTTTGCCCTTTTGCTTTCTTGCCCTTGTGCCTAATTAATAGCTTTCAATTCACCTTATTTAATACCTTTTTATTTCAACCCTGCTTCAATGAGATCCGACTAGCCTGGGCTATCCAGATCAGGGCAGAGAGATCTTAATGGTTTTAAAATGTTATTTTATTTGAAATGTTTGAATTTGTTAGCCATAGGGTTGCCTGGTACCCTCTAGCCACCGGTTAGGAATGGGGGGGGGGTAGAGTGGCCAGATCCTGGTTTGGAAACTCCTGGAGTTTCAGGGGTGGAGTCCAGGGAGGGCAGGGACCTCTGGGGGGTACAATGCCGTAGAGTCCACTCTCTAAAGTATCCATTTGGTCCAGAACTGATCTCTGCAGTCTGGAGATGAGCTGTAATTCTGGGAGATCACCAGGCCCCTCCTACAGATTGGCATCCCTTGAAGGCTACAGTGAGGACAGAATGATGAGATACAAATGCTATAAAGTAAACAATATTTCAGTTCTCATCCAGACTCCAGAGGGATCTGGTTCTGATTTTAAATGGACTGTGGGGCAATGAGCCTGTAAAACCTACCAACAATTTCCAATGAATTTCAGTAGTTGTTGTATGTTTCATCATCTTATTCACCTTCTCTCTTGAGTCTCCACTGGCACTTGATCTACGTTGCTTTCTTTTAGGCACAAGGCCAACTCAGGCTTTTTAATTAATTAACATACTTTAATACTATGTTACTCTGAAAACATTTTAAGCTGTCAGTGATCTGTTTTATAGTTTATGTTGTTATGCTGGGTGTGATTTTTAATGCTGGATTTTAATTAATAACTTTTAATGTGTCATTTTATTAATTTTATTTTGTAAGCCACATCAGGCAGGTTCCTGAAGAGGCGGCATAAAAATGTTCTAAGTAAATAAATAAAACAGAAAGCACAAGTGTTGTATTAGGCGAGTGAGTTATTTGGATTGAAAGTGGTTTCATGCTGTAGGGCATAATACAGCTAGCATAGCCAGATATCAAGTCAAACACTGCAACGCTAAAGAAAACAAAACCAAAATCTTCGAGCAGGTAAAACTGGCAGCTGCTCATTGACATGCACTGTGTGTGGCAGTTCGCACATTACGGAATGGTCTGCCCTGAGGCTATGAGGAAGGGGCCAGTGTTTCTATCATTTCACAAAATGTGCAAAACAAAATGGTTCATGAGAACTTTCTTGTAGAGGGACTACAACTGTGATGCAATGATCCACTTGGGAGATGACTTCTTCAAGGGATAACATGTTTTTTCCCTTCCATTTTTTCAAACCGAGCCCCACTGCATCATGTTGCTTTACTAGGAATTTTTGCTGTTAGAACCAAATGCTACCATATTTTGTAATTTACTTATTGGTTGTATACTTTTGTTCTACTAGGAACCTTTGCTGTAAGATTCAAATGTTATCACTCAAACACTATCATGTTTTGTTATCAGCTTACTGACTCACTGACTAGTTCTATCATATATGTAATTTGCCTTGAGTTCCAGTAAGAAAGGCAGACTATAAATTAAAACCAATAAGGAAAGAACCTGGACAGTTCCCTTTCATTTTAATACAGCAGGTATATGAGACTGCACACATCAACAAGACAAGCAACAGAAACCCATTAGTTCTTTCCTTCTCCATACTGGTAACAGAGACCCTTAAGGTCCTAATACAGTTAATAAAAAATACTTTTTTCTCCTGGAGTTGCGGTAGAGGGTTGTTTTTAAACCTTCCATTAAAAAGTTCCTCAATGTACAGAAATACTTTCTGCAGGGTGAAGGAAAATGTATTCAGGTATGCTTGTTCTACTTTAACCATCCTTGCCTTGATTTAAAAAAGAAAAAAATAATAACTTTTTTGCTGTACAAACTAAATTAAAATATAACAAGGGCTCTTAAAGACATCCAGGAAGACAGACTGAAAAGACTGCTTAACTCAATCTAATCACTTAGCCTCTTCAGATTTAAAAATGTAGGAAGAATAAATACCTCAATGATACCCCACAACTGCCCTGTGAAAATTAATCTCAACAATTCTCTCCAGTTAAGTTATTTCTAGTTGCATGAAATTCTTAAGTAATCTGTCATCATTAATCCATAAAACGTGATACAGCTTCTTCGTGGTTTAAAGATGGTATTTTATGGATTACATTCTTTTAAAAAGGAATCCCCCTTTCAGAGTGCCTTTGTGTTGTTAATTTGGATAATATTTTGGGGATTTGGGATCTTTTAAAAATTGGTTTTCATTTTAAACACTCTCCAGCATTAGATGTGCTTCTTGGTCATTATCTTGGTACCTAGCTATTCTTCTGTGCCTGCATCTCAGTTCCTGTTTGACAGAATAGATATAATTTAGGCTATGAACCTCACTCCAGAGAGTTAATTGACAATACACAAAATCTGCATCATGATGCTCACCAAAACACTACTGAAAAGGCAAGACATGTTTTTTTTCTATGGGAAAGAAGATTCACATCAAGACCAGCTGCTCTTATTTATCTATGTAGTGCTCTCCAAAGTACACAACACTCTACAAAGCGACAGGCCCCAAGGAACTAAAACCCAGGACAAGGACAATAACTTCCCCATGAATACACCTGGACTAAAAACTATGTTGGTTTTGGGATTACAGCTGGATTGGTGCTGAGGTATACAAATGAAGCAAATTACATAATGTTGGAGAAAGAGAAATCCCACTGTATACTGCCCTGTTTTATTGTTTTTTAAGATAACTGGTAACCCATTTGCTCAAATTGCTGCAAGCATTTTATGCAATATTTTAATAGAGAAATAAAATGCTGCATCAAAAATCAGTATAAGACCATCACTACCAGGAAGGAACTCCAGTATGTACATCTCACAGATTTTAAATAGGCCAGAGGCAGATCTTGCAGGTCGATGAATTCTTTAATATGAAACAATAACCGAAATCTGAACAATTTTTTTCTTTCCACACTTTTGTAGCTTCTTTTATTCATATGCTGTTTTGCACCAATCTACACTTTGCCTTTCTGGTTCAACTGAACCCCAACATTTTTCATGCTGATAATACAACAAGCAGGAGGGAAATGTCAAACAATTTGCATGGCACATTCATGAAAGGGTAAATAACACAAAGAAACAACTGATCCTTCCCTACTTAATATTGGCTTTACCTTCTGCCCAAATTCTCAGGGTTTGCTGTCTGCTTCATTCCTCCTCAAATCCTTGTCCCTCTTCATCATTTCACATACAGCTTTACATTTACGTTTCGTAACATACACTGAAACTCTGGGTATGTGCTGTGTGATTTGTTAGCAAAGCAAAAACAGAACAGCACATCTTGTCCCTTGTATTACTTCAATCATTTGTATCTATGCAGCTATCTATGCATTCACTGTGGCAAGAAAGTGAATGTCTCCATTACTTAAGGTGGCACATATGAGCTGGATGAGAAACTCAGCTGCTTTGCCTTGGTTTCATTTGTATTTCTGTAGACTGATATCTCAAATAAGGAAATTATTTAGGGGTGGGAGTGGAGTTACATTGAAAACTTCAGGATTGTAAAAATCCAGTCATCCCTCCTCAAGATGATCAGGCAGGGATGCATTTCTAAATTTGGTCTCAGCTGGCTCCTTCTCTGCTTCTGATGCCATCATTTTTTCTCACAAATGACCAATAAAGGTATGTGGGAGAAGGTAAGGCTATTTACAAGGTTCTCTGCATTTATCATTAATGAATTTTAAAATCATGTCATAATGACCTGAAGAGGACACATTAATGGCTGACAACTCAGCCATTTAAAAAAAAAAGAATATCTTTTAGCATCATGTTGGTTTTTCAGTCTTCTCTAAGGACATAAAATATAACAGTAGAAGACAAATTAACAAAAATAGAATCCTTTGGGAATTTATCCTAAGGCCAACTGTCCAACACATCTGTCTAAACAGTTTGCCACTAGCTTGAATGTACAAGTAGGTCTTAACTTTTCTCATAACTGCATTCCTGTCCCTCAGACCCTTAGGCCTTGTTATTATCATTATTCTCCCTGCCACTCACTCCTTGGTTTTCCCTACACATTCAACACACTCAAAATTATGCTCCGTTTTTTTTCTTCTTGCTGTTTCTTAAGTTTCATGATCAATATGGCCTGCAAGTGTTGTGATTTCTGTTGGCAAACTGGGGAAGAGATCAGAGGATGGTACTCTACAGTTTGCTTGTGAAGAAAGATATTCCATGACAGAAGATTCAGATCCTCAGAAGCCAGAACCCATAGTCCTGAAGGAAGACTGCAGCTTTTATAACTGGATTTTAGAACTGAAAAGTGGATGTCTGTATACTTAACAAAACAAAAAACAGAACTGGCCTTGGCTTTATTAAAATATATGAGTGCATATTAACCAAACCTTCTTTTTGAACTGGTACCTAAAGTTTATGAACTAAATGAGCCAACAGTTCAACACTAAGGTCTTTTTTTCATGTCTTTAATATTCAGTAGTTATTCAGTCCTGTATAAGTAGCTACACTAATCCTAGAACACAGTGCAGTAAACAAAAAAAAATATTTTTTAATTAGTAAATGCCAGCTGTTTATGAAGATAGCAACAAGAGGAACTAGGGGGGGGGAGGGAATAATGTATACTGAGAACATCATATAATTACCTACAATACCACACACCTCTGCCTTATTAACTATGATCCCTGTGCTTGTCTTCTAATCTAATCCTTTTTGGGTAAAATTAACAAGAGGGCAGTAGCGTTACAGTTGCAGAGCTTCCTGGAGGATGCTTCCATCCTAGACCCACACCAGTCCGGCTTTCGCCCGGGCCATGGGAAGGAGGCGGTGCTGATCGCCTTAGTAGATGATCTCCAGTGACAACTGGATCGAGGTGGGTCAGCAGTGCTGTTGTTGTTGGACCTGTTGGCGGCATTCGACGTGGTCGACCACCAGTTGCTGGTTCACCACCTCACCGATGCGGTGATTCAGGGGTTAGCCTTACAATGGCTTTCCTCCTTTCTCTGTGATAGGGGACAAAGGGTGGTGATCGGGGGACGATCGTACCAGAGGCATCCGCATAATTGTGGGGTGCCTCAGGGGGCGGTGCTTTCCCCGATGTTGTTTAATATCTACATGTGCCCCCTTGCAAAGATTGTCAGGAGATTCGGGCTGGATTGCCATCAGTATGCAGATGACACTCAGCTTTATCTGCTGATAGATGGCCAGCTTGCCTTCGCCCCAGAAAAACTGTCCCCGGCGTTACAAGCCATGGCGGGGTGGCTCAGGCTGAGTCGTCTGAAGCTGAACCCAATGAAACAGAAGTCCTTTGTCTGAGTCGTGGTGGCCTGGGAAGGGAAATCCCTTTACCAGCCTTTGATGGGGCGCTACTGATATCGGCACCTAAAGTCAAGAGCTTGGGGGTGCTACTGGAGCCCACATTGGTTATGGAGGCCCAGATAGCAGCCACTGCGAGATTCGCTTTTTTCCATCTTACGCGGGCACGACAGATGGCACCCTTCCTAGAGCACAGCGACTTAGCAACAGTGATTCATGTTACGGTCATCTCAAGACTAGACTACTGTAATGCCCTCTACATGGGGCTGCCCATATCTCGAATCTGGAAGCTGCAGCTGGTGCAGAATGCTGCAGCCAGGCTGTTACTGGGTCTCTCTATTCGGGATCATGTGCAGCCGGGGCTGCAGAGACTGCATTGGCTGCCAATAGTATTCCGGATTTGCTACAAGGTGCTGGTTATTACCTTTAAAGCCCTATATGGCCAAGGTCCTATCTACCTTAGGGACCGTCTCTCCCCACATATTCCCCTGAGGGTACTGAGATCTGGATCACAAAATCTATTAGAAATCCCTGGGCCGAGGGAGGTGAGATTGAAGGCTACCAGAGAATGAGCCTTCTCTATTGCTTCCCCACACTGGTGGAACCAACTTCCTGATGGTGTTAGAGCCTTGCGGGACTTTGCCCAATTCTGCAAGGCTTGTAAAACAACACTTTTTCGAATGGCCTTCAACTAAAGTACAGAGCTGCTTAACATCATGGTATGGAACTTAGCATAAAAACTGTTTTTAAAATCTGTTCAATATTTAAAGCGTAATTGTTAATTTTAATTGATCTTACTGTAATTGTTTTTATTGCTTTATGGTTTTATTGTTTTGTTGTGGATATTTAATGATGTTGTTAGCAACCTGAGCCTGCTTTGGCGGGGAGGGCGGGATATAAATGCGATAAATAAATAAATAACTAAATAAATAGAGTGAAATCTATGACCTTCTGATCATAGAAGTTGAACAAGCTTATTGACAACTTTTATGGAACATCCACCGACAGGAGTAAAAGCTTAAGTGAAGGGAATGGGTTAAGAAAAGCAGAGAATCCTATTAGTGGATTTATTATTTATTTTATTCCACTTTTATCCCACCTTCCCCGCTGAGGCAGGCTCAGGGTGGCTCACACAGGCATGCATGTGCATGATCAATGTAATAGTACAGCATTAAAATCATAAAAGAGTAAAATAGACATAAAATACATTTAAAAAAATGTTTCGGTGCCATGATCTTACATTTTCCAATTTTATAATTCTCTGTATAGCAGATCTTAAGTTCTCCTCTCTGCAACTGCTATACAGCAGATTGTTGGTGGTGGTTCACATGTTGCTATAAACTGTAGTGGCCAACAGCGTAGTTCACAAATGCCTGGTGGAAGAGTGCGGTCTTACAGGCCCTGCGGAACTGTATGAGCTCTCGCAGGGCCCTTTATTAAGGCTTTGATAACCCATGAGGCAGGACCAGCTGTACCACTCACTGAATTCTGAATATCAAGTAAAATGTTGGCTGGAAAGCAGAAATGATCATGTATTTAAAGGACAGCGCTGCGTCTCCAAGCATCAACACATAACCAAGGGTTATCTTTGATTTTTTTGTTACTGCCTCTTGCTCTATATCTGCAACTCAGTTTTTAAAAAATGGTGTTTACATGGCATAGCAGATTATTTATTTAAATATTGATGTGCCGCTTTTCTTCATGGCTTACCAATGGAGTAACTGGCAGGTCACTATCTAGAATATCCTACCTTGAAAGATTGTTTTGAGGCACAAAATCTGATAACCCCCATGTGCACTGCACTGTCCCAAGCTAGAGTAGGGTGTGTCAATTTTCCACTCAGCAAGACATTCAAAGCTCAATAAAGTATTCTGGGCTTTTTGCTACCTGTTATGTTATGTTATGTTGTTATGCTATGTTATATTAATATTCATTCAGCTAGATTACTTGCCCTATCCTGGCTGGTGGTGGGCTCTAGGCGATGAACAACAGTAGATAGAAACAGTCATTTGACCAATAAAATCAATTTTCACCTAAAAAACAAATTGCAATCCCAACAGTGTCTTAATTATTATTATTTATGCATAATTCTTAACCAGTTTTACAATTCTGAAGAGCGTTGACCAACCAAGTTGTTGCCCAAAATGCCTTACTACAAGTAGGACAGATGAAACTGAACGTATAGGATGGTTCCAATTGTTTTGAGTAATTATGTTTGACCACCCATACTGCACTCTCCTGTTGCAGTTAGGGAGCTGAGCATTTACCAAGCTGCTTCGATGCATCCAATTGAATTTGGCCATGCCCCTTTGTACAATTAGATTGCTTTCTCACAACTGCTGCCTCCCAGCTCTCTGCCACTGTCTCCACCTAAGATTTTTCAGTTGCTTACTACTTAGATTCCTCTATGTGCCTTCAATGTGTATCTATGAACTTAATCTTGCAATCAGTTCTCATCGTCACTTTTAAAAAAAGATTCCACTGACTGCATAGTTGTGAAATGAAGGCAATGTAATACCTGCAAAGGCAATGCAAAGAATGCATAGAATGCACAAATGCAAAAAGAAGATGAACTGCAAACTATTCTGTGCTTGATAAGTGGATCAGTTTAATGACCTAACCATGACCTCAGGGGAGATTTGCCTCTCTTCCAGATAATTTTGAGATCTGGCCCTGTAGCATAAGTGACTACAGAAGTACAAATCTGCTCAGCATAGTATTTGAAATTTATTTTGACAAAAAAAAAAAGAAAAAGACTGAGTTACTCCAGTCAGAAGCTCACCTCAAGTGTAAGGGATGAAGTTCAATCAAGTTTGCCAGATGCCTGTGTCCCTGCATCCAGCAGACCTAGTTTAAGAATATATCTAAAACATTCGGGGGGGGGGGGGTTTGATGTTTTTAAGCAGGAATGCACAGGAACACAGTTCTGGCTGAGTTGGCATCAGGGTGTGTGGCCTCATATGCAAATGAGTTCCTGCTATGCTTTTTCCACCAAAAAAGGCCTGAATACATTGGTACACATTCCCGTGCAGCTCATGGTTTTCATCACAAATTTGCCTTAATAAACTATCTACTTTGTGTAAGCTGACTGGTCCCAGCTTTTACCGGTTGTTTTAAAAAGCAGTACACCCACTTAAGAATGATATCACATAGCGGATGCTGGGAAAGATTTTTTTTTTGATGGATGAACCAATGGTGAGAGTCAGTATACAGCAAATTCATAGTTCATTCATGTCACTCTGTTGTGCTGGCTACCTTTGTATCTTTTCTCTATTTGTCAACCTACTATAAGATATCTTCTTGAGAAAATTTGACTAGCACAACAAAGATATCATAATAAAAGTTCCCATAATTTTCAACTAAAAAACAACTTTGGATCCCTTTAAGAGGATAAGAGCTGGTGATAAGAGTTTTAAATAAAATAAAATACAATTCAAGATCAACAAAATGTTCCAGGGCTTAACCTTTCATGAACCCTGAAAAAATTTGTTAGTGTCTAAGGTGCTACTGGACTTTTTGTTCTGCTTCTACGTATGGCTACCCATTTGAAACTTAAATAAAATTAGGGTTTGTAGAATCTTTTGGGATCAAGTGCCGTGTTCTACTGGAGAAAGTTTTCCTTCCAGACGTTTCGTTCTCAGCTGCGGAGAACATCCTCAGTGGCGTTGCAGCCGGAGCAGGCGCTCAGACCTTCTTGGCTGCTGTGCATTGAGTGGGGCCAGGGCTGCTGGAGATCTGCTATTTGTAGGCTGGAGGGGGTGTGATGAAAGGGCAATTGGTTTGTGGATGTGCCCATTGTTTGGTGGGGCTTCCTGGAAGGGTAGTGATAAGGAAACTTTCAACCCCTGGAGTCTACAAAATACCCTGCTCCTGTGGTGCAGTCTACACTGGCACTACCCAACGCAGTATCAACACCCGTCTCACCGAACACAAGAGACACTGTCGCTTGTTTCAGCCAGAAAAATCAGCTGTAGCTGAACATGCACTTCAAGAAGGAGACCACGTCATCCACTTTGAAAGAACTGAAGTCCTTTCTACGGTCTCACATTATCATACCCGCCTGAACAGAGAAGCTATTGAGATTTACAAACACCAGCACAATTTTAACAGAAAGGAAGAAGGCATTTTCATCCACCAATCTTGGTACCCAGCTCTGCAAAACACCCTACAGACTATAAATTGCAGAAAGTCTCAGAACAACCAGCAAATTCCACAGAACAATCAGCACAGTCAACAACCATCTTCCTTATCTTCAAACCCCTTCCAACCCTCCCAGCAATTAACACGGAACAATGGTCACATTCAACAGCCAGTTTCCTTATTTCCTGGATGGAAACGTAAAGATACAGGTGGAACTTTTTTACCATATGTGGTGGACTTGTAAAAAAGCAAAACCATATTGGAATGAAATACATGGGAAAATGCAGAATATATTAGAATTCAAATGCCCCAGGAAAGCTAAGAATATGTTATTAGGAATTCTGCCTAATAAAGTACCAAAAGTTTTGGAAGAGATATTTGAATATATGGTAACAGTAGCTAGAATAACCTATGCAGCAAAATGGAAATCCAACATCTGTCCAAACTTGAAAGAATGAGGAAATAACCTTGCCAGTTTTGCAGTAATAGTAAATTAACATCTTATATGTGAGACAGATCAATTTCAAAATGTGAGGAGAGATGGAATGTCTGTTATATATGAAGGAAACAGAATGAGAAAAAGTTCAAAATTTATAATTAGAAACAATGCATACAAATAAATTAATAATTTATACAAATGTATTAATAATTTATGAACAGAATTAGAGTAAGCTTTACATAGGAAAGCTCAAGGAACTTAACAAAATAACAAAAATACCATCAGTTTTTTATTGTGATATATAATTATATAATTCTTTACGGTGAGATATATAATTGATTTTCCTTTAAATTTTGGTATGTTAAAAGCAATAATTAATACATACAAATAAAAAAATGTTTAACACCATATGTAGCAATTATAAAATGAATAAAATAGTTGTAAAATAGATCAGTTATGAAATCTGGAACTTAAAATGTTTGAAATTATAATGGAGATGTTATGGAGAAATATTTTCTTTTATATACTCCATTTATATCCCTTATATATCATTATCTTGTTTTCTAAAATAAAAAAAATTAAAAATAGATACAGATTTACTTCAATAGGCTTAGAAGGCAGTAACTTTACATTAGATTGCATTGTAAATCTTGGGGGCAAGCTTTTGATCAACAGAATATTAAATATAAAAATCCACTCTGAACATAAAGTATGCTTACTAGTTTTCTGAACCAATTCATAGCCAAGAAAAAAGAGAATTCTATTTTGTTATTACGGTAGTCCTTTAAAGAGAAAGGGGCACCACTCAAAGGTAAAGCCTTTGCACTGCATACAGAAGGATCCTGATTTAATGTCAAGCATCTTCAGTGAAAAGGACCAGGCTGTATTGTGATGTGACCTTTATCTGATACTCTGGAGAGCCGCTGCCACTCAGAGTAAGCAATACTGATTTTGATGGACCAGTGCCTCAGGCAGCTTCATGTGCTAATGCTGGACTTAGAAAACATAAAGATATATTTATATTCAGAATTATCTTCTCAAACTCTGGATCTTTGCAGGATTGATAACCATACTTGATATATCTGGATCAAGGCTGCTCATAAAGCAAGTCTGAACAAGTTTGGAAAAAGTTTAAACGTATCTGGAATTCTAATGACTACAGTATTAAAAGAAAGCCTCCTGCTCTGTTGCATTACTAGGACTCTTTTTTAGATGCAGTGTCACAGTACTGTTCTTTTGGGTGGTATTTATTTCTTATAATCCAATAATGTTTTAAAGTATGTTTTCTAGTTAGGCTTCTACAGATCATTTTATCCTTACAGATAACTATGCTGGAAACTTACGGTAATTCCATCTCTGTAATTTCACAAGAAAAATTTGAAGGAGGAGGAGATACTAGCGACAACAATTGAGGGACTGTGTTGCCTAAGAAAATCGCAACAATTAGAAAAATGCACAACTGCCTGTTAAGGTAACACTTCTAAAGGCTTATTCTCCATCCCATCCACAGAATTGCCAATAGCAAGAAGTCATGAATCTCTCCATGAAAATGGAAAAGCTGTCTACGCTGTTAACAGTAATATCTTCTCTTTCTGTAATGTTTTCAGGAGAGTCCCCTTGTGTTCTACAGTCTAAACTATAACCAGTTTTAATATCTTGTGATCAAACTGAGAACACCACTAAACAATGATTGAAATGTGGAAAGCTCTAATAGCTTCGTAATTGTTCCAGGCACCATAATGCTTTTAGCTGTTCCTGAAATGGCCTGTTACAGAGAATGCTCACTGATTTCAGTATGTGCAAAAAAAAAAAAAAAATCTATTACTTGGATCGTTCAGGCCCCCCCCCCCCCCACCTCTGTTTCAAACACAGACAGAAGTCTGTGATGAGTCAGCAAGTTGCTCTAATTGCTACAGACATACTTCTAACTTGAGGAAGCACAAGATGGCGACGAAGCAGGAGCTCTGGTGCTAGGGCTCCTGCGAACGAAAACTGCCTATGCTTAGCACACCCTGCGTTTGCAACTTTAAAAAGGTGGGCTGGATAATATGCTGCTAGGGGAAGGTACGGTGCGACATCTGAGAACTCGGTGGGTCTCCAACTCCCCAAAGAGACAAAAGAAGCACCGCTTACTATCTCGGCGAGCTGGGCCTGGCACTGCAGCAACCACAGTCTGGAGTATAGGTGGGGCTGAGTGGTGAGTGGGGCAGAATGGTGAGCAGAGCACTGGGGCACCGGCGGCAGTCGGTTGCCAGAGAACGTGGCCATCTGTGGGGCAGTGAAGAGGAGACATCAGTGGCAGCAGAGCTGCCAGTCGAGGCGTCGGGGAAGCAGCACCTCTATCTGCTACAAATCGATCAGCACTTCTTCAGTGGCGGTGGCCAGCTGCAGCTCCAACCCAAGCTGGGAAGATTATGAACAGCCGTCTGGGCACCAGCCAGACCCACTGTTGCCGGCCAGACCCACTGCTGTCGCCGCTTGTGGAGCCTTTGGAGACCTTGACTGCATGGCGAGGAGGCGTGAGGGGAGGGTCTTATCCCCCCCGGGTCTACTGAGCGGGGGGGGGGGGTCAACGGGCTAGAAAAATCTACGCTGGAAGGACGAAAGAACTGGGAACCCGCTTTGCACTATCGCACTGTGAAGGACTGGGGACCCTGCTTGCACAATTGCACTTTGAGGACATCCCATATAACATCTGTTCTAACAAGGCATAGCAGCACTTTACCTTGTCACAACACCTACCTCAAACTGCCTCCAAGCTGCTAATTTATGATTGCATAGAACTGTTAAATTTTTGGATTCTTTTGGTTAACTAATTGTGGATGTGTTTATTGATTAACTAATTAGCTATCTGATAAAACATAATATTTCTGGCAAATTAATTAAGGGGTTTATTGTGGGCGGAGGGTTTTTATAATTAATATGCCATTAGAATTAATTTAAGTATTTTAGCTAATTAATTTAAAAGGGAGATTGTAGGTTGGGCTTAATTGGTTAGTTAACTTTAGAATTGGCAGACTCTGATAAATTAAGGGGAATTGGATTAGTAAGGACGGGGAGGGTTGGGAGAAATTAACTGCAGGGTGTGAGCTGTGCTCTTCTACGTCTGGTTTGAGGCTGAAGTGGAGACCAGTGAAAGATGAAGAGCCTGGGGATTCCAGTACTCCTGGAGAGGGGAAGGTATGACGGCGGGAACAGAGACTGGTATAAGGGAAGGAGGCTGAGATGTGGTGCTCGGCCACCTTCCAGTCTGTGTTCTATCCCAACGGTGACAGGTAGTGGGGTCAGGTTGAACTACTCACCTCCGTCACTGGTGTTATGCAATGCCAGGTCCATAAATAATAAGACCTCTGTCCTCCAAGAGTTTCTACTAGAGCAGGATGTGGACCTGGCTTGCGTGACTGAGTCCTGGGTGCCAGAGGGAGAGACTGTAGTCCTTTCCCAAATGGCTCCCCCAGGATACTCAGTCTTTCACCAATCATGAACTAACAGGCGGGTGGAGGGGTGGCTCTATTCATACAAGAGGCTTACTCCTTTCGGGCTCTCCTGGACCCAGAGATCAATGGTATTGAATGTGCCAGTCTGGCGTGGGATGTTGGGGAGGGGTTGTCAATATGGCTGGTGTACCATCTGCCCAACACACCAGTCAGTGTGTTACCATCCCTGATGGAGGCTGTAGCAGGCTGGGCATTGGAGTACTCAAGGCTTGTGATCCTGGGTGACGATGCGGCCTCCAGTCAGGCGCATCGTGTCATTCATGGTGACACTAGGGCTCTCCCAATTTGTTACATTGCCCATTCACCAGGTGGGGCACATGTTAGATTTGGTCTTTGCAGCTGGGGTTTTGGTGGACGATATTACTGCTGAGGCGGTGCCATAGTCAGACCACTTTGTCGTTAAGGCTCGTGTGGATGTCCCACCCCAAGCCCATTTGGGCGGCGAGCCTATTTTGGCTTGCCCGCAGAGTCTGATGGACCCTGAGCGGTTCCAAACAGCTCTACAGGATCCCTGGCGACTCTCTTGATGGCCTGGTGTTGTCTTGGCATGGCTGGCTCTCCAAAGCCATTGATAAGATAACACTTCAGTGCCCTCTGCGCCCTCATGTTAAGCTGGCTCCGTGGTATACCCCAGAGTTGCAGCATCTGAAACAAGGACTCAGATGGTTAGAGAGGCAATGGCAGTGTACTCGAGATGAAGCGACTAGAATATTTTATAGAGAGTTTGAGGTCCTATGAGATGGCAGTCAAAGTCACAAAGAAGACTTACTTTGCGGCCAAGATTGCGTCTGCAAACTCGTGCCCGGCACAACTGCTTAGGACAATTCGGAATCTTATAACACTGCTGCAAGGCAGGCCTAATGCTAGAGAATTGGAGACAGGCACAAAATGAAGCTGAATGTGAGGCTTTTGCGAAATTTTTTGCAGATAAGATTTCGTCGCTCTGCCACGACCTTCCCGCCACATTGGATACAGTATGTGAACTCGAGGCCTGTCTTCTGGATAAGTCCTGAATCGCTTCGACGTGCTCAGATTGGAGGAAGTTGACAGAATCCTCTCTACTGTACACCCAACAACTTGTGATCTGGACCCGTGCCCCTCCTGGCTAATTAAAGCTTGCCAGAGGGAGCTTAGATGTCCTATAAGGGGTTGGCCTTGCAATGGCTTTTCTCTTTCCTTGATGGTCGGAGATAAAGGGTCCTGATTGGGGGTTAACTGTCCCAGAGGCACCCACTTAATTGTGAGGTGTCACAGCAGATGGTGCTCTCCCCGATGTTCTTCAACATCTACATGCACCCCCTTGCCCAGATTGCACGGAGGTATGGGTTGGGTTGTCACCAGTATGCTGATGATACCCAGCTCTATCTACTGATGGTCGGCCGGCCTGACTGCATCCCAGAAAATTTGGACCTGGCGCTGCAAGCCATGGCAGGATGGCTCAGGCTGAGTAGGTTGAAGTTGAATCCAGCAAAGACAGAGGTCCTTTGCCTGAGCCGTGGCAGTCTGGGAAGGAAAATCCCCCTACCAGTCTTTAATGGCGCACCATTGAAAATGGCAAGCAAGATCAAGAGCTTGGGGATGCTGCTGGAGCCTGCCTTGTCAATGGAGGCCCAGATAGCAACCACTGCTAAATCCGCCTTTTCTTATCTTAGGCGGGGGAGGCAGTTGGCCCCCTTCCTGGAGTGCGACAACCTGACAACAGTAATCCATGTGATGGTCACCTCGAGGTTGGACTACTGTAATGCCCTCTAAATGGGGCTGCCCCTGTGCCGAATCTAGAAACTGCAGCTAGTGCAGAACACGGCAGCCAAGCAGCTGTTGGGGCTCCCTAGGTGAGAGCACATACAGCCGAGGCTGCAGGAACTGCACTGGCTGCTAATAGTGTACCGGATTCGTTACAAGGTGCTGGTTATCACCTTTAAACCCCCCACCCATCCTCTGCCAGTTGCCAGGGGGGACTTGGCAACCCTAGTTCAGCCATCTATCACTGGGTTTTCTACTAATATAATCATTTAGGAGGTGAAGAATATTGTCCTACATGTAAAATGAACAACATGTGAAACTCCTGTGGTAGCTATGAAATTAGCTTGATATTTTAAACTATAAAAGTTTTAAAACAATTTAAAACCAACTGAGCTTCATGATTTACTATGCTCAGGTTTCCATACCCCTGCTCATTATTTACTGAATTTATTATTCCTTCTTCTCATTGAAAATCTGGATTACAGAATTATAAGAAAAACACAAAATGAAGAGAAAACCAATGCAAGGTGAAACAACACAGTTGAAATCAACAGCCATTTCTGTATATAAAGTCCATCAAGTCCAAATATATAAATTTTAAGATATTTCCTGTCATAAATGTTTTAATTTTGTGGTGCTTGTCTCAATACAAAACACTGTCTGACTAGGAGTTAATTAGTAAAGGAGAGAAAAGACAAACAAAACTGTAATAATAAGATATTATCCATCTTGTCTAGAATACTTCCAACTAAAAAGGAAGCACTTGCAGCCAGCCTTTCATTAATTTTCATTGTTTAAATTATTTTCATCTACTGAATTTCAAAAGTAATTGCTACTGGAGACAAAAATCTTTTCACCTAAAAGCTATTGTTGAAAAATAACGTTATCGTGCCATACTGAAATTGAATTTCAAGGTTTAATTATCGAAACAGAAGGGAACAGCAGGGTAATATTTGACAGCCCATATTCAAGATACTACCAGATATATGGAAGAATTTGTTCTGGAGTTGAGCCAAAGTAGACATTTTTCTCGTTCTTGTTATCATGGTACATCATTTGCAAATTCACAGCTTTATCAAGCAAATAGCAGAGTTGCTGTCCCTATGATTAAAATTGGATTTGTTTTTTTAAAAATGAGAGGAAAAGAAGGGCATTATTAAACTAACATATTTAACTCATATGACAGCTGCACATTCAAATATGACATTCAAGCAGTTGATCGGGAAGTTGTATGGGGCATTATACTAACTGAATAAATAAGTATTTCCTTTTGTACATCCTGATCTTCTGCCCATAAATCTTGTTGGGTGCCCCTGAGTTCCAGCATTTTGGGGGAGAGATAAAAAGTTCCCTTTGCCAACTCTCTCCTCCCCATAATTTTATAAACTTCTATCATCCCTCCCCTGCATCCCATTCGTCTCTTCTCTAAATTGAAAAGTCCCAGATTCTTCATTTTTTTCCTCATAGGGAGGGTGCTCCAACCCCAATTCTCTTAGTTGCCTATACTATTTCCATAACTGGAGCAGCCTTTTTGAGATATGGTGACCACAACTGCACACAGTATTCCAATTAGGCTACATCATAGATCTGTACACAGGCATTACAACAGTGGCTACTTTATTTTCATTCTCTTCTCTACTAATCCTTAGCAAAGCCTAGAGCAGGTTGCCTGTTCTTCCATTTTGGCACACAGGGTTGACATTTTTATTGAGCTACCAGGTACAAACCCACGGACTCTCTCCTTCTCAGCCTCAGCAAGTTCAGACCCCACTAGTCTATACTTGAATTTGACTTTTTTTGTCTCGAAGGGTATCACCTTACACTTACCTACACTGAACTTCATTTGCCACACTGTTCCCACAATTTGTGAAGATCCCTCTTGAGTTTTTCAGTCAGCCTTGGTTTTCACCTTCCTGAATAATTTTGTGTCATTTGACTCCTCACCCCAGTTCCAGATCATTTACGATTATTTAATTTCCCATACTTCTTCTCTCATCAACTCAGTTTTTTAAGACTTCCTTCTTGAAAATAGTGGCTGTGACCTGGATACATGCCCCATGCTTTTCACAATGAACACTGATACAAAAAAATCATTTAGTTTCTCTGCCATGTCACCATTTTCCTTTGGTGGTGCAAAGTGCTTTCAAATCATGGCTAACTTGTGGCATCTCCATAGGGTTTTCATGGCAAAAAAATGAACACGGATGGTTTGCCTGGCATCCGTGAACTTCCTTGGTCATCTCCTATCCAAGTACTAGCGAGACCCAATCCTGGTTAGCATCTGATGGCATCTGGGCCATCCAGGTCAATGTTCTAAAAGGCCCAACTACCACTCTGGCCAGTTGTGTGCTCTGGAAATATTTGAATAAATGCTTATTGTTTGTTGCTTCTAGCAATCCACTTCTCTTTCTGCTTGCTTAATTATCAAGTTATACTTCTTTACCTCGGGCTCCCTTCTGTTCATTTCACTGGGGTTCCACTTTTTAAAAGAAGCCTTTTTGCCTTTTATAATGATTTATTTTTAAGGGTGAAAAAAGAGCAACAATGATATGAAAACACTCATTGTGAGTGGGGAGGCGTGAAGGTGCAAGACACAAACATCCACCAGCATCTAGAACAAAGTTTGAGTCCAGTAGCAGCTTTAAGATCAATAATATATTCAAGGTATGAGCTTTTGTGTTTTGAAGTACACAGCATCTAGAGTTTAAGCACCAGTAATTTACAAAGGAGAAATTAAAATTCCCTCTTCAATTTTTCATAGGGAGATTTAAAAAAACCCCAAAACCGTATAAAATAGCTAAACCTAAATAGCCCATTCACACTTTAGGGAAAGGGAATAACATCACACAACAGAAAACACTTCGATCGATTAAACAAGAAAGCACACACAAAAAACAGACAGCATTTTTAATAAGATATTTTAAAATGTTTAAACTTTTTAGCCTGAAGAGACACTCTGAATTCAGACTTGTGGGAAAAGATCCAAAACAGAGATAAAGCAAACTTCTTCAAACATTAACAACAACAAAAACCCTCAAAAAGTTTATCGATCCCTGGTTACATTCTGTCTCCAGATGTAACACACTCTTGTCTCCTACACTGAACAGGCATGCCTCCTGAACAAAGACAGAAGCAGACCCGTACAAAGGACAGCCAACCAGGGCTGGGGCATGGGAGTAGGCAAGGTAGGCAGCCACCTAGGGCACCACCTCACCACAGGGGTGACCGCACCGATCCTGATAATCTGAGTCGTTCTTTCTTTGCTACGATTGCTAGGAGCAAAGAAAGAAGGATGCAGCCCCTGCCCAACTCCCTCTGAAGTGGGAAAGGGCTGAGCAAAAGGTGGGCTGAGTGTTCTTCCTTTGCTCCAAGCAACCAGAGCAAAGGAAGAAGGATGCAGCTGCTGCCCAGCAAGCTCCCTCTGAAGAGAGAGAGGGCTGGGCAAGCGACAGACCGAGCATTCTAACTTGGCCCGCCCCTTCCCCAGCCCTCTCCCACTTTAGAGGAAGCTGGCTGGGCAGCAGCCTCCTGCGTCCTCCTTCCTTCGCTTTGATCAATCAGAGCGAAAGTACGTAGCTCCTGCCCAGCTTCCTCTGAAGTGGGAGAGGCTGAGAAGGGGGCGGGCTGAGTGGTCTTTCTCGGTTCTGAGTGATCAGAGCCAAGAAAGAATACTTGTGCAAAACCTTTTCAAATGCTGACATGGCCAAAAAGAAAAACCCACACACAGCTGCTGGGCACTGGAAAAGGCAAGGGGGACATAGGAGCACCTCATTTTGCTGTGCTGTGGGCCCTATAAGGATCAGGTCCTTGTGGCATTTTTAAATCTCCCTATCACCCTTTAAAATGGTGTCACCATCCAGGGACTGGACCCAAAGATGTTGTCATGTCTAGCTTGGCCCATGGGATTAGAACTAGCACACCCACCCTGCTTCTGGTGAACAGGATATCTTTCAGCAGCTGCAGTCCATCAATCTGCTTACAACACGTGCAATACAAGTTGTATGTACACAAAGCTCTTAAAGTTTTGGTCCCACAGAGAGCCAGTTTGGTGTAGTGGTTAAGTGTGCGGACTCTTATCTGGGAGAACCGGGTTTGATTCCCCATTCCTCCACTTGCACCTTCTGGAATGGCCTTGGGTCAGCCATAGCTATCGCAGAGGTTGTCCTTGAAAGGGCAGCTGCTGTGAGAGTCCTCTCAGCCCCACCCACATCACAGGAATTCTGTTGTGGGGGAGGAAGATAAAGGAGATTGTGAGCTGCTCTGAGACTCTGAATGCAGGGTGGAATATAAATCCAATGTCATCTTCTTCTTCCCTCATTACTGCCAAATTGTGAAAATGTCTTTTACATTCCCATGTATCAGTCTGGCCCAAGGTCAGAGAAGAAAACAGAGGAGGACTGCAATGAAAAAAAATGAAATGGAACAAATCTAGGCAAGAATACACAAACCCTTCCATATACAATTTAGAGACTCACTGGATTGCTTGCCTAGTTTTACATGTAATTTGTGTCACCTAATCACCACTCATGGATTTTATTTCCAAAAGGGACTGTAGCAGTCAGTTGTCATAACACACTTATTAGAAGAGAACCATCATTTTGCCAACAGAAAAACAAAATGATGAAAATATGACAGTTGTTCATTTTCCCTGGAAATGTCGAATCCAACAAGCAACTATTTCCAAAAAAGTACTAAGCACAGAGACAAATGCATTTCAAAGTACGACAGGTCACATTTGCTTAAAATCAAAACAAGTTGAAGTCTTGTAAGCATATTTTCTTATTTAGTCAAGGAAGACATTGTCACCTAAAACCAATCTTGTGTTGAATTTTCAGAGCTGGAGAAAGGATCAGAGGACCCTGAGCTACAAATTCAACAGCATGTTCTACATTAGTGTTGACATTTCACAACTCATGCCTTTGAGCACAGTGTTAAGGCACGCCGTTTTTCAGATATTTGTGACAAACGGAGGAAGGAAGGAAGGTTGTGTGACAGAAGGATACTACAAAATTAATGTCTGTTGGCATATTTTGCTTTCTGCTAACAGCTGACTGGAGATTACCTAAGTATATCTGCAGCTACAGTGAGCCATAGTTTTATGGACAAAATCTCACACATTTCAGTTTTCAACTCCTGCAAGTTTACCATGAACAAGGAAGCATGAGACAAATAGCTGAAGCTGGTTTTTAAAATATTATGAGTCAGATGAATTGGAAAGATCACCTAGCAAGACTTCATGAAGGGCTGATCCCCCCCCCCCCCTCCTTAAATCAGTTCTAACAGTGCCTAGCCCTCTCCTATTTTATCTTACCAACAGCACAAGTTCACCTGCAGTCAGTCTTTGTGATACATTGCACCAATTAGACTTCCTGATTTCTGAATTTTTCATGCCTTCAGGTTTTGGATATTCAAAAACAACCAAACAAGCAGCAAGTAAGAAAATGAAAAATTACTCAATGGTGCATCAATGTAATAGATTTCTGATGGCATAAGAAGGCTGGATTAGACCAATGGTCCATCTGGTCCAGTCTCCTGTCTCACTCAGGCCAATCAGCTCCCCTGGAGGTTTTTAATAGGGATGCCAGCCTCGAGGTGGGGCCCTGGGGATACCCTGGAATTATAGTTCATACACAGTTTGCAGAGATCAGCTCCCCTAGAGAGATTTTTCTCCATCATAGACATTGTGCTAGTCACTCTGTAAAGTAAAGAACTTGAGAGCCTGATGACTGAAGAAGAAAGAAGAATTGCAGATTTATACCTCGCCCTTCTCCCTGAATCACAGACTCAGAACGGCTTACAATCTCCCAGATCTTCTCCCCCCACAACAGACACCCTGTGAGGTCAGTGGGGCTGAGAGGGCTCTCACAGCAGCTGCCCTTTCAAGGACAACCTCTGCCAGAACTATGGCTGACCCCAAGGCCATTCCAGCAGGTGCAAGTGGAGGAATGGGGAATCAAACCCAGTTCTCCCAGATAAGAGTCTGCACACTTAACCACTACACCAAACTGGCTCTCCAAACTGTTCAAACTTTTCCCTCCTGGACAAAGATGACATCACACTGAAATGTGCAGAATATGTTGCTATCCACGTTGAGGGTCCTTTGGAACATCCACTCTGTCTGGAATATGTGAAACATGGACTTTGTATTTTCCTAGCGCTTTGTTCTGTTCTAATTAATTTATAGCCTTGTGGCTACTTGAAGGAACTTTTTTCCTAAGAATTTTGATGGATTGTTCATGAGCTTTATACTAAAAAAATTGTATAATTAATTCCAATGAGTGTATGATAGTTATTAGTATTTTTTTCACAGATTTTGTTCCTTGTTTGTGATTTTTCCTAGAGAAAATGGCTGCTCTATATGGTGGACTCCATGACATTATACCCCACTGAGGTCCCTGTACTACCCAGGCTTCATCCCTACATCTCCAGGAGTTTCCCAACCCAGATCTGGCTGCCATAATCACCCATCCCCTGCCGAGGGGACTTGGCAGTGGTAACCCTATCCAAGAAAAGGGAATAGAGGCTGAGGCCTTCTCCTGATGTTGCCTCCAGTTTAGTGTAGTGATTAAGTGTGCGGATTCTTATCTGGGAGAACCAGGTTTGATTCTCCTCTCCTCACTTGCAGCTGCTGGAATGGCCTTGGGTCAGCCATAGCTTTTGTAGGAGTTGTCCTTGAAAGGGCAGCTGTTGGTAACAACTCTCTCAGCCCCACCTACCTCATAGGGTGTCTGCTGTGGGGGGGGGGGGCGGAGGTAAAGGAGATTGTGGCCGCTCTGAGATTCAGAGTATAGGGCAGGATATAAATCCAATATCTTCTTCTTCTCCTTTTCCAGGCACTGGAATTCAGAGGTTGACTGCCTCTGAATGTGGAGGTTCCTGCTGTTAAGTCACACATTCAATAATTCTGTACAGAATTGCTTTATGGCTGTGCGCCTGAGTTTTGAAAACTGAGAATATGGATATAAATATTTTACATGCATACAGATAAAGGTTTTAGCTGGTTCCATTATAATGTTATTTCAGGTGCCATGCAGCAATCTCAAGAGACGGCACAGCCCTTTATGACCTTAACTTGGAAGAACACTCATATTCACATGAGTACCCACAAAGCTATCCTGGGTCCAGCTCATATCAGCTTACAAGTTCAAGTCAGCTGCAGTTATTTTTGCATTATTTTGGTGCACTCTTGTTCTTTCTCTGCTTCACTGATCTTCCTCCATATCTCAAACACTGAGAAAAGGGGTCAGTGACGTAAGCAAAAGTGTATTATACACAACTCTGCTGAATTTTAGCCTTAAAATGGCTTTAGCTAAAATACATAAACAGAATGCATTCATCATATTTCCCCCCTTGTACATCCTCTACACAACGTGAAGGGAATTGCTACAGTCTGATACAGAAGAATATAGTGAGGCAAGGACAGCCAGGTGAGACACAGGTAAAGGATTTTGCATTCATTTTTGTGCAAGAAATACTGAGACTTTGGAACTTAAGGAACTAATCTGTATCATTGTAGTTTATTTACCCAATCGATACATGAATGACTTGACTGCAAAGCAGTATATCCACAAGGGACATATGGTTCTGCTTTTAATAAATATCCCAGTGCATTAAGCATTAAGCCAAGTACTGGTGGGTTTTTTTTTCACCCAAGACAAAACAAATGCAGTACCAAAAATATCTGTATCCCTTTTGTGCTTTTTATAGTATCCCATTTGAGTGGGTGAAAAGCTATGCATTATAGTCTTATCCATCACTTCAACAGACTGTTGGTCAAATCCAATGAACTATGAATGGAATATATTCTTGCAGTGGAATTCTCCTCCTTCTGCCTCTGGAGCTCCTCTATGCCCAAGAAAGGTGCTCCAGATGGCTGGGGAGCCTTGGAAATGGAGTGGGGTACTGTTTGGAGGAAGGTTGCAGTTCAAGGTGAAACCTGCAGGAATCATACATTCTTTTCATGATTTCTGGCATCCAAAGTTATGAAATCCTACTATATACCGATAAGCCTAGATCCATCACCAGCTGCCACTGCAAATTCCAGTCCCCTAGACAGAAGCAGATTCCTTCTTATGTTTCAATATTCTCTCTCATTGTTATCTTAGCTCACTGTGTGCTGGAGTGCAGGCTGCTGTTAAGATCACAGTTTGAGCCAAATTATTGTTATATATGTGTTACATTTTAATGAGCCTTTTCGGACCTGCTCAGCTTCAGAAAGGAAGAATTGCATCAGTAGCCCATCACCTTTACGGTGCTTGCTTACACCACAAAATGTTCAATTAGATTCACAAATTAATAAAAGAATATGTATTGCACACTCTCAGAACGCACACACATGCAGTATATGAACTTTTATAATCCAAAATTCTTGCTCTGCCACACAGAACAGGTTCATACTGGTAAGAAAGAAAGATTTTTTTTTAAAAAAAAGACGCCTTAAGGAGATAGTCATGTATTGTGTTGCCTATTTCTGGCCTAAAGGATTATCATATAGAATATGGAGGATTAACTAGGATCCCAGGGAAAAGAACATAATGATTCCACATTTTGGGAAAATGCTGGAAACTTTTCACAGCTCCTACAGAGATTCCAAATTTCATGAGAATATTGAATGACAGTAATACAAATAGGTTGAATCGAGGTAATCTTACTCTTATAGGTTATGGAACATGCTTCAACAATTCCCGCAAGTTTCTACAAACTCTTAAAATGCTTTGACTTCTTTGAATCTTAAAAGCTACAGAATCTTTAACAAGCTACAGATAACACTACTATAGCAAGGAAAACCAACAGTTTCCCCAGGGTTTTTCTCGTAGAAAAAGCCCAGCATGAACTCATTTGCATATTAGGCCACGCCCCTGACATCACCATTGTTTCACACAGGCTTTTTTGTAGAAAAGACCCAGAAGGAATTCATCTGCATATTAGGTCACACCCCCTGATGCCAAGTCAGCCGGAACTGCACTCCTGTGCATTCCTGTTCAAAAAAAGCCCTGAGTTTCCCAAGATTCCCCATATCAAGGAATCAAGCCCTCTGCCACCTCACCAATGGAGGGGAGGCCAGTGCTGCCTTCCTTGGAAAATCAACCTCAGGCTGTACAACTACACAGCCTTTCCGCCACCACTCCTTTTACAGGTCTGGGGTCTCAGGAGGGAAAAAGGAGAAACCCCACCCCTTCCCTTACCAGGATTACTAGCAGCTTGCAGCCCTGCAGGATAGAACACCTGCAACCTGCAGCCACACCCAAAGGTACACAGGCAATGTTGTGACCAAGCCTACAGCACTGAATCCCCTGGATAGCTCCAGTGGGCCAACGCAGAGACCGGTGCTAAAAACAATAAGGCTTTAGAGAAAGCAAGTCAATATACATAATTAAGGCAGTGCAGGAAAATAAAATATGCTAAACATAAAAAGACTAACTAAACACATAACACTGGACAGACTAGTTTTACCATGTGGATGTTGGCATCAGTCCTCAGCCAGACAGCATGACAGCGTTCCACGTTTCTTTTGGGAGAGGTGGCAAGAAGGGCAGCATACCCTTCAGCCACACCATCCCCACTCCTGCTTCCTAGTGCATCAGATGGTGGGTAGTTAAAAGATTCCAGCCCTCATGGACTATCCAGTAGGAGTTACTGTACTATTACCTCATTAGGGGATGACTCAGCATAATTGCTCTGACAGTAGTAATTACCTTTGACAGCAATTGCACTGACAGATGTCAAAGCTACAGCCAATGACTAGCCCACATTAACCTAAACAGCAATTGAGCTTATCTTGCAGATAGGACAGCTAAGGTCAATTTACTTTCCAGCCACATTCTTAAAGAGGCCCTCCCTTGCTGTTAGTAATTTTGCCCATATAGATAGGCCATAAAGCCCGATCTGAAGCTTTAGGGATCAAGAAAAGGCTTTTCCTTGACATCCCACAAGTTATTAACCCAAGCACAGCAGTTTGGTGTAGCGGTTCAGTGCACGGACTTTTATCTGGGAGAACTGGGTTTGATTCACCACTGCTCCATTTGCAGCTGCTGGGATGGCCTTGGGTCAGCCATAGCTCTCATAGGAGTTGCCCTTGAAAGAGCAGCTTCTGTGAGAGCTCTCTCAGCCCCACCTACCTCACAGGGTGTTTGTTGTGGGGGAGGAAGGTAAAGGAGACTGTGACCACTCTGAGACTCTGAGATTCAGAGTGAAGGGTCGGATATGAAACCAATTTTCTTCTTCTTCTTCTTCTTCTTCTTCTTCTTCTTCTTCTTCTTCTTCTTCTTCTTCTTCTTCTTCTTCTTCTTCTTCTTCTTCTTCTTCTTCTTCTTCTTCTTCTTCTTCTTCTTCTTTTTAAAAAGGTGTTAGAAGTAAGGGGTCAGACTTCACTTTAACATTAATTATCTGTTAAAGAGATGGTTGGGTGAATCATTTCAATTTTAATATTTTCTCCATGATAAGAATTTCAGAAACGCACCTGAGGGAAAAATAATGTTCAATTTGCATATCTGGGGAAATCGTTTCCTTTACAATCTGCCTACAGGTGAAGCACTGATATATCTAGAAGGCAACTTTCAACTTTTCCTTCAGAAATATTTACTTGACTTTACAGAAGAACCATGACTGCCTCTTTAACAATATAAATACTGATGAAACCCTCTTGGGTTTTGCAAAGCACGAATTGCCACTAAATCTTCAGCCTCTTGTGTTCCTCATATGTGGCCCACTAGAAATTTTTACTTTTGCATCAACTCATATTGCCATATCAGCCAAACTAACCAACTATATCTTGCCATTTCCATATAGGCCAGGACATCTAAAGTGGCATAATCTTGGTGCATAATACCACTTTGCAGTGAAAAAACAAGCCATAGCTTTTTCTGATCAAGCCTAATGACAAACTATGGTTTGCCACAGACCTGGAAATTTCTAAGTAGCTGATAAAACCTAACAGAAGGAATGGGGGAGAAAGAGAGAGAGAGAGGGGAACGTCTGAGTTTAAAGATTCAAAGTTTCCAAAGATTGTTTATTGCATTTGAATAAAGCCACCATAATGGCAATACTCGTCTTCAAAGCAAACATGGATTTGAAAGGTCTGGGGTGAAAATACCATAAACTCTTTGGTTCATCAGGTCAGGTCAACATGTGTACAGTAAATTTAACTTACTATGAAATACTATTATTGTTCCACCTTTTCAATACTTTACATGCTACACCAATTAAAGGATATATCACAATGTTAAACAAACTGCCAATTCTTTTCCTGGGAAATTCTGTATTTCAAATATTTTGCTTCAGAACTCCGTCTAAACCTTCCATATTTCTGCACCACACTGCAAATTTTAGGCAATGCCATACTCCTGTAGCACAGGAAAACAGGTACCCTTATTTTTGAACAAGGAATTAATAGGAGAGTTGAAGCCATATGTGCCAGTCACTTCCATAAGGTCCACAGATATGTTCAAAACATTAGTGTCACAGCCTAATGTTCCCAGATCTTCGCACTCTGTTTTACTTTAGATGATCTGAAACATGCCACTTGCTTGTATGATTTCCCTTACTCTATGAGTAGAAGAAGATATTGGAAGGGATATTTATATCCCTCCCTCCACTCAGAATCTCAGAGTGGCTTACAATCTCCTATATTTTCTTATCCCACAGCAGACACCCTGTGAGGTAGTTGGGGCTGAAAGGGCTCTCAAAGCAGCTGCCCTTTCAAGGACAACTCCTACGAGAGCTATGGCTGACCCAAGGCCATTCCAGCAGCTGCAAGTGGAGAAGTGGGGAGTCAAACCCGGTTCTCCCAGATAAATGTCTGCACACTTAACCACTACACCAAGCTGAGCAAATTCACTCTTCTGCTTTACATTTATAATAGCCTTGATGGAGAAATCTGGGTTAGGATTTCCCAATCATTTCCCCTTCCCTGTGATTCCTTGTGAGCAATAATTAGCTACTGTGGCAAAAAGGACCCTCCACATTCAGTTGTAGTCCATGTCTGAATACCAGATTCTGGGGATGAATAACAGGGGAAAGATTTGAGAGCTTCCAAAAGGAGCTCTTTGGGAGACTCTCCAATTTCTGTTTCCATCAGTCTACAACTTGTCAAATATAATGTAGGAACAATTTTGTCTTCTGAAGTATTCCTTATGTTAGGTAAGCCCATATTTATTTTGCAAACAGAACATCCATAAGATATTGTTAAGATTGCTTCAGAAAGATTTGTGTTTTAAGAGGTTCCAGGAAACTGTCAAGGATCAGGATGAAGGTCCAGAGAGAAATCTGGGTAAAGATTCACAGAATGTCAGATCTCACACAAATTGCTTGACCTCGCTGTACATCAAGCTTAAGCCAGATGTGGTATTATATAAACACAGACAGTGAAAGCCAGATGCTCCATTTAACTGAATATGTTTAGAATGAGCACACTGTATCCTATTGCTTAAATACAATGACATTCTTTAAAAAAAATTTTTTTAAGAAAGCAGCTTAGTTTCCACGACTGCTGTTCTCAACTGGTCTATACAAAAGTAGCATCAAGACACAACCTTCAAAGTTTGTTGCAGGAGTGCTTCCATGGTCATTTAAAACTGACAAATTGTCATTTATGAAATTCTGCTTTAGATAAATGGGTGAAATTGACCTCTGATCTGAATTAGTTTGGCCAACTGAAAGCCTCCCCAGCAATTGACAAGAGACATAACTCCACACCCCTATCCATTTCAAACAACATCCATTTATTCATCAGAAGCACTGAGCTTATTATGAAGTCTAAAGGAGGTAAACACAATGCTCTTTATGAAGTCTATAGGAAGTAAACACAATGCTCTCTAGATTTCTTTTTGTTACAGAGTATGCTAACTGCTGTGAGTCTTGCCCTTCCTCCTTTATTGGAATCCCTTTGCCTCCCTAAATACGCACCAAAATGGCACTCCAGCAATGACATGAATGAACTGCAGAACATATTTCAATACCAAAGACTGAGGTAAGTGAACTGAAACCACTTGTTGGCTTTTGTTTAATATTGCAGGAGCCTCCCCCATCCCACTTACACTATTTGCAGATTTTCATATCCCCACTCCCATACCTCAACCTTGATGAGCAATTTATTGGCACAAAATAGTAATGCAAGTAAGAATTATACAGATCATACTGTGCTAGAGAGATGAACACTAGCACTTTACAACACAAGCATCTTGCTGAAGCTATGAACATAAATAGATCAGATATTTGGAAGAATTATGAGTGAAAAGCCTGAGACTAATCATTGTCTTTATAGAATCTGTACTAACTCATTAATTAAGAACAACTGACAGACACAAGAAAGGTTATCCAGTATGCTAACATTACACTTGGCATTAAAAATCAGCATTTCAGTTTCCAATCAAACAGACTTTCCAAGAACAAGATGATTATCAAAGATTTCAGGTTTTCACGGCTGGTAACATCATTAGGGTTTGTAGAATCTTTCGGGATCAAGTGCCGTGTTCTACTGGAGAAAGTTTTCCTTCCAGACGTTTCGTTCTCAGCTGAGAACGAAATGTCTGGAAGGAAAACTTTCTCCAGTAGAACATGGCACTTGATCCCGAAAGATTCTACAAACCCTAATAACAAGATGATTTCTTGTGCACCTTTAGATACAGGTCTTTATGTGATTTAGACTGATGAGGTTTTCTTTTCTGGGCGCACTGTTTAACTACCAGTTGCCAATAAATGATGTGTAATCTGTAACCACAAACAGAAATTTTGAGAAAAGGTTTATTTCATATTAGATAAACCAAACTTGGCTGATTAAAGGTAGCATACAACACACACACAAAAAGAACAGAAGAAAACCCACAGATTTCATGATAGAATTTTTTTTAGTTACTAAAAAGACATCTGAAATTATACTAGTTTATGAACAAGGAATGGTATTGGGACCATTGTTACTTAATTTGTTCATACATGGGAATTCAGAATTGAGAATGTGCATTATAGTGGCCAGATTTGCAGAGGATACCCAATTACTGAGGATGGTGAAAAGCAAGGCAGATTGTGAAGACCACTCAGAGGGAATCTGTAAATTGTGTTTGTGGGTAACTGAAGTACAACATTGTTAAGTCTGGGAACAAAAAATCCTAAATTTAAATATATGCTGATGGAACTGGCTGAAGCTGAGAGGCAAACTACATGATATATTGGCCCCAATTTGAGTTAGGGATCCCTGACTTGATTTGCATGCAGACATTACAACAGAGAACTAATATCCCCAAACATGCCAATGTCTGATTCAGCTTAGGTATGTGGTGTAAGAGGAAAAGGAGTTTCAGATTTCCTTTCCGCATTGTTTTCTTAAAATGAAACAGCTGAGACACTATTTACCCAATCGTGAACTAAGTGGAAATGCAGGATATAAATGTTTTAATAAATAAACTATGGGATTCTACATGCACTAACCATGCAAAGCACTAAGCATGTAGAGCAAACAGGGGTCCCCATGGCCATTTTTGGCTCCCAAAAATGAAATGGTAGGGAAAGCAGAAGATCTTCCTCCTTCCAGACTGCACTCCTGAGCTGAGTCAGGCTCCAACACATTTGGGAACATCAGTTCAAACCCCAACTCAAGTCATAACAAAATTATTATCTAGTTTTGTTCTGAAACATTAAAAGATCTGGGGCTGTAATGGCTAGATCAACGAAAATGTCAACAGTTTGTTGCACTAGAGAAATGACAGAACATGTACTTTTGATGTATAAAATGTCTTGGTTCATCTAATGCAATCTTCAGTTAAAAGGGTGCTCAGTATTGTGGAGAGGTGCTAAAAGAGTAATGAATAGGTCTGCCAGGTCTTGGCTGAGAAATACTTAGAAATTTTCCAGAGGGTGGAACCTGAGGAGGGTGGGTTTATGGAGGGGAGGGACCTCAGCCAGGTATAACGCCACAGAATCCACTCATTTTCTCCAGGGAAACTGATCTTGGTCATCTGGAGATCAACTGTAATAGTGGGAGATCTCCAGCTGCCATCTGGAGGTCACCAACCTTAGTGAAGATGATAGCAAATGAGATATATAGTTAAGAAGCTTGACTCATAATCTACAAAGAATCATAATCTTCTGGAATGACACATTCATGGTTTCTTCCAGAGAAAATAACATTGGGCTGCCGCAGTTTTTTCATAGCATATAGGTAGAACCCTGAAACTGATATGGGTGTTCCGGCCACTAATTTTCAAAATAAGACCCAGAATCTATATACTATACATACCACTAAATCAGAACAAAGGACTTATAACTGTGCAAGACTTGGTAATAGATTAGCCAATTCAGTAAGTGTTGCAGTAGATGGTTTTCACACCAAGGGCAGTCTCTGCCCACCTATTAAGACAAATTAATTTGTGAAAGACTGTCAGGTTTAGATTAGAATTGAATGTGAAGAAGAATGTTGGGTATGCAAAGGAAAGCCAGTAAGATGTTGCGGCTGGACTACAACTAAAATCAAAGGTCTAACTTCCAACTCAGCCATGCAAAACAAAAACACAAAACCCTTGAACTCATCCTGCATTTCTAGAAAGGTAAGTGGGATAAAACTAGAGTAATCAAACTCCAGATAGGGCTTGGAGATCCCCCACTATTACAACAACTGATTTCCAAACATTTTTTTTTTTGCAAGAGCATAGGACCTGGCAACCCTACATTAGTAAGTTTGGTGAAACTGGTAGGGGTAAATTCCCTCCAAAAACGAGAACAGGAAGGTTATCAGTAAAGAGGTCTATTTGCTTTGGTTTCTGAGGCAGCAAGGAAGAACTTTCAGAGATTACTATCTCTGAACTCTAGGAGTACCTCATCTGGATTTTATAGTGGTAACAGGCTTACACAGATATTTGGTTGTCTGGGGAAGGTTGTAACAAGAAAATTGTGAGATAAAGGAGTTCTATAAATAAAACAAAATCACCTATTAGTGATTGTCTCGTATCAAAACCTTTAAGAATAATAAAATTCTAGTCAAATTTTCAGTTTCTTCCCTAAAAGGTTTTGGTCAAATTGTCACCTTTTACATAATGCCAACAAACAGGTGATGGTCTGATGCCCAAGTGTCAAATCATTACATACAAATTCTGCCAAATTCTCCACTGCATCATGATTTAAATGCCTTTTACTTTCATTTCCTTTGTCAGCCTGTCATTTGATTGAATTGCTAACATCAATTAATGTTCCCAATGCCATTTCCAATTTATGCTCAATATCCTGAAGGCTACAGCTGTATTTATTGCTAACAGTTCATATTTTGAAAATAAGACCTTTAATTCAAGGCTGTTCTGCTTACTACCTTGGAATTTATGATAGATTACAAGTAGAAGGAATGAAGAGGAAGGGGAAGGAAAATAACTAAGACCTTGTGGAAAATATTAAACAATATCATTTCCATCATTCTTTACCCAACTGTTTTAAAGATTGTTTTCATCACTACAGAATGTCTCATAATATCCTCATACAATAAACCTTGGAAATATTCATTTTTTTAAAAAATGGAGTTTTACTGGAACCATCCTGATATACCTATTTAGGTTTGCTGGTCCTAGCTGGAGGGAGAATTTGTGGATGGGAATGAGCAATTTGGCACTACATCAACATGCAATGGCAATTCTGGTGCAAAACCAAAAGTGGCATTATCAAATTGGGGTGACTGTGTATTTTTTTTTTTAATTTATATCCCACCCTCCCTGCCAAAGACGACTCAGGGTGGCTCACAGCATAAAACCACAACAAACAATTTAAACCATACATATTATAAAATTATTCATTCGATAATTAAAACAGTCAAAAAAATTTGGTGCTAGTCTCTTTGATGTCATATAATTTCAATGGTGACAGTATTTCTTCAATTTCCCTACGATACAGGCTCAGCGTCACTCAAAATTCTATGTAGCAGTCACCCAAAATTCTATGGATTAACCATACAGTTTTGGGTGACTCCTAGAGTATCACACAAACACTATGATATCATTTCATCTTTTGCAACAAAGAACAAAAGGGGGGGGACTTAATACAAAACAAATTACGAACCAAAAGGCTAAATGCCACAAATTTAAGGGCCTATTGATATCAGTTATAAACATGCAACATAAATATTGTTAACTATACAAAAATACATGTATGTATTATAAAACAGATAAACACAGATGTAGGCCCAAACAGCAGCCTCAAATCAGGATAAAATCATATAACTGCATCAAGCATAAACCCTATGTGACCAAGACCATACGCATTTCAGTCAATTTGGCCTTCCTCAGTGGTCAAATGCATTTACTGCACATTGGTTCCAGATAATACAACACTAAAATTAAGACCAACTGGAAACTGTTTTATAATGAATCTCTGTTACTCAAGGCAGATATATGGTACAGAGGCCTCATTTTAAATATCTTCTGCCAGGGGTTATTTTGTAGAAAAATAGGATGTGGAGCTCATCCAGGGATTGTTATGCAACTGCACATACTATTCAATGAACAAGGAGGTGGAACTCTCAGAATGAGTAGGTGGACTCTCTGAAAGGTTCAGGAGCTCTGCTCCTGTGAGCTCCCATTGAATCTTAGGCCTGCCTTCTGCCCTGGACATGTAAATGTATTTTGAACAATGCTTCAATCATATGTCTTTCTCTCTTGGTTCAAGGAAAACATATTTGCAATGTAGTATGTAGCTAACAGCAAATAAGAGTGCATCAGAAGTGATGCCAGATACCCCTAAGCGCCCCCCCCCCACAACATTGCCGTTACCCCATGGCAGGAAATTAGAGATCCAGGCTATACTCCCTCTAAGCTGCAGAGTCTTGTGAGCAACAATTCTACTTTGTGAGCTACTGGAACTAATAGGCTTTCCAATCCGCAGGTCCCAGCAGGGGATCCCCCGGTTTTACAGGTCCCAGCAGGGGATCCCCCGTTTTTACAACTGGCTGGTGGGGGAAGCCCCGCCCCCATAGCCACCATGCAGCTCTAGATCTCCGGCATGTTTAGAAACCTGCAAACAGGTCCATTTCAAAATGTGTGTGTGTCTGTGTGCCTTTAAAGTTGAGCAGAAAGTACTTCATGAGAAGGGTCAGCAATGCAGTCCCTTGGTTGTTTTGCTTTCGTTTCAGAGCAACTAAGTGTGTGTGTGTGTGAGTGTGTGTGTGTGAGAGAGAGAGAGAGCAGTGTAGCCCCTGTTCTTTTCAGATGTCGTTGTGGAGGAACCAGACCCAGTAAGTGTGTGTGTGTGTGAAAGAGAGGGTTGCCAATCCCCAGGTTTGGCGCCCCCCCCCCTTTAGGGTCATCAGAAAGCAGCGAGGGGGAGGAAGGGAAATGTCTACTGGGCAATTTTTTCCTATGGAGAAGGATTCCCATAAAGAATAATGGGGAATTAATCCATGGGTATTGGGGGCTCTGGGAGGGGCTGTTTTTGAGGTAGAGGCACCAAAGTTTTAGTATGGCATCTAGTGCCTCTCCCCAAAACATGCCCCAAGTTTCAAAATGATTGGACCACGGGGTCCAATTCTATGAGCCCCAAAAGAAGGTGCCCCTATCCATTATTTCCTATGGAAGGAAGGCATTTAAAAAGGTGTGCTGTCCCTTTAAATGTGATGGCCAGAACTTCCTTGGAGTTCAATTATGCTGGTCACAACCTTGCTACTGGCTTCACCCCCAATGTCTCCTGGCTCCACCCCCAAAGTCCCCAGATATTTCTTGAACTGGACTTGGCAGCCCTAGTCACTGAAGTTGTTTTTGCAGATAAAATCTCGTCACTCCGCCAGGACTTTCCTGCCACATTGAATGCAGTAGATGAACCCGGGGCTCCGTGCCTGTCTTCTGGTGTTATCTTGGATCACTTCGACGCGCTTAGTCTTGGGGAAGTCGACGAAGTTCTCTCAACTGTACGCCCTACAACTTGCAACCTTGACCCATGCCCCTCCTGGCTAATCAAATCCTGCCAGAGGGAGCTTAGATATCCTATACGGGATATCATAAATAGATCCCTCTTGGAAGGGCAATTTCCAACATCTTTGAAAGAGGCCATGGTCCGCCCTCTCCTGAAAAAGAGTACAGCAGACCCGGCCGAATTGGCAAATTACCGGCCGGTCTCGAACCTACCATTTTTAGGTAAGGTTATAGAGAGGGCAGTGGCGTTACAGTTGCAGAGTTTTTTGGATGACACTTCCGCCTTAGACCCTCACCAGTCCGGCTTCCGTCCGGGTTATGGGACGGAGACAGTGCTGGTCGCCTTGGTGGATGACCTCCAGCGGCATCTGGATCGAGGCGGCGTGGCTGTGCTGATATTGTTGGATCTGTCGGCCGCATTTGATACGGTCGATCATCAGTTACTGGCCCGCCGGCTCGCCGACACGGGGATTGGGGGATTGGCCTTACAGTGGCTTTCCTCCTTCCTCGAAGGACGGGGACAAAGGGTGGCCATTGGGGGGGGACGGTCCCGGAGGCACCCACAAGTATGTGGGGTCCCACAAGGGGCAGTTCTCTCCCCGATGTTATTTAACATCTATATGCGCCCCCTTGCCCAGATTGCCCAGAGGTTTGGACTTGGGTGCCATCAATATGCTGATGACACCCAACTCTACCTGCTAATGGATGGCCGGCCTGGCTCCGTCCCAGAAAGCCTGGACCTAGCATTGCAAGCCGTGGCAGGCTGGCTCAGACTGAGTGGGCTGAAGTTGAATCCAATGAAGACAGAGGTCCTGTGCTTGGGTCGCGGTGCCCTGGGAGGGGAAATCCCCTTGCCAGTCCTTGACGGTGTGCAGCTTAAAGCGGCACACAAGGTCAAGAGCCTGGGGGTTCTTCTGGAGCCTTCATTATCAATGGAGGCACAGATAGCGGCCGCTGCCAAGTCCGCGTTCTTTCATCTTCGTCGGGCGAAGCAGTTGGCCCCCTTCCTAGAGCGCCGCGACCTAGCAACAGTGATCCATGCTACGGTCACCTCGAGACTGGACTACTGCAACGCCCTCTACATGGGGCTGCCCTTGTGCCGAATTCGGCGGCTACAGCTGGTGCAGAACGCGGCGGCTAGGCTGTTGTTGGGGCTCCCAAGGTGGGAGCACATACAGCCGGGGCTGCGCGGACTGCACTGGTTGCCAGTGGCATACCGAGTTCGCTACAAGGTGCTGGTTATTACCTTTAAAGCCCTATATGGCCGAGGACCTACCTACCTAAGGGACCGTCTCTCCCCATATGAGCCCCATATGAGGTCATCTGGGAAAAACCAGTTGAATATCCCTGGGCCAAGGGAGGCCAGACTGAAAGCCACCCAGGACCGGGCCTTCTCTATTACTGCTCCATTACTGTGGAACCAACTCCCTGAGGAGGTGAGGGCCCTACGATGTTTAGAGGGATTCCGTAGGGCCTGTAAGACCCACCTTTTCAAGATGGCCTTCAACTAGCGAAAAACTGTGACAAATCTAGATATGCTGCTAGAAATGCTTTTATTCCTGAAATGTTTTTACTTCTGAAATTTATTGAAACCTGTTTTAACGCCATACTGTTATGTTAATTTTAATAATTGTAATTGTTTTAACTATTTTATAAGTATAATTGATGTAATGTGTGTTTTATGTTGTGAGCCGCCCTGAGCCTGCCCCGGCGGGGAGGGCGGGATAGAAATAAAAAATTATTATATTATTATTATTATAGCACCTATTTTATCTATTTTAAATAGTTTATTATGTAATTGATTATATTTAAAACTGTTGTTTACATTGTTTTACTTGAATCATGGAATTCCATGTCTGTGAGCCGCCCTGAGCCCGCCTCTGGCGGGGGAGGGCGGGATACAAAAATAAATTTATTATTATTATTATTATTATTATTGTTGTTGTTGTTGTTGTTGTTGTTGTTGTTGTTGTTGTTGTGAGCTACTGCATAAATGAGTTTGCTCTGGGCCATTTTTTCTGAGCTAAGACAAAAATGTGTGAGCCGGAGGCTAAAAAATCTGTGAGCGAGCTCACACTAACTCAGCTTAGAGAGAATGGTGGATCCAGGACTGGAAATCTCCTACTACAGAAAGACACTTGGCCTTCCTATACCTATAGCAAAACACTTGGCCTCCCTATATCTACTGCAGTGTGTTCAATAAGTGGAGACAGTAGTTCTTTTCAGACATTCTAAGCATATATTAAAAATTAGAGGGACCGAGGAAGAGTGAAATTGCAACAGAAATATCCATCATGGATCTATGCCTTTTCAAATGGAATATATGAATATACCCCAAGCATATAAGAGTATACTCATGTAGAGGTAAGTCTGTACAGGACCTTGTTTGTAGAAAAAGCCCAGCAAGAACTCATTTGCATATTAGGGCACATCTCCTGATGTCACCATTGTTTTATACAGGGCTTTTTTGTAGAAAATGCCCAGAAGGAACTCATTTGCATATTAGGCCACACCCCTGATGCCAAACCAGCTGGAACTGAGTTCCTGTGCATTCCTGCTCAAAAAAAGCCTTGAGTCTGTATATGCTGGAATCCTAAAGGGGAAAAAAACAGCGCTCCCAATTGCCATAGATATAGAAATCAATGACAATAGGTCAAGTCAGAGTTTGCCATGACAAATCCATTCTTCCCCTGTTCTCATTCCCTATATATTCTCAGAATCTCTGAAAAGGTCTTGTTTTGTGTACAAATGCAGAAAACTTCATCAACCATGACAACCCTCTGGCAAGTCACTATCTATCAGTATGGCATACTTCACAGGATTTTGTGGGAATAAAGCGAGAACCCTCCATATGACATCCTAAACTCCTTGACAGAAAACATGGATACAGATAGGACAAATGAAGGTCAACTGACCCCAAAGCACTTATTTCTTTTTCAAATCTTATGAAGTTTACTCTGAAGTAAGACTCTGTCACACCCAGCCTTCCCCTCAGGATGTTGCCACCCTTTACTGTTGTGCCTTAGGCTTCAGAATGGGAGGGGAGGGGGTTTAACACACCTTGTCTCTCCTCCTCCCAGATGTCTGGCTCTTTCTTGCAGCCTGGATTCCAGCAGCCTTTCTCCTCCCTGGCCTGTCAGTAGGAGCCTCCTTTTATTTTCCTCTCACCAGCGGGTACCAACCACTCTCCAGAGTGATTGGCCTCCTCCCTCCATTGCTCCTGCCTGTGGTGTCACGAGTGGTTGGGTCCCTGATGGGCTTCCTTCAGTGTCCCACCACCATCCCCTCAGCATCCCTCGGGCCTGGCCCTCCGTCAGCCGGTTTGGTCATCCTGAGCTGCTGGCAGGTTCCTCCCTTCCCCGTCACTGGGGCCCAGGCACAAGAATTGGCAGAGTCCTTCCTACCCTGCCTCTTTGTGCCATGCAAAAGGGGCTTTTGGAGAGTCCAGGCACTGGGGCTTCTGGCTGCAGACTCCGTGGATCCCTCCCCAACTCTGCTGGTCTTGCGAGCCCCCTCCCTTTCCTGTGGCTTGCCTGCACAGACTGGGGCAAAAATGATGCCACTACTGCCAGCTTCAGGCTGGCCTGTGGAACCTGCACTGCTGCTCCCTGCTCCAGCTCAGCTTTTACTGCTGACTCCGACCCCAAACACACTCAGTATATTCCATAGTGCTTACTTCCAATTAACTGTGACAAGGCTTGTAGATTTACATCATGCCAAAATGTTTTTGGAATATCCAATGACATTTTTTACTTTCTTCTTTGAACACTACATATAGTGTCACATCGCAACCTAGATTCAGGTAGGTAGTCATGTTGGTCTGAAGCAACAGAACAAAGTTTTAGTTCACGCACTAAGTCACTCAGTTCTCACTGTTATCTAGAAATAAACTTTGTTGGTCTTAAAGGGTCTACTGGACTCAAACTTAGCTCTCACATCTGCTTGTTAGCACTTTTATTATCTGTATGCTAATTTGCTGCCATTCATAGGTCTTGCCAACTGCTTTAATCCAATTTTAGCTACAATCACTCAGTTACTTATGCATCTTGACTCTGATTAGCCCTTCCTGGCAACTAATGCCCCCCCTCCAATACACACACCTAATGTAATGGCTCAAAAGTCTTGTTTCAATGTATCTCAAAAACTGTGCATGTACATGAAAACTTATACTCAGAATTAAACTTAGTTGGTCTTAAAGGTGCCACCAGACACATCACAACCTGTTTGTGAAAGTCACCTTGGTCTCAAAAGTGAAGTTTGTACTACTACTTTCTCTACAGACTACCTTTCTTGGTGAGATTCAAGACAGGCCACAAATATAAAAACACTGCAATAAAAACAATATAAAGCATACCATAAATAAAACAGTTCAGGAAACAAAAGCCCAGAGGCCTCTGAGGAACACAGAAGTAGTTAAATATTTTTTTTAGATCCCAGCCAATACACATTCATTCCAGTTAAATTCCGCTGAACCATCTCTGCTTCCCCAGTGTGCTAATCTCAAAACAGCTATCATTTATTTATAAACTTTTTAATTACCAGTCTGTCCCAAAGAACACAAGGTAGCAAAGAGTAAGAACAGAAGATTTTGAGAAAGAGAGCTAGAAAGAGACAGAAAAAACTAGCAGTGAAATAGCCACTAGCATACCTAGTCTATCTGGTGCCTGGGATGGATAATTTCTCTCTCTCTCTCTCTCTCTCTCCCTCCCTCCCTCCCTCTCCCTCTCTCTCTCTCCCTCCCTCCCTTCCTTGTCAAGTCGTGGCTGATTTATGGCATTTTCAGGGCAAGAGACATTAAGAGGTGGTTTGCCATTGCCTGCCTCTGCATCAGCTCTGGGATCTGATGAGATCAGGCTAGGCTGGGCTTATCCAGGTCAGGGCCCTCCTCAATTTGAAAAAAAATTATTTTCAGTAATAATAATGAAATAAAAGAAATAATAATAATGGACAGAAAAGAAACACAGTGAAAATTTCCTTTTATTTAGCTTTGTATATATAGTCATGCCAGCAAAAAAAAAATCAAATTCCAACATGCTATTCCATCACAAGACTCAGTACGGTACAGTGATTAAAGTGTCAGATTAGGATATGGGAAATCCAGGTTCAAATCCCCACTCATGCCATAAAAGCCTGCTGGGTGACCTTGGGCCAGTCACATTATTTTCAGTCTAGCCCTCACCTGGATAGCCCCAGGACATTGGAAGTGGGCAATTGGCAAATCACCTCCAAATATATTTTGCCTTGAAAACTGTACAGGATTGCTATAAATCAGCTGTGTCTTAACAGCAAAATAAAAATACAATTCCATCACATTACTCATGTTCTGAGCAGGAACTTGAGAGGGCTCCTGTTCTCCATTTTGAAGCCCAAGAGCTGACCATCCCAAACATCTACAAGGAATTTTTAAAAACTAGGAGTCTTTTTTTTTGTACTAACTTTTACTAGTCAAATTTCTAGCCAAAGCATCACAAAATAGTGATCACAATAGTGATTGCAAGCTTCACCAGATTACATGTTAAGAAACACTACCATCAAGATAAGGTCCTCACATTCTCCATTGTTTCCAAAGGATTGAAGTCAAACCAGAGAATCTCTGCAGTGGAAACTGAAAGGGGAGCATTTTGCCAGCCCAGCAGAACCAATGCAATGTACAGAGTACCCAGCAGTATTATTATTTATTATTAAATTAATTATTTATTAAATTGTTTATTTAATTATTTAATTTAATTTGTATTATTAAATTTATTATTTATTAATGTAGCAGTGCAATTACAGGGTGCCCAGCAGCAGAACCCACTGCCATTGTGACAATGCCAGTTCAACAGGACTGATGTCAAGCACAGAATCACAATCCAAGCAAGGAGAATTGGAAGCCCAGGAGAACCAGTGCCTTCTTTTTGTAATATTAACAAAATTTAGCTACTATACTGCTCTTAAACACATTCTGTCACCAAGAAGAGGGATGAGAAGGTCTTGATACCAAAAATTAAAAATAAGGAGGGTGGGGGGGGTAGAAATTAGGTGAAGGGAGACAGAAATGAATGAGAAAAGTGTGGAAAAGAGGGAGATAAATTAAGAGATGGAAAGGTTGTTTTATGTTGCTGCAACACCTTAACTACTGCTTTGCAAGATGTGGCTGAACCTGGTGCAAGGAAAGGAAAAGAAAAAGGCTAGACTATTGGAGAAAATGACCTGCAAGGTGGCAATTACTGTAACAGCTATCAGCTTGGTTGTACAATATGTCAAGCAAGTTTGGAACAGGGGAAGTTTAGCCAGTCCTAGAGTACGTTTTGCTATGCTCAGAATTCTTTGTGCCCCTAGTGGCTTCAGATAGAATTGCATTTTAAAAATAAAAGGAAAGATGTTCAGAGGGACACAGTATGACACTGGCTTTGAGGGCCCCCTTCAAAGGCCTTCTTAAAGCTGAGTCTATGGCAGAACACACACACCCAACCCGCCTTTGGTACACCACTGGAAACAGCATATATCATCTAATGCCAACTCTCTCCAAAATGTTCATCAATACTGATGACTCTAAACTACATTCATTCAATCATTCTATTTTAGACTGACTTCCCCTGCCAAGGAAGGACTCAGAACAGTGTACAACATAAATGTTAATACAATGTAATTATAATATGATTTACCGTATTTTTCGGACCATAAGACGCACTTCCCCCCCCCCCCCAGAAAGTGGGGGGAAAGTGTGTGCGTCTTATGGAGCGAAGGGATGATAGGACGTACCTTCCTCTGGGGGGGGGTGATCTGCTGCCTCCGCCTCCGATCCCGGCGCTTCCCCCGCGCCTGCCTGCCTGGCTCCAGCTCTGCTTCCAGCAAGCGCTGGGATCGCTCCATGCTGCCCCCACTGCAAACCCAGCGCTTCGTGAACACCAGCTGCGGAGGGGGCAGCGTGCTTCCTCCGTGCCTGTCTGCCTGGCTCCAGCTCTGACGCTTACAGCAAGCGCCAAGATCGCTCCCTCCGCCCTCCGATCCTGGCGCTTGCTTTAAGCATCAGAGCTGGAGCCAGGCAGACAGGCACGGAGGAAGCACGCCGCCCCCTCCGCAGCCGGCGTGTTAGTGGGCTGTGTAACTGCTAAAAGATAGTGCTTTTATCACTATCTTTTAGCAGTAACTGCTAAAAGATAGTGATAAAAAACCAGAAAAGCCACCCCCCCACTGGGGGGGGGGCAGGAGTGTGTGGTATGAACAATGGGAGTGACAAAGGATACAGTCATTGCTGTCCTCAACCAAATAAAACAGTATGTACAAATGAGTCTTATGCAGAAAGAATAACTGCATTTAGGTCAAATAAGGGAATCAGGGTAAATGTCCTTACTCATTGAGGTGAATATTCTCACTCATTTTGAATCCTTTACAAAACCTTGTCTATTGTCATTAATGCCACTTGCAAAAATAATACTGCTGGGTACTCTGTACATTGCATTGGTTCTGCTGGGCTGGTAAAATGCCCCCCCCTTTCAGTTTCCACTGCAGAGATTCTCTGGTTTGACTTTAATCCTTTGGAAACAATGGAGAATGTGAGGACCTTATCTCGATGGTAGTGTTTAATCACACACTACTAACTTGCAGTTTTCATCAGAAGAAGCACTTCCCTTTCCTACCCAAAAGGATCAGTCAAAGAAACAAGATGACAACTGTACCAATACCACACTCTGTACACATTAGCAATGCAGTTTGCTGAAGTTAAGAACCAAAGGTTCACCTTAAAACAATGTTCCTATCACTTCTCTTACTGAAGAATGATCAAGCTGGGAAGTTGAGCAGAGGAAAAGTTGCAAGAGAGAGCATTTCCAACATGGGGCTGCTCTTGCAAAGAACACAGCCCACTAACACAGAATGAAGTTTAAGTTAATCAACACAAGGTTCATAATAATGGCCTGCTGGACAGAACTCTTGTGAGGATTACAACATGATAATCCATGTAAAATATTTTGGATGCTGAAAGCACTAAACAAATATATTACTAGCATGGGGATATTACCATTATCAAATGACAACATAAGAAATAACTCTTGTTCCAGATGAATCACCATGAAATAGCCTGTCAGGTATCTAGCTTTATTTGTATTTTTGAGATATATTTTTCTTATTTACCAAGGCCTTTCTTGGCAACTGACTGCTTTTCTGGGTCTTTTTCCATGATGGTTGAAAGGTACAGTTTTATTCTGTGTGGGGTTTTTTTTTAATTGTAATTGATTCTGCTAGATTCAATTTTGACTGTAATCCATTTTGGGAGCCTAAATTAGATGGAAAAACAGGGTATCATTGTTGTAATAACTAGCTAATTTACAATGCTCTCTTATCAATGCTGATCCAGCCAAAATAGTTTGATTCATTTTATACAATTGCATGTGTTTGTTACTTTAAGTCACTTTGGCCTTTCAGGAAAAAAAATGGCTCTCTTCACAGCACAAATAATTTTATGCTAAAATCCTGTTGACTTTTAAATAGACTTGCTGAGACTCATAAGATGTGCATAATAAGCCATTTGATGAAAGGTGCTACTCACATTCCTACAAACAACACTGATTCCAAAATGCAGTCTAAACTAAGAAATCTCAGTTGGTTGCAAGATCTAAATATAGTGCCATCACATTAAAAACATCAGACAGATGAATACAAAGGAGAATCTTACCTCTTCCCACTGGTGTATATATCTTATTAATCTTGAGAGTCGTAATAAACGCAAGAGACTGAGGATTTTTGTGAACCTCACAATGCGAAGTGCTCTAGCTGTCTTGTACACTTCTGAATCCATCCCTTTCTCTACAATAAGAAAGATATAATCCACAGGTATCGATGAGATGAAGTCAACCACGAACCAGCTTTTTAAATAATTCATCTTGATGACTTTTGGGTCCAGTATAATCTCAGAGCTATCCTCATTAACAGTCCCAGTTCTAAAGTTCATGATTAAGTCAAACAAAAACACAGTATCTGATGCTACATTGAAAATAATCCATGGTGTTGTCGTCTGCTCCGTGAAGAATGTGATCCCAACAGGTATGATGACAAGATTTCCAACCATCATTATAAGCATTATTAAGTCCCAATAAAACCTAAGAGAAATAGAAAATACAATAATTGAACAAACCACAGTGTAAAAAAAAATCATCTCTTTTCTTATTCTTCTAATTGTACTTTATATAAAAGCTTTTGAAATTACAAGGGATTCAAGCAATAATATTGTCAGTGAAATCATACATTGTCTTAGAGAGAAAATCATAAAAGAATTTTGGAAAAAGTATAATTCTAACATATTCCTCTTATCCTCCATGCAATGATAAAAAGTTCCTTTATCCAGTACAAACAATCTATAGATTAATCTTGGCTCCATTCACACTCCATCACTTCCTTAGGATTTGTTGACAAAGGCAGGTAATCTGGGTGTTTCGTATCTATTTGTGATTACCAATTATACTTCAAACCTATGGAAATCTTTCATAGCAATTTAACATAGATGTGTCTTTGGGGAAACATATAAACCAGACCAGAGGCAATATGGAAGAGTAGCCACCCTCTAGCACCACTTTCTAGAAACTGCCATTTAAGACACTTTAGTAGAAGTCCAGAATAATACCACAGTATGTAGTATAAAATATAATAATAATGACTCCACGCTTTCAGAAGCAAGCTTGATTTTGGCAAGTACACTGGCACAAAGCAGATGTCTATGTAAGGATGCCAGCCTCCAGGTGGGGCCTGGGGATTCCCCAGAATTATAACTGCTGTAGAAAACATTAATTACAACAGCTCTTCAGACTACAGACATCAGTTCCCCTGGAGAAAATGGATTATTTAGAGGGTGGCCTGTATGGCATCGTACCTCACTGATTTCCCTATTCTCCCAAGGCTTCACCCTCAAAATCTTCAGCAGTTTCCCAACCTGGAGTTGGCAACCACACACACACACACTGCTGGAGGCAACCCTATATGCATGTGATTGAAAAAAATGGGACTGTGCCTGCATTTAAAGACAAGGTTGTTAATTATCTACAGTTTTGATTGAATGCAGCCAGCTGTTCAGCTGGTGAAAAAGAGAGAAAGAGAGCCCTTTGCCCACCCAATACTCATGGGACCTGCATTGACAAAAGTCAATTCACATGATGAGGTGGTAGGAGAACTGGGGGGAAATGAGTGTAAAAACTGGGAAAATTCAATCCAATGTGGGGTGCTGGGAATAGAAATGAAACAGTGGGATACCTGCAGAAATTGCCTGCTTCAAATGATTCTACAACATCAGGAGTCACCAGCATGCACAGCCCAAAGTAAAAACTGTTGTTGAAATGTTTATAAAGTATTTCAATGTGTAATTGTTTTAATGTCACACCCAGAGCCACTTCAGGACCTGCAGAGGCTGAAAGATGGCTACATCAATCAATTTAACAGGTAGAAAGAAAAACCCTAGGCAGGTTTGCATGTCCTGAAATCTGCAAGGGCTCATCTTGACCCAAGGTCCATTATAAAGACAACTTTCTTACCAAAGATATGACTCAAATTCTCAGCATATGAAATCTTGTACCCATTGTTGTGTCAGGTGTAGGACAAACTCACAACATCCCCATACTAGAATAGTTTTTCTTCTTGTCTATGGAAGGCAAAATCAGAGAATTCCTGCTACTGAAGATATCCATAATTATATAAATATGTTAACGTTCTGCCGTTCCTCCCTACTAATGACTGGCATACGGAATAAATTCAGCATTATGCTAAAGAATTAGTTTATCATTCTGTGGCATATCTGAAAGGATGTATGGCATTTGGTAGATTTTTCCCAGCCTTCCTGTCAAAACCTATCAACGTGTTTATATAAAAATGAACTGGTGCCTGCTGTTAATCATGAATGCTTTGGCAGCCCGATGAAATTTGGACCTTCTCCAAATGCAACCCCAAAATGAAGCTGAATGTGCTTGAGGAGAAATGGACAAAGTACAGATTACTCCCTTTTTATGTAGCTTCCATAGGAAAGTCGTTTCCTGCTCTCCAGGTCTGCAGCCCATATAACATGGGTAATATGGTTCTCATCTATAGGAGAAATGGAGCTCTTATGCTCTTTGGAACCTTATTACTCACAATATGGACACTATAGTAGAAAACATGGTGCACACTAAACCTAGGGACAATTTAGCAGGCAAGCTGCATTGCCCATCTCTGCACCAAATAAATGAGTCACATCACTGACAGCTGCATGCAACAATAGCACTGCAGTGGAATAAGTCTGTTTAAACAGTGCAGAAGTGTTTCAGAACCAGTGAAATACAGGGGTGGATGAGGAGAAGTATTACTAATGGAACTAGGAGGATTCCAGTTTTAAGTGTTTGCCAGATTATGATAGGAGGGAATCATTACAAGCTATATTATTATGGCAACATTTCAAGGTTATTCTAATAATGTTTTAATACTGCTCGTTTTAATACTGCTACTTATTTTTCTAGGATATATCAAGTGTTCTCATCTTAGAATATGTGTGAAAAACATATAACAGCTTGTGTAAAAGGGTACATTTTAAAATGTTTGTATAAAACTCCAAATCTGTCATGAATTTTAAGTCTTGTTCCTGGGCAAGAGAAATAGATGCCATCCTCCCAGATGTTAGAGATCTGCACAAATACAGGAAGTAAAGCTCATCTGTGTTTCTTGTATACACAGAGATCATTCAAAACCACTCCAAAATAATATGAAATCAGTGTTAATCTAAGTAACATTCAAGGACTTAATGTCATTCATCACTTGATGTTTGTAAAAATCAACACAGTGTGAAGTGCTGCATAACCCCAAGTGGTGGTATTAATACAGAGGGCTTATTTCATTTTCAGCATCAGTATCCAGTCAATGCAATCAAACCATACATCTTTCATAACATAGATCTCAGCTGGAAGATTATCAGTGCCATTTCTTAAATTCATTTCCCTACAGTCTAGGACAGTTTTACCCAGGGCTTTTTTTTTGGTAGAAAAAGCCCAGCAGGAACTCATTTGCATATTAGACCACACCCCCTGACATCACCAGTATTTCACACAGGACTTTTTTGTAGAAAAAGCTCAGCAGGAATCATTTGTATATTAGGCCACACCCCTGACACCAAGCCAGCTAGTACTGTTCCTGCTCAAAAAAAGCCCTGGTTTTACCAGACATGCCAAACAGACCAACTCCTTTTCCCTATGAAATAGTTTTACCTAGGACAAGAATGAACTTTGGGTTTTAGACATTAATTAGAAAAAACATCACCTGGCAAACACAGTGCTTTGCATCTGAAACATTCCAAGATATTATTCTCAATATTTTTTGCCTACCAGATTTAGATATTTGTCTACCAGGACAGAAAAGCTGTATGAAACATGAAGCATAAAACCATTAGAAAAGCAAGCATCTTTCATGTGTTTTGCATACATTCAATGAGAACTAGAGGACTGAGTAGACAGAATATAAGGTACAATCGAGTCCTTGGTCCAACATAGACGTAATAGCATGCTTGGGCACACTCTCTCAGCCTTGCTTTCTCAGTTGAAAAATGCAATACTATAGCATGATAAAACTGAAGAAAATATGGGTTGATATCATTAGAAGTCTGCCGATTGCTAACAAAGCTGCTGGGCTGATTTATGACTTTGAGAACATGGCATACCGAACTGCTGAAGAAATTAGTGGCACTTACAAAATATGAGTCTTGACTTCTTTTGTTGGTGTTAAGTGCAGCCAACTTTCAAGGCAAGAAATGGGCAGAGATGGCTTGCCATCGCCTGCCTCTGAGTAGCAACTCTGGACTTCCTTGGTGGTCTTTCCATCCAAGTACTAACCCAGGGCTGACCCTGCTTAGCTTCCAAGATCTGATGAGATCGGGCTATCTTGGGCTTTCCAGGTCAGGGCCTTTAACATTTATCCTGCCTCCTGAAATCTCAGTGATGTTAATTGGACTTATCATAAGATGTGAATATATATGAAAAGCTCAAGGGTCAATGTCTAAAGTCTGCTCAAGTCCACTCCTTAATTACATAGCTATGAGCTTCTCTTATTGAGTAGGTCAGATCAGTCCTGCTTCAAATTAAGCCCTAAGGTCCTCAGACAAAATAAGCATTGTCCAAGGACCACAGACTCAACTCAAAGTCATCCTCCCCCTTCAGGGCTCTGACGTTTCCAAGCTGCACAGCAATCAGTAATATATCAAGATTCATAATGAGGCTTAGAAAGCACAGAGCCCTGGAAACATAACATATACTTTGACTCTTTTCTAATGTGGATTTAAAGATTTCTTGGAGCTTATACATTCATGAAAAACATCCATTAAGACTGAATCAAGCAGACTCTTTACAGAAAAGTAAAGATTCACAGTGTGGCTAATTAAAAGGTAATGCTGCTGAGGAAGATGCATGCAATTGCAAACTGAGCAGAAATTGTGTTTTATAAGGTTCAAGCTCATAGGTGCCCAAAATGAGAAACCCTATCATCCTTACCCTTACTGCCTCAGTTTGGTGAGAGCCAGTTTGGTGTAGTGGTTAAGTGTGCAGACTCTTATCTGGAAGAACCGGGTTTGATTCCCCACTCCTCCACTTGCACCTGCTAGCATGGCCTTGGGTCAGCCATAGCTCTGGCAGAGGTTGTCCTTGAAAGGGCAGCTGCTGTGAGAGCCCTCTCCAGCCCCACCCACCTCACAGGGTGTCTGTTGTGGGGGAGGAAGGTAAAGGAGATTGTGAGCCGCTCTGAGACTCTTCGGAGTGGAGGGCGGGATATAAATCCAATATCTTCTTCTTCTTCTTCTCATAGCTTACACTATTCTAGAATGTTCAAAGCATTTATTGTAAGTTGTTACCAAAAACCTTATATCAGTCATATAAGGTCAGTATAGTCAGTGCCGGACGGGTGGTTTAAGCTGCCCCAGGGATGGCAGGTTAGCAAACTAAAAAAGCATGTCCAAAATGCACACATCTGCCTGCCATCCCACTCCCTCCTGCAACCTGTCATCACCTGACCTGGAGCCAGTTCAAAAAGGTACCACTTCAAAAGTGGTACCTAATCACTCCCTGGCTGTCTGGACAGCTGGGAAGCACCTGGAAAGTGCCCGGGGAGCTGTGGACAGGGCGCATGAGCACTTTAGATGCTTCCCTGGGGCACCCACAGGTTGTCTGGATGCTCCAGGGCATTCCAGTTTCCACCAGCTTGCTGCCGGGTCAGCACACTGCTGCCCTGAGCTGACAGTGTGGAATTAGCCTATGACTCCCATTCTGCAGATCTAGTCATGGATTCTAAACCTTGTTTCTGCTTGTTTTGTGCCTTTCTCCATTGTGGAAGTGGTAATCTGCTGCCCAGCATATTACTAGGAGCTTTCACACATTTAGGATCAGCATTTTTCACTGAGCAGAAAATAGGCTTGCCAAACCCCAGGTCTCAGGTTTTCCTGCTTTCCCAGGCTCCTTCCCGCCCCCAGTGAACTTGAACCTTTGGTTTCCCTGTGTTATTGGAAGTTCAGCAACTCATGCGTAAATTGCCCCAGTGAGACCACATGAGTGTGGGATTGCAAGCTGGGGTATGTGTGTGAGTTAGTGAGAGAATGAGAGAGAGAGAGAGAGAGAGAGAGAGAGAGAGAGGCAGAGACCCACCATCCCTGCAGGAAACAAAGAGGGCCACATACAGAAGCAAGGCTTAGGATTCAAGTATCACAGGTTGAGGTTCTGAGATTTCTTAATCAGAGCTTAGGGAGAAAGTATGTCTTGACTTGATTTGTGTATTGACAAACCACAGTTAAGACCATCACTCTGCCTTCAGTAGCTAATACTTCCCAAGGACAAAGTCAATATATTTATGAAGCTAAGAAGATGGCAACTGCAAGCAGACAACCTACTTTACAACCATGGTCTGGTGTGCTTTCTGAACTGAACTACAGCAACATGCCTAAGGCTACTTTTGACTTTATGGCATAAGCAAAGTTTAGATTCATGACCTCCAAATTCTCAGCAGAATTCCTTACTATATACACTAAGTAAAAGAAACTGCAGGCAGGTGGGGGGAAAGTCTACTAAAATGTGAGGACAAGATACTTCAAGCCCTGCTGTTTGATAACTTACTGGTATTAGAAATCTAATGGTAAATAAGATGTACCATCATGAAGCAATTTTCTGCTCTTAAGAACTCACTCAGTAGAAGATTGTAGGCCTATCACTGGAATACTATACATAAAGAAAATGAACTGGTAAAATGTCAGATTTGTGCTGACATTCAAATTATTTCTGGGGCTTCGTTGATACTGTCCTTATACATTGATCAAATTATATCTCATCTGCATGTGGTCTGCACAGAATTCAGAACAGGAGTATGTTTCACTTTGTATTCTATATTTTCTTCCGATTCTTAGTCCACCAGTATCTCTGGTGCTGCTATAACAAAAGGGAGACATGCCCAGTCTTAAAAATATAGTAATTTCTCCCCTTCCACCACATATAGCCATGTGGAATAGGGCAGACATTTGGCACATTTTACCTTGGGGATGCCAGATTATAAATTAACTTTCACATAATCAAATGACTGTGGAGAAAATGCCACCAAATATTTACCAAATATTCATATTTGCCAGCAGGGACAGGATTATTCTCTGGATGTACTCCAGGCAGAAGGTCACCAAATGCCTGCATGACAAGAGATGGTGATCCTCCCCCCACCCCCCAAGACACTGGATATAAATTGTAATGCAAGAAATTCCTTTTAGAAGAAGAGGAAGACTGCAGATTTATACCCTGCTTTTCTCTCTGAATCAGAGTCTCAGAGTGGCTTACAATCTTCTTTATCTCCTTCCCCCACAACAGACACCCTGTGAGGTGGGTGCGGCTGAGAAAGTTCTCCCAGAAGCTGCCCTTTCAAGGACAACTCCTACGAGAGCTATGGCTAACCCAAGGCCATTCCAGCCGGTGCAAGTGGAGGGGGGGGATCAAACCCAGATAAGAGTCCACGCACTTAACCACTACACCAAACTGGCTGTCTTTTAGCTGGTTTTCAACCTACAAATATATGCAGATAAAAGTGCATGACTTTCAAACATTCCAGTCATCATTCTGGGTGCAACAGTCTTTACTGATTGTAGCTTTTGTATAGTCTTCAAGGGAAGTCTCATATAGATCACAATGCAGCAATCTAATCTAGATGTTACCAAAGTAGTAAGATCTTCCCATACAGTCTACTCTCTACTATTTATCAGTGAGAGCACAGAAAAACACAGTAGGTGGATTCAGAAACAACAGTGGCATGCAAGATGGATAGCCATTTTTTCCCAAATTAAACAATCTGCCTCAACTTTCAGAAATCCATTCACTATACATTAAAGCATGGACAAGATGGGACTCCCCATGTTTTCAGAATGGAACTTTGAGTACATTCAGGACCCATAGCTTGATTGACAGGAACTTTCTGGAGTCATAAAATTAAATTCTGGAAAAGCACAATCAACGATTATCATTTGTAGTGGAGATATGATATTTAGCTAGATGGATATTTATTTGTGTATAACACTAAGTTACTCAGGGCAGTGAGAACCAGAGAGGTCTGTGAGGTGCTCCAGAGGGATCTGTCAAGGCTTAGGTGAGTGGGCATCAAAATGGCAAACAAAGTTCAACATGGACAAGTGCAAAGTAGTGCAAATTGGAGCCAAAAACTCTAACTATAAATATACATCGATGGGTCCTGAACTGATGATAACTGACCAGAAGAGAGATCTTGGAGTCATTATCATTAACTCACTGAAAATGTCGACTCAGTGTATGACAAATAAAACAAGGCAAATTCTATGCTGGGAATTATTAGAAAGAAGACTGAAAACAAATAAGCCAGTAGGATAATGCCCCCGTATAAATCTATGGTGTACAGTTTTGGTCACTGCACCTCAAAAAATATGTTATCACATTGGAAAAGGTACAGAAAAGGGCAACTAAAATTTTTAAGGGAGTGGAAAACCTTCCCTATGAAGAAAGGTTAAAGAAAGGACCTGAGAGGAACAGAACAGAGCAGAGCAGCTCTGATAAGCTGAGACAGCTGGAGAAGTTGCTAAGAATTTCTGCGTTTTGAAAGACTTCATTCTGAGGCTTGGGTGACTGCTGAAAAGGCTGAGTTGTGATAGCTGGGGAACTGCTGTACGTTTGAGTGAGTGGGCTAAAGGTGAAAGTGATTGATTGATTGATTGATTGAGAGTAATTGTTGATGATTGCTTAGGAGTGGTCTGCTCCACCCTCTTTGCATTTTAAGCTGCGCCTTGCCAAAGGCGCGAGCCTTTGGCGCGAGCCGAAGGGCGAGAGCTAAAGGGCGAGAGCTAAAGGGCTCTTGGCCTGTGGCTCTTTGCCTGGGGGCTTCCTAAGGACCAGGAACCCAGATCCCTGATTTCCTTGTTCTCCCAATAAGGTAAGTTGACCTTCCAGAAGGGGAGCCACGTAAACAACAGCATTTAAAGAGGACTGTATATTTAATATATATATCATGAAGGTAGAATGCCAGCAGGGGGGTGGGGGCTTTCCAGTGTTTTGCACTGAGTGTCACATGTATGACTATCTGCCCACAGGACAGAAGTCTTGGGTGTGTGCTCGATGCAAGGAGCTCCTGGTCCTCAGGGAACGAGTTCGTACCCTTGAGGCCGAGGTGACTGCCCTGGAGAAGCAGAGACGGTCAGTTAGGCAATTGGGGAAGACTCTTGGGGGCGTATTAGATGAGCCCCACTCTGAATGTGGCAGCCCCGTTGCTGCCAGAGAGCGTGAGGGTCTAGAGGGAACAGGGCACCTTGCTGAGGATAAGGGGAATGCGCCCTCAGAAGGGACCTCTTCTTCGGTTGGTGAGCGGGTATCCTTTCGCGCCAAGGAACCATCCCTGGGTAGGGGGAGAGGGGGGGTCTTGGTAGTTGGTGATTCGATCCTTAGGCAAGTAGACAGCTGGGTGGCAAAACCGCGTATTGACCGTATGGTGACTTGCCTGCCTGGTGCGAAGGTAGCGGACATTACGCGTGTAGTAGATAGGCTGATAGACAGTGCTGGGGAGGAGCCTGTGGTCATGGTGCATGTTGGCACCAACGATGTGGGGAAATGCAGTCGTGAGGTCCTGGAGGAGAAATTTAGGCTGCTAGGTGGGAGACTTAAGGCCAGGACCTCCAAGGTGGCCTTCTCGGAAGTGCTACCTGTTCCACGTGCAGGGCAGGAGAGACAGGCGCAAATTAGAAGTCTCAATGTGTGGATGAGACGATGGTGTAAGGAGGAAGGGTTTAAGTTTGTTAGGCACTGGGATGCTTTCTGGAACAAGCCGGAGCTGTACAAAAGAGACGGTCTCCACTTGTCTCCGGATGGAACCAGGCTGCTGGCGCTTAAAATCAAAAAGGTGGCAGAGCAGTTTTTAAACTAAATCTTGGGGGAAAGCCGACAGGAGATGGAATGTCTCTGGTTCGGGAGGACTCGTCTCAAAGAGATGAAGGGTTGGCTTCTATTTTTCTACCGAGTAACGGATCAGAGTTGTCCACTGTGATGGTGACAAACAGTATGGACTGTCTGCTAGAGTCTCGAGGCGGCAGGAGAGAGGTGGCGGGCCTAGCTTGCTTGGGAAATTATAAATGTTTGTATGCAAATGCTAGAAGTGTCCGAAGTAAAATTGGTGAATTGGAATGTTTAGTGTTGGGAGAAAACATAGACATTGTGGGAATTTCAGAAACTTGGTGGAATGAGGAGAATCAGTGGGACACGGTGATTCCTGGATATAAGTTATATCGGAAGGATAGGGAGGGAAGGGTTGGAGGTGGGGTGGCTCTGTATGTCAGAGAGGATATACGGTCCAGTAAGACTGAGGTCAGAGAATTAGATTCCCTTTTAGAAATGCTTTGGGTTGAAATAGAGGGCCCAAAAGGAAATTTAACTATGGGAGTTTGTTATCGCCCACCAAATCAAAAGAGAGAGGACGATTATAATATGATGGAGGGATTAAAGATAGCGGCTAAACGTAAAAACTGTGTCGTAATAGGTGATTTTAACTACCCGCAGATTGATTGGGTCAATATGTGTTCTGGTCGAGAGAAAGAGATTGAGTTTCTTGATGCTCTCAATGACTGTGCTATGGAGCAGATGGTCTCAGAACCTACCAGGGGTGGGGCGATCCTGGATCTGGTCCTAAGTAATGCCCAAGACTTGGTGAGAGACGTAAAAGTGATTGCGCCGCTTGGGAACAGTGACCATAATGTTATTGATTTCACCATTTGTATAAATAGGGAGTTGCCCAAAAAGACCGCCACAACCACATTTAACTTTAAAAGGGGTAAATTCTCTGAGATGAGGAGGCATGTGAGGAGGAAACTGAAAGGAAAGGTAAATACGGTCAAAACCCTTGGGGAAGCTTGGAGACTATTTAAAACTATAATCCTAGAAGCTCAGATAAAATACATACCACAAGTTAGGAAAGGCACAAACAGGTATAAGAAGAGGCCAGCATGGTTAACAAACAAAGTAATGGAAGCTGTAAAAGGTAAGAAGGACTCCTTTAAGCGGTGGAAAACCAGTCCAAGTGAGATTAATAAAAGGGAACACAGACAGTGGCAAATCAAATGCAAGACTGTGATCAGGCAGGCAAAAAGGGACTATGAGGAGCATATTGCAAAAAACATAAAGACCAACAATAAAAATTTCTTCAAATATATTAGAAGTAGGAAACCAGCCAGGGAAGCAGTGGGGCCCTTGGATGACCATGGGGTAAAAGGATTACTGAAGGAGGATGGGGAAATGGCTGAGAAGCTGAATGCATTTTTTGCCTCCGTCTTCACCGTGGAAGATGAGAAGTGTTTGCCCGCCCCAGAACCACTTATATTGGAAGGGGTGTTGAAAGACCTGAGTCAGATTGAGGTGACAAAAGAGGAGGTCCTACAACTGATAGACAAATTAAAAACTAATAAGTCACCGGGTCCGGATGGCATACATCCGAGAGTTCTGAAAGAACTCAAAGTTGAACTTGTGGATCTTCTAACAAAAATCTGTAATCTTTCATTGAAATCTGCCTCCGTTCCTGAGGACTGGAAGGTAGCAAATGTCACCCCCATCTTTAAAAAGGGTTCCAGAGGAGATCCGGGAAATTACAGGCCAGTCAGTCTGACTTCAATACCGGGAAAGTTGGTAGAAACCATTATCAAGGACAGAATGAGTAGGCACATTGATGAACACGGGTTATTGAGGAAGACTCAGCATGGGTTCTGCAAGGGAAGATCTTGCCTCACTAACCTGTTACATTTCTTTGAGGGGGTGAACAAACATGTGGACAAAGGAGACCCGATAGATGTTGTTTACCTTGACTTCCAGAAAGCTTTTGATAAAGTTCCTCATCAAAGGCTCCTTAGAAAGCTTGAGAGTCATGGAGTAAAAGGAAAGGTCCTCTTGTGGATCAAAAACTGGCTGAGTAATAGGAAGCAGAGAGTGAGTATAAATGGGCAGTCTTCGCAGTGGAGGACGGTAAGCAGTGGGGTGCCGCAGGGCTCGGTACTGGGTCCCATCCTCTTTAACTTGTTCATAAATGATTTAGAGTTGGGAGTGAGCAGTGAAGTGGCCAAATTTGCGGATGACACTAAATTGTTCAGGGTGGTGAGAACCAGAGAGGATTGTGAGGAACTCCAAAGGGATCTGTTGAGGCTGGGTGAGTGGGCGTCAACGTGGCAGATGCGGTTCAATGTGGCCAAGTGCAAAGTAATGCACATTGGGGCCAAGAATCCCAGCTACAAATACAAGTTGATGGGGTGTGAACTGGCAGAGAACGAACAAGAGAGAGATCTTGGGGTCATGGTAGATAATTCACTGAAAATGTCAAGACAGTGTGCGTTTGCAATAAAAAAGGCCAACGCCATGCTGGGAATTATTAGGAAGGGAATTGAAAACAAATCAGCCAGTATCATAATGCCTCTGTATAAATCGATGGTGCGGTCTCATTTGGAGTACTGTGTGCAGTTCTGGTCGCCGCACCTCAAAAAGGATATTATAGCATTGGAGAAAGTTCAGAAAAGGGCAACTAAAATGATTAAAGGGCTGGAACACCTTCCCTATGAAGAAAGGTTGAAACGCTTAGGGCTCTTTAGCTTGGAGAAACGTCGACTGAGGGGTGACATGATAGAAGTTTACAAGATAATGCATGGGATGGAGAAAGTAGAGAAAGAAGTACTTTTCTCCCTTTCTCACAATACAAGAACTCGTGGGCATTCGATGAAATTGCTGAGCAGACAGGTTAAAACGGATAAAAGGAAGTACTTTTTCACCCAAAGGGTGATTAACATGTGGAATTCACTGCCACAGGAGGTGGTGGCGTCCACAAGCATAGCCACCTTCAAGAAGGGGTTAGATAAAAATATGGAGCAGAGGTCCATCAGTGGCTATTAGCCACAGTGTGTGTGTGTGTGTGTATATATATATATATATATATTTGGCCGCTGTGTGACACAGAATGTTGGACTGGATGGGCCATTGGCCTGATCTAACATGGCTTCTCTTATGTTCTTATGTTCTTATGTTCTTAGGTTAGGACTCTTTAGCTTGGAAAAATGATTGTGAGACTTCTGGAGTTCCGGCTCTGCTGGTGGACCTCCTGATGGCACCTGGGTTTTGACTACTGTGTGACACTGAATGGGCCACTGGACTGATCCAACATGGCTTCTCTTATGTTGTGTTAAATTCTCACTGTGTGTTTTACTTCTTTTATGAGTATTTCTGTTTAACGGTGTGCAGACACTCAATATACAACAAAACACTGCTGCCTCTTAATCTAATTAATGGGACACAGAAGAAGGTACTCAGCTTTACCAGCTCAACCTCTCAAAGTTTACCTGTACAAATAACACAATTGAGAGACCATTTCACTTCCAGTTAGGCATATTTATCCCTAAAGATAAGTGCTAATCTCAGATATGCAAATACTTCAAATAATTTGCTTCTTGTTCAACACAGCAATGACTGAACCTACTGGAGCTGGAAAAAGATTTTTGTTAAATCATTCCTGACATCACTTCCTTAACTCAAACCATTACTAAAATCACAACCTTCTAAACCCATTGATTTCAACAGACCTTTAATGGTATAAGCCTAAGAATGCCCTGTAAAAGTATCTTCATATGCTATTTGCATATTGTCATATTTTCTGATTCATGACTTTGCTGTTCAACATTGTGTACCTGAACATTAAAGATAATACTGATCGTTTTATGTGGATTATGGCTGGGTGTTTTAACAGGGTTGTTTTGGTGGTGCATGGACAACACCATCTAGACTGCTCCAATTCTACGAGAAAACTGAAGAAAATTCAGCCACATTAAAGATGACCTTGTAGGAAAAATCAGTACAAGTACATTCAAATATGGAGTACGTAAAAGGAAGTGACATTAGGATCTGATAGGGTTGCCAATCCCCAGGTGGGGGCAGGGGATCCCCCGGTTTGGAGGCCCTCCCTCTGCTTCAGGGTCATCAGAAAGTGGGGGGAGGGGAGGTAAATGTCTACTGGGAACTCTATTATTCCCTATGGAGATTTATTCCCATAGAAAATCATGGAGAATTGATCTGCGGGTATCTGGGGCTCTGGGTGGCTGTTTTTTGGGGTAGAGGCACCAAACTTTCAGTATAGCATCTAGTGCCTCTCCCCAAAACACCCTCCAAGTTTTGAAAAGATTGGACCAGGGGGTCCAATTCTATGAGCCCCAAAAGAAGGTGCCCCTATCCTTCATGATTTCCTATGGATGGAAGAAATTGAAAAGGTGTGCTGTCCCTTTAAATGTGACGGCCAGAACTCCCTTTGGAGTTCAATTATGCTTGTCACAGCCTTGACCTTGGCTCCACCCCCAAAGTGTCAGCGTGGTGTTCATTGAGATTCCAGAACAAAAGAACTCTTTCTTCAGAAATAAGTTTCTTTATTGGATACACAATGTTTCTACTGGAGAAGACCATTGAAAGTGATAACATACATTGGATGGGTACTAGCATATATTGGGGTACATCAAAGGCAGGCCCCTTTAAATCATTCTTAAAACAAAAGTTGCTTTCTCCTTCAGAGGTGTTTGATTCACACGCCTGCTATCTGTCTTTCCTGAGTCTACCCACACTCCCCCTTTCGCCAGGCGGCCTTGCTTGGCCTGGGAAACGGCGCGGTGTCTCTCTCTGTGCTGCCAGCCGTTTATTGCCCCTGGCGCCCAAGGCCTCCCTCCCTTCCACTGCCTCCCTCTGACATACCTTGCATTCTACTAAAGGGCGAAGAGGTTAGTCCTGAACAAATAAACAGTATAGGCAATATGGTTAGTATCGATAGGAAGCGATTGAACACAAGCTGACACAAAGTCTCCTGGCTCCACCCCCAAAGTCCCCAGATATTTCTTGAATTGGACTTGGCAGCCCTAGGATCTGATTTGTTATTTTATTAAAAAATCAAAACTGCACAAAGCATTATCTCAGTTTTTAAATCACAGTCTCTAATGACTACTATTTACAGCTGAGAGCTCAGTATTTAAAAGTCATCTTGCATTTTGGAAAAAAAAAAAAAAAAAAGCTAGCAAGCAAACCCAGCACTCAGACAACAACCAGTTCAGCTGAGCTGGCATTTGGCTGTCCAATCCTATACCTGTTTAATTGGAGAACAAAGTTTTAGTCCAGTGCCACTAAAGACCAACACAGTTTTTATTAAAAGTATAAGCTTTCATGTGCAATCACACTTCTTCAAATACAGACATTGGAAGTTAGACTGTTAGATTTAATGGAATATACTCTATCTAATATGGAGCTATTGCACCCTTAAAGGATATATTCCTGATGTTACAGAATGGTTGAGGGCCTTACATTTTTTTTACACTATATCTTTAGGGTTGCCATTCTTTAGGTGGTGGCCAGAGATCTCTTGGAATTATAACTGATCTCCAGGTGACAGCAAGAATTTCCCTAGAGAAAACAGCTATTTTGAAAGATGAACTCTATGGCAATACTCCATTTTAGTTCTTCTGCTTCTCCAAGCCCTCCTTCCTTAGGTTCCACCTTCACTTCAGGTGAGAGACAGAATGGTTAGAGTGGTGGACTCTAATCGGGAGAACCAGGTTTGATTCTCCACTCCTCCATATGCAACAGCTGGGTGACCTTGGTCAGTCACAGTTCTCTCAGAACTCTCCCAACCCCACCTGCCTTATAAGGTTACTTCTGTGCTGAAAGGAAGGAAAGGCAATTATAAGCTGCTGTGAGGCTCCAGTAGAGAAAAATGGGGTATAAAACCCAACTCTTCTTCATATTTCCCAAATCAGAGCTGGCAACCCTATATATCCGCCATCCAGGAACTATTCTACCTCAATACAATGCAGAAGAACATGTAAGATATTGTTCCATGTGAAAACATGAGGAGGAAGGCTTGAATTCTAGCATTCTCTCTGATATAATGGCTGAAATATACTAAAAAGTATATTTGATTAACAGGAAATAAACTTTTAGTGAAAAACCAGGAAATCTCATTTGTGTCTAACACAGGATGATCTTGCTAAATTCAAAAATTTCCTCCTATTTCCCTGCCACAGAACGATAGCATATTCCAAGGACATGGTTAAAAATGCATAAAAATAAAGAAACACACAGGTCCTGAGATCTGCATAAGAGTCAAATCAAAGCAAAGAAAAACCTTAGCTGTCTACAAACTAGATTGCTAATCTGTTTCATATATTAAAAGAGCAGCAGAATCTAAACCTTTCCGTAAGAAATATTAATTTGCCAATAATACACTAATCAAATCATTCTAAAGTTTGCTAATGAAGTCTTCTAGTTCCATGGTAAATGCTAAATGTTTTGAGTTTTATATTCCTTAGCAGATAATTCTCCCTCTCTCTCTCTCTCTCTCTCTCGGCTTGACTTCGTGAACGAAGATTTAAGAAAGGTGCAGTAGTCCACGTCTGCTGCAGGCTCGCTGGTGGCTGACAAGACCAATGCGGGACAGGCAGGTCCGGCCACAGTGGCTGCAGGGAAAAGTCTGGTTTGGGGTTGGTGCTGCAGCAGAACGATTCTTCCTCAAACTCCTTTTGTCCTCAAGACCAGCTATGCGTGCGATCTCAAAGGAAGAGACAGCCTGGTGGATGGTGTGCCTCCATGCTTTGCGATCTGAGGCTAGGTCAGACCACTGGTGATGGTTAATGCAACAGGTACCAAGGCATTTCTTCAAGGAGTCCTTGAACCTCTTCTTTGGTGCCCCTCTATTTCGATGGCTGGTGGAAAATTCGCCATACAGGGCAATCTTGGGAAGGCGGTGGTTTTTCATCCTGGACATATGCCCTGCCCAGCGCAGCTGCGTCTTCAACAGCAATGCCTCGATGCTTGTAACCTCCACCCGCTTGAGGACTTCAGTGTTGGTCACAAAGTCACTCCAGTGGATGTTGAGGATGGTGCGAAGGCAGCGCTGATGAAAGCACTCAAGGAGTCGCAGATGATGACGGTATAATACCCACAATTCGGAGCCGTAGATGAGGGCTGTCATCACAACTGCTTTGTAAACATTGATCTTTGTGCCTTTTTTCAGATGCTTGTTGCTCCACACTCTTTTATGCAGTTGGCCAAATGCACGGTTTGCCTTTGCCAGTCTATTGTCAATCTCCTTGTCGATCTTGGCGTCTGAGGAGATGATGCACCCCAGGTAGCTGAACTGCTGGACTGTCTTCAAAACTGATTCACCCACAGTGATGCAAGGAGGGTGATAATCTTCCTGGGGTGCAGGCTGGTGGAGAACTTCTGTTAGCAGATAATTACATTGCACACAAAACCATAGTGAGGCATTCAGGGGAGATTGTTCCTCCATTTGTTTTTCTTTAAAGCTACAGTTGCTGCTTCTATTATTGGGGTGGTTAATGCTCCAATTTTTATTTTTGTTTTCTTAAAATTTCATATTTTTCTAGAAAGATGTGTCTTGGTTGTCTATTGCTTAAATCTTCAGATTTAAGTATCAACATATCAGCCCACTTTGAGGAAAAATGATACTGGTATAATTGCTTCAGTGCTTTTCTTAGAATCAAATGATTTTATCAGGGCTTTTTTTGAGCAGGAACACAGTCGGGGTTTCAGGGGTGTGGTCTAATATGCCCTGCTGGGCTTTTTCCACAAAAAAAGCCGTGTGAATCAGGCCTAATATGTAAATGAGTTCCTGCTGGACCTTTTTTACAAAAAAAATGTACCCTGGATTTTATAAATGTGCAACTGAGATGTTTTGAATTGTAGAAATATCAGTTTTCTGCAATAAGCCCTTTCATAATATTAATGATGTCATTTTATTGTATATTTATATATAGAAGTCATATTCTAAAAAAACCTCAAAGTTGTTTATGAACAGAACACAAAATTACATTTATTTTGGAATCAACCCTCTATGAGAAAAGCACTGGATTTTAGGGATATTTACTTTGTAGGGTAATTTTTGGATTTTAGCAGAAAACACCCACAAAACTACTGTGAACATATATGACACAATATCTCATGCATACTACTGCATATCTTCCACAAAGACACACACGCTCACACACCCCAGTCAGAAGGAAAATAAAGGGAATTACTTCAAAGCAGGCAGCACCACCAACACAACTCATATTTTGATGATGCATTTTCTTTTGTCTACACTCTCTGAAACCTCAGACAAGATTTCTGCATCTGGTCCTCAAGAGCTTTAATGGTACCTAGTTCCTTAATGACTTTGTACAGCTCTGCCACAGCTGTTTCTTTGCTTCAGATACAAAAAGCACAGGTTAAGGGTGACAAGAGAAAGTGTTCACCTCCAAGTAAGTTGCCCAGAGCTGAAAGAACTGATAAGCTGCTCTTAAAATAATCAGTCGAGGAAACTTTGGTCAAAGTAATTTATAACCTTACAAAGCCCTTAGTCATGTTTTGTTCATAAAAAACTTCAGTTGTTTGGAGGGGGGGCATTTAGTTATAAGAAATCTTTTAAAGAAGTAGACTGAGAAAAGAGAGAAAGCTTCTTATTGTGTTTGGAGATGAAAATTGCTACACTTAGACTCCATTTCATATTCCAAATGATGATGCTCTATAGTCGGATGGTTAAATGGGAAAAAAAATCACTGTAGGAAAACAGATTCAGGTACAATAGAACACTGTTTGGGTCCAATGGCACTTTTAATACCAACAAAGTTTAATTCTAGGTATAAGCTTTTGTGTGTATCTGAAGAAGTACTCATACTCAGGAAAACTTATACCAAGAATTAAACTTTGTTGATCTTAATGGTGCCAATGGACTCAAACTTTGTTCTGTAGCAAAACAGAATGTTAATTTAAAAAAAAAGTCTACCACAGTTGTAATAGAGTACAGTAGGAGAAAGAGTAGGCTAAACTTGATTTTTTAATTTTTTTTAAAAAGATAATACAAAAATCCACTCAAAACACAGAAATTAACATGACAAGATAGCTTGATGATGCAATCCTATACAGAGTTACTCTAGTCTAAGCCCACAGAATTCAGTGGACACAGTCTGGAGTAACTGTATAGGATTGCATCGTTTATCTGTTTTGCAAATGGAAACCCTTACAATCAATGCATGATGCTGCTATTTCAACTGTCTCCCTCTATAGGCGTCTCCCCCCATCAGATGAAGACTTTTTTGTTTTGCTTGTTATACTCTCAGTAATCAATGGTCCCAAACTTACCTGGGGTTGTGTTTATGGGCCAAGGTTGAAAGCCGGCAGAGGAAGGCCATTGCCCTGACCCTAAGCTAGGTACAGAGGGCCTGGGGTTGTGGTTCCTGCAGCAGCCTGATCCACCCAATCAGTTCATTTGTGGCTGGCCAGGAAGGGGTGGAGCTCCAAGAAGACCTGCTGCTCAGAATTTCTACTCTGAGTTTCCTTTCCCCATTATACCAGGACTACAGTTGAGACCATGTGCCCTGTTGTTCTCTCCTTCTCTCCATTGCTTGGGTTGCATTTTGTCTACTTTGCTTTCAGTTTACTGCATTTTCATCATAGCTTGGTTGAGTGGTTTTGGCACTGCCACAGATTCATTGGGGTGCGGGGTAGGGTGGCTGTCCCTGTGTGCCTGCCTCCCCCAGTTCGGGGACTTCCTTAGGGGTAGAGCAATTCAGTGGTATGCCCTGTTGAGGGCCACTGGCTGACTTTCACTGCTGATGGCAAGGGAACTATACAGCAGCTTGTACCCATCTTCATTCCCAGGGCTTGCCACTCCATGATTTCTCCTCCCCCAGCAGGGAGGCTGGGTGATGGGTTTATATTGGGTGTCAGTAGGGTTGCCAAGTCCAATTCAAGAAATATCTGGGGACTTTAGGGTGGAGCCAGGAGACATTGGGAGTGGAGCCAAGAGCAAGGTTGTGATAAGCATAACTGAACTCCAAAGGGAGTTCTGGCCATCACATTTAAAGGGACCACACACCTTTTAAATGTCTTCCCTCCATTGGAAATAATTAAACATAGGGGCACCTTCTTTGGGGGCTCATAGAATTAGACCCCCTGGTCCAATCTTTTTGAAACTTGGAGGGTGTTTTGGGGAGAGGCACCAGATGCTACACTGCAATTTTGGAGCCTCTAACTCAAAAAGCAGCTCCCCTAGAACTGCAGATACCTGCAGATCAATTCTCTATTTTACCCTATGGGAATTGGTCTCCATAGGGAATAATGGAGTGCCCAGCAGACATTCTGCTTCTGTTACCAAGCAGCCCCCTGCAGACATAGCAAGAATGAGCACTGACACAAGAATTAAAATATGGAAGCATGGGGTGGGGGTGTTGCTGGCAGACTGCTCCAAATGCTCAGCTTGCCTCCAACCCCCTTATTTTAAACATGCAGGGCTGACCAAACTAGAGCCAACCATCAGGTTTGGTAGCCCTGCCACACCCCATGATGTACAGCTGATTGATATAGGTGGACAAAAGAATATGGGCTGCAGAAGTCAGCATGGCAGACCACTGGCCGAGTCAATTGTAGGCACGATTGCCCAGAGTATTCTGCTTCCTCCCTACTCTCTATTCAATCACAATTGCTCTTGCTGTGAACAGGGCTTGTACCATGAATTGGTTTTTGCCTTTTAAAAACGTTATTTGTATTTATTGAAGGCCAACAGTTTTCTGACCTCTGCAGACAAAACAGCATTTGTTAATCCCTTTTTAGCAGATTTTTTCTAAACATGTACATTTTGAAATCTATATACAATGACTTTGAAGAAACACCAATGACACTCTGAACTGATGTTGTCATTAACTTAATTTCCTACGTTTAGAGGAACCCCTCTAATTAATTAGTGCTGAATACATTGTGAATTTGAAAACTGAAATCCTGTCTCAGGAGAAAGTTGAGCCAAAAATTTAAATAACTGAAAGGCTTTAGACAATTAACAAACTATTTTACTTTTCTACATTTATAGGACAACCTCCCCATGGAGGAATGTCAGGGACCCCTCACTATCAAACTTTTGGAAGCAGCTGAAGACAGTTGTATTTAGGACTGCATTTGACTGCTTTTTATTTATTAGCAGTCTTAAATTGTAATTTGAAATTGTGGTCATTTATGCATTTATTTTTATTTTTAAGCCTGACTTTAGGAGTGTAGATGACTGGGGAAGGCAATGGCAAACTACCCTGTAAAAAAGTCTGCTGTGAAAGTGTTGTGATGCGACATCACCCCAGAGTTGGAAACAACTGGTGCTTGCACAGGGGACTACCTTTACCTTTTTTAAGTATTGCCAATCCCCAGTTGGGGGCAGGACGTCCCCCCACTTCAGGATCATCAGAAAGTGGGAGGAAGGAGAGAAATATCTGCTGGGCATTCTATTATTCCCTATGAAGACCGATTCCCTTAGGGTATAATGGAGAATTGATCGGGGCTCAGGGAAGGCTGTTTTTTGAGATGCCGCTCTTTAAAACACCCCCCAAGTTTCAAAAAGATTGGACCAGGGGGTCCAATTCTGTGCACCCCCAAAGAAGGTGCCCCTATCCTGCATGATTTCCAATGCAGGGAAGGCATTTAAAAGGTGTGTGGTCCCTTTAAATGTGATGGCCAGAACTCCCTTTGGAGTTCAATTATGCTTGTAACAACCTTGCTCCTGGTTCCACCCCAATGTCTCCAGGCTCCACCCCCAAAGTCCCCAGATATTTCTTGGACCTGGCAACCCTACCTAACCTGGATAGTCCATGCTAGCCTGATCCCATCAAATCATGGAAGCTAAGCAAGGCTGGCCATGATCAGTATTTGGAAGACAGACCACCAATAAATACTAGGGAACCAGGAATGCCAGGTAACCAGGGTCATGATGCAATGGCAAACCACCTCTGAACATCGGTTGCCTTGAAAATCCCACAAAGTCACCATAAGTCAACTGTGACTTGATGGCAAAAAAGATAGTATTTTTTAGAATTTGTTTTATCAACACTATAAGCTGCCTTAAGTTCCACAAGGTAGAAAGACAGCTGATAAATGTTTTAAATAAATTTAGGGTTCCCCTCCCCAACCAAGTAAGTCAAAAATTTCTCTTGCAACTTTTAGACAGTTAAAGAGGTAAAATTCTGAGGTACTGTAATAACTGAGAACATGGAAGAAAAAGCATTGATTGGATAATTTATATCTCATTGTCTGTTGCTTTAAAAACATACATTTTTGCAAGACTTTAATTTGCTCATAACAAAAATTTTAAACCCCATACTTCCTGTCATCTGAAACCTGATCTATACCTCCTTGTAATACCATTATGCTAGCAGTATCAGCAAGAGCTTTTACACGGCAACTGTTTGCAAGTGGATTTTGCTATTCTTACACAGTAAAAATCCAGTTGCAAATCACATTGTTTGGTGTGTATGAACACACCCAGTGTGTCTCACTGTTTGAGAAAAGATGTGCTATCTCACTGCATGCACAAGCTCTATGCAAGCTTTCTCATTTGCCTTTCCTGGAAGCATCTCCCAGGCTGGCTCTTTGAAAGTTTCCTGTTCACTCATAAAAAAAAAAGATTACTGTTCCAGCAACTCACACTGTACTGGGAACCTGCTGTTAGTAGAGGCATCCTGGTGGCCATACAGATATGAGCAAACAATACCAAAAATGGGTTCCTGTGTTAAAACAGTATACAGCTGTATAAAACACAGGAAAATGCACTCCTCATACAATTCAATATCTTATATCAGCGTGAACTTTTTCAAATTTCCTTTTTGACCCCCTCCCCCAAAATTCTTATTTTGCTTCTCACACATGTGAATTAAATCTGATTCCTTTTTTCCATGCTATTTTTTCTTTAAGTACACCTCTGCATCAATAGATCATAATTAGACATTATGTGCATAAATTATGTACACTAGAGATACAACTATAAAAATATATAGTACATGCAAAAGTACAAAACCAAGAAGAAAAAGAACCTTACCAACTGACAAAACTATGAATGAATGAAAAGAGGAACATTTGCTTATAGATTTGAAACAATTTATGTATTTACCTCACTGACACCTCACATCTCTCTAGTGGGGACCCAAATTGGCTTATTTGATCTCCTGACCTCCATTTTCTCCTCACAACAACCTTGTGAGGTAGGTTAGTCTGAAAGTGTGCAACTCACCCAGCAAGCTCCCACAGCACAGTGGAGATTTGAATAATGGTCTTTCAACATTCTTAACCACTACACCATGGGTGGCTCTCCACTGCAATGACTCCTCTACCTATTACTAAAGCTATCTTAGGAAGACAGAGAATCCAAAGCATCCGTAGGTAGTTTGTCCCATTGTATTTTGAACTACGGTGGCTAGAATACTGTACCCTCGAGGTGGACTTGGGAATAGTGTTGGCAGGAAACCTTATCCGAGCTTATACCATCTCAAGTGCCATTTGAAAGGGACAAACAAGAGGCCTCCTACTTATCTCATCAAGTTCCTGAACTGGACAAAAAGACAAATTAGATCTTTGTAACAGGGTGGGACAGATAGACTTGCGCCTGCTCAGTTGCAGCTGGGAACTAATTTTTTGGCGGGAAAACCTGTTTGAGAGTGGAGAAGGGCTCCCATCTGAGAGAGAGAGAGAGAGAGAGAATTTGATTTTTTTTTTCCTTATCTAAATGGGAGAGCTTTACATTCATCTCTGTTGGAATTCGTGTTGTTAGTTTTAATCCAGTTTTCCAACCTGTCAGGATTATCCTTTATCTCATTTCTGTCTTCTACTGTATTTGCTACCACTCCTAATCATCTGCAAATCATTTGTTACCCCATCATCTGCAAATTTAATGAGCATCCTCGCTATTCCTTAATCCAAGTCATTTATAAAGATGTTGAACAACACAGGACCCAGCACAGATCCTTGAGGCTTCTTGTCACTTCCCTCCAAGAGGATAAGGAACCATTCACAAGCACTCTTTGGGTGCTATTTCTCAACCAGTTACAAATCCACCGAGCAGTAATTGGATCCAGTAGTAATCAGTTTTTGATTGATTATATCATTATATGGTTTTAAATAATTTGTATTCTAAGTTACCTTGAGCTATATGGAAAAGTAGACTATGTTTTTAAAATGATGCTGCTAAAGTGACTGTTTTGTAATTTTCTTGCTCCTGTGTTGATTCTCTCTCCCCACAGTCACCCCATACACATGGCACATGTCATACAATTTAGTCAGATCCCACAAGCACCATGATGGATTTATCTGTACATTTAATAGTCTCTCTCTCTCTCTCTCACACACACACACACACATTAAGTATACATACCTCTTGGTGTTATGTGGAACTTGCATTGAAGATAAACATGCTTAGCTTTTTAGAGTAACTATGGCTGGAGACAATTTTTGGAGAATGAGTGAGGGATTTTTTATATATATCAGTTTGTTTGGAGTTTGTTTTTGCAAACCTCCACTGTAAAGTTGGATGGAAGCCCCAGCCAAGAACTTTCTCATGTATCTCCATTTTCCTCCACATGTTCCTCGCAAGTTTACACACAGTATATTCCTCCTTTTTTTTAGACAGTTTGGAGAATAATGAAGAAGTGAGTTCAAGCACCTCACACACACACACACACGTGTGTGTGCGTATGCATAAGAATAAGAGAAGCATGAAAATATAGCTGTTGCCATTGCTAACACAGACCTTATATCCCTTCATTTCCGTATGCAGACCATTGCTTCATTCCAGAAAATGGAATTTGCATGCAAAAAACAACACAGGATATGACAGGTAAATCTGCCATACCAACTTTTTGAAAGCCAGCTGTGTTCTCAAAAAACTAAATCCAGCTGTGCACTGCATCAGTTACGCATCCTTGTGTCAAACTATACAAAGCATGAATGCAACATTTCATTCCTGCTGTGGTTCTGTGGACTATGGCACTTAAAAAAAAAGAGCCATTCAGTTTGGGAATTTAAATTTTCTCCCATTAGTAGGAAAGACTTAACTCTTATGCTTTACAGAGTAAAAGAATCCTGGAGATAGTGATCCTACCTGGGGATTTAGAAGTGAAAGTAATTGTACACATTGAACAAAGATAGGTACCTTTAATAACGTTAGCTACTTCAGCTGCATTCATTCATCCAATCATTCCTGCATATATTCTACTCAAATCAGTGGGATTTATGCAGTTGTAAATTGACTGAAGGTGAACACATAAAGCTGCTTTCTACTGCTGCACTACACTGAATCCGCTCATTGGTCCATCACTGAATCAGTCCATTGCTTAGATGGGCAGAGGTTCTCCAGAATCTTAGGGTAGAGGTCTTCCATTCACCAACTGTCTCATCCTTTTTAACTGAAGATGCTGGAGACTGAATCAGAGACCTTCCGTATGCCACAGAATGTTCTACCGCTGAACCACAACCCCTCCTCTCAGGTCTCAGACTAGTTTCTAACACCATGGCCACTTTTCATAGCACAATATCAATCAACCAGTCAGTTAACTGAAGATGCATCTCTTTCTGTCCTTGAAAAATCAGAGGAGGACTTTTTCAATGTTAAAATGAGCATGTAACCTTGATCTGGAAGCCCAGGCTAGCTTGGTCTCATCAGATCTTAGAAGCTAAGCAGTGTTGGCCCTGGACGGTATTTAGATGGGAGACCAAAGCTATGACAGGGAGGCAGGCAGCAGCAACAGCAAACCACTTCTGAATGTCTCGTGCCTTGAAAAACCCACAAGGTTGTGCCCTTGCCTGGATAGCCAACGCATGGCCGATCATGTCAGATCTTGGAAACTAAGCAGGAATGACCCTGGCAAGTACCTGGATGGGAGATATCCTCAGAATACCAGGAGGCAGAGGCAGGCTGTATTAAGCTACCTCTCTGAACATCCTCTATGCTCCAGGAGGGGTCACCAGAAATTGCCATGACTTTCAAGCATGCATGCAGATGTACAAAATGCAAAAAATATATTTAAGTGGGGGGGGGACCACAGGGTTGCCATAAGTTAGCTGTGACTTGACAGCAAAAAAAAGAGCATATAGCAAATGCTCTAACTGCAAAGCAGCCATGATATCTAAAAGGCTGTGGGCTTTGTTTGTTTGTTCTTTTTGGCTTTCTAACCTTTGTAGTTTTATGTACAGTAAAAGTAGTACAAAATTGAACAAAATGCTATTTTGGAAAGTAAAATCAAATTTGTTTGCCGATGGTATATGTCAAAACTGACACAGCTACATGCTAAAAAATGCATTATGGCTGGATCCCACAGAAGATTTCCATATGCACTACAATCCTTAAGCAATCAGAATGATAAAATTATTCCTTGCTGGCTGCTTGCACCGAGTGAATGTGAAGACACGCATGCTCAAGACACACAGTAACGAATCAAACAAATCAAATAAAAACAAATCAAACAAATCAAATAAAAGCACATATACCATTTGCTGCCTATTTGTTTGCTCCACATACACATTATTGCATTAAGAACACAGATAAGCATTATGCATTGTTTCAATGTTTGCACTAATGGTTGTGCAAGTAGAACTACTGCTAAGCATATTTTCCTTTCCACGCACAGTTCACTGGTTCAAAGCCAGCAGGAGTAAAGCTATTATGAATGTATATGTGAGCATAAGGAAGTTCCTGTCATTTATGACAGTGGGTCAGAATCAACCAGTTCTTCTGCTGGTGAAAAATGTAGAACCATAAAAAGCCATGCTGGGAATCATGGGATTTGCATAAGCAAAGACTGGGGTGGGGGATGGGGAATGTAATAAAGAGGGAAACTGAGCATGTTTAGTGAAAAAGCTGGCTGGATCTAACCCAGTGTCTCCAGCCAGAATCCAAAGAGTTAGTTAAGGTTTACATAAAGAGAAGATTTATACTCCACTCTTCACTACCTGAAGGAGTCTCAGAGCAGCTTACAATCTTCTTCCCTTCCCCTCCCCACAACAAACACCCTGTGAGTAGTGTTCCCTCTTAGTGCGAGCTAGCTCACAGATTTTTAGCCTCCATCTCAGGAAAGATGACCCCAGAGCACAATAATTTATGCAGTAGCTCACAACTTCAATGCCAGTAGCTCACAACTTTAATATCAGTAGCTCCCAAAGTAGAATTTTTGCTCACAAGACTCTGCAGCTTAGAGGGAACATTGCCTGTGAGGTAGGTGGGACTGAGAGAGCTCTGGCAGAAACTGCTCTTGAGAGAGCAGCTCTGACAGAGTTATGATTGACCCAAGATAACTCTATTAGTTGCATGTGGAGGAGTGAGGAATCAAACCTGGTTCTCCCAGATAAGAGTCCATCCACTTAACCCCTACACCTAACTGCACTTGCCCAGTGCAACTGTCTTTTTCTGTAACTATTTGACCCTGATGTACCGTATGGTATGGGGAAAGGGGGCTGTACAAGAAAAAAATAAGTCAAACTGTGCAATCTTAAACAGAATTACAGTTTTCTACATCCACTGCAGACCTGTGTGGTATGATCTGATTCACAGAAGCAGGGCCGTGGCTCTTAATCACCTAAGATGGCTGGCACTGATACTAATGGAACTTCTACAAGCAACTTGTATGCATAAGCATAGCAAGACAATAACTAAGAAAAGGAAGCAAATAATTTTCACTGAACCATAGATCTAGTAACTAAGAGGGCTGCAGCTTAGTAATACAATATATTTTACATCTTCCAGGTTCAGCCCTCAGCATCACCAGCTCAAAGCATCTCTGACTGCAGTGTTCAGAAAAGACTCTGCCTGTGACCTTGGAGAGCTGCTGCCAGTTAAAATATGCAGCACTGGCCTGACACAGTAAAGGCAACTTCAGGAATCTATGTGCTGATATCCTTTGAATATGCAATTTGGACTGAATAGTTACTGGTGACTGTGGACAGGTCTACAACATCTCCGAGACAACACAGCCTATCACAAGACCTATTTCAGCTGAAAAGCAGGATCCCTGCCTCACCGACAAGGGCAGTGCTGCCTTTTTGAGAAAGATCTCCCAGAAACAGTGTCACACTTGGACTGCAAAGAAATAACGGGAAGCGTTCAAGACAAAGATTTATCATGCTGCTTACATAATAGTTTGCTAATTATACCTTAATGCCCAGAGGAATTACATGTTCTGCCTGGCCTTTCTGCCTCACTTTGGAAAGGGTTTTTTTTTCCCCTCCCCTCTTTCTTCCTTCCTTCTGTACTTAGCTGACCATTTCATGCATCTGGGACGTGGGTTCTGGCTCTCGAAAGCTTATGTGGTAATAATATATTAGTTAGTTAAGATGCCACAATGTTCCTTGAGGTGATCTCAGGAAAGCAGGGAAGAGAACCGGATCTCTTTATGGAGCAGCTTATGTAATACTTGCAAAGTTTTGTTCCCTCAGAACAACACACTGTGAGTATAAAAACACCTCAGCAACACAGGCAAATCAACACTGATACAAATCAAACCACAAGGAAAAGGACCCAGACTGTCATAAAACAGCAGTATTACCTAATGGGCTTTTCAAAGCGCCATTGAAAGCATTTAAAAATAGGAATATAAATTTTATCGTGATGCCACTTGAAGAAGCAATTATTTGCATTTTTGACTGGGCAACATAAAGCTTGATGGATTTACGTAGGGGAGGATTTTCCCTACAAATCAGTATGGCTGCTTACAGCTGCTAAAATGAGCTAACCACTTCCTTTCTCTACTGAGGTCAAGTCTGACAGTATCAAGGCTGCAAAAGGGTTCCAACTCAGCAGCTTTTTTCTCCCTCTGAACCTCTCCTGCTGAAGTGCTATAACCTTTATACTTCGTTGTCACAGGTGGCTTAAATTTTTCCCTCAACAGCTTCTGAGTGTTTCTGTTTTTAATGTCTAATTTGTGCCCATCAAATTTCTTATATAGAGACAATCTACTGTGGCCATTATAAAAGGCAGAGCAGCACCAGTGTCATATTTTAGCATATATAGCAGAGGTCTAACCATTTGCCCAACCATTTTGAACCTCTGGGCATCTTTGAAATTTTGTGGAGGGGGTGAGTACCACCCCAAAAATGGTGACCCCAGGAGGTGGGCCAAATGGAATACCTCCCTTCTCACACCTCCTAGAAAGAAGGAAATCTTGAAGTGGGAATGGAATGACGTAACCTGTGTCATTTTCACTAACATTTTTTTTTCTCTTTAAAAGGTTAGAATTTAGGTCACAGAACATTGGCAGTTGAGAAGATAAGAAGTGACTTAGCATGTAATTAGTTTCCTGATCATCAAATATGTTGCATTTTACTTTATACTAAATGTTACAGGCACAAACACACAAAAACTCTCTTCCTTTCCCCTTCCTCATCTCACTTTGTATTGGTGATTCAAATGCTCCAACCTGAGGTCAGAAATTTTGAGTACTGCGGTAAAAAGCAGGAACTTGGGCCACCATCTCAGGGCTATCCCTGTGCCCTTACAATTTATATCTGGGATTATCCATGAAGCACACAGCAGGATGTGAGCTGATGAGGTAAAATCCAGCAGGCCCGCATGGCCCCTCAGTCCTGAATCCTACCTCTCTTTCTGGTGAAAGATACTGATTAAAGACTCAGCTGATTCATGCTCTGAGGCAGGCAAAAGGAGAATGGCTTGAAAAAAGGATTTAAATCCATCCCACCCCAACTCTGAGGCATGCTTTATGGAAGTCTGCTCTTTCATCCTTCTGCTATAACTGCTTTGGTAGGAGAGGCTGCCAGACAGGGCTTGGTCTCTCTGAAACGGCAACAGAGAACAACGTATTATTTATTAAAACAGTTTTACCCTGCCTTTCCTCAAGGTTCAAGGCTGCTGACAAAAAACCCCCACCACATTTCCAATTAAATCAAAATAAAACAACAGACCCCAAATCTCTCCCTCCCACCCGCCCCTCAAAAGATGCCTGCCACTTAAACTCCACCAAAAGCCTTGCCCAAAAAATTCTCCTCCCCTCTTCAGGGAGCCCATTCTTCTCTCCTCTTCAGGGAGCAGGTTCTCCTCCCCTCTTCAGGGAGCCCATTCCACATAACAGGGGCCATGATGGAAAAGGCCTGGGTTCTGGCCAATGCCAGATGAGTCACCCTAAATGGTTAGATAGCCAACATGTGGCTACTTGAAGATTTCAGCTTAATACATCCACATATTTGTGTGTGTTCTAACATTGTGATGCCACAGCAGACTATGGGTTAGTACTTGCGTGCTGGCCTCAGCTGTGTATGCAGCACCTTCACTTGGAATTTTGTAGGAGGGATTATTCTAACACTTCCCTTTTTTCATGGCAAGATCCTTTCCTACTTTACCCTTCAGCACTGCTCCATTTTTGTGCCTTTTGTGTTTACTCTCAGATAATTAACTTCAGAAATTGTTTGTAGGAACTGCTTCAAGGGTGAGTCCATCAAGCATTGCTTTTACAGTTCTTCTGCTCATACCAGTCAGACTTCATTGAATAAGCAAATTCATGCAAAATACTCCAAGGCACGTGACACAGTTCAGCTGCTGGAGGGGATCGAGCCCTGAGCAGTGCCTGGATGGGAGACCATCTGGGGAAACCACAGAAATTTGAGAACTTTGAAGGCAGAGTATGGAATGAAAGACACAATAATAGCTATGCAGCAATAAATGGAGCATATGTTTACATAATGTGCTTATGGCATCAGTCTTCCCATTTCCAATAAGACAAATGCTAAATTACTGGAAAATATTCATTATTACAATTTCTTCCAAAATGTTGATGTTTGGCAAGTATTCCTCATGTAGTTCTTCTGTGTTACCTTATACAATCAGGATGCCAGTTTACCTAAACCAAAGGACATTAGAGCTAACTCTTAATTATATTCTAAGTTTTAAAAGCAACTACTTTGCTTGAATGCGTTCGAGAAAACAAAAGGGAAAGTTCAAGCAAAAACTAGGTAATATCTACCCAGCAATCCTAATCCTGTAAACTCAGAAGTAAATGCCTTCAACAGAAGGTTGTAACTTTGTTTAGGAGAGTAGCATCAGTGGCTGGAAATCAAGAGCATACTTTGCATGCTTATGTCCTATTGATACATTTACTGTCTAAGCATGCCTAATTTTCTGGAGATTGTGTCCAGACTGCAGCTGAATAAATTGTTACATTGTTTGCCATGGAGCTTCCAGGACAAATACCCTAAGGAGCTGAATATCAAAATAAGAGTTACAAAGTACCATTAAGTACTGTGTGCAGTTCTGGTTGCCGCACCTCAAAAAGGATATTATAGCATTGGAGAAAGTCCAGAAAAGGCCAACTAGAATGATTAAAGGGCTGGAACACTTTCCCTATGAAGAAAGGTTGAAACGCTTGGGACTCTTTAGCTTGGAGAAACGTCGACTGCGGGGTGACATGATAGAGGTTTACAAGATAATGCATGGGATGGAGAAAGTAGAGAAAGAAGTACTTTTCTCTCTTTCTCACAATACAAGAACTCGTGGGCATTCGATGAAATTGCTGAGCAGACAGGTTAAAACGGATAAAAGGAAGTACTTCTTCACCCAAAGGGTGATTAACATGTGGAATTCACTGCCACAGGAGGTGGTGGCAGCCACAAGCATAGCCACCTTCAAGAGGGGTTTAGATAAAAATATGGAGCAGAGGTCCATCAGTGGCTATTAGCCACAGTATGTGTCTGTGTGTGTGTGTGTGTGTGTGTATATATATATATATATATATATATATATATATATATATATATATATAAATATAAAAATTTTTGGCCACTGTGTGACACAGAGGTCGTTTTCGCACTCACCTCCAGCCGGCGCGACCCCCCTCTTCACCGCGCAGGATCTGCGCGGATTTCGCACTAAATGCCGCGGAGCAGCCTTTTGCGCCGGAAACTCCCATCGCAAAAGCCGCGCAAACGGCAAACTGCTTTTTGGCGATTTACGTTTGAGCGGCTTTTGCGACGGGAGTTTCCGGCGCAAAAGGCTGCTCCGCGGCATTTAGTGCGAAATCCGCGCAGATCCTGCGCGGTGAAGAGGGGGGTCGCGCCGGCTGGAGGTGAGTGCGAAAACGACCAGAATGTTGGACTGGATGGGCCATTGGCCTGATCTAACATAGCTTCTCTTATGTTCTTTACATACCGAGTTCATTACAAGGTGCTGGTTATTACCTTTAAAGCCCTATATGGCTGAGGACCTGCCTACCTTAAGGACCGCCTCTCTCCATATGTTCCCCAGAGAGCACTGAGATCTAGTTCCCAAAACCTACTACGAGTCCCTGGACCAAGGGAGGCCAGACTGAAGATAACAAGGGAGCAGGCCTTCTCCACAATGGCTCTCCAATGGTGGAATCAATTACCAGTGGAGGTGCAAGCCCTGCGAGACCTAAATCAGTTTCGCAGGGCTTGCAAAACCACCCTCTGTCAACTCGCGTTTAAGATGGGACCCAGAAATGACACTTAGCCATCTTATACATATACTGAACTGTGGCACTTTAATTTGTAGCTGTTAAATATTTTAATTGTTTATTTAATTTAATTGAATGTATTTAACTATTTGATTGTCTTTTATTGTAATGATTGGATTTTAGTGTAATCATGGTGTAAACCAGGTCATGTGAGCCGCCCTGAGCCCGCTGTGGCGGGGGAGGGCGGGATATAAGAATAAATTTATTATTATTATTATATTATTATTAGCTTTCAGAACTCACTAGAAGAAGAAGAAGAAGAAGAAGATATTGGATTTATATCCCGCCCTCCACTCCGAAGAGTCTCAGAGCGGCTCACAATCTCCTTTATCTCCCTCCCTCACAACAGACACCCTGTGAGGTGGGTGGGGCTGGAGAGGGCTCTCACAGCAGCTGCCCTTTCAAGGACAACCTCTGCCAGAGCTCTGGCTGACCCAAGGCCATGCCAGCAGGTGCAAGTGGAGGAGTGGGGAATCAAACCCGGTTCTCCCAGATAAGAGTCCACACACTTAACCACTACACCAAACTGGCTCTCTAAAATAACTACTCCAAATATTAAATAGAACACATTGCTACAAAACAACCCAGTTATCACAGAATCACTGACGGCTTCCCCTTTCTGTGCTTCCACATAACAGGCAAAGTGCAACTCATGTGTCTTCCCCATTCATGTCCTAAAAGCACATTCAGCTCACTAGGAGTCTTCACACTAAGATTCTGTGCAAGCTGCCTCTTCAGACATTAGCAGGAAACATGGAAAGAAGATGCATGAGCAATCCATATATCTTCCTTTCTACACCTTTAGTTAATGTCCAAAGAGATCCTAAAATCATGTTCTGGTCTTTGCTAATGTTCACTTGGTGTGAGTTCAGGCAACAACAGTACGTATCAGGTTAGAAACCTTTTTTCTGGTCAGGGATCTATGCTGTGAATATGAACTATAACAATGTGTCACTTTAAACAACAGAAGTGCCAAGTCCCTCTTGTACATTAAATTTTGACATTTCATAGCCAAGCACTAGCTTGCTCTCTTCCAAGCGATCTACCAGGCTCTTTCAAGAAACCCTATTAAGCCCATGTTCCAATCCTTGAAACCTCCCCAACCCTGCTTGATACTTTCTGGAGAAACAGAGGGCTTGAGGACCAAAAACTGAGCTGTCAGGAAAGCTACCAGTGGACAGACAGAAAAATAAGTTGATGGAACTCAAACTGGCCATCAGGTCTTAAGTTCCTACTTCAGAATGCGTCATTTTGTTTCTATTAAAATTCATTTATTCCTAAGGGCAGCATCTATCCTGGTTGTGCAGCATATAATAATCATAAATGCTGATCCTACAGCTACATACGAAAGTAACTTTAGTGATACAAATAGCAAAGCTTTTCATTTAAATAACAGTTCCTGCCTGCATGCTGATTCTTCTCCATGAAGAACCAATGAAACGACAGAGAGAAGAGGTTCTATTTATACCACATTCACAAATACAAGTGGCTCTCCAGAGAAGCTCATAGTATCTAGGATACGGGCTAAGGTTGCTATCCAGTATGACTATTTGGGGGATCACTGGTAAACATAATGGTTTCACTGCGTGGACTCTGCACAGCTGTAGACCCTACGAAGGGTGGTACACAGCAAACACAAATCTGGACATAGTTAAGATATAACTAGTCAATTGTTTCATCTGTTGGTTCTTGGGTAGCCACAGAGCAGCTCATCCACAAAAAGGGAATGAACAGTAATTTTTCTTGTCCCAAACATCAGAAAGATTGTACAAAGAGAACTGGTTCACCATTTAGCTTTTGAATTTTGGTACACAGAAAACTGGCCAAGGCACATATGGGCACACATTTAAACAAGGGGATTCCTCCACAACAGACAAGGATGTGCTGCTGAAGAAAATGCCACTGATCCCATGTTTATTCCAGGGATACTCTGCCATTTAAATATATACATGCCATTCCCAATCGGCAGCAGGACACGTGTAGTTTGACAGTCCACAAAAGACACTGTTATGTGGTTGCGGAAAGTGCTGTCAAAGTACAGCAGACCTATGGCAACCCAGTAGGGTTTTTAAGGCAAGAGACACAGAGAGGTAGTTTGCCATTGCCTGCCTCCATTTGCCTTGGGGGAATCCCATCCAAATACCGTAGTAGCCAGGGGCAACCCTGATTAGCTTCTGAGATCTGCCTGGGCTATGCAGGCAAGGGCCAAGTTTTAAAATGTTAAGTTTTTATACTCAAGTTTTTTTTAAAAAAAACAAACAAACTATGAGTTATCCACATGGCATCATCCACATTATCTTTTCTTGGATGTCAATAAGCACATTTTCAGTAGGATAGCAAGCGCTAGGGCGGGTTTCTAGATAGACTGTGTTATACAAGCATTTGTTCCAGCCCCTCTTCAAAAAAGGATTTACTACTTCTTTTCATGTGTTGAACATGTGGATATAATTTGTATATACAATGAAAGGACTGGAAATTACTGATTAATACACACTCTTGTTGATCTAGTGCATTATCATTATTCTATACAGATTGCTAAAAGTTAAAGATAGCTGAAGAATTATTACCAAGCGATAAAACTCAACAATATTTCTAACTGTACTTGAAGTCTAATTTTAATTATTTCCCAACCCACAGAAATATATTTCTTGTGAGTTAACGGGACCCATAAACAAACTCAAGATTTATTGCAAAAGAATTAAATGGATGAATTTCAAACCAGACCAATCAAAACACATCCCTGCAATTATTTTAACTTGCTCTTGGAAGGCATATAGAGTTTGCATAAAAATCCATCCTAACCTTTTGTGAAATGTAACATCATTAGCCAGTATTATATAAAAGGTTAAAATATGTTCATGGTTTCCAGACACATTTGAATAAAGTGACCCAATAGAAGAACATGACCTGTGCTAATAATTTCTTTATAATTACTAGTCTTATCCAGATTTGGACAGATTTCCCTCTACCCCCAATCCCACTCTGCAGTCTTTCCAACCCTAAACCAGAGAAGAAACTGATTTTTTTTTTAACTACCTGGGAATCCTCATGAATATGGAGACAGTCACAATTAATGGTTCATCTCAGAAGGTCATTGATTCTTAATAAAGTCTCTCACTTTTGGCATCCTCTGCCACCCGTTTAAGAGACAGAAAACATTTTGCAGACATTTAGGGTTGGGAATGTTCTTTTTTTGACAGAATCTATAGGAACAGACATTAAGTATACACTGGAAATGACAAGGACATGGATCCCAAGGTTAAAGCTGGGATTTCCAGAAACACTATGTATTCAATACCCTGGATAGCTCCTAGTTAGGGTCTGTATATAAATTCTACCTGTATTGCTGTTTCTTCCCACCCTTTCCCCTCCTGCCCTCAACAGCACAGCTCAAGGAGATACTGCTCTCTGGATGACTTTCAAGCACCAGGTAAATTAATAAGGATAAACCCCATTCTGTGTAAAAATCATTAAGCAAAATCCCATTTGTCCTCAATCCATGTAATCCTGCCTCCCCCACACACCCCGTCCGTTTTTTTTGTATCAAGTGAATAGTCTGCCCTTTTCAAAAGTATCTGGGAAAAGCTAAAAATGTGTGTTCGCTGCCAGACAGGGAAAAGCTTTCGCACACATCTCAGACTGAGGGTACACCATTTAACCAAAAGGCCCAATCTCACATACAGATGTGTTTTCAGTTTTCCAGCAACGAAACAGCATACTGGAGAGAAACTAGCTTTAATTGTCATGACTTCCCTGACACACCCCTCTGAAACTATGGTTCTGTTTCTGCATGCACTTCTTTCAGGTTTTCAAGTCTGCCATCTTCTTCTTCAAGCATGGGACAAAAATAAAAGTTCTAATTAAAGAAAAAATTAAAACCCTCTAAAAATGGCCCTATCAATGTATGCAGGAGATGAACCAAATAACTGAAGATATCAAAGATATTGGATTTATATCCCACTCTATACTCTGAATCTCAGAGTGGTCACAATCTCTTTTACCTCCCCCCCACACACACACATAACAGACACCCTGTGAGGTAGGTGGGGCTGAGAGAGCTCTTACAGCAGCTGCCCTTTCAAGGACAACTCCTACAAGAGCTATGGCTGACCCAAGGCCATTCTAGCAGGTGCAAGTGGAGGAGTGGGGAATCAAACCTGGTTCTCCCAGATAAGAGTCTGCACACTTAACCACTACACCAAACTGGCTCTCTAATGCTGGGTTGATGCTGCCCCTCTCAGCATGCCTGGTCTCTGGATATTGGACACAGCATCTGCACAGTGGCCTGCGCATGTAGACCCCGCTGCATAGGCTCCAGCTGCACAATCTGGTTAGCACATCTTGGTTTTAGTTGCACACAACACTACAAAGGGCATCCTGATCGATGCATGGACACCAGGGAAGGCCACTGGGCACAATCATAATTGCTCCCAGCCACAAGGAGCCATCAGCCAGAGCTTTATCCAAGGTCAGCGGCACTGTTTCTGTACAGAGCAGCCCATGCAAAAAAGGCTCTTTCTGAAAACTGAGCACAGGTGTCCCCTCTGCCAACTCTAGGCCGGTTTGATGGCAACTATGACCACGGCATGATTTTGAATTAGAAGCCAAAGAACATATCAATTTCAGCTGTTTCTGGATCTGAATGCAAATGCTAGACCTCAGTCTCGCAGTTTTCATGCCGTTTGCCTGAAAGTGCAAAACTGCCAGTTCTTCTTTTCACAGAACGCAGAAGCAAATTTAAACCCTAACTTTGGGGACAAGGTGGAAAAGAATTCTTCTAAAATCACATTTCACACCAGTTATATTTGCACAATGCCTCTACTAATGGAATATAAGGAGCATCCATGAAAACGTATAGGGCTTGGAGTTACAGCTGCCCTCTCCCCATCTTTCATCAGACAAAACAGATTCAAGTATCCTCTTCAAGCGCAAAAAAAACACTATTCTCCATTTCCACCATGAAGGTCAGTGACTGTTGCCTGGACAAGCCCAAAGGCTGCAAATGTACTTTCCTGGGGAAAGTAAAGTCAGGCTGGTACCTGGTGGTGTGCATTGTGCTCCACAGTGGAGCTGGGGGTGTGTGAGGACACTCACCTCAAGTGGAGCTGGATGATGATGCTCAAGCCTGCACTACAGAGCCGAACCATTCCCTATCTGCCCCAGGGGGATCCACAGCAAACCAAATGAATTGATGTGCATGTCAGGGTGGAGCCAGAAAGAGTAATGCACTTGCTCTCCAGGAAGGCTCTCACTCTCTAGATAAGAGGGAGGGGATACTCCACATCCCAACAAGTGGAACAGAGTGAAAACTCACCTTCTAAAAAGGGGAAAACTGATATCTGTACATGCAAAGGGGAAAACAGAAAGGTAAAAATTCTGTGCGTGTCCAAGATAGCAATGAAAATCAGGCAGTCTGGAACTCTGAGCAAAGACAGGTTGTGTCTTTCCCATTTGTCACGGGCATCTAGCTCAGGCGAGGTTTAGGAGCGAAAGTGGGAAATCCATTTCTCCAGGGTGCATTTCCCAGAACTCTTGCGTGCTTTTCATACAGCCTTACAGCGGATTGTCGAGCCTGGGCTGGGGAGACACCCGTTTGATGCCTTCCTCCCTTCCAAGGTGCCCCTAACTGGGTCACATGGAAACAGCCTCCCCCCGCCCCCAAGCCAACGTTCTGGACAGCGCCGAGCACCGCAAAGAGCAGCAAGGGAGGGCGAGCGACGGCTCCAGGCTGCCCCCCCCCGCCTTCACGCCCACCCCTTCCGTGCAGCCCAGGCGCCCCTCACCTAAAGTCGCTGTAGGGGTGGATGATCCAGAAGCCTGCAGTTTTAACCCTTTCCTGCTCCTTCTCCACCGCCTTCTGGCTGCCGAACATGCGGAGGGAGAATTTGTTGACCCCGGGCTGCAGCATGGAGGTGAACTGCCGCTGCATGAAGCCGTACTGCCGCCGGGCGCCGTCGGGGTCGTCGAAGCCCACCATGGGCTCCTCGCCGCCGCCGCCGCCGCCTCCCCCAGCGCCGCTGCCGTCCACTTTGAAGCACACCGAGTTGCCATGCTCCTTGAGGCTGCCGCTGCCGCTGCCGCCGCCGCTGGGGCTGCCCAGCGCCTTGTCCGCCGCTTTCGCCTGGCAGCAGGCGTTGGTGCTGGGGCTGCTCTCGTCCCGGCTGCCGGGCGAGGAGCTGGGCTTGCTCCCCTCCATGCCGCTGCCCGGAGAGGAGGCGAGCGCTCCAGCCTGCCCGGCGGGAAAGCCAGCCAGCCAGCCAGGCAAGCGGCCGCCCTTCAGCAGCTCCTCCTCAGCCCCTCTGCCGCCGCGCCTGGCAGCGCCAGACCAGCCGACACTGGCTCTCGGGGAGCGACGGGAGGGGGGGGGAGAAGGGGGAAAGCCGGCGGGCGCCCTTTCGCAGACGCGCAGCGCACGCCAGCGCCCTCTGCCGGCGGCCGCCCCAGCCGCGCGCACCGCGCGCCTGGCCCGCTTCCCTTTGCCTTGACATTGAGCTCCCGGTCGGAGCCCTTGAGCGAAGGCGAGGCCGAGGGAGGAGCTTTCCGCCGCCGCCGCCTGACCCGGCGTTTCCTTGGCGTGCAAAGGCACATACTGGGGCGCCGCTTTAGCAGCCTCGCCTCAGCTTCGTCACGCCCGGCTCTGTGTCGGAGCCTGCAGCCCCGGTGGTGCGTTTGCTTTCCTTGGAGGGCATTTTTGCTCTCTCCTCCTCCTCCCCCCGCACTTCCTCCAAGCAGAGCTCAAGGCGGCCTAAACGCTTCTCCCTTCCGCCGGGATGTCTTCTCAATAATCCCCCTGCGAGGAAGGTTTAGGCTGTGATTGAAAGAGACTGACTGGGGTGAGAACAGATGGGGGCGAGCCTTGCGCGATCCAACCCTGAGGGCTCCTTCCTGTTCACACACCCAGGGGTCAAGCAGCTCCCTCGAGGAAGCCCACAGACAGGAAGGCTGCAACAGCATCATCCTGCCTGGCACTCTTTCAAGAAGAGACTGCAACCTCTGGTGCTGGAGAGGGCGGGTATCCATCAGGATTAGGAGTGGCCATGGATAGCCCACAGTGCTCCATGAATTTCTCCATTGCCCTTTCAAAGCCAAATCCAAGTTTGGCAGCCATGGCTGTATTCTGTGGCAGCAAGTTCCACAAATTAACTGTGGTGAAGAAATGCTTCCTTTTTGTCTGTCCTGAATTCCTCACCCTTCCCCACCCTTCAATTCCCCACCCATCCAAGTTTGGCAGCCATGACCACATTCTGTAGCAGCAAGTTCCACAAATTAACTGTGGTCAGGGGTCGCTTTGTAGAAAAACAGGTGGTGGAGCTCATCCAGGGATTGTTATGCAGCTGCACCTACTATTCAATGGACAAGGTGGGGAGAAGGAGGGGGAACCCTCAGAAAGGTTCAGGAGCTGTGCTCCTATGAGCTCCTGCTGAATCCGAGGTCTGACTGTGGTTCCTTGTTGTCCTGATTCCCCACCCTTCAACTCCAGTGGATGACCCTGGGTTCTAGCATTATGGGAGAGGGGTAAGTGTTTCTGTCTTTCCACTCTCTCCATGCCCTGTATCATTTTAATAAAACTCTGTTATGTCTCACCTTTTTTCTAGGTCAAACATCCCTAAGCGTTCGGACCAGTCTTCATAGGGCAGCTGCTCTAACTCCCTGGTCATTTTGTGTGGTCTTTCCTTCACCTTTTTAAAGCATTACAGTAAGACACTACCCTACACTACTTCTCTTTAGCAGCACAGGAGTCGCTTCTGCTGCAGGGACAAGGGTGAGAAATTACCAGCAAACATGTCTGTACATGGTGTCAAGGGGCAGCATATATGGCCGAGCCATCACAGGGGAAATCCCATACTTGCACATCACACTGTCCCAGACACAATGCGTTCATGCATCCAGCCGCCAGGCACTGAATGCAGAGATCTGTGTGTCGTAGTGATCAGAACATGAGGCTAGGACTTGAGAGACAAAAGTTGAAATCCTCATTTTGCCAGGCAGTTCACTGGGTGACTTTGGGCCAGTCATGCTCCCAGGGTTGCCATCACATGAGTATCCATGGGTACCCAAAGATTCTTTCTCTCCTACCACCCAGCCTCAAACTAAACCTTGATCATACATGAACCTGCGTTATACTGAATCAGACCATTGGTCTGTCAAGGCCAGGCTTTTCTACTCAGATGGACAGTGGCTTTCCAGGATCTCAGGTAGAGGTCTTTCATATATCACCTCCTGCTTGGTCCTTTTAACTGGAGATATCAGGGATTGAACCTGGGACCTTCTGCAAGGAAAGCAGAGGCTTTTCCAGTGAACCATAGCCCTTCTAACATTATATGGAAACTCATTATATGACTTGCTGGACTCCATAAGATGATCAGGATCCCCAGACTTTTGTCCCCCTTCTCCAGTAGCCCTGCACTTTCCCCTGACCTAACCTACCTCACAGGGCTGTCATGAGACAAAATGGGGGGGGGAAAGGGGAAACATGTCTGCCATAATGAACTCCTTGGAAGAAAGGGAAGATTTTTTTTAAAGTTACATATGTTGTTGTAATTTATATGGATTTAATCAAATTCACACAACTTTACTAGTTACTATTCTATTTTCTACATTTTTGAAAAACAAAAATGGTGGCTCTCTAATCTAACTGTATGTTATTCTGATGGAGGCTGCTCTGGAGATTCTCTTGTACCCAAAGACAGGGTAGAAATCACACAACCACATTGCCCACACATGCGCCATCCGTGCTCATGTGCATTGAACAAAAAACTTAACTTTTACCCTCTTTGTATATAGTGGAACATTTCTCACAAATATCCATCCCATGTAATGTGTGCAAAGAGTCCATGAGACTGTGAACCTTTTGAGAACAGTAATTCCTTTAGCAGTGTTGAATAAATTGCTGTAATCCAATTGAGCTCACTGGGGAGGGGGGCTCAGTGTAAGTATCAATATGATTTCCCTAGCATTTCCTAAAGATTCAGTGTGCTTATAACAGCTTTAGGGTTCCACCTTTCTCAGACTGTTTCTCCCTGAGATCTAAGGCCAGTCAGTGATGGACTTCTCTTTCAGAACAGCAAACCTCTCCCCTCCCCACCCCCACACACTTCTTTCAAGTTCCCCAGGTATACTAAGTTCCAGTGTTTAATGAAAAAGGCATCACACGGAGGTTCCCTTTTCATGGACAAGCCGTATGTGTGCTGCATATGTACGCCATAACAAAAATAAGGCAGACTTGTCTGAAGCCTATAATAGCTGTGACTCAGTGGTAGAACACCAGCTTTGCTTGCACAAGGTCTGAAGTTGAACACATGCATGAACACACATAAAGCTGTCTTATACTGAATCAGACTGGTGGTCCATCAAGGTCAGTACTGTCTACTCTGACGGTTAGCGATTCTCCAGGTCTCAAGCAGAGGTCTTTCATATCACCTACTGCCTGGTTCTTTTTTTAACTGGAGATGCTAGGGATTTGAACTTGGGATCTTCTGCAAAGTTCGATTCTAGCATCTTCAGTTAATAAGTGGCATGAAACAGCTCTGTCTGAGACCTTGGAGACCTGCTGCCAGTCAGAATAGACAATACTGACCTTGCTAGAGAAAATATTTGCCTCACTGTAAGGCAGCTTGATGGTATCCTGCACATTGGTAGCCTGCTCAGACATACAGTGATACTTCACTGTGGTATTACAAATCTCCCCTTCAAGTTTTGTAGCATCATGAAAAAAATGTCCAAATCCCCAAGAAGTGGTTTGCCTCCCATGAGAGAATTGAAAGAACGCCCCCCCCCCGCCCAGCAATTTTTGCTGTGAGTTCTAACCCTAGGACAAAATATACCACAGTCATTTTACCTGACAATGTCTATGAGTGCCATTTTGGTGTTGAAAGCCAGCACAGTGTAGTTCTTAAGAGCACTAGACTCTAATCTGGAGAACCAGGTTTGATTCCCCATTCCTCTTCCACATGCAGCCAGCTGGATGACCTTGGGATTGTAAGCTGCTCTGAAAGTCCTTTGGATAGTGAGGAATGGTATCAAACCATCTCTTCTTCTTCTACTCATGTCTTCAGCCTGGGAGCTCAGAGATCATAGGAGAATGATGTGGAATAAGGGTGTCTCCCTGTAGAAGGAACCTTGGATACTTAAACAAAAGATTGGTCTATCCAACCTGGGACTCACCATGACCAAAGAAGCTCATTATCCACTTCCAAATGACCTGCCATGCAGCCCTCATCTGTTTTGCAGTCACATCCAAAAAAGTGGGGGGCAGGCATTTTGTAAATGTCAATAGGCTGTCCTACCTGATGGACCAGTTTCATACTTTGTAATATGTCACATGGCTTGTCTGAGACACCTGGGCCTGCTTTACTATACTCCTCTCTTATCCCCCAGGGTCCTAGGGATACTAGCCTCCAGGTGGGACCTGGGGATCCCCTGGAATTCCAGCTCATCTCAACTACTGAGAACAGTTCCCCTTCGGGGGAAAAAATGGATGCTTTGGAGGGTAGACTCTATGGCATTGTACGCCACTGAGATCCCTGTCCTCCCCAGGCCAAATCTCCAGGAATTTCCCAAACTGGCTTAACCTCCCCCCCCATCCCCCATCAGTGGCCCTACATGCTGACCCAGATCTGTGTGCTTCAGAAGTTTTAACCACTGTAGAACTAAAAAGCAGGAAGAGCTGGAACACTGCTGACATCTAACATTTGAGCCAGGTTTTTGTTTTCCTGTCCTAGTTCCAGGTTAAAACTTGTACATGGTAGGTTGCCCACAGCAAGATGACGTAGTTCAGAAAATACTTCAGGTCGCAGAAATGGACATTTTATCTAATTTAGTAAAAGGAATGCCAAAAAGCGAAGCTATAAAGAAATGGGAAAAATTTTACAATTGGTTGGAAAAAAAATGATTCATTTGGTGGGTTTTATTGGTACATTATTGTTTAATGACATTGCTATAATAACTTAAGTAGGAAGATGGTTTAAATTTTTGGTTTTTACCACAATCAACCTCTTCTAGTATGAATAATAAGTGAATAATAGATGTATCGAATTGCTTTATTTCTTTTTGATTTTCTGTATGTTAAAGATGAAGGTTGGAAACTTAATAAAATGTAAAAAAGTAAAACAAAAAACAAAAAACTTGTACATGGCCAAAAGTGTGAGCGCTTGGGCATGGGGCAAAGGGCAAGAACCAAAAGGTATTCTTGTGCCTTTGCTCATAGGTTCTGTCCTCAGAGGTGAGCCGTCCCGATGGAATCAAGACTGGGCCAAGATATAGTTGGTTATTTTTGCTAATTTAACTTGTATTATTCTATCTGTTGCTGTAAGTCACTTTGGGTCCCTTCAAGAAAAGAAAAATGGGAAATAAGTAAGGCTGCAATCCTAAGAATGCTTTTCTGGGAGTAAGCCCCACTGAATTAAATGGGTCTTTCTTCTGAGTAGACCTGCTTAGAATTGCTCTATGAGTAAGTAATTGTCAATAAAGGACTCAGTTCTCTGTCATCTTCTCTTTGCTTCCTGTGAGAACCAGTTTGATGTAGTGGTTAAGTGTGTGGACTCTTCTTTCAAATACATTTTATTGTAATTTTACATAATATATAGAATACAGATATGAGATGAAGAACTGATGTAGTATAATATCACATTGTACTTATTGCAGATATCCCAAAATCATTTACAAATAATCAATAATATGAGACAACAGAACCATAAATACAATCAGATTTAGAAATAAGAAATGAAAATAAAATTCCTGTGTTTTTGACCTCTAATCACTTTGTTAGCCAAAATGTAAACACTACCACAAAGAAAGGTCATTAACTATGTCTGGAATAACTTCTTGTGAAATGAGATATTCTAGAATAGGAAACTATATAGCGTAAAAGTTGGCAGGATAGAGAGGATGTTCTAGTTGGTTAATATTGTCAGAGATTTTGGCCATTATATAACTGCACCAGAGTTTCTTGTGCCAGAGGTTCAGATCAAGAGATTTAGTAGATTTCCATCTGATGGCCACAGCAGAGTGAGCAGCTGATAAAAGGAAGGAGACTGTCTCTTTTTTATGCAATGGCTGTGTAGAATCAAGCCCCCCAGTTATCAGTATTCGATCAGGAGTATAGGCAATAGTTACATTAGTAATTTCTTTAATTTTTTCGAAAATTTTCTCCCAAAAGCCACGTAATTTAGGGCAGAGAGCCCAACAAAGAAGGTAGTCACCCTGAGATCCACAGTTTTTCCAACAAAGAGGTTTCACTGTGGGTAGCATATGTGCCAACTTTGTTGGAGCTAAGTAACAAAAAGAAAGCAGCTTAAATGATTGTGTTTTTATTTCCGCCACAGTAGATTTGAAAGGTGGTGAGAACCAAATTTTTTCCCATTGATCCTTTGTGATTTTGCACTCACAGTATTTATCCCAAAAAGATTGATATATAAGAATCTTAGAATCGTCCCAGGAGTTCATAGCTGAATATGTTAATTTTTGTTTGATGACTGAGCATGCTTAATAACTAGTTTGAGGTTGTCATAGGCTGTTTAGCAATAGTTGTGAGTTTGATTTGGGCACACGTGTTTTTATTGGAGGTATTGCCACCATGGGATTGTAGCCCCTAATTTAGTTTCAAGATCAGCTTTAGATATTAATAAGTTCTAGGAAAGAAGATCATGTAAAAAAGTTACTCCCTTGGTTTTCCATTTATGAAAGTGATTGTTCTTGAAAGCAGGAGGAAACCATGGCTGGTTAATAAAAGTCTGAAATCTAAAGATGGGTGGAAGTAGCTTGGCTCTGTATCGATCCCAGATTGTTAGTATTGGTGTTAAGAATGGGTTGGAGTAAGAAGATTTGGGACATTCTGATGCTTTTTGCCAGATTATTTCTTGGATGAACATATATGAACATATGAAGCTGCCTTATACTGAATCAGACCCTTGGTCCATCAAAGTCATTATTGTCTTCTCAGACTGGCAGCGGCTCTCCAGGGTCTCAAGCTGAGGTTTTTCACACCTATTTGCCTGGACCCTTTTTTGGAGATGCCAGGGATTGAACCTGGGACCTTCTGCTTCCCAAGCAGATGCTCTACCACTGAGCCACCGTCCTTCCCTACAAGGACACTAAAGTTCTCTGTAAATGATTTCTGCATTGTAATCCAGTCCGCGTGAAAATGTGGGATTAGCATTTAATCACATTGGAGAGGTACACAGCAGAGTAATATGCAGCCAGATCCGGGAACTGAGGCCACCTGAATGCGATTTCCTGTATGATTATGTATTCGATGTCATTTATAGGACAGAAAAAGTTTAGAAGTATTTTAAGAACATAAGAGAAGCCATGTTGGATCAGGCCAATGGCTCATCCAGTCCAACACTCTGTGTCACACAGTGGCCAAAATTTTTTTTTATATATATATATATATATATATAAATTATATATATATATATATATATATATATACACACACACACACACACACACACACACACTGTGGCTAATAGCCACTGATGGACCCCTGCTCCATATTTTTATCTAAACCCTTCTTGAAGCTGGCTATGCTTGTAGCTGCTACCACCTCCTGTGGCAGTGAATTCCACATGTTAATCACCCTTTGGGTGAAGAAGTACCTCCTTTTATCTGTTCTAACCCGACTGCTCAGCAATTTCATCAAATGCCCACAAGTTCTTGTATTGTGAGAAAGGGAGAAAAGTACTTCTCCATCCCATGCATAATTCTGTAAACCTCTATCACGTCACCCCCCAGTCGACGTTTCTCCAAGCTAAAGAGCCCCAAGCATTTTAACCTTTCTTCATAGGGAAAGTGTTCCAAACCTTTAATCATTCTAGTTGCCCTTTTCTGCACTTTTTCCAATGCTATAATAACCTTTTTGAGGTGCGGTGACCAGAATTGAACACAGTATTCCAAATGAGACCGCACCATTGATTTATACAGGGGCATTATGATACTGGCTAATTTGATTTTCTGCCAAGAATGCAAACATTTAGGAGTGATTGCAATTGAAAGTGCTCTAAATAAGAAGATAAACTTGGGGAGGACGAAGGATTTGATTAGGTGAAATCTATCAATCCATGAAATATTTTGTTTATGCCATTCTTGAAGTTGAATTTTGATGTCTGATGATTTTGTCATGATTATGTTTTTTAATGTCCTTCAGATCTTTTGGTATATTGATGCCTAAATAAGGCATGTACCATTGGATACATGCCTTATTTAGCTGTTGGATTTTCATATAGAGAGTAGCTGTTGGATTTTCATATAGAGAGAGCCTTGATGGTTAAAAACTTTTGTCCAAAACCTATAGTATGTAGCAGCTCCTTAAAATAAGATATTTCAATCAAGTCAAAGGCCTTTTCTACATCCAATGACAACAAAGTTTCCTTCTGGTGATTTATAGAACAGTATTGTAAAATATTTATTATCTTGTAGGTGTTGTTTGTTAGGTCCCTATTTGGCATAAAGCCTACCTGGTCAGGGGAGATATACTGTGTGATGAATGAGTTAATATGTGATGCAAGAATAGATGTAAATATCTTAAAGTCTGTATTTAGCAGCGAAATTGGCCTATATGATGAAGCTAAGGATGTATCTTTACCTGGCTTCGGTATCATGATCACTGAAGCTTGAGACCAGGAAGGTGGAATATGTCCTGTATCCATCACCTAATTACAGGCTGCCGCTAAAGAATCTGCCAAAAGGAATGAGAATTTTTTATAAAATTCCGGAGCTTTATTGGTCTTTAGCGTCTTAATGCTCTCAATAATTTCTTTTGCTGATATAGGAGCTTTAAGTAGGGATCTGTGGTCATCAAATAGTGGTTTTAATAGTGAGTGTGTCCTGAAGAATGCTTCAATTTTATCTAAGGGTGGAGATGTAGATGAGTGCAAAGATTCATAAAATGCATGGAAAATGTTAACAATGTCTGCAGATTTAAAGTGTACTTTGCCCTGGGAATCTTTCAACGAGGTGACCAATTTAGAATCTTGATGCTGTTTAATTCTTCTGGCTAGAAATTTCAAAGCTTTGGGGGAGTTTGACTACATTTTTTGTTTTAGAAACAGTAAATTTTTTTGAATCAAGTTCATTTCAAGAAGCTCCAGCTTCTTTCTTTCAGCCAAAAGTTTGTTATATGTTTTCTTATTTCCTGTCCTTCTGTGTTCCATCTCTAATGTGTGAATTGAGAGTAGCAGTTCAGTTACGTTCTTTTGGTTCTGTTTTTTCAGGAATGATGCCTTGGATATGAGGTATCCTCTGATGACCGGTTTAAATGCGTCCCACAGAAATTCCTCAGATGCTTTTCCAGGAGAGTTGATGTCAAAGTAGATTTTGATATGTTGAGCAGTTTCTTCCATCATCTCATTATTATTCAATAAAAAGTGTGTGGACTGGGTTTGATTCCCCACTCCTCCACTTGCACCTGCTGGAATGGCCTTGGTTCAGCCATAGCTCTCAAAGGAGTTGTCCTTCAAAGGGCAGCTGCTGTAAGAGCTCTCTCAGCCCCACTTACCTCACAGGGTGTCTGTTGTGGGGGGGAGGTAAAGGAGATTGTGATCACTCTGAGACTCTTGAGAGTATAGGACAGCATATAAATCCAATATCTTCTTCTTCTTCTTCTTTTGAGCAAATGACCACCTACAGAAGTTCTGTGTTGTAGAATATGTCTGAATACAAAACACCTTCTCTAACCTCAGGGTTTAGAGTAATTGGCAATTGACCTTCTGGACTTTTTATCTGTCTGTGAAGAATAATGCAAAGTCACTGTGGACATCTCATAGTGTCTGGGCTTAACAGGGCTTAATTTTCATATTATCTGGCAGCATTTCAGCCTTGCAAAAAGCCTTCCTGTCAAAATTCTCACTTGGACACTAGTCTGAACTTGTGTCATTGAATGCTGCTAATCATTTAGTGGTACAAAGTTCAGACTAATCGTGTGAAGCAAGGACAGCTGCAGAAAGTGGCATTCATTATGTTGGCATGAAAGCACAGACCGAAAAAGAGAGAGAGAGAGAAAAGTAAAGTCAGTGAGATCAACACAAATCCTTCAGCGAGACCAATGAGGTCTGGCTTAAATCAGTAACCGAATCATTTGATACGTACAAGCTTTATTGATTCCAGCAGTGCAAAACAATGAACCTGTCAGTATGAAGACCTCTGGCATACATCATTACTAAGAACTATACCAGACTAGAATAATAGAAATATAATTAGAAATATGGATTTTCTTCCCAAGAAGTTATAACATTTCTATAGATTCCCCCCATTAAATGTCCCAGTGCTATATGTGAGTGTGGGAGAGACGTTTATGAGACAGGATGGATTGATGGATGGAGAGCAATTTCAGACCTCAAACAAGGACCTTCATGTCTTGAGCCACTACCTGGAACCATTTGCTTTCAAATATCAGGGTCTTCTTCAATGAACCCACTTTCTCTATATTTAGGACTGCTTGCCATTCCATACTATTGTCTGATGAAGTGTGCTTCTAGCACACAAAAGCTTACATTCTGAATAAATCTTTGTTGGTCTTAAACGTACAACTTGACTCTTGCTTTGTTCTAGGGTCTTCTTCAGGCACAAAAAGGAGATAAGGCATATCCATGTGTCCTCGTGGATTTTGCCCAGTCAGATATGTTCTGGCAGGGCTTTTCTTGTAGCAGGAACTCCTTTGCATATTAGGTCACACACCCCTGACGTAGTCAATCTTCCAAGAGCTTATAGGACAGGGGAGTCGAACTTATTTGTTATGAGGGCCGAATATGACATAATTTAAAGTGAAGTATTTGTGAGTTTTCAGCATTGTGCAGGGGGTTGGACTAGATGACCCTGTAGATCCCTTCCAACTCTATGATTCTATGAAATGAGACCTTGTTGGGTTGGGCCATGTCATGTTGGGCCAAGCCATGTCAGCTGGGCTATGTGTGTACCTATTTATAAAGAACACAGACAAACACGAATATATATTTTTAAAAAACTTTAAATATGCTTTAACTGTTAGCACTCATTGGTCTTAAAGATGCTTTCTTTGTATTTCTCCCATGGAATCCAAGGAACTGGGCAAAGGAAGCTCTGGCTCTTTCCTTCCTTCCCCAAGGGACTGGGGCGGGGAGCCTCAACCAATAAAAGGAAGAAAGGCTTGGCTCAGCAGCTCTGCTGTGCAATTGAGCAAGCCTGGCAAAGCAAGTTGTTATGCAAGATATAGAGAGAAGGAAGCGGATGACAGTCAGTTGTTTGGGGGCCTGATAGGAGCCCTCCAGGGGCCTGATTTAGCCCCCAAGCTGCATGTTCGACACCCCTGTTATAGGGCTCTTATTACAGAGCCTACTGTAAGCTCCAGGAGGATTGGCTACATCAGGTTGTGTGGCCTAATATGCAAAGGAGTTCCTGCTACAAAAAAAAGCCCTGTGTTCTGGAAATTTCCAGAGGAACATTATTAGATTGGGACAGCAGTGCACACTTGTCTCAGAGAGGATTCAGACTTCCTCAGGCACCAGTTTACTGACCTGAAGCAGCCCAAGGGATTCACTACTTGTCCATTAGGGAAACGTACATGTACAGATGGATACACATAAAGTCCCCCAGTGTGGCAAACAGCTGCTTGCCAGGGCCATTTCAGATCAGCAGGACTCATTTTGTAGGGAAAAAAGGTGCAGGAGCTCAGTAGCATATCTCATTTGCATATCCCCTGGGATCTGTGTGCAGCAGTGAGAGAACTCTCCACTGCATGCAGAACCTGGTTGAAGATTCAGGAGCTGTGTTCCTGCAAGCTCCTGCTGAATTCAAGCCCTGCAGATCAGGAAAATATCATGGGAGGGAAGGCTGAAGTTCATTTTCCTTGCACATCATGATCCAAATCAGGCCCATGTGCACCTGGGAAGTAATTTCCCATCTGGGAACTCCAGGTACATTTCTTATTCAAAGTCCTTGTGGTGACCACATGCCTACCATGTGGACTTTCTAACAAGAATAATGAGACAATTTCCCCATGCCTGCTAATCCAGAACACCACATTTTACTCTTTTTGGATTTTGGTTTTAGTTAGGAAAATGTCTAAATCAAAGACATGGTTTGCTGCAATACCCTATGCCTTTAAAGTTGATGTTCTCACACTCTTGCACAGATATACAGTGAGTAAAACATTGCAAAAAAAGTAACTTGATGGGATTGTACCTCAGATTTTTTTTTGTGTAGTGTTGCAGAAATGTGTACATGATCTCCAGTGGATTTGTAAAATGCAAACAAAAGTATCTTGATGTGTGATCACATTTTTTTAAAGTAGGTTAGTACATACATATTGGGAGGAAAAAGAAATGGATAAAAAAGATTGGTAATAATAACTGGAGTAATAATTCCAGTCCCAAAAGAAGAACAAAAATGGAGAATTCCAAGCTCTGGGGGGGAAATTGGATGGAGAGATTGTTCCATTCCTATCTTATCTTTCTAGTAAACAAATACATATATCCTTGGTAACATTATGCTGAACTTTATGTCCAAAATGCTAGATAACCCAACAATACAATGGAACCTCAGCAAGTTCTTTCCAATCACAATAGAATTACAAATGCAGGTGCCTATCTGAATGTTTGGCACTAAAACTATATCACAGATATGAGACCCCAAAGTCTTTCTTGCCTATTTCATATTTCCCTCTTCTTATCTGTCGATTCATACCTATAAGCCATTGTTGGTTGGTGATCCTGAGCAATTTATCACATCAACATGTCCAGCTCTGCAGTGAGGCAGGAACCTTAGTTGCTAAAGGTGGCAGAGTCCACCTCACCACCAATGCCAGTCCCACCACACACACACTGCTCTGTTCCAGGAGCAAGAACAGCTAAAACTTATCACCACCTTGTCCCATAGGCATTTTTGGAGTCAGTGAAGGAAGCCATGCAAGTCTAACATCTTCCCAAACTCTTTCAAGGCACAGGTTTGGGAAGCTAAAAGCTAAGGAGTGGTAGCCACTCTGGCTCCTGTATAAAGGTGGAGAATACACACCAGGGGCATGGGAAAGCAGTGAGGGACTGCAGTAGCATCTGGGGTGGTGACCGACCAGCAGCAGTGGCATCAGCAGGTAGCCCTTATTACGTTGCCCCTGCACAAAGATGTTCAGTTTCAACCATGTCTTCTTATTTCAGCTGTCATTTGTTTTGTTTTACTTATTTAATTGGATGTTTAAAACCGCCCTCCCATATGGAACAGGGCTGAGGGCAGTGTACATTATAAAAGTCATTACAGAGTTATAATAAAAGCTTAATATCATAGGATATACAGCAATAATACAAAGTCAGATGGCAATGAACTGCCAGAGTATGCCACTGCCTTGGGGAGGGGGGAGAAGCAGGAGAAGCAAGACTGCCAGCCAGATGGAAGACTGTCGCTTCCTGTTAGTGATTTAGCAAAAATTGCAACAACTCATGAAGCACAGTAGGTTAATGTATCTACAGTCATAGAAGCTTCATGATTTAGTCACAGGAGAAATAATAGAGGTTTGTATTTTATCAAAGCAGTGACCTGTTTATGGTTTCTGATATGATGAAAACAGGAAGAATCTAGGCACTGGACTGTAAAAGTTAGTTCTGTAGCAAAGATGGTCACACATTTACGGGCTGATTCGGAGGCTGGAAATACCTCCATCCAGAGCAACCCCACGGCCTTAGCAGCAATGATAAGATGTAATATGTGTCTTTGTCATTCAAGTTACCGCCTGTTAGCTATGCAGTTGCGATGGTGGTTGCAACATATGCCACCACTCCATGTAAATTGCTTTCAGTATGCTGTACTTGTAACCACAGTCTTTCAGGGCAGATGTTATCCCAAGGCTGGTCTGTGTGGAAGATTTCCCAGTATCTTTATGATACCAGTACCCTTATGAGGGGTGGCACAGAAGAGCAAAAGGTAAAGCTAATTAGAGATATCCCAACCACCATCAGTACAGCTAATCTTCCCACCAATTGCAACCAGGGAGCTGATTTTGGTTGTTGGTGAATAGCAGTTTGGCTGTTCATTAACAGCCTGAGCCCATTTGGTGAGCATATTCAAGGAGTGCATTGCATCTGGATCTGGAAGTGCTCCAATATTCTCATGTTGCCCAATGGGAAACTTAATCTGGGAACTGTCATGTACTTCCCACTTCTATGAGCAGAAAGGAGATCCAAAATCAATAGGAGAGACACAGAGACATGCCTCTTACTTTCAGCTGAGCGGAAGAGAATTGACCACGCCCATTCCCACTGAGGCAACATCTACAGTTATTAAAGAGATACTACCATTCTTTTTGTCATGGGAAAAGAATAAGAGGAATCAATGACTGCATTAAAAAGGTTAATTTCGGGGTGGGGGGGAGAGAAATTTCCCACTCCCATAACAATACTATTCCATAGTCAGGTCGTAGAGGAGGAGGAGGAGGAGCTGATTTATACTCCAACCTTCACCCAAAGTCTCAGAGTCACTTACAATCTCCTTCTCTTCCTCTCCCCACAACAGACACCCGGTGAGGTAGGTGGGGCTGAGAGAGCTTTGAGAGAACCACTCTTGAGAGAACAGCTCTGAGAGAACTATAGTTGACCCAAGGTCACCCAGCTGGCTGTATGTGGAGGAGTGGAGAATCAAGCTCAGTTCTCCAGATTAGAGTCTGCTGCTCTTAACCAATATACCAAACTAGCTCGCCAAATAGGCCATAGCTACTGAAGGAGTCTGCTGTTTGATTGATTGACCCAACAAAGCCCTATCAATGACAATATCAATCAAACAGCAGACTCCTTTGAAAGAAGAACATCCTGTGGGTTTCAGGGGGGTGGCAGAAACTGAGGGTGAACAATAACAATGGATAGAAAAAGTTACATGGAGAAGAGTTTTGTGTTTTACCTCCCAGCTGTCCTCATCCATTCTTTATAGCATTGCACATAAATGCCCTAACTTGGCAAAAACTGAAGAAAGTGCTAGGCACAAGGGAGACGGCTAGGCCATCATCACAACTAATAGATGAAAAGGATTCATGTGCTGCTGGAAAAAAAAAAGTTGTAAAGCTTTATAAAATGGAGGAAACTCATGCAGGCTGTTCATGCCTTCTCAAAACTGGACGCATTTCAGAGCAGACCTACTTATTCCATGGCTTCCTGCTAGAAAGAGAGAAACATCGGAGCATTGGATTAAAATCAAAGACAGGCTCACATCTAAGGCTAGAGAGTGGGCTGCATTGCAGTTTCTCAGCCCTGCAATTTTAATTCAAAAATTCTCCTTTCTGTCTTGTTTCTCCCTTGTATGAACTGAGCCCACAGTTATTTCATTTTCTACCATATTCTGTATATTTTTCAACACTGTGCGCATTAAAAAAAAACCCCAGCATTGTATACTGTGCCTATAAAAGATTCATATATTATGTATACATGCCATAACTCTTTTTTCTGATGTTTAGACCATTCCCTGGGCAGTCGGAATGTTCATAATCTCAAATGCCAGTAATGTGCTTAGGGTTTCACTGAAACAGCCCTGTTCTATACACAGTTTTCCAGGACACAAGATTTTTCTGAGTTCAGTGCATCTTAGTCCCAAATAATGATTCACAGAATTGCAGCCTTAATCTCACAAAATACAATAATGGCTAAATCATGAGTCAGAATCAATAATGGCTAAATTGTGAGTCAGAGAGCCTTTCTCTCTGAAGATACATAATCTTTTTGCCTCCAGTTTCCTCTCCCCAGCAGCATTGTGTGTTGCTTGGCTCTTTAAGATCTGGAGCTCGGCAGCGTGAAAACATCAAATTGTAGAATCACTTAATGTGCCATGACAGGCATCTAAACAGATCCAATCAGCTCTTTGACCACTGGACTAGACAAGATCTCTCCTTAGCACAAACTTTTTTTTTTCCCCCATTGAGCCTGGATGGTTCACTGAGCTATAAAGTGACTTTGTTGGTGAAAAAATGAGTATTAAAAGAATGCAGCCACACGGATCACCTGCCATGCAAGGATGACTCCAAAAAAATAGATGTTTTTAATAGAAAAATGTCATCAACTTCAAGAAGATTAACTATTTCCCCGATAAACTCTAAAATCTGTGAAAGGTTAGCTTCCTGGGGTCCCTACTTCAAAATACTGCATTAGCATCACCTGTCTCTTGGCAGCAAAATAGGAAAACCACAAACCTACCTGCAGTTTTTCTGTTTGATTTTGGAACTGAACTGTGGCACTGATGACAGCTGTGGCAGAACAGTCTTGTGCTAACCCATGAGCACCAAGCCATCTGGCCTTCTGATGTGCCTATGCACCACGTGGTTGTCCTGAGTCTTTGCTCTGTGATGTTCTTTGGGTTCTCCCAACCCCTAGAGGTGTTCCTTCTTCGCTCTTTCTTCGGCACACAGCCATCAACTGGCCTTTTTAGGAACTGCCTGCCAAGAGGGCCTGTGCTCTCAGCATCACTTTCTGACCCTCAAGAGGGGTTTCTATTCTATCTCATTTTTGCTGCACTACCAACTTTTGCTGTGCCACCAACAAAGAGGGCCAGCACCCCCAGCTTCCCTTACCACAATGCCTCTTTAAGGCTCTGCTTAGTCCCTGAATCTCCCACTATCCAGTGACTATTACAAGAGAAACTTAACAAATTTGCACACTCCTGGGGAAATAATGATCTAGCAGCTGACAGCCTCCATTCCCATGATGCCTGTTTCAAATAGTATGTTCAGACAGTGGAGGTTTATGTGTTGTGGAAAATAGCAGAGCCTTACCAGCATTTAAAATAGCAGAGAATTTATTTAAAGTAAAAAATCCACATATGTATTCTCTGCACAGCAACAGATTGGGCAAAGAGTACAAAAGAAAGGTGAAAATACACAGTTCCCTTGTCCTTTATACAGGACCTAGCTTGTAAAATTCTAAGGCAGGCTCTTTAACCTAGAAGGTAAAGGGTTCTAAAAGATTCCCATTACCTTGGTGTCTTTCTCCAGGCTGCTGCTTTTTTGTCTGCTCCATGTGGCAGTGGTGACTGTTTTTCTGTGCAAAACAGGCAAACCCACTTATAAATAATTGCTAACCTGCATTGAAAGTGCATTATCCAACATGTGTGAAAGCAACCGTAGCAAGACCCCTTTCACTTTCCAGTTCCAATTCATTGTTGGCTCTTTCTAGCAACCAGTTTAGTTGAACATTTCCTCCTGGTGTATCTTTGGGGTCAAAATTAAGTTCTTGCTGGTTTAATTAAGTTCTTGCTAAGTCCTTCTGTGCGGCTCCTCTTCACAGTACTTAGCATTCCCATCCATTCATTTGTTCTATGTATCTGCAATGCATCAGTGGTGTCTTCTCAACCATGCCTGTTGAACTATGCCTCAGGAGATACAGGTTCAAATCCCAACTTGCCAGGAAACTTACTGGCTTTTCCTTGAGCCAGTATCCAGGGGTTGTTTTGGGGATGGATTGGACAAGAAGAACCATGTTCACTGTCCCAAACTCTTGTGGAAAACCCGATTAAGACAGACTTGCCAGATTCTAAGTCTGAGCACCTTTTAGAACTATTGTGAAGCCTACATGTTTAAACTGGAGAGCCAGTTTGGTGTAGTGGTTAAGTGTGTGGACTCTTATCTGGGAGAACCGGGTTTGATTCCCCACTCCTCCACTTGCACCTGCTAGCATGGCCTTGGGTCAGCCAGAGCTCTCTCTCAGAGGTTGTCCTTGAAAGGGCAGCTGCTGGGAGAGCCCTCTCCAGCCCCACCCACCTCACAGGGTGTTTGTTGTGGGGGAGGAAGGTAAAGGAGATTGTGAGCCGCTCTGAGACTCTTCGGAGTGGAGGGCGGGATATAAATCTAATATCTTCTTCTTCTTCTTCTTCTTCTTCTAAATCAGTCTTCTAGGTTAGCAACCACTCTCATTGACTCCGCTGTTGCTGGGTATGTCTTATCTCTGTCACAGCCACATTTGATTTTTAAGGAGTTACCTAGTTGCTTGGATGAACAGAATGAACAGTTGGCAGAAGGGAATCCTGGGTGAAGAGATTTTATTATTAGATATTATTATTAGAGTTATTAACAGTTTCACAATATGTATCACTCCCCATCCATATTTTATGGATCTCTCCAGTTCTAGAGACATGTAATTTACTCACCTATCCATTCCCAGCCACTATTGCCTGTCTGAACATTGCATTCTACAACCCCACCTACAAAGATTCTTTTTTTTTTCATTTTCCTTTGGCACATTGCATACTGAAATTGATTATTTTAGGTGATTCATGGGGCCAAAACTAGAGACCAAGTGCAGAAGTAGGTTGAGAAAGTATCTGTCAGGATAGCAAAGCATTAATTTGGGTTTGAGACCTATTCCTTGCTATCATTGTGTGTCAGCTAGAAATGGCTTCTACCATTTTAACAATTTTTTTGTTTTTGTTTTTGGTATATGGGCAGCCTTGAGCTTACCTATGTCTTTAACAAAAAATACAATGGGAACATTCCCGTCGGTCACTAGCTACAATTCCACTGGATTAATTTTGGAAAGGAACTTTTAGTTTTTTAAATATATATATATCTCATTTCCATTATATTCCAAGAGTAAGCTTGCTGCCCATCCCAGTATGAATAATGAAAGCAGCATTCTAGAGGACTCTGCATACTCAGAGTACCCTACATTCTAATGTACCCTGCATACTCAGATATGTCTGAGGAGGGTGCTCCAGAAGGGGCAGAATACTGAGAAGTGGGGGGTGGGTGAGGGGAAAAAATCAGCTAGCTCATTCCTCTCAGGGCTCAGAGAATCTTGGAGGGGGAGACTTCTGAAATTATCCCCTAGCCAATAATTCCTTGTAAAGCCCCAGTTTATAAAATTGAATAGTCTATGATTATTCTTAACTCATTTGAGTTCAATGACTTGATTTTGCCATTTATTTTGTTACAGGGTTTTGTTTTGTTTTAGATGGTGGGGAGGGTCGAGTTCTAACACTTTGTCTTGTCTGAAAGCTCCTAAGTTGTATAGACAAACCTGTTAGGAAATCATCATTTGTTCTAACAGTCAAGTGTAACACTATCTTCTGATCCTTATACCCACAGATCAGGGCCACACTGACAAAGGGAGATTTTTCTTCAAACTTGGGAGAGTTCCCAGGTTTGCAGAGAAATACGAAAACTGGGAATATGGAAGGTGGGAATATAACTCTCCCAAAATGAGGAGTGTTGTCTATGCATGTCCCCCATTCACCTGCAAATATTGCAAGTGGGCTGGTAGGATGCATGAGTAGTCACTGACCCCCATATGCTCAATGCTGCAGGTGGGTGGAACATGCCAGAGGCATCACTGTCCTCTTGCTAAGTTGGCAACACTGCTGTCTTCAGGGGGAGGAAGCAAAGGAGGGGGAATGGGGTGCTCCTCTGCCTTCCTCAGGTATACATTAAAATATGACCTTGTAAATTAGTCAGAAAGAAAATAACACACTCTAAAATGGTGTGGTTAGGAGTGAGAAATGCTCTAGAAGAGACAAAACATGAGGAGCTGTATCAATTGAAGGGGGAAAGGAGGGGGAGAAAGGAAATAAAATAACATGGGCCCCTGAGTAGGGCTGGGCACTTTCAAAAGGGGCATTTTTCAGATTCAGGTTTTAGAAAGGACTTAAATACCTGTATTATTGAGTAGCTGGGTCTCCAAATATTGTTTTGGGATTTGGGTTCAGATTTATTCAGATTCTATGGGGGACTTTGGAGGGAGGGAATGGACTGTTTTCCCCCCAACCAAACAACATCAAAATTGCAGGAGACATAGTACTGACTGTCCACTAAAGACCCTCCAAGTTTCAAGCCAATTGTATCAAGCGGTCCAGCACTATGGCTCCCTGAACAAGGCATCCTTGGCAATCCTAGTTGTCTTCACTGTTTCCCATGGGGAAAACATCCAGAAAAACCAAAAGCCAAACATACAAGAGCAACCAGTTGCCAAAAGTCTCCAACTGCAGAAAGAACCAACAAGCCCGACATAAGCCATCTCCGATCACAGGATCCCAACAGAACCAATTTGCACAAGGGCTATAGTTGCGAGCCCAACATAGCCAATGTCAACCAATAACCTTTCGTCACTGCCAATCCTGTTCCTTCCCACCCCTGGTAAAACGAATCAAACACATCTATGAGCTTCATTGTAGTATGAGCTTCATTGTAGGTGTTTTTGTGAAATCTTCTTGTGCTTGCTTTAACTTGAGATACTAGTTTACTTTCCTAACATCTCTTGTTCCAGCATGGGAGTGGATGGGAGGGTTCTTTATGAGAGTGACAAGAACATTTGGCGCCGTGCTCTCTGTAACATCTGATCCCATTGGCTGGGAGAGTTGCTTTCCTCCCCACTCCCTCCTATTACCTGGAAAATCTGTAACACTGAAGAAAATCAGGCCTGGGAACCTTAAGATGCCAGCCACAAATACATCCAGAACCAGGAGCAGTTCCAAGCCATGTATTATTTCTGGTCTCCTTTATTTCTTTCTCTCTACAAGCGGAATTCAAGTAAACTGCTATGAAGAACTCTGTTGGGCCTCAGTTCCCTTTCTGAAGAAAATATATTTCTCTGAAAAGACCCTCAGTATACTGCATCCTTTTACATGTCCACCCCACCCATGACTTCTCACAGGTCCCAGTTTGTTAAAATGATGACACATTAACAGCTCTGTTCTGTTACAGGAAGCCATATGAATAAAAAAAACCTACAAAAATCAATAGCCATGTTATAGCAATCAGAAATCTATTTACTATGTTCACATTGGTTTAAGAATTTTCACATCATTCTTTACCTGTATCAAGTTTCCCCCTACAGTTTATGAAGTTTTCAATTTTATTTGTGTATCAATAAATTATGTATCAATGATGAGCCTTTTATGCATAGGTAATTTTATTTATTTATTATATTTGATTTATAGGCCACCCATCTCTGCAGGCAGGGCTCGGGTTAGCTAACAACATGGTAAAATACAGTAACTGTATGGTTCACAATGAGACAAAATCTACTAAAAACTAAAAATTTGTGATACAAAACTTGACTAATAAAAGAACAAACGGGGGGGGGGATTCCCACTTCCTTCCCTCTTGATCAACCCTCTCCTTGCTGTCGAATCCACAAATCCGTGCTAATAGGAATATGGTTAGGATTTATTAAAGTAAGATACAAGAAATAACCTTCTGCTAGAAAGCCATTGCCAGGAGTGATCCAATAGGCAAAGGGGTTACAGTTATACACAAAAAACGCTAGGTGCAAACTGGCCTGTTACTATAACAACCAGACAAACAAGCTAATTACAACAATGATATATGTATAACAGTGTCTCTGTCCTCCATCTTCCTCCTACACCCACTTAACAAGGTATAGTTACAAGCTAGCACTAAAGAAACAAAACTTAACATCATTCAGAAAAAGAAATCATGGCAAACGCAACCTGACTCTCCTGGACACTCTCTAATCACCATCTCATTTTATCTTCCCTCTACCCTTTCCCCCCTCACTAAAAGGAAAAACCTTTTAGGATTTCTCTGTTTCTCAAACTCCCACCATCCCTGGATATCCCCCTCTTGTGTACTTTTTAATCCAAACATGGGAGCATATTTAGCATTAAATATATGATATAACAGAAACATCTCTAGAATTTCCTCACTTAAATTTCTATCCTTTTAAAAATCCAATATATGAATATATTTATACTTTTGATATTTCCTAGTTGACATAAAGTTCATTATTCTGCTATTTTGGCCTGTTGGCTTGTTTTTTCATGGCTGCAACACAGAGAACCAACAGTTTTTAGCAAATACTCCCCAGTGACTCCAGCAATGTGCTTTCTGAGTGCAAAACAACCAGCATGAACTCTACGACCCATCCACTCTACAGCAGGAGGGAAGCTAGGCCAATAAATCATCCAGAAGCCTTGGCCTTGTCTCGGTCAGTTTCTGTAAAACTTACCAGCCGCTTACAAGTCCCAGTCCAACTGTTCTGTAGAAGCACAAATTTTACAGATGCAAATACATTGTATGGTGTTTCTGTGAAAAATTGCTTCCAGATACCCAATGGAAGCAGTGAGCTGCTATAGAGCATAACGTTATACATACGATACCCATCTTTTTTTATGGCAGCTCAGTCTTATGGGAACAACACTGAAGGCTGCAGCCCAATTGAAGTTTGTGCCACAGCAGCTAAAACAACAACCTAAGCTAGGAAATCGAAACAACTGTCATTCAGTCATTTTTTAGACATTTGTAGGCCAGCTATTTTTATATAGAACCAAAATGCTTTGGTTTGGGTTTGTTTTTTTTTATCCTCAAGTCACAGCTGATTTATTGATTTCCAAGGAAAGAGATTTTCAGAGGTGGTTTGCCATTGTCAGCCACTGCATAGTGACCCTGGTTTTCCTCAGTGACGTCCCATCCAAATACTAACCAGGGCTAACCCTGCTTAGCTTCCAAGATCTGACAAGATCATGAGAGACACCAAAAAAAAAATGATTGAATACATATCAAAACACAGCAAACTCTAGATATTAAAACCCTGTGACACAAAGTCAAGATAACATCATCACAATAAAACTTTCCCCAAGGCTCTTCTGAATAGGCACTGCCTATGAAAAGCAGGAACAGTAAGGTTAGTTTGAAGACATCTCCTTGTGCATTATTAGCTATAGTCCATATTGCAAATTCCAAAGATAATACTCCACAGTTCCAAACAAGATCTCAGTGGTGTGTCTTGTTCCATAGTCAAACTTTCTCACTTTTCTCTCACTGATAATCTTTCTTGTTCTTTCAGCAGCTAATGAGCCTTCTGATAATGAGTGAAAATCCTCTGTGTTTAATGATGCCAGTGTTTGGCTTTGGAAGTCAAAGCAGTACAGCAGTACTGTACTGAGAAAATTTGACTACAAAATAAAAAAACACCACTGGGATCTTTTTTTGGAACTGTGGAGTATCATCTTTGGAATCTGCAATGTGGACTATTGCTAACTATATGTTTTTGGACACTCCTTGTGATTCAGGACTTCTTATGCATGGATATGGAATTCTGATATATACTGTACATGCTTTGAAGGGTGTTAATATACTACGTATTTGACATTTGGTGTTATATGGTTTGACTACACACCGTATTGTGTTCTGAGTTGTTTCTAAGCTTCAAATGTCAATCAGAACCTTGAACTGAACCTAGAAGCAAATTTACAATCAATATAACTGTTAGGGACAGGCATGAACCACAAAAATATTGTTCAGTTCAGTTCATGGATGAACCACAAACCCAGTCGGCTCTCATACAAATCAAACTGAGTTCCTGCCTAAAACAGCTGTGGCATGGGGCAGCCTGCTCCATGTGGAACAACTGTTCAAAGTGGCTTCCTTGGCAGCTGGCCCCAGGGACTGGCTGCTCAAGAAAGCAGTGGTTTAAGTGGCTCCCAGCCATATGTTTGTGATGTTCAAGTCATACAGTTTGTATCTGACTTTCCCAATCATCACGATTGAAAGAATAGAGGCAAAATTTCCATATTACGCGAAGTCCATTCCCCTGAAAGTCATTCTCCAGCAAGTTATATTCCCCTTCAAGTCATTCATTGATAAGTAATCCACAGATGACAAAGTAAATATTGTACACATAAGTGTGAACTCCATTTAAAGTTTGGTGGTCTAGAATCTGCATTCTAGGAGACATCTTTTTAATGTAGAAGGGGCGGGTTTTTATAACCCATTTTTCTCTATCTTACGAAATTTTAAAGCAACTTACCTTACCTTCTTCTCCTTGTGGCAAGCACCTTGTACGGTAGGTGGGATGGAGAGAATGCTGAGAGAACTGTGATTGGCCCAAGGTCACCCAGAAGGCTTCATGTGGAGGTGTGGGGAATCAAACCCAGTTCTCCACATTAGAGTCTGCCAGTCCTAACTACTATACCACTCTTCCTGTAATTACATTATCAGAGATTGTCCATCTCACCCAAGAAGGCTGATGCTGCAGTTCTCTAATACCTCTCTAATATTAATTCTCAAATGCCTTGTGTAGAACTCTGGAATGCATTCAGACAATTTCTGGCAGGATGCACATCCAAACCTTTAGTTTCTGACATCGAATTAACAGGTCATTCTGTGAAGCTGTGACCCACAGTAGCTCTGATCCTATGGACTGTTTTTAGTGCTTCCTGATATGCTAGCTATTTTAATGCTGCTGCTTGTCCATGTTTGTTTCTAATTTTAAACGTTATTTAAATGATAGGTTTCATAATTGGTTTTGTTGATGGAAATTTGAAAAGCCAAAGTACAAATTGAGGTTGACTCAAAAGTGGAATATCAAGACTTCAAAATAACAAACAAATCAACAAGCAGTGTTGGATCTGGCCCTTTGTTCTAAACCAAGGATGATCAAAGTCTTGAAGATAATTTGCTAATAGGTCATCCCGCTCTATTATTGCTGATTCATCATGATTGCCTCACAGGTCTCTGCAGCTCTTAATTACTTTCTCCATCTCATTGTCAGGCTCCCTCAGCCATCTGTGCATGCCATTTAGCATCCAAGAGAAGTCTTGAGTTGCTAATGTGACAAATTCTTTGATTAGCCATATTTTTTTCATGCTCCAATTTGCTACGACATGAGATGGTTGAGAATAATTCTTGCTGGAATTGTTTCAGTGGCACAATATGAAAAAATAATGCAGGTGTGTGTGTGTGTGTGTGTGGGGGGAATGACAGCGATTGGAAAACTCCAGAAACCCAGCATTCAGAGTTGGGCAATGGGCTGGCAATGGATGTAACCTTCTCTGCCTTGTAGATGTCACCATGGGTGTTAGAGCTGTATTCATGCTGTATTCATTCCAGATTTCATAGCCCTTCCTCTTTCTTGGATGGGGAAAGAGTGAATGTACATATATAGATACCACCACACTGCACATTCTCATTGGTCAGTTCCCTACCTTTTCTAAATGGTTTCTCTGTTCAAATATAGAAGAAGAAGGTGAATGATCAGATGTTCTCAACATTCCAGTGATGGAACCATATTTGAGCATCCTAGGATACATCTTTTTAATGCAGAAGAGGAAGAAGTATTGGTTTTTATAACCCACTTTTCTCTACCTTAAGAAATCTCAAAGCAGCTTACCTTACCTTCCCCTTCTCGCAACAGGCACCTTGTAAGGTAGGTGGGACTCCCCTTGGAAGGGGGAGTGGGTGATGTGACTGCATCACATGTTAGATTGCTGGTATGATGAAAGCATGTTCATGCTTCACTGTATGTGAATGGAGGTACATCCATGAGCCACCTCTTTTGTGTCATGCAATGGTCTTAGCATGTAGCAACCTGATGTTTATAGGTTTATTTTGGAAATGGGTTTTTTTATTTCTCTGCTGAATGGATGGGACCTTGCATGGTACATTGCTTTATGGTGTTTGTCATTATTGCTTCAAATGGTGCATTTGATTTTTTTTTTTACTTCTGGTCAGTCTATATGCTGATGGTTTTAAGAAGACATAACATTTTATTGTGGTTTTGTTATCATGTGTACATTTTATTTACTTACTTTATAGTCTGACTTTCTCACTGAAATTCAAGGTCAATTACACAATATAAGTTAACACAGTTGATAGGAAGTGATGTCTAATAAGCAGTGCAATCAGACTACAATTACAAAAAACTGAAACAAAGCAAAAATATTAGACATGATATATTAAACATGCAGAAAATGGTACTATATAAGTAGGATACAATGCAGGGGAGGAGGGTATTGCGTACAGCAAACAGATATTGCATATTATACATAGTGGTTTAGTCCCCAGTCTCTCTCTCTCTCTCTCTTAAAAATGCACCTTCCTGAACATTAATTCCTTTATAGAAATTCCATCATGAACTATTATTTTGCAGTTTGCAGAAAGACAAAGGCATGGGATCTTCTTTAACCCCTCAGGCAGGCCATTCCACAAGGTGGGACCACAACAGAGAATGCACGGGTACAGGCAGTTGTTGATCTTGCACACTGAGAGCCAGCATGGTGTAGTGGCTAAGAGAGGCAGAGTTTAATCTGGAGGACCAGCTTTGATTCCCCTCTCCTCTACATGAAGCCTGCTGGGTGACCTTGGGCCAGTCAAATTTCTCTCAGAGCTTCCAAGATCTGATGAGATCCAGCTAGCCTGGGCCATCCAGGTCAGGTAGGCTTGCCAGGTCTGTGTTGGAAAATACCTCGAGACACTGGAGTGGATCAAGAAAAGGGCAGGGTTTGAGGAAGGGAGGAGCTTCAGCATGGCACAATGCCATAGAGTCCACCCTTTAAAGCAGCTGTTTTTTTCCATGGGAGCTGATCTCTGCCAGCTGGTCAATTATAAAAGTGGAAGATCTTCAGGCCCCACCTGGAGGCTGGAAACCCTAATTCAAGGCACAGCCCTCAAGACACAGCTGATGTATGGCGACCCTGTGGAATTTTTAAGGCAAGAGGTGCCCAGAGGTGGTTTGCCCTTGTCATTGTCTCTACGTCGCAACCCTGGACTTCTTGGAGGTCTCCCTTCCAAATATTAACCAGGGCTGACTCTGTTTAGCCTCCAAGATCTGAAGAGATTGGGCTATCCAGGTATTTAGCTCTATGAAAGCCAGTTTGGGTATATTATTATTTATGGAGACTGGTAAAGATATGAATATTTTAAATAAACACATTCTATCTCAGTGGAATTTTCGGTATAATTCAGTGGAATTTTCAGTATTACCAGCATTATGCTCAACTGGTAATATCTTGCTGGTGATCCCTGGCCCTAAAGAGGTGTGGCTGTCCTTGACCAGGAGAGCCACGGCTTTTTCAGTCCTGGCCTCAGCCTGGTGGGACTCTTTGTCAGATAATATCAGGGTCCTGAGGGCCGTTATGCCATTTCACAGGGACTGTAAGGCAGAGATGTTCTGCCAGGCTTTTGAATGAAGACAGTTACGGTTACCCTCCATACCTCTGAGTCTCCCATGCCTGCCACAGTGCCTGGCAGTCCTGAATTAGAATGAAATTACTAGAGCACCTCTGGGGGTTGTAAAATGGTTTGAACTTAAATTGTTTTTACCGATTCTAACTTATGTATTGTTTTATATGACTCAGAGCCTGGTATTGCTAGGATAGTGTGACTAATTATCTGAAGAAATAATAATAATAATTATAATAATACAAAAAGTCCCCCCAAAATAAAAAGCATGCTCATGCTATTTTTAAAAATAAAAATAAAAAACACATTTTCTCCTCATCCAATCAGCTGTTACAGCTGTGCCTAGAGTCACATATATCTGCTGGCATCCAAGCCTGAATGCTTGATGAAACTGTCAAGAAAACAAAATTGATTCCAAAGGCACATGCATATAAATGATGATCCCATAGCTAGCAAGTTAATGCACTAACAGCTAATGCAAACAAAACAAAACCCTGTGATGAGTGGATGAGTGAGCTTATTTCTCTTCAATTGTGGGTTAAGTGCAGAAATGGTAAAACTGCTGTAACTCAGGATATACAAAACAATGACAGTTTTAATTGGGGCCATGAACATATGCTGTAGCTCATTGAGAGCAGAAATTCCTCATTGGTTCCTGGAAACATGGCGATACTAATGGTTTATATCCACATCTGTGAAAGACCTCAAATGTGCTACCTTTATATTAGGCTAATTGATTCTAATTACTTGCTTCTCGGGTCAAGGAATCATGATCAGGATAGGCCAGGATAGCCTGATCTTATAAGATCTCAAAAGATAAGCAGGGTCAGCCCTGGTTAGCATTTGGGATGGGAGATCACCAGGGCTTTTTTTGTGCCAGGAATTCCTTTGCATATTAGGCCTGATGTAGCCAGTCCTCTTGGAGCTTACAGTATGCCCTGTAATAAGAGCTCTGTAAGCTCTTGGAGGATTGGCTACGTCAGGGATGTGTGGCTTAATATGCAAAGAAGTTCCTGCCACAAAAAAGCCGTGGAGATCACCAAGGAAGTCCAGGGTTGCTACACAGAGGCAGGCAATGGCAAACCAGTTCTAAAAGCCTCTTACTTTGAAAACCTTTTCTTTCTTTCTTTCTTTCTTTCTTTCTTTCTTTCTTTCTTTCTTTCTTTCTTTCTTTCTTTCTTTCTTTCTTTCTTTCTTTCTTTCTTTCTTTCTTTCTTTCTTTCTTATTATGCTATGTAAGCCGCCCTGAGCCTGCTTCGGTGGGGAGGGTGGGATATAAATTTATTATTATTATCATCATCATCGTCGTCGTCGTCATCATCTATCTGGCTCATATCCCACCCTCCCCACCGGAGCAGGCTCAGGGCAGCTTGCATTTTCATAAAAACATTACATAAAAACCAGTCGTCGATATAAACTGCAAACATTACATATAAAAATACAAGAATATATAAAAACATAAAATAGTATAAGGTGCTATATTGATCTTAAATTGAAGGTGTATTTAGTGATGGTGGATAGCTTCCAGTTTGTTTCATTGCCATGTCAGCTGCAACTTGATGGCAAACAAAAAAAAAAAAGCTCAAAAGATGATAATTTTTATATCCTGTTTAAATTAAAAGTCTAAGAGACCCAGTGGAATATACTGTTGCCAAGCTTCAGATCTCTTTGACCCAGACTTTACTCTGTTATCAAACAGGACCCATGCTAAGGACCTAAAGGGTTCCATTTGTCTTTCACTTGCTGCATAAATAAAACATATGAAGAAAATAAACATATTCATTATTCACTTTGCAGCATGACAGATTGAGTGAATACAGGCAACCATTTAACAATGGATAATTTACAGTGGCGGGCATACAACCATCTAGCAATTGGTTTGTCTGTAGCATCCACTCATTTACTAAAAAGAATTTTACCACTCCTGTTTGGGAACCTTAAAACTCTATCAATTTTTGAATGCATGGCATATAGATGGCAATTGTACATGGACTTATTTTTAGATATTTGGAAACTGTTTATAAAAACGTATGTGTAGATCTGCCACCACTGTTGTGATATTTTAATCTTTGGCTGTTTTCCCACTGAGCTTACCTCGGAGCGACGTCCCTCTTCACCGCGCAGCATCTGCACGGATTTCCCACCAACTGCTCCGAGTAACCAAGTACAGTCGCGGCTTTTGTGTCGCTAACGTAAACTGGTTTTTAGCGGTTTCCATTTGCGACGCAAAAGGTCAGGAACTTCCTGGTTCCTTGGAGCAGCCTCGGAGCAGTTGGTGGGAAATCCGCGCAGACGCTGCGCGGTGAAGAGGGACGTCGCTCCGAGGTAAGCTCAGTGGGAAAACGGCCTTTGTTTTTTATGTATATCTTTTTTAGTTTCTGGATTTTTAAAGGTCTCCATCCCTTGTTCTTTTATCTGCTTTTTTTTCTTTTTCGAAAGAAAGAAGTTTTTTAAAAGAGCGGATGGTATTTACATTAGATCTATGACTCTGATGTTCTTAGAGGATTCCCCTGTCTCCAGGAATGGCATTTCTGGGGGCATTTCAGTCTCCAACAGGAGGGGAAGGTGAGGAAGTTGCATTCCACAGACAGAAATCCTTTCTAACAATGGAAACAGTCCAAAGATCTAAGCCATAGAAAGTAGTAGCAGCCATGCATCTCAGTGGTGCTGCTACTTATACAGAAGTGCTATAGCAGTTTAGTGCTATAGTGCTCACCTTAAAACATTTTTTTAAAGTCCAAGGAAGATCATGCAGCAAAAAAGGGGGGGAAAGTGGCACTGTTTGAAATGTCCATAGCACTTCAGACACAGCTCATCAACAGAAGGAAATTAGCTATGTGAAACCACCATCCCTGAATCACTTTACTCAAAATTGAACCAACAACAAATAATGGCCAGTTTGGAACAGTAATCTGAAAAAGGACAACTGTAACATGGGATTCCATTTTTGGTGCTATCCTTGTGAAAGACTCCCTGCAAGTAATGAAGGAGAAAGGTTCTAATCCTGCTTGTTCCTTGCTGTTCTAGGTCTCTACCTGCCAGAGGTTTTTTCTTTAGACAGGGAAGTATTAAAAAAGTTTGACATTACCACGTCTTCAGTCTGAAGTGGCATAACCTGCTCAATAATTACACACCTCTGCCACCTAATTCTTTAGCATGTATAGACACTGCTTGCAATATATTTATTTAGAGTCTTACAGAAAATGTTTAATTAACCATCAGCTTTTTCAAAAACTAGGAAGGAATATGGCCTTTGTAGTTACCATAGGGAGTTCTGAGAGCTCAGTCAGGCTTATTTCCATAATTGTTATAGCTAGAGGTTGTTAAAAAAAAAACCCTGAAGATTAATTTTGGAAGTAGCTCAAAAACCAAGTTAAATGCTTTTGTCAGGATCAGAAAAGCAGTGTGTTTCTACCTTTCCTGGGGTTTTGGATGCATCAATGTACAACTAAAATCCATATTTCAAAATGTAATATTTTTCATGATATTCTAAATGTTCACTTGACATCATTTCCAGCATGAAAATTGGATTCAAGGAGCATGAATTCCCTTTGTGTTTCATTGTCTTAATGCTTGTTTGGTTGGGGTGGGGGGGACAGCACTGAAGGAACTAGTGGTTCCCTCCCCCTTCAACTGGCCCTTCTGTGTCATGATTCTAGCCAATCAAGTATCACATAGTTGAAGATGGTTATATCACAATACCACACAGGTAATCAAAATGGCATTTGAGTGATGTTATCATCAAGGGCCTACAACACAGTTCAAAGTGAGGGCAGCACTTGCTCTGTCACATTGTGATTGTGTAGCGGGATTGAAGTCATCCTGGCATGGCCTGTATGGTGTAAAATATGGGTGGGATAGTGCCTGGGTTACACCAGATGATGCATACAACTCCCTGATACTGTAGACACTTCTTTTCTTGTGTCCTCACCTTGCACTTCTTGTGCCTCGTCCTCCTTGAAAGATGGCACCACCACCTCCACAATACCTACAGTCTGTCAAATTCACCCTAAACCATTAAAAAGAGGAGGGCACTTTTACAGGAGGAAAAAATGTTCAATAAAGCATATCCCCCTTTCCATTCTGCTTCTGCCCTAATTCTAGTATCATCATGCCTTTATTGAGCCATAATTCTGTAGAGTGTTTTCCCCTCAGCCAGTAAACCTTCCTGTTTTTGTTTTTGTTTTTTAAACGGAAACAACATTTACAACTTTTCCTTCTACAATATCTGACTTAACGCCCCCATGGCATCTGGAGAACTAATCAGCCCAGCAGTTTGAAATCAGACTGCAAAGGTCCAAGAGTTATTTGCGATTGGACTAATTTCAATCAGATTCCCTAATTGCCTTTGAGCAATTGAACAAGCAATATAGCAGTGAAAATAAATCATACCCCATTGCATACACTTGATCTGGGACATATCACTTTCTACCTCGAAGTACATTTCCAAGGGCAGAGCTGTCCTAACAATAGCAACATGCAAGGTGTAGATCACACACAGGGATTATTTTTCACCATGTTCTGAAAAAAAAAGAGAGAGCAGATGGCACAAATTCATTATTCTCGACTTTAATTACAAGGTCTAAGAGTGGATTATAAAAACTGCTCTTCCTACTGTGAGGTGACTTTGGCATAGGACCAGATATCACCTGTGGTTTTCAAATATGGGATACAAATGTAACACATAGAAATACATCTGATTTTATATATTTATCATATTTTATACCATCCTCCCCCTAGGGAGCTCAAGTCAACCATCATGAGGGGAGATCCCATACTGTATCCTTACAATAACCCTGTAAATTACAACACACACGCAGCTTGCTAGAGACACCAATCTCACTGGGGATCTCTGGCTGACTGTCCTCTACCTGCCCTCTAGGTTTGGTGAGGATTGGATTTACAGGGTCTGAGTTACAGCCTCCCAAAAAAGATACCCTCATCCTTCATTGTTTGCAATGAAGGTGGGAAAATAACAACAACAACAAAAGCAAGGGCAATAGAAGCCCAGCAGAACAGAATCAATGTACCAGAGAATACCTGCAGCAGAAATTGAAGGTGGAGGCATTTTTTCAAGTCCAGCAGGACCAATGCCACTGTGGCAGTGGAAACCCAACAGAACTAAGGTAAAATCAGAATTTCTGCAGAAGAAACTGAAGAGGTGTGGAATTTTTGCAAGCCCAATAGATCCACTGCAGTGTAGTAGGGCCCAGCTGAACCCAGTGCCATTGTGGCAATGCCAGCTCAACAGGACTGACGCTAGCACAGAATCACATTCCAAGAAGGGGTGGTGCTGCAAGCCCAGCTGAACCCAGTGCCAACATGGCAACAACCCAATCACAACCCCAGTGAGGGGACATTTTTGCAAGCCCAGTGGAACCAGGATAACGTATAGGATGCCCAGTAGTCCCAGTGCAATCACAGAGTGCCCAGCAGAACTCAGCACCAATGAGGCAATGCCAACTCAACAGGATGGCTGCAAAGCACAGAATCATAATCTTAGTAGGATGTAACTCCACTTATGGTCTCACTGTTAGGCCCAGACTAGATTAAATGTTAGTCAATGAATTGGGTTTGACCTTCCTGGCCTTCTCTACAGCCAGACAGCAGCTGCTGGGTACCAATTTCCCCAAGCATCGTAGGACCTGCCTCCCTCTGCAACATCTTCCCAAGCCAAAAAGGCATCAACTTCCCCCCTGGGGGACTGTATGTCATTTGGATATCCCAGAATCAAGAGTGTATGTTATTCATTCATGAAGCAAAAGATTATATACCATGGTTTAAACTGCAGTCTTAGAAATCTACCGTAAGTTGAAGAGAAACTAAACTGAGCAAATTTGGTTATGCTGTATCCGTATAATGATGTGATGGTGCAGGATCACTGGTATACACTGAAAGGTTTATCTATTTCATTCAGGGATGGCATTGAAGGGAAAAAATAACAAGCTGATATATAAATTAAGCCAGCTTGCAGTGCATGAATGTGTTTCAAAGGAGGCTAACTGCCCCGCAAATGGTCCCCTTCTCATAATTAAAATTGAAACTATTATGAGCTTGTGCACAGTGTGTCCACGCAGCCTGCATACCTCTAGGCACAAAAAAAGGGAGAGGGGAGCTGCTACTTTAGTGCATATCTGTTGATTGCTCAAATTACTTTGTCCTTTTAAAAAAAAATGAATATGTCATTTGTAAAATAATACCGTGATGCCTATGAATCAAGAAACATAGCTGGGAATTTTGCACATACCCAAAATGGAGCACATATCATGTAAATATGACCTTTAAAAGAAACAAATTAGGAAACCTGCCATTTTGAAGAGGAAAGCTTGTACCACGAACAGTGAACTAACCACAATTAAAAACAAACCCTCTGATTTCAAATTTGGCAAGCTGGCCGACTGAAATGTCACATGGTTGCCTAGGCAATGTCCCACCTTTCCAAGGCCCTACTCCACCATTCTCAAATGGCAATCTGAACCATTTAGAACTCTTGTTTAAAAGTATGGGAGGGGGCGGGGTGGAGTTGAATGCTCAGAGTTCTCTCTCATTGAACCATTTAAGAATGAGTCAAATGTCTATCACTATTTTCACCATGTGCCCAGAAAAGCCAGTAGGGAGCAGTGTATAATTTTGACAGAGCTTTCATGACTCAGGTCTATGTGAGTGAGTGCTCCACCATCTGCTCCAAATTGTTCTTCTGTCACTCAGGGGTGACAGAAGCTCCTTTGAATATTAGGCCATACACCCCTGATGTAGCCAGTCTTCCAAGAGCTTGCAAGGCTCTTTTTTTAAGCTTTTGGAGGATTGGTTACATTAGGGAGTGTGGCCTAAAATGCAAAAGAGCTCCTGCTAGAATTCCCCCCCTGCTGACACTCATTAATGAGGGAGGACCATTCTGTAGATGTTCAGAGTATCTTCCTAATCATATCTAGTTAACTCAGATCAGTTTTTTAAAAAGGAGGATGGAGGAGATAGTCAAAGTTGGAGAGGGTATTCCTAAATGGGCATGGTTAAAAAGAGGAGAAAGTTTACAACAGCTCTGCAAGAGAGTGAAATATAAAGCTGACTTATCCAAATTCCAATCCAGAACTAGGGTGTTCACTGTTCAGTATCCCAAACAGATTAGTTCCTGGATCAAAGTGTACCATACAGGCAACACAATTATTATATTCAAAAAAGAGAGGCGCAGTTATCAGCCTGCCATAGCGCCCGCTCGGAATGGCAATGTGGTGAATGAACAGAAATAGAAGCAAAGTGTTTAATTCACTCATTAGATGGGGAAAGCACATGAATGTCAATTGCTGCCTAATTGCCAGACATCTGAATCTGAGAGACGTCATTGAAAATGAACGTGAGCAGCCCTGTCTGAGACAAATGAATAATCCCCCAGTCTCTGTCACTGGTGGATTACTACTGAGTGAGAGATTTTTAAGGGAACAATCTGTCAGGAACTCCTCCCACTCAAGGCCCACTGGAATGAAGACAACTTTCAAAAGCATATGTTCCAGTGGCCCCTCTTTACCAGGGTCAGTCCTGCTTTCTAGTACTTGTCCCCAGAAAGTCACACACATGAACACACACATGAAGTTGCCTTATACTGAATCAGATTCTTGGTTCATCAGAGTGAGTATGCTGAGAGTTTCTACCACTGCAATCCAGCAGCCCCACCTCACTGGAACCAGTGACCCTCATCCTTCCTAAGGTGGACGAGGACAAAGTGGGCAACACAAGTCAGGTGATGATGAGCCTGCTCTTTCTTTCTCCCCTCACTTTGGAGTGGGGGGTGGGTTTAGGAGCAGGTCTTCTTCCTCATTTCCGCCCTCTGTTGGTGCTGGGGGCCCCTTTCAGGGCCATTTCTTCCTCCAAGTCTGTCCCTCGATGTTGGTGTGCAACCAAAGGGTTTGTGGGCCAGAGAGCAGTGGTGAACACTGCTCAGAAACTACCAGTGTCTTGTACTAGGGAGATTTGTGGTCAAATCCCTTCACAGCTGTGAAGCTGATTGGGTGACTTTGGACCAGCAGCTCTCTTTCTCAGCAAAACCTGTCTCACAGGGCTGTTCTGAGAATGAAATGGAACCTCTCTCTCTTTCTCTGGAAGAAAGGCAGGATGTGGAAATAACTGTGGAAAGAAGTTATTTAGAATGAGGCCAGTGGGGAAACAGTTGTCTACTTTCTTCCTGATGTGTGTATTAACAACATCAGATTCTACAAATACTGGTTCATCAGTGAGCCAAATCTTTATTTAAAGTGACTGTGCTTGGGGAGAGATGAATTATTCATTTTATGAGCTTGCTTGATAACAAATTCCTTTCAAGAAGAAATTGGTGAGATTTTTGTTTGTAATAGGAACTGTATTTCAGTAGAATGAATGGCTTTCTTTGCCCCATGCATAATTTTATAGACTTCTGTTGTGTCACCCTTTACTGGATGTTTCCCCCCCCCCCCTGACTGAAAACTCTCAGACATAAGAAGGTTTCAGAGAGTAGCTATGTTGGTCTGCAGGGGAATAGCTTGATTTGAGTCCTGTAGAGACCAACACAATTTTCAAGGTACCAGCTTTTGAGAGACAAAACTGGCTTTGTAGACAGGAGTAGGAAAGGAAATTTGAGCTTTTCATTTCAGAACAATGGACCCCCTCCCTCCCAAGACTGAAAAGGAACATAAGATTCTTATTTCACTACAAATGCTAATCTTCTGCCCCAAGCATTTCCCCTCTGCTCTAATCAAATTGATTACAATATGCATTATTCCTTGGCATCCTTTACAAGCATTCTTTAAACACCAGATTGGTGTAGTGATAAAAAGTACAGCACGGACTGCTGTTGGTGTGATCTTGGTCAGCCACAAGTTCTCCCAGGGCTGTTCTCAAGAGCAGTTCTTTAAAGAGCTCTCCCTGCCCAACCTACCTCACAGGGTAACAGTTGTGGGGAGAGGAAGGGAAGGACATTGTAAGCTGCTCTGAGATTCCTAGTGAAGGGAACAGTATCAATCCATTCTCCTCCTCCTCCTCTTCAGATAATAGGACTGAGATCTCCCTTCCTACTCATGTTTGATGAAGAGTGCTTTGACTTTCAAAAGCGTAAACCCAGAACATCTTGTTGATATTTAAGGTGCTCCTGGACTCATATCTAGAAAAGATGCTCCTACCCCTTAACCAGGGGTGGAATTCTAGCAGGAGCTCTTTTGCATATTAAGTCACACACCCCTGATGTAGCCAGTCCTCCAAGAGCTTACAAAAAAGAGCCTTGTAAGCTCTTGGAGGATTGGCTACATCAGGGGTGTGTGGCCTAATTTGCAAAGGAGCTCCTGCTAGAATTCCATCCCTGCCCTTAACCATTCTGATTGCACACTGTGAAGAAATTTCCTCCATCCCAGAATTCACCCTAATATTTCTGTTATTAGGACAATGTGAACAGGAAGCCAGCTGCAAACTAGTAGCTGGTTGGCAAGATGGGCCAGGGGTTGAGCCAGCAAGCTCCAAGCACAAATTACTTTAGAGCTTACATATGCTGAGGTAGGACAACAGTTTACTCTCACTAGGATGTCAGACCAGAGGGATGAGACTGATACTAAGAGCCAAATGGCTAGATGTTAAAGCCTTCCTCTTGAAAAAAGGAAGAGCCGAATAATCTAGAAAGACACAGAGAAGACGCTTTCATTAACAAAGTAATGCAAAATCTTAAACTCGGATCAGTGGATGCAGATCTACATCATGTGCTACTGTCTATTCCAGTAATAAAAAATAATGCCAGATAAATTAAGCTAACTGGACCTTTGAACAAAGCAAACTGCAGAACCCCACACATCATGTAGGGATAGGGGTCCCAACCCTCCCGCCCTGGCGGGGGACCCCAAGATTTCCACCCTCTTCCCCTGCTCCCCCCAAAAATGGAAGCGGGGGGAGGGGGGAAATGGCAAGCCCCTGCCGCCCCCTTCCCGCCCAGTGAAGCCGTAGGCGGCGGGCCCGCCGGCGCCCAGCAGCAGGAGGAGGAGGAGGAGGAGCTGTCGGCCGAGGGCCTCGCGGCGTTGGCGCAGCAGGAGCGCAGCGAGGAGATCGGGCGTGCCGGAGCAGCGGAGGCGGCGGAGCCAGGCGTGGCCCAGGGCGGTAAGGGAGCTATTGAAGGGGTGCAGCACAGCCCCGCCAGCACCAGGGCGGCAGCACCGGAGGCCGAGGAGGAGGCCCCGAGCCCCTGACCCGCTCTCCATGCCTGCGCCACCGCCCTGCTTCACCCAGGCCTCCAGCCTCAGGCGGCCGCAGAGAGGCGGGAGGATGAGCAGGAGGAGGAGGAAGGGACAGCTGCTAGTGCGGCTGCGGCGCGGGAACCTGCGGCTGCGGCGCTTGTCTCTCTCGGCTTGACTTCGCGAACGAAGATTTAAGAAGGGTGCAGTAGTCCACGTCTGCTGCAGGCTCGCTGGTGGCTGACAAGACCAATGCGGGACAGGCAGATCCGGCCACAGTGGCTGCAGGGAAAAGTCTGATTTGGGGTTGGTGCTGTAGCAGTGCGATTCTTCCTCAATCTCCTTTTGTCCTCAAGACCAGCTATGCGTGCGTTCTCAAAGGAAGAGACAGCCTGGTGGATGGTGTGCCTCCATGCTTTGCGATCTGAGGCTAGGTCAGACCACTGGTGATGGTTGATGCGACAGGTGCCAAGGGATTTCTTCAAGGAGTCCTTGTACCTCTTCTTTGGTGCCCCTCTATTTCAATGGCCGGTGGAAAGTTCGCCATACAGAGCAATCTTGGGAAGGCGGTGGTTTTTCATCCTAGAAATATGCCCTGCCCAGCGCAGCTGCGTCTTCAACAGCAGTGCTTCGATGCTTGTAACCTCCGCCCTCTTGAGGACTTCAGTGTTGGTCACAAAGTCACTCCAGTGGATGTTGAGGATGGTGCGAAGGCAGCGCTGATGAAAGCGCTCAAGGAGTCACAGGTGATGACGGTATAAAACCCACGATTCGGAGCCATAGATGAGGGTTGTCAACACAACCGCTTTGTAAACATTGATCTTTGTGCCTTTTTTCAGATGCTTGTTGCTCCATACTCTTTTGTGCAGTTGGCCAAATGCATGGTTTGCCTTTGCCAGTCTGTTGTCGATCTCCTTGTCAATCTTGGCAACTGAGGAGATGATGCACCCCAGGTAGCTGAACTGCTAGACTGTCTTCAGTACTGATTCACCCACAGTGATGCAGGGAGGGTGATAATCTTCCTGGGGTGCAGGCTGGTGGAGAACTTCTGTCTTCTTCAGACTAACTTCTAGGCCGAATAGCTTGGCAGCCTCTGCAAAGCAGGACGTCATATGCTGCAGAGCTGATACCGAGTGGGAGACGAGTGCAGCATCATCAGCAAACAGTAGTTCTCGGATGAGTTTTTCCATTGTCTTGGAGTGAGCCTTTAGTCGCCTCAGGTTGAACAGGCTGCCATCAGTGTGATAGCGGATGTAGACACCATCGTCATCATCTAGATCTACTGCGGCTCTTTGAAGCATCATGCTAAAGAAGATCGTGAAGAGAGTTGGCGCGAGAACGCAGCCTTGCTTTACACCTGTGCCTATTGGGAAGGGCTCCGAGAGGTCGTTGCAGTGTCTGACTTGGCCTCGCTGGTCTTCATGTAGCTGGATGATCATGCTGAGGAATCTCGGAGGACATCCTAACGTTCCAAGATTTGCCACAGGCCTTTCCTGCTAACGGTATCGAAAGCTTTGGTAAGGTCGACAAAAGTCACATATAGACCCTTGTTCTGTTCCCTGCATTTCTCTTGGAGCTGCCTGAGAACAAATACCATGTCGGTGGTGCTCCTGTTAGCTCTGAAGCCGCACTGACCCCCCCCCCCCGACACAGCCTTGATATTGGCTCCACCCCTAACATCTCCTAGCTCCACCCCCAAAGTCTCCTGGCTCCACCCCCAAAGTCCCCAGCTATTTCTTCAATTGGACTTGGCAACCCTATGTAGGGATGCCAGCTTCCAGGTGGGGCCAGGGGATCCTCCAGAATTCCAGTTCCTCTCCGGACTATAAATATCAGTTCTCTGAGAGCAAGTGGATGGTTTGAAGCGTGGACACCATGGCATTGTACCCCATTGAAGTCCCTGTCTTCTTGCCTCCCCCGGCGCCATCCCCAAAACTCCAGGAATTTCCCAAGCTGGAACTGGCAACCCTATACCGCCCCCCCCCCCATCTCCCCTGTGCAAAGACCTGGCAACCCCATCCACATGTCTGATGAAAATTAGTTATATTGATCTCTCACAGCATGGCCTGGACACTGTTTGCACAGTGGATTCGCAGTAGGCTTCCCAATCCCCAGGTCCCAGCGGGGGATCCCCCATTTTCACAGGCTTCTCCCCGCCCCCAACCAGCTGGCCGGTGGGGAAAGCCCCTCCCCTCCCCCCCCCCCCGCAATCACCATGTAGTTTTAGAGCTCCTGCAGACCCGTTTTTAAAATATGTGCCTTTAAGGCTGAGCAGGAAACAGGAAGGGCTTTGAAGAACAGCCCCTCTCTTTGTTTTGCTTTCATTTTCAGATCAAGTAGAGTTCTGCAGGAAGAAGACCCAGTAAGTATTTGTGTGTGAGAGAGAGGAAGGGGGCAGGGGATTCCCTGGTTGGAAGCTCTCCTTCCCTGCTTTAGAAAGCGTGGGGGGAGGGAAATGTCTACTGGGCACTTTGTTATTCCCTATGGAGAACGATTCCCTTAGGGAATAATGGGGAATTGATCCGAGGGTATTGGGGGCTCTGAGGGGGCTATGTTTTGAGGTAGAGGCACCAAATTTTTATTATAGCATCTAGTGCCTCTCCCCAAAATACCCCCAAGTTTCAAAATGATTGGACCAGGGGATCCAATTCTATGAGCCCCAAAAGATGGTGCCCCTGTCCTTCATTATTTCCTATGGAAGAAAAGCATTTAAAAAGGTGTGCTGTCCCTTTAAATGTGATGGCCAGAACTTCCTTGGAGTTCAATTATGCTTGTCACACCCTTGTTCCTGGCTCCACCCCCAAAGTCTCCTGGCTCCACCCCCAAAGTCTCCTGGCTCTGCCCCCAAAGTCCCCAGATATTTCTTGAATTGGACTTGGCAACCCTTATTAGCAGAGACAACTAGACTCATCTAAGCCTTGTTATTCTTATGCAAAGGGGAAAAAATATGCCTGTGTTTTCTTGCTAGCACAAGTTCCACTTCCAAAATTCTGAATTCGGCAACTTCTGCCATGAACTTAACAGCCACGAAGAATGGAAGGCAAACAGCTTTACACAATACTGAGAACCAGCCCAGAAAGATGATGACAGAGTCCAAAGGCAGGCCAGAGGTCATTACCCAGCTGTCAAACTGCAATAAAATATGATGTTATATGTTTAGAGCAGCTCTCAGCAAATTGTTTACTGCTAGTGCTGCAGGTGTTTTTGTTTAGTCAAAATAGGTTCATTTGACTGTGGAGACAGAGCACTTCTCAAGGCCTTACTCACATGTCCCAGCATTCTCCCCCAAATTCTTCTATTTCACACAAAGTCTGCACATATAATCTTCCCAATCCCTGTATAGTCTGATCATCCATGGGTGGCTGGTTTGGGTGCCTCTGGATGTTTGACAGTCTGCCTTCATTAACAAATACCCAACCTATGCTAATCCTGCCAATCCCAGTTAGGGCCTAACCTGAACATTTCATTTTGGCTCCAAATGACCAGTTAATTGCACACTGTTTGAACAAAAAGATGGAATGTTCTGAGTGGCAGGGAAGCCTTAAAATAGCCTGCTTCTGAGGCATTGTCAGTCTAGCTCAGAGAGAACACTTTTTGTTCAGGAAGTCTCCATAGCCAATCTGGTTTAAGATCTGTTGATAAGCCTGTAAATTGATTATTGCAGGAGGCTGCTATAGAAAAACAGCAGCAGACAACCTGACTTTCAGTATCACCACAAAGAGAACCGAAGAGGAACAATAAATGATTTGGTTTAATTGGACATTTTTTGCAGGGAAATTGCTGTCTTTGGACACTGGGACTGAAGGAATTCTTGCCATCACTTCCAATTGTATGCTTATGTTTCCTGCATCCATATAAGGAGAGAAACTAGCTTACTTAAGATATAAACCCACTGGCTACTTCTCAGGGGGTTGTGGCACAGAGATGATAATAGAGGCCAGAGGAGGCCCAATCTACAGAGGCTGAGGAAGCAGGGCTTTTTTTGAGCAGGAACGCAGTTCCAGATGGCTTGGTGTCAGGGGGTGTGTCCTAATATACAAATGAGTTCCTGCTGGGCTTTTCCTACAAAGAAACCCCTGTGTGAAACAGTGGTGACATCAGGGGGTGAAGCCTAATATGCAAATGAATTCCTGCTGGGCTTTTTTGAACAATGGTGATGTCAGGGTGTGTGTTCTAATGTGCAAATGAGTTCCTGCTGGGTTTTTTCTACAAAAAAAAAAGCTCTGTGAGGAAACATGTAGTGTTTTGACAAGTAAATACTGTGTCTGTTATTGTTATGCTTTAACATGGAACTTATTTGCATATTAGGCCACACCCCCTGGTGCCAAGCCAGCTGGAACTTTATTTCTGTGCATTCCTGCTAAAAAAAAGTAAAGAAAAAGCTCTGCATATCACAAGAATAGCTAATACACATAGGGGCCTGCCTAATACCGAATCAGACCAATGATCCATCTGGCTCAGTGTTGTCTGCTCTGACTGTCAGCAGCTCTCTAGGATCTCAGACATCTTTCCCAACACTGTGTGTGTTTTAAGTGCCCTTAAGTCTCCACAGAAGAGCCCCGTGGCGCAGAGTGGTAAAGCTGCAGTACTGCAGTCAGAGCCCTCTGCTCACGACCTGAGTTCGATTCTGGCAGAAGCTGGTTCAGGTAGCCAGTTCCAGGTTGACTCAGCCTTCCATCCTTCTGAGGTCGGTAAAATGAGTACCCAGCTTGCTGGGAGGAAAGTGTAGATGACTGGGGAAGGCAATGGCAAACCACCCCATAAAAAGTCTGCCATGAAAACGTTGTGAAAGCAACGTCACCCCAGAGTCTAAAACGACTGGTGCTTGCACAGGGGGCTACCTTTACCTTTTTAAGTCTTTACAGACTTCTGGCAACACTACAAATTAATGACCTCCCAAACAGCCTTGTTCAGGTCTTGCAGACTTAGGGCCATGGTTTCTTTGACTGAGTCAATCCATCTCATGTTGGCTCTTCCTTTTTTCCCCCTGCTTCCTTTTTCTAACATTATTGCCTTTTCCATTGACTCTTGACCATGTGACCAGAGTACGGCAGCCTCAGTTTGGTGATTTTAGCTTCTAGGGAGAGTTCCCAACACTGGCTCCCTGAAATTTTTTACACCAGGATTGAACCTGAGCCCTTTTGCATGCAAAGAATGTGCTTTTTCACTTGAGCTACAGCCCCTTGCCTTGTAGCGCTCTGGATGTGTACTGGAGGATGACCAGAAGGCTCATTGCTCAGGAAGCATATTGGAACAGAAGCACAGTGTGGAGGGAATGAAAAATCATGATTTTGCTAAATGGCTGGCTTTTCTGTTGCTGCTGGCTAAACATGCTTCTGCCTGCAGCTTCTTTTGTGATGCCAGCTCCTCTACACAGCTGCATCAAACAGAGTGCCTGAAACCTGGCAAGAATTCGACATATCTCTCTCGTGCACTTGCCCACTATCATGCAGAAGCATTCTAAAATAGCAATGGCCCATTCACTTTCCAAAATAATGAAACAGAAATTATTTTCTTGCTGTTTTTCAGATAAATGAAATGTGCAGCTCTGTGGGGCAGCCAACTGATTTTACTGCCCACCTACTTTCTCCATTGCTAATGCACTTTTTAATGTGGCTGATTTTAGAAACAATAGAAGGAAATGACCTGTTATGTACCTAACTAGAACACTTCATCCTACAAACTTGTAGCAAGTCTTACCGAAGCAATGCATGCTGAGTTTTAGCCTACTCTGTAAAAGAAGTGGTCTCTTGGTAAGACCACAAAAGATCACAGTGTGATCTTGCTGTTATCTGGTTACAGCCTCATGAGTGCCACATGCAGTTGTTGACAAAGCTACAGGAAAATGGGGATGCCACAATCTTTGATGAGAACATGATCATCAAGCAAATGGACCTTGTTCAAACTCCTTGATTGCACAGAAGTGGAGCCCCTGATCAGATTGCTTTGATTTTGTTGTCCGTGTCTGCTCAAACACCATGCTGTGCAGGTTTCCAGATGTGCAGTAGTTGCTTGTGCTGCAGTGTCATGGCTCGGTTGTGCCCTAAGAACATAAGAAGAAGCCTGCTGGATCAGACCTGTGGTCCATCTAGTGCAGCATCCTGTCTCACACAGTGGCCAACCAGTTCTTCTGTAAAAGGTGCAAGCACCAGTCATTTCTGACTCTGGGGTGACGTTGCATCACAACATTTTCATGGCAAGACTTTTTATGGGGTGGTTTGCCATTGCCTTCCCCAGTCATCTACACTTTACCCCTAGCAAGTTGGGTACTCTTCTGTAGGCCTTGTATTTATTTATTTCCATTGTCAATGCAGGTGTTGTGTTTGCTAGTGAGAGACCGAATATGCAAAAGACACATTTGTTTCAGTAGTTTTACAATGCTTTTATGTTCAGGGAGCAGAAAATTACAACTCCCATTGAGGCTTTGGTCAAAGAGACATGCACAAGCTGATCTGGATCTGAAAATCCATTCATGGACAGCAAGCTATGCTGTGATGGTGAGGAAAAGAGAGACACTAAAGGAATGAATTTCAGCATAAAATCTATTTTTTTTCTTTTTTGCATTATATGTTTTTTATGTTGGGAGTCATGTTGCTGGATAGACACGAGCAGCACATTGAATGTTGCTTCTCTGATTGCTACCCCTGAGGAGGATGTGTGTCAAACCGACAAGAAACTGAACTCTTCATAAAAGCAGTTGATGACTGAACCCTTCTCTGATCATCAACATACAATTGCATATTCTCATTCAAGGTAATGTGGCAGAGCCATCACTGTCTCCACCATTTTCTGCCACAGGCTATGAAGTGTTCCCTAATACTGGAGGATAAAAGAGAAACGCAGATAAAAAGGGAAGAGGAATTCACAGCAGGTTCTCCACCTACTACAGAAAACAGGCTTCTTCCTGGTGCCACATTTCCATGAGAGATGGACATTCTAGTAAACTTAATGCAGGGGAGGGGGGTTGGGGTCAATTTCCCCCTTGCTTCAGCTGGGATGCTTGGTTGCAGGCTACTACTGTTGGATTTTTCTTTTTCATTTTCTGGTTTTTCAGGAACGTCAGAATGATGGCGGACACACTACTAAACCCATCTTTCACTATATTCTAATGTATCTTTCTTCTAATGGCAAACTATATGTACGTTACATGTTAAAAGGTAAATTAGTTGGATGGGAAAAACTTCTGAGGAAAGAAATGCCCTCTTTTTGGCCCAGGCTTGTAACAATTAGAGTGATTAGCAGACATTTTGACATGTTACTGTTTTATTGCTTTCTCATACTCATGCTACCCAGATCAAAGGTTTGCTCAATTTGTTAATTTTACTATTTTGTCATTGGATCTTAAATTTGTACCGTTTTGCATTCTAAACCACTGCTTACCAGCTATATGTAGCTCTGCTCTCTGTATCCGATTCCTCTTCTGATGAAGTGTGCTTGGAGCACACGAAAGCTTACGTTCTGAATAAAACTTCGTCGGTCTTAAAGGTGCACTTGACTCCTACTTTGTTCTACTGCTTCAGACCAACACAGCTGCCCACTTGGATCTATCTGTGAAAAATAGTTCCCAGAACATGTGAATCTGTCTGATTCCCTCTCTCTGCCTTCTGTCTTCCATCTACTTTAGAAGTTAAGGGATAAGATGTCAAAAGAATCTCTTTTGCTCCACCTTCTGGAAACTACGTCTAATGCTAGGCCCTGCACTGGGCTCCACAGATACAGCAGCCCCAGGAGAGAGAAGTGAAGGAGGTCTGGAATCTCTTGCCTCTGTCCTGCTTCCATCCTCCTGCCCACCATAGCAACAAATAAGTCAGAGACGTAAAGAAGTGGAATGTTTTGAAGTTCACCTCTCTTTGAAGGTGAAACTCATAAGTGGCTTAAGGTCATACCTTAAGCCAATGGAGGACAAACATCAGTATCCCACAGCAGACATACCACCACTGAGAAGAAGCCCAGAGTCTAACATGCTGAGTACTACACATTTTCTCAAGTCATTAGAAAAAAAATACTTCAAAATACATCATGTTTCATCTCTACCTTCAATTATGTTATGTGCATCTGATCCCGGTTTAATCTACAAACCTTTCTTTGTAGTCTAATTCTCTTGTCCCTGCTGCTAAATCCACCTCCTGTAAAGCTCAGCAAAAAAAAAGTTGTATAAGAAAGAGTTCTACTTACCTCCTACCTTGATCCTCTTTCTACATATCTTCTTTTTTCTAAAATGATTTAAAAGTCAAGACTCAGTGCATTTCTTTCATTTGCTCCTTTTCAAATGTGACTGTTTGATGCTGTTTTAGCCTCCATCTCAGTTATCTTTCTTAGAAAAAAAAATACCCAAAGGTTTTTTTCATGGACCACCTTAACAATCTTTCCTAACAAGGTTCCTTGTTAAGCTTAACAAAGAGGAGCTCAAGTTTAGTAGCCAGTTTGGTGTCTGAACTGAACTCCCTGCCCTCTTTTTCTCTGCTGCTTTCAGTGAGAAGCCAAATGAGACTCCCCTCCTTAATGCTCATGAAAATTCCACACCTCTCTCTTGCACTCAGTGGAAAAACCAATTGCCTGTACTAGAGAAGGGGATGGCATGAGAATCTACAGCAGCGATCTCAGTCTCAGTTTGAGTTTAACAGCAGTCTCCAATGAATGTACCACTTTTGAGCCATAATGAACTAAGGCTTCAGTCCCAAGAATGCTTTCCCAGAAGCAAGCCTCGTTGACTACAATGGGACTTCTGAGTCACCCTAATTAGTGTTGTCACTTCTGAGCTCAGATTTTTTGCCCATGCACACTGAAGTAGGGGTGCCAGTCTCCAGATGGGACTGGAGTTCTACCAACATTCTTATTCAGGGGTGTCAAACTCATTTGTTATGAGGGCCGGATCTGACATAAATGAGACCTTGTTGGGCCAGGTCATGTCAGGTTGGGCTGAGCCAGGCCCTTTGTGTACCTATTTAAGATTAGGTAGCAGAGATATAAATTTTATAAAGAAAATAGACAAACACAACTATATATATTTTTAAAAAACTTAAAACATGCTTCAAACGTTAGCACTCATTGGTCTTAAAGATGTTTTCTTTGTACATCTCCCATGGGATCCAGGGAATTGGACAAAGGAAGCTCTGGCTCCTTCCTTCCCCAGGGGACTGGGAGAGAAGCCTCAGCCAACAGAAGGAAGAAAGACTTGGCTCAGTGGCTCTGCTGCGCAACTGAGAGAGCCTGGCAAAGCAAGCTATTCCTCCCCCCTTCCTCTCCAAGGCAGAAGCCTCAACCAATGGGGAAAACAGAAGCTTTGCTCTATAGCTGCTGTGCAATTGAGCAAGCCTTGCAAAGCAAGCTGTTATGCAGAAGGAAGCAAGATATAGGGAGAAGGAAGCAGTTGACAGCCAGTTGCTCGGGGGCCTGATAGGAGCCCTCCAGGGGCCTGATTTGGCCCCCAAACTGCATGTTTGACACCCCTGTTCTAATTGATTTCCAGACTACATAGATTAGCTTCCTTGGAGAAAATGGCAGCTTTGTAGTGTGGCTGCTATGGCATCACATTGCCTGCTGAGATCTTTCTCCTCACCATACTCTAGCCTCCCAAGGCTCTGCCTCTAAATCTCCAGGCATTTCCCAAACTGGAGTTTGCAACCCTACGCTGAAGCCAGTTTCAGCAGTTCACATATGGTAGAATCCAGATAGAGCAAGTTGAAGGAAGCAATTTTTAGCACTTCACTTTTCCACTGGCTGTGTCCTGCAGCTACTGGTGTAGATGGAAAAGAAGGACTCTAGAACAGCATGTCATACAGCATGGGGGGCATTTGGCAGGAATCCCCTTCCCCTATACTTGTTCAAGTGGATCCAGCAGGGTCATTGTGTTGACATCCCAAGCAAGGGATGTAACCCTATTGTCTCTTGTTGTTCCACTGGTTTTCTGATTTGGCTTGGGCAACAGTATAGATCCAAGAGAAAATGCCTGTTAGGTACTATGAATGGCCAGAAGTAAGCTGAGCACCTCCAATCAATTGATGCCCTCCTTGTTGTGCCACCCCATTTGGTCAGATAAGCAGCCCTGGGGGTGAATTCTGGACATTCAAATAATGCCTGCCTAAGAGTGAGCAGGGCAAATCTTGCAAATCCACCCCCCCCCCCCAAAAAAGAAAGACACAAAATGGAGGCCAACTACAGACAAGCCTGGCAAAATATTTTTGACGGTGAGTCAGAGATGGCTGACTAAAAACCCTCTTCCTACCCTAGGGAGATGCATAATTTGGAACAATGGGTCTTCCAAGAAGCTATTACCTCACACTGGACTAATCCTGACAACTCCAGACCACTTCCCCCTGACCCATTTACCCCATTTTAGCAACATTCAATGCTATTCACAAAACCTAATATCTTTTCCCTGTCTGGTACTTAGTGAGTCATCAAAAAACATTAAATCTATAGTTTACCTAAGGTAAACTCATCAAGGTTTCCCAAGGTCATTGTTCATCCCTGAAAAAGCAATCAAGTCATTGTTTGGGGAACATGCCCATCAGCATAGCCCCAGGGAACTACAATTGCAAACACGCTGCTCCATAGCAGTGTGTGTGTTCTCAGCACCATACCTCACACCCACAGTTGCATGTGGACCTTCTTTTGTTTGCTCCGTGAAATGCTAGCAATTTTGCTGCTGCCTCAATGGACCTTTCAAGATTGGTAACTATTGTCTTCCCCAAAATCACTTCCTCCCTGATTTCCTCTTAGTTACCCTTATGTGTGTTTTCAGTGTGTTTGTATGCATGTTTTGCCCTTTTCTTTTCTTTTTTCTATAAAAAGCCTTACCAGTTGAACATCACCCTGGTTCATTTTGAGAGGTCTCTAAGGGATAAATGTCTGTAAGCATTGGTGGAGATCCCAGTTACCCATCTCGCACTGTGTATCCTTTAAGCTAATTTCCACAATTAATTAGGAGACCATCTCTTTGGGTAACATATTTTGGGGGGATATCCCATCTGCCAGCCCACAGGGCTTTTGTGGCGGTTATGAGCACATTAAGACATGCTAATCTAAAATGAAAATAAAGATCTAACAAATATCCAAGCAACTAGAAGAAAGCAGAAGCTAGGAGGTAATTAGGGCCTCACAACAGAAGGTGGCCCTAACTATGACATAAAGTTATACAGTCCTTCCCTTCTGCTTGCATTTCCCATGATGCACTGCTGCTGGGTCCCTTGCTCAGTAGACAATAGTCATAATCATGTCCAAGGCAAGGCAATATGAGTGTTCTGCCATGTGTACCTTCCATCCCAACATTTTCTCATGCATTATCTTTGCCTCTGAAGAGTTCAAGTCAACATACATAGTGCTTCTTGCCTCTTAATAACAACTTTTTGCAAAAGGCTATGTTGAGAGATGGTGAGAGGAGAAAGATTAAAGTGTAAGCCAAAATGCCCTCAAAACGATTTGGGGCATTGACAGATGGGCACCTATGGCTTAAAAAGGATTTAGAATCTATGTATACAGGATTCCACTTAAATTCACCAAGGACACGAATTAAATAAAAAACAATTAAAATTTATTGTAGAAAAATATAGAACACACATACAAGATGATGGATACATACAACACACATACAGTCCTAATAAAAATAGAAAGAAATGCATAGAGGTAACATAAGGATGGACAAACAGGGTGATAATTACCAATCGTAGTCTTCAAGGAAGGCTCCAATGGTGACAAACGAGGACAATGGGGAATGAGACCCTCAACTGGCCAAGAATCAGGGATGTATCTAAGCAGCAGCAATGGGGTACTGCTAGATGCACACCTGTGGGGAGCTGGGTCACAGATTATAAGGACTGCCTTCAGCCCTTAGGGGATGGGAGGTACAGGGGCGGATGACAGGTGGTCAGCTGGTACATGACCTCAGAAAAAGGAGAGGCTCTGCAATGACCATAAGGGCAGGACTTATGCGGTAGCCAATAGCCAGTTTATTGGGGGCACCTGATTGGATGCCCATAGCTGGGCAATTAGCAGGCTTGGCCCTGGTTACCTGATTGGACTTCCAGGTAACAATGGGCTAAAGTGGGAGGCTCCAAGATGACCATTAAAGGAAAGAATGGGAGAAATTATTGGGGTGGGGGTGATTGAAACTATCAAACTTATCTAAAAAGGTGACAATTGATGGCCAAATTGCTACCTAAGGTAACACCCGATCTATACAAAGACACTTGGCTCTAGGTGAAGATGTTTTTCCTCTTCTTCATTCTTCCACTGGCACCAGCCTTTGTCTTGGGTTCCAGTGGACAAAGGCTTTGGGCAGTCCGACAGGATCCACGCCTAAGATAAGCTTGATGGCTTTATGCATGGGTGACACCTGTTGAGTACATGAGCCTCCCACCTCACTGTAATGGAGTCTGGCACTGCAGGAAGATAGCTGCTGGTGATGTTAGCCTTCCCATATGGATTCTATGGTCAAGGCTGGAAACCGCTTGCCTGGACAGTTCCTGGCGGCGCACCTTCTTCTGCTGCAACGGCTGAGATGGAGATCGCATGGAGCGACTGGAAACCCATCTGTTCTCCTGGTTAGCACTCTTCCAGAGACACGGAGTGCTGCTGCAACGTTGTGGCTGTTAGTACTCACATAAGTCCCTACATTCTGGTAGACAAAACCCACATCCTCCTGGCAGATGTGTGTGAGTTGCGCCTCCAGGCACCCTGGCAACCAAACGGGTGACTACGATGTTCTGGAATTAGGGGTCTTTTTCTCACAAAAGCAAGGATCTAGCCAGTCATCGCAGTGATGCTCTCATGCTTTGGAACTGACTTGTAGTACACGGGGTTGCGTTGCACTATGGGGAAATGCCCCATTCACCCATCCTTGGATGCCTTTGCCTACAAGACACATAAAATGTTTTTAATCAAAAAAATACTGGGAAACAGAAGAGACTTCTAAGGCTATAGGAGGGTAAATTCTCTGTGACTTGTTGCAAACATGAGATAGTGTAAATAATCAGGACGTGTGTGGCAGAAGCCCTGCATGTCGCTTTCAATCACATCAAACTAAACAGCAGTGGCTCAGTTCGCGGGCAAAATAATTCACCACCTGTTTTGCTCCTAAGCATTTGCATATAGCCAATTTGGCTGTCCTTGATTCCCTGCCCCCATACCCCAAGGGGGGGGGGATGTGATGGATGTTTTACATTGCAGTCATTTGTATATGAAAATGATATACTGTTTCTTCAGAAGAGCAGTGATCAAGGGCAGCTGCTAGAACCCAATCCATATTTAGTGTTTATAAACCAAAGAGATGCCTATACTTCAGATATAAACACACCATGGCCCACTTCAATTTCAACATTTATTGATTTATTTAGGGATGATATCTAGCTGGATTTGGTGAGGGAATGGAGCAAACATTCCAGAGCTACATCACATGTATCTTTCCTCTAAAGTTTCTACCCAGGTTTTTTTTTTTTCACTGTCACCCTCCCCTCATCTGCTCACTCCAACCAGATCACACTGCTTGAGTTAATTTGTTGCCTACCATTGTGATATGGTGGGCAAAACAAGGAAGCAAAGTGATTAAGAGGCTGGAGGGCACTCTAAAAGTAGTTCTAGGATCCAGTGAGGTTAAATAAAAAACACTGTGTCTTCCAAAATTGTTTCTTTCTTTGGAATTTCCCCAAATTCTTCTTTTCCTGCCTCTCTCAGAATGTGAAACTGTGATAAAAGAGCTATAATTTTGGGAGTGAGGAATTATTAAGGACATGATAACATTCCAGCACATAACAAATGTCACTCTGACTGAACAGCATACAAACAAATAGCCCAAGTCACTTACTTCTCTGTCTTGCATAGACTTTCCAGAAGGAAGAATATATTTTTGTAAACATTTTGTATATCTCATTTTCTTTTGGGGTGAGGAAGAAATTGTTTGCTTCATACAGAAATCTTTGAAAGCAGAATAGAATTTTAAATTGTGTTTGGTCTTGAGATGGAAAAGATCTTCCTTAATTTTGTGAAACTGCTCTTAAAAATGTATCTGTTCATGTGATACATGCTGTTGTTAATGGCCAGTAGAGCTCCACAGTCTTCACTGCACAGTATCAGAGCAATTTTTGATATCTAAACAATACAATGGTTGAAAGTAAAGGACGACACCTTATACTTGACTCATTCAAGCATGAGAAATCAGTAAACTGAGTTTCTATCGGTAGCAAGACACAGTATTTCTGTAGCAGTTATTAAATTGTGGAACAAATGATAAAGGGATGGCAAATGCTCCTTCAAGTATAGTGTGTAACTGGAGTCTAAATGCCATCTAGGGATGTACCACTTTTAAGTAATCCTTAGGGCCCACAGCAATTCTATGGGGAAGTTGATTCCCCTAATGTTATTTAGCTTGTTTGAGTCTATACCCTCTTGGATATACAGAGCAACACTCCCCAAAATACCTCCTCTCTCTATCCCCCACTTATTTAACATAGATACAATTAAAATTTACTAAACTATTAAAAAACTATTAAAAACTATCAAATATCATGGTGCTTACTGTATACTCCATATTTAATACATATATAAAGAGAAAGGATTCATTCCAGTGTCAAATGGAGCACTTTAAAAATGAGCACTTCAGCTGTAATATTATTCTAAGCATCAGCTGACCAAATTTATCCTGGTGTCACTAAAACATAATCAGTGGAAATTGTATAAGAGATTATTTTTGCTTATGCAATTTAATTTTTGTCATTGTGGTGTACATAGTGGGGTTCCGGGGAGGCTTTTTTTTTTGCTAGTATTTATCTTTTAAAAATCTAGGAACATTGATAAATAATTAAGCAGTTGAAAAAGCTCTTGTAACAACAGAACATTAAGTTGGCAAGAATGTTATTTCACATCTCACTTTACAGGATAAGCTCATCATTAACTTTATCACTGTTCATGGAGGTAAAGGCAGGGTAGAAATACATACATACGTGCGTACATGTGTACATACATACATAAAAAATACAGTGATGATGGCAAAATTTAACCAGCATGCTCAATTATTTTTCTATTTTTCCTTTCATCAGACATAAGTATGTTGAGCACTAAGATATAAAAAGCTTCAAATAATGGTTGTTAAACATTATTGTGGAATTCAGTGGTCTCCATGCTCCTGCCCTCAGAAGCTCCCTTATCCATCACACCCTTTTCCACCTTCTGCTTGGACTTGCAGAGCCTCAGAACTGGAAAAGTGAGGAGGTTTGCAGCACCTAGTTCTGGTCTTCCTCTTCCGTTTGTCTTTCTCATGCAGCCTGAAAAGAGAACCCAGCCATTTCCTCACTGGCCTGCTTCTAACTTCCTTTTGAAGCTCCTGAAGCAGCCTGCACATACTCAAGTCATTTCCCCTGAAGTCTCATGAGAACTAGCAGAAGGACTCCTGAGCTACACCTGCAGCCTCTTTCTCCTTCTCATTGCCCTGCCTTCTTTGCTAACAAACACTACAGGGCTACAGTGTATGAAAGGAAAAATGAAATAGAAAACACTATGCAGAAATTCAGACTGCTATATATACCTAATAAACATGCTTTTAAAAGTACTTCTATTTGTATCATTTGTCAATTATTACAGATCAATCTATCATCAAATAGTATATATAATCAAATGTTACCCACACTAATTCACTCCTTATTCATATGTATCTTGACAATGTGGATAAAATGCAATGAACATTTGCAAACAACTCCTTAAATAGATTAGAATGACCGTCTCTACATGGAACTGCTTCAGAGTTCCTACATAAAGAAAATGTCATACAATATTGTTTACAACAGCTCTATTCGCTAACCACATTGAAATAGAAGGACTGTTCTATTTGGAAAATTCCAGATTGGTTTTCCTGTATTATAAGTATACAATTGTGGAAAAAGGTTCTAGATTAAGTTAGAACACATTGGAGAAACTTGCAATTTTTGAGGTTGATGCACATGAAACGGAGTTCAGTTGGATGCTTGTTAAGTCAAGCCAAAGCTACAATTGATCTTCACATTAAATGGACTTTACACATTGTTGGGAACATATGTTTCCAGTTTTTTGGTTTGGTTTATTTCAGAATTTCCCATGAAGTTGTCAACAATATCGGATGGCATTTTCTTGATGTAGGTACTTGATGCAGTTCTATGCATAGATAAACTTTCTAATTTATGCTTGAAGGAGTTGTTTGTGAATGATTATAGCATTTTAACCGCATTGTCAGGATAATTATGAATAAGGAGTGAATTTTCTAGTGTAACATTTGGTTATAAGTACTATTCAATAACAGATTGATCTGTAAATTCAAAACCATAATAAAATAATAAATAAAAATACAAACAAGAACTAAAATGAAAGGAGCAATTAAGACAATGTCACTGAGAGAAAAAAAATATTAAAAACAGAATTAATCAAATACTCATTGCCTTTTCCTAGATATAGAGTAGCCCTTATACAGTACAGATTGATCTGTAATAATTGACAAATTATACAGATAGGACTACTTTTAAAAACATGTTTATTAGGTATATACAGCAGTTTTATTTCTGTGTGGTGTCCAGAATCTGTTGGGTGAACCTAGTCAGGCTCTGGTTGATCAGGTTGAGACTGGTTGAAGTTCTAATGGAACTTCCTTCCTGTGGGTTCAGCTGATGGAAATGTGGATAAATCTCAGCTGTGTTTCAGATCAGCAATACAAAATTTGCCTTATATCCGACTGGTTCATGCTCAACTGTCAAGAGTGTCAACAAAATGGTGTTAGCAATGGTATACAAGGAATGCCACTATTACAATTATATAGTCCACTTTCTAAGGTTTTGCATACCATATTGAAAAGACATACAAAAGTAGAATACAATTAACTGTGGAAAAAGGGTGTACCATAATACTTTAAAATCAACCTCTTGAGCTGATCCATTACAATTTGATAAGCTTTTGAATACTGTGTCTGTTCAGAGCCACAAAATCGCTGTCCCAAAATGGCCACTGAGGCTGGCTCACCCCCACCCATCCAGTGGAATTTCAGGGGCTCTGATTGACTGACAATCACTTAGATTTGCATGAAGCTAAAATCACAAGCATTGGTTCAGAGCCCTGGAGAAGAGGTGGGACTTTTGGGAATGCTTGCCACACTCCTACATACAATTTCTCCAGCATTATGACAAATATATATAGCCAGCAACAGAATTGTTTGTATTTAACCTTGTAAGTCTTCCCTCGTTTCAAACTTATTTAAACTTTAATAATGTTTTCCTCTATTTTGCCCAAATGATAATATTCATTGTCAGTTTAAGCAAACTAAAAAAGACTCGTATAATATTCTTCTTGATTATTATTTCAGATCCAAGATTCTTCTGTATTGCTCCCAGAGAATTATGCAAAATAAGAGGAAATTTGTCTGGGGCTGTTTTTACAGCTCATATCTTACACTTGGGTGATAAACAAAGTTAGCAAAAAAAAAAAAGCACACTTATCCCTAGGGTGGAATTAGAAGGACTGCCATGTATTCCGAACTGGGGGTGGGTGAGAGGGGAACAGTTTAGAATTTATATGCTATATATGAGGTGATTCCAGGAGCTTTGCAACAGGACCATAACACACATGATGGAAATAAAGGATCTCTTTCTCTCTCTCTCTGATTTTGCTAACTGACTCTGGGCTCCCCATTGTGTTATCAGTGCTTTATTAGAAGAAAAAAAACCTCATCTTCCCCCCCCTTTCAAATGCTCTAAAAGTACAGGAAGCCTGGTTTCAGCTGACAAAAACAACCAAGCTCTGAAGGGTTATCCCTTCGTTGCATCTGTATCTGTTGTGATTCAATACAAATTACAGACACGCACACAGACACACACAATTTACTCACAGAGAACCATCATCTTCAGCATATGTCTGTGCCCTCAGTGATAACTTGAGTCAATTGGTACTTTAATATCTTACAGGAAACATACCTTGCATTTTTGTAAGTATGGTTGCCACTAGACAGTCCTGCCTTCCAACACAAGGGCCTTTAATGTGTTTGGTGGAGCAGTGACTCACATTTGAGACAGTCCTGTTATCAGACTTACTCTCCTGGGAAAAGCAAACTTGAAAAGTTTCATAGTGAGTCATGTGCACATACTAAAAATGCAATTTGGCTACTACTCACAGACATAATAATTGGAATGGTGTTGACTCATGCACTACATTTGCTTGATTCAGATGTCACAAAACTTAATCACTTATACTTTAGTTCAACCTGGCTGTATAGAAGTGAAGTAGGAAACCTACTGTAAGCTCTTGGGGAATTGGCTACAATAGGGGTGTGTGGCCTAATATGCAAAGGAGTTCCTGTTACAAAAAAGCCCTGAATATACCAAGTTAGACTGCCAAATGCATTCATGGTGAAATTCACAGCATTCCTGCTATACTGTATATATACATATATTGACTGTATATGTATATAAAAAAACCCTGTATAATGCACAATCCAAACATGTCTACAAAATCTACAGCAAAAGTGATAGTTCAAAAAACATAAATTGATATTTAATAAATTAACAATCACTCAAGCAGACCAGAATCTTCAGTTTTATATTTCTGTCTGTAAGGTGAGAGCCAGTTTGGTGTAGCGGTTAAGTGTGTGGACTCTTATCTGGGAGAACCGAGTTTGATTCCCCACTCCTCCACTTGCACCTGCTGCAATGGCCTTGGGTTAGCCATAGGTCTGGCAGGAGTTGTCCTTGAAAGAGCAGCTGCTGTGAGAGCCCTCTCAGCCCCACCCACCTCACAGGGTATCTGTTATGGGGGGAGAAGATATAGGAGATTGGAAGCCTCTCTGAGTCTCTGATTCAGAGAGAAGGGTGGGGTATAATCTGCAATTCTTCTTCTTCTTCTTAAGGTATGTGGCCCCCTGACCTGGATGTCCCAGGCTAGCCTGATCTTGTCAGATCGCAGAAGCTAAGCAGAGTCAGCCCAGCTTAGTAATTAGATGGAGACCACCAAGCAAGTCCAGGTCCACAACACTGAGGAAGACAATGACCAGGCCTCATTTTGGGCTGAGCTCACAGGAGCAAAGCTCAGGAACCTGTAAATGTATTCCGCTCCTTTCTTAAACCCCGCCCCCCCCCCAAAAAAAACTTGCTGCTGGGCTCCATTGTTCAAAAACCCTGTGAGAATTTTGCTGAACTCTAAGATTTGAACTCTAAGATTTGACAAACTTTCTTAAATTTCCCCCCACAAAAATGGGGAAAGAACCAAAACATATAAAGCAGACAGACAGAAATCTTCATTATGTCACTGTGAACACATAGGAGAAAGTAATTTAAAAAATAAGATGGGAGTAAGGTTTTATTATGACAATTATAATTCAAGAAGCATGTGAAGGGAGATGCTGAGATGGTATAATTCAGTCTACTGGTGCTGTCAGAGGTGTGTGGCATATGCAAACGAATTATGCAAATGAGTTGTGCTAATGAACTCTGGCACCTCTTCTTTTACGAAATGACTTCTGGCAATGACAAACCACTTCTGAATGTCTCTTGCCTTGGAAACGCTACAGGGTCACTCAAAGTTGGCTGTAACTTAACAGGGCGGGCTCTGGCTCATAGCACTGTGGGGGCTTCACTGCCTGGCTTACTTACAGACCACTTAAATGGCCCAGGTCACTGCTGACTGGCTGCTCCCCCCTGTTCTTGTTGCAAATCGCATGCAAACCTGCTATTCTCTTGAAAGACCAGCAACTATGCTAGATGATGATATTGGATTTATATCCCGCCCTCCACTCCGAAGAGTCTCAGAGCGGCTCACAATCGCCTTTACCTTCCTCCCCCACAACAAACACCCTGTGAGGTGGGTGGGGCTGGAGAGGGCTCTCACAGCAGCTGCCCTTTCAAGGACAACCTCTGCCAGAGCTATGGCTGACCCAAGGCCATTGCAGCAGGTGCAAGTGGAGGAGTGGGGAATCAAACCCGGTTCTCCCAGATAAGAGTCCGCACACTTAACCACTACACCAAACTGGCTCTCTATTCTATTCTATCTCTTTTCTATGAGAGATTTTTGCAAATCCTTTCATTTATGTTAAAAATGAAGGGAAAATGAGAGATGAAACCTCAGGGGCTCAGTTTCTCTGCATCAGGTTGTTTTAAAAGCTGTAATCCTACCTATGTCAGTATGTTTCTTACAATTTTCAGTCCCCCCGCTGATGTGGAGCTCACAAGCAAATGATAGGAAAGCCACAAAAAGAGTGTGTCTTGGTTGTATGCACCTTTAATGGGCAATCGCATTGTAAGGAATTGAACCTCCTGAATTATTCAGGCAACTTTGTGTTTTCCCTCATATGATAACCCTGCTTCACTTAAGCTCCATCAAATTGTTCTTTGGAGGAGAAGATACTACTGTGTGTGTTTGCTTTTATGATTCAATAAAAATCTCTCTGTAAACTCCATTAAGACATTATAGACTCTGTTGTAAAGCACTAATAAGCACATTAACTTTGTTTTAAGTCTGATTGACTGAACCTATCTAATACAGGACCAATGTTCCCTCGAAGCTGCAGAGTCTCGTGAGCAAAAATTCTTTGTGAAGTACTGGCATTCAAGTTATGAGTTGTTGGCATTAAAGCTTTGAGCTACTGCATAAATTTAGTGTGCTCTGGGGACATCCTTCCTGAGCTAAGACAAAAATGTTTGAGCTGGAGGCTAGAAATCTGTGAGCTAGCTCACACTAACTCAGCTTAGAGGGAACACTGTAGAGGAATTGTCCCATCAGACTTGGAAGAAGCTATGATGATATGTAGTTAGAGGATTAGATTCAGATCTGATGCAAAGCATCACAGTTTAGTGATAGAGTTTACCATTTACACACACTTTTCCTTATTTTTGACAGTGTCGAGGAACTGGACATTTGCAGAATTGCCCTAAGATCACATGACCTTAAATTGTTCTTATAGAAGAGTTACAATGGAATCCAAAGCAGAATCACACCCCTCTGGGACCATCGACTTTAATGGATTTAGAAGAGCCTGCTGTGCAAGGTATTTGAGCTACTGTTCATGTTAAAGTTGTTTAAAGTCAGGTAGGCTTTAGCTGCATATTCTGAAATATTAGAGACAGTTCACTCAGCACACAGAACTTCCATCTTAAAACTCTCCCTTAGGAAGCGTCTTCTGCCATTTTATAGGCAAAATCCAATGAAAAATAATGTGTGTTGACACACAAATGGGCTCAGGGTAGGTAAAAAAAAAGTTACAGTGAAGGGGGTTGAGAAGAAATTTATGGTGGATTTCTGCATGGTTTTTCTAAGCTCTTCAACTTCATGACACAGTATGCAAAAGGGATGAGGTTTTTGTTTTGTTTTTTTGCAATGGAAAGAAATTAATTAATGGGAACGTTAATCAAGTGTCATCAAGCTGATTTTGACTTATGATGCCCTATAAATTAATGTTCTCTGATGTGATTGTCAGCCTCCAGGTAGGGCCTGGAGATCTCCAATTTTTACAACTGAACTCCAGCTGGCAGAGATCAGCTCCCCTGGAGAAAATGGCTGCTTTGAAGGGTGGACTCTATGGCATTGTACTATATTGAGGCCCCTCCACTCCCAAACCCCACCCTCTCCTGGCTCCACCCCCAAAGTCTCCAGGTATTTTCCAATGCAGACCTGGCCACTCTAGTCCTCCAAAATTTCCAATGATTAACAGCCATTTTCAGGTCTTGCAAACTGAGGGCCATGGTTTCCTTGAGGGAGTCCATCCATCTCATGTCTTCCTCTTTTCCTGCTGCCTTCAACTTTTTCCACCGTTATTGTCTTTTCCAGTTGTTCTTGTCAAATTACGATAGCTTCAGTGTAGTCATTTTAGCCTCTAGGGAGAGTTCAGGCTTGCAATTTCCTAGGCTGACTATAAACTGACCATTTGTTTGAAGAGTGTACCAAAGACCTGTTAAATGGTAGACCTTCATTTAAAATATGTTTTTTGCATTTTATTATGAAAACTGCCTTGAGCTCCCACTCTAAGAGAAAAATGGGGTAAAATATACATCAATTTGTAAGTATGTTAAACTTTTGCTGTAAGCCGCCCTAAGCCCGCTTGCAGGAAAGGGCGGGATATAAATATAAAAAATTAAATTAAATTAAAAATGTAAATACAACACCATGCATGATTAAATAAGTATTCTATGTATGAATATGTTTACCCAAAGCATTAATGAGCAACCAGTAGAATAAATGAAGTTCATGTAAAAATGAAGTTTTTCTGTGTCTCTAGGTTTCATGGTTAGAAAGATAGGTCTAAAAAAATGGGAGGGAAACCAAATTAAGCAATCGAAGAAGGAAGAAATATTCTGAGTTTCATTTCTTATCTGTGTAGCAAGACTTTCAAGGGCTACACTTATGATAGTGTCAATAACATAAATAAATCAGGGTAATTGGTTTGGCACACATGAACGCACAAGAAGCTGCCTTATATTCTCAAGATATGATGGTACCAATAAAATATACAAAAAAGGTGACTGTAACATATTTACCAATGGTGGTTTGGCATCTGCTAGATATATTAATACTCTATGCTAATAATGTAAATTATGTGCCATTAATGATATCCCAGCATAACTCGTTTTATGTGGCCCAGGGTACAGATTACAGTGGCAATTAGAAAAATGTGGTAATTACATTATCCAACACTAAAAAGAAGGAAGGAAAGGAATGGCCATCAGGCTGTAAAAGAAGAGCAGGGAAATTGCATGCCTCGTAATAGACATTTTTGCTTACCTTTTAGTTAATGTGCTTCTGAGATTTATGATCCAACTTGATAGCTTTTCCAACTCCCTACTCAACTCATCACAAAAGGATTCCAGAGCTAGTAGGAAGAATACCTAGTAGAAGTGCTTTAAACTGTCTCAATTTCATCCTGATGAGTTAATTAATCTCAGCTTTAATTACCCAATCATCTTTGCCAAATGGATCATCAGCATCTGCAGCTGGACTGAGATGTCATCTCTTAAGCAGCACATGGATGAGCCAGTTTGACTGCACAGAGCCTAGACTGATTCGGACGGATTTATATTGAAAGATATTAATTTGCATGCCTTCGGGAAACTCATAAATACCTCCCCCTAAATTCACAGGATCTTCATTGCTGTCAGATGGCCATCCAGCCTCTGTTTAAAAACTTTCAAGGAAGGCGAGCCCACCACCTCCTGAGGAAGCCTGTTTCACTGAACCTATCTAATACAGGACCAATGTTAGGTAGAGGCACCAGATGCTACACTAAAAATTTGGTGCCTCTACCTAAACAAATAGGTCCCTCAGAACCCCAGAGAACCACAGATCAATTCTCCATTGTAACCCCAGAGAACCACAGATCAATTCTCCATAGGGTATAAATGGAGTGTCCAGCAGACATTTCCCTCCCCCCTCCCGGCTTTCTGATAACCCTGAAGCAGGGAAAGGGCCTCCAAACTAGGGGATTCCTTGCCCCCACCTGGGGATTGGCAACCCTATGGACTCTTGAACATTGCTCTTCTGCTGCAGACCCACATGGATACCTGCCTGAAACTACACATCATGAATAGTTGTGATACAAATAGTGGATCTGAAAACTGACCTTGCTATGCTAGCGATGCCTGCTTTCTTTTTGGGACAAGCAGTGCAGGCATGCATACTGATGATATGTTGGCAATTTAAAACACGCCATATTTTGAGTATATTTGTTTTTGCGCAGTTAGCGGCATTCATCCTCCACAAAGGCAGCCAGTCAATTGCTGCTTCTGTCAGATGCTCAGAACGTCCTGGATTGCTGGGGTTGATGGAAATTGTAGTTTTTGTGACCTTTGGATTCAACACTGGGAAGCTTCAGAAGCTGTCATTCTCATCTGCTCTGGCAGGAATTCATGCAGGGGGAAGACTGGGGAAAGCAATTTACATGATTGGGAGGCCTTCACCAGAGTCTGTTCTCTGTTCAAACGGCCACTCCTTAGTGGGCTTCTCTAGCCCGGGAGGTGGGAGTTGATGGGGAGAGTGATTGGCAGTTCTTTGGTGAGCATTCTGTCAAACAGCTGCAAATCCCTGTGGAATATTTTCAACATAAATGCTTGCAAGAATGCTAGCATAGTGTAGAGGCATTCACTCATCAATAATTATGTCCATCAAAGTGTCCACTAGGAATCGCTCAGCCAGGGGCGTAGCTAGGACTTTGGGGGCCTGGGGCCCAAGATTTATGTGGGCCCCCCAGACCCCCCACAGGACACTTTGGGGCTTTCGCCCCCCCACAGCTACCTGGAAGAACCAGCGTGGGCTTCGCTTCCGAGCCAGGCGCCCCCTCGGGTCAGCCCTTCCCGCGGCGCGCACCTGCCTTCGCCGTCCCTCACCTGTTCCGAGGAGGTGCCACCTGCGCCAGCGGAGGGCTCTTCGAGTGCTGCGTGCCCGGGCCGCCTACAGCTGCTGCGCCAAAGGCGCCATGGGGCACTCCCAAGTCAGCGGCCGCCTTCGCTCTGGCGCCCGAGACGCCTCGGCTTTGGTCGAACGCAAGGAGAGAGGAAGGCGAGGCGCTTTGAGTGGGATGAGGGGCAAAAAGCACCAGCCGCTGCCTCCCGCCGCCTCAGAGACCCGCTCCTCCGCTGCCAGTCAGCGCCTGCTCAGCCGGGCCAATGGGGAGTGGAGGGGCCGGCTGCAGCCAACTTCAGAGTTCGCGAGCAGAAAGGCGGGCCCACCGAGGAGCAAGGAATGCCGCCTGGGGCTCCCGCTTGCTTGGGAAACAGGTGCCCACCGCCAAAGGTCACGGAGCCAAGGGGAAATTTCCTGCCCCGCACCAGACACGCTCAGCTTGTCACACGCGCTCGCGCACACCCAGGAAGGGGGGACTTGGGGACTCCCCGCTGCAACACGCCCTCAGCCTGCGCACGAAGAAACTCTGTGAGAGTTAGCAGCTTTCTGCAGGGAGAGAAAGGGAGGCAGGCGCTGGTTTTGTACATCCCAGGCAGCCGGCTTCTGAGGGGCCCCTTGGCATTGCCAAGGGGCCCCCCAGACCCCCCAGACCTGGGGCGACCCGCCCCCCTCCCTACGCCACTGCGCTCAGCTTGCATATATGATAAGCCAAAGATCAGAAGAGTCTTCCTTCCACCTGTAGCTTCTTTTGTCTTTGACCTGATCCTTCATGATTTTTTAAAAAATTATTTCATGTATTGTTGTATCAGAATAAAAATGTAATCCAGTTTGCTGTCAGTTGTAATGGCTCTGGCCATTACCCATTTACTTATGTTCTTCCCTACAAGTGAATGGATACCATTCAATCCTATGGCAGAACTGAAGAGCTACTTTGGGGAAAAGGTTGCAGTGAGGCCCAAAGTTGTGTTCTGATTATAGCACACAGTCATTGAGCCTTCACTGACAAGGATCCTAAACAGTGTGGTATAATTCATCTCTGTGCTCAGTGCACCCCAGAGATGTGTTCTGAAGCTGAAATGCTTGGTAAGCAAAAAAATTCTCAAGTTCAATCCTGGAACCACCTGTTAAGTGAAATTGTTTAAAAATATATACTTAGTTATGGAATATGACAGAATGGCATAGTGCTATAGCATGATCCCATCAGATCTAAGCCAGGTCAGTACTTGGATGGGAGACCACCAAGGAAGACTCGGCAAAGGAAGGCAAAGGCAAATCACATCTGCTTAATCACTTGCCTTGAAAACTCAAAAAGGTTGCTGTAAGTCAACTGTAGCTCCACAAATTTTACACACATACACACTCAGGGCTTTTTTTGAGCAGGAACACACAGGAATGCAGTTCCGGCTGCCTTAGTGTCAGGGGGTGTGGCCTAACATGCAAATAAGTTCCTGCTGAACTTTATCTACAAAATAGCCCCATGTGAAACCCTGGTGACATCAGGGGGTGTGGCCTAATATGCAAATGAGTTCCTGCTGGGCATTTTCTCAACAAAAGCCCTGTACACACTTATTTATACCCCACTTTTCTCCCAATAAGGAAGCCACATTGGCTTTCATCCTTCTCTTCCTCCTCAACTTTACCCTCATAGCAACAGCGCTGTAAGACAGGTTAGGCTGAAAGAGAGAGAGAGAGGGAGAGAGAGACTGACCAACGTCAGGTCACATAGTTAGTTTCCATGGTAGAGTGGAGATTTGATTTGAATCATGATTTCCCAGCTGCCAGTCCAACACTCTACACCATGCTGGAGTAGTCCAGGTGCTGGGAAAGACTTTTTTCTGCTTTTTTTTTCAGTGTGGCACCTAGCAGGAATTAGGGGAGAGGGGATACACAAAGATATGTTGTGCTGACACTGCAATGACCATCCCTGTTGAAAGTCACATTAAAACCACAGAGTTTTAGGGGAATCCTAGAGTACCGCACCAACCAGATCATCTCACTTCCCAGTTTGCACCAGAAGTGACATTGCAATGCCTGTGCAATGCCTATTCCCCACCCCCACCATCTTTTACACTCCATTGTACTGAGTGAGGTTGGAAGACTAGGCCTGCCATGTGGAAGCTCTTCCACCAGAACAGGAGACCTGGCGGACCTGCTTTGAGATCCAGGAGTGCTGGTGGCAGTCAGAGTAAACAAAAGAGACCTATATGGACCAAAAGACGTCATCATTCAGTATCCAAGGCCTCCTGTCTCCACATACACACCATTCATGACAGGCAGTTTGTTAGTAATCACTGAAATCCAATTGCAGAAACATTTGAGGCATCTAGCTGAGATGTCACTCATAAATTTAAGTTTCCAACCAAAAACATGAAAATTGACAGGAGAGAGAAAGTATTATTGGTAAGCATCTTGAATGAATTTATAAGCTATTCCATAACTCTGTGGATGCTCTATTTAAATCAATGAATAAATAACTCCTCACATAAAGGCCTCCACATTTCCTCTCGGCAAGAGATTGTGTTTGGCACTGGCTTCGTCATGTCTTGTGTTTAATGTACTGAGCTTCTCAGAGCAAGTCGCAAAACTAAATTATTTCTTCTGTGCAGGGCACTCGAAGGGAGTGAACTGCAGCAGTGTGTAATCAAAGCTGAAGTGTGAAAAAAAATCCAGAGGAGGAGGAATGGATTTGAAAATATGGGACGTCGGAAACTGCTCCAGCTGAGAACAGAAGAGTATTGGGATTGGGAGACAATCTGATTCTTGAATTCAAAGCACATTTGGTTAACAAAGAACTTTAGATTACAAAAAGCTGTCATTATTTATGATCAAGACGTGCCTTTGAAAAAAGAATGCAGACATTGAGGAAGTTTTTATTGTTGCAAACTGTCCCATTAGAGAAAAGAAGCTGATTTCAAGCATTTTTCTTCCTTCATAGCTATGATTCTTACTACCGTGTTGCTTTCTAGAGGTCATGGAACTTTTTACTGTTGTTTATAGTAGATCAGTGAATTGATGGGTTGGATCCAGCCAGCTTTTCTGCTGGTGAAAAAGAGGAGGAGATTTAAAAGAGCATAATGGGGATCGTGGGGCCTGCATGGATCAAAGTCATGTAGTAAGGAAGGGAAGTGAGCAAGATTTAGCAAAAAAACCAGGCTGGATTCAGCCCAGGGTTACCTACCTCAAGGTGGGGCTGGGAGTTCTCCCAGAATTACAGCTGATATCCTGACTACAGATATCAGTTCTGCTGGAGGAAATAGCAGCTTTGGAGGGTGGACTGTATAGTATATGATCTAGGAGAGGTATTAGGGTAGGCTTCCCAATCCCCAGGTCCCAGAGGGGGGTCCCCCAGTTTTACAGGCTTCCCCCCTCCCCCAGCCAGCTGGCCGGCGGAGGAAGCTCCGCCCCCAGAGCACCTCCATGAACAATTCCCATAGGGAATGATGGGGAATTGAGCCGTGGGTATCAGGGGCTCTGGGGGAGCTGGTTTTTGAGATAGAAGCACCAAATTTTCAGTATAGCATCTAGTGCCTCTCCCCAAAATACCTCCCAAGTTTCAAAAGGTTTGGACCAGGGGGTCCAATTCTATGAGCCCCAAAAGAAGGTGCCCCTATCCTTCATTATTTCCTATGGAAGGAAGGCATTTAAAAGGTGTTCAGTCCCTTGAAACGTGATGGCCAGAACTCCCTTGGAGTTCAATTGTGCTTGTCACAACCTTGCTCCTGGCTCCACCCCCAATGTCTCCTGGCTCCACCCCCAAAGTCCCCAGATATTTCTTGAATTGGACTTGGCAACCCTATATTAGGGAGTGACCTCAGATGAAATGGATGTGTTGGGTGGAGCCTCAACTTTGACCCTTAAGGGACATCCCATCCCCATTGAGTTCCCTCCTCTCCCCAAACACTGACCTCCTCAGTCACCACCTCCAAATCTCCATGGACTCTGGAGTTGGTAACCCTAACTGATAAGGTTGCCAGGTCCAACTCAGGAAATATCTGGGGACTTTGAGGTGGAGCTAGGAGACTTTCCCATTCCCTAAAAATAAATAAATAAAAATACAGCAACAGAGTTCCCCCGAATACAGTCTTCATTTCCTCCTCCTCTTTTTTTTGCATTCGGGTGGTTCCACAGCAGTTGCATTTCCAGTAAAATGAAAGTGAACTCACACACATACACACACACTCACAAAGCAGCCAAAATAAACAGTTTGCATGCCTACACTTTTGTGATCTCCCTGGGATTAATGGTGTAGATAGCTTTACTCACTGGAGTTGCTGAATGTAACAATCTGCTGTATTTCAACCAACAGCAATAGAGAGGTCTAGGGGGTGGAGTTTTCCTCTATTCCATACTCAGGTTCTTTACTATCCTTTTTACTATACAAACAGCTTCTGAAAAGAATGTAAAATGAGCAGAGGGACTGGGCTCTCTTGCTTCCTCTCTCTCTCACACACGTGGCCCTTCCTGCTCAGCCCCTCACAGCTTCAGTCTCACTGAGACTGAAAGGCACACACACACCTTCTAAAACACAAGCAGTTTGCCAGCTGCTGAACCTGCCTGAGATCTAAAGGCACATGGTCCCTGTTGGGGCAGGGCTTTCCCCCGCTAGCTAACTGGCTGGCAATGGGGAGGAGCCTGCAAAACCAGGGGATCCCCTTCCCAAACCTGAGGACTGACAAGCTTACTAACTGATGTATATGCTGGAGAACTCAATGAAGATCCAGAGTCATTTAGATACGATACATTACTTCGATGAGATCGGATGGGAACAGCTGTACCACTTATCTTCTTGTATCCTTGGAGAAATGTGACATGCAGTAACTCCGTTCCATCCAAGTAGGGTTTTTTGTAGCAGGAACTCCTTTGCATATTAGGCCACACCCACCTGATGTAGCCAATCCTCCTGGAGCTTATAGTAGGCCCTGTACTAAAAGCCCTGTAAGCTCTTGGAGGATTGGCTACATCAGAGGTGTGTGGTCTAATATGCAAAGGAGTTCCTGCTACAAAGAAATCCCTTCCTGCAAGTATCAATATTGAAAGCAGAAATGATTGCGTGCCTCTTCCTGTGAAGTCCTAGGTATCTCATGTTACCTAATGAAGAAGAAAAGTCAGTTTTATATCCGGCTTTTCACTACTTGAAGGAGTCTCAAAGCAGCTTACAATTGCCTTACCTTCCTCTCCCCACAACAGACAACCTGTGAGGTAGGTAGGCTGAGAGAATTCTGATAGAACTGAGGCTGGCCCAAGGTCACCCAGCAGGCTTCATGTAGAGGAGTGGGGAATCAAATCTGGTTCTCCAGATTAGAGTTGCTGCTCTTAACCACTACACCACAGCTGGCATGGAAAGGAGCTAGAAATTCTGCTGAAGCAATGCTAAGAAAACAGCTTTCTTTCTTTCTTTAAGAACATAAGAGAAGCCATGTTGGATCAGGCCAATGGCCCATCCAGTCCAACACTCTGTGTCACACAGTGGCCAAAAAAAAATTGTATATAAAGGGTGATTAACATGTGGAATTCACTCCTGTGGCAGTGAATTCCACATGTTAATCACCCTTTCGGTGAAGAAGTACTTCCTTTTATCCATTTTAACCTGACTGCTCAGCAATTTCATTGAATGGCCACGAGTTCTTGTATTGTGAGACAGGGAGAAAAGGACTTCTTTCTCTACTTTCTCCATCCCATGCATTATCTTGTAAACCTCTATCATGTCACCCTGCAGGCGACGTTTCTCCAAGTTAAAGAGCCCCAAGTGTTTCAACCTTTCTTCATAGGGAAAGTGTTCCAATCCTTTAATCATTCTAGTTGCCCTTTCTGGACTTTCTCCAATGCTATAATATCCTTTTTGAGGTGTGGTGACCAGAACTGCACACAGTACTCCAAATGAGACCGCACCATCTATTTATACAAGGGCATTGTGATACTGGCTGATTTGTTATCAATTCCATTCCTAATAATTCCCAGCACGGTGTTGGCCTTTTTTATTGCAATCGCACACTGTCTTGACATTTTCAGCGAGTTATCTACCACGACCCCAAGATCTCTCTCTTGGTCAGTTTCTGCCAGTTCACACCCCATCATATTGCATTTGTAGCTGGGATTCTTGGCCCCAATGTGCATTACTTTGCACTTGGCCACATTGAACCTCATCTGCCACGTTGACGCCCACTCACCCAGCCTCAACAGATCCCTTTGGAGTGCCTCCCAATCCTTTCTGGTTCTCACCAACCTGAACAATTTAGTGTCATCTGCAAACTTGGTCACTTCACTGCTCACTCCCAACTCCAAATCATTTATGAACAAGTTAAAGAGCATGGGACCTAGTACTGAGCCCTGCGGCACCCCACTGCTTACCGTCCTCCACGGCGAAGACTGCCCATTTATACTCACTGTCTACTTCCTATTAATCAGCCAGTTTTTGATCCACAAGAGGACCTGTCATTTTACTCCATGACTCTCGAGCTTTCTATGAAGCCTTTGATGAGGAACTTTATTAAAAGCTTTCTGGAAGTCAAGGTAAACAACATCTATTGAGTCTCCTTTGTCCACATGTTTGTTCACCCCCTCAAAGAACTGTAACAGGTTAGTGAGGCAAGATCTTCCCTTACAGAACCCATGCTGAGTCTTCCTCAATAACCCATGTTCATCAATGTGCCTACTCATTCTGTCCTTGATAATGGTTTCTACCAATTTCCCGGTATTGAAGTCAGACTGACTGGCCTGTAATTTCCCAGATCTCCTTTGGAACCCTTTTTAAAGAAGGGGGTGACATTTGCTACCTTCCAGTCCTCAGGAATGGAGGCAGATTTCAATGAAAGATTACAGATTTTTGTCAGAAGATCCACAAGTTCAACTTTGAGTTCTTTCAGAACTCTTGGATGTATGCCATCCGGACCTGGTGACTTATTAGTTTTTAATTTGTCAATCAGTTGTAAGACCTCCTCTCTTGTCACCTCAATCTGACTCAGGTCTTTCAACACCCCTTCCAAAATTAGTGGTTCTGGAGCGGGCAAACACTTCCACAGTGAAGACGGAGGCAAAAAATGCATTCAGCTTCTCAGCCATTTCCCTATCCTCCTTCAGTAATCCTTTGACCCCATGGTCATCCAAGGGCCCCACTGCCTCCCTGGCTGGTTTCCTGCTTCTAATATATTTGAAGAAATTTTTATTGTTGGTCTTATGTTTTTTTTGCAATATGCTCCTCATAGTCCCTTTTTGCCTGCCTGATCACAGTCTTGCATTTGATTTGCCACAGCCTGTGTTCCCTTTTATTAATCTCACTTGGACTGGTTTTCCACCGCTTAAAGGAGTCCTTCTTACCTTTTACAGCCTCCATTACTTTGTTTGTTAACCATGCAGGCCTTTTCTTATACCTGTTTGTGCCTTTCCTAACTTGTGGTATATATTTTATCTGAGCTTCTAGGATTGTAGTTTTAAATAGCCTCCAAGCTTCCCCAAGGGTTTTGACTGTATTTACCTTTCCTTTCAGTTTCCTTTTCACATTCCTCCTCATCTCAGAGAATTTACCCCTTTTAAAGTTAAACGTGGTTGTGCCGGTCTTTTGGGGTTGTGCCGGTCTTTTGGTGGTTGTGCCGGTCTATTTCAACCCAAAGCATTTCTAGAAGGGAATCTAATTCTCTGACCTCAGTCTTACTGGACCATATATTCTCTCTGACATACAGAGCCACCCCACCTCCAACCCTTCCCTCCCTATCCTTCCGATATAACTTATATGCAGGAATCACCGTGTCCCACTGATTCTCCTCATTCCACCAAGTTTCTGAAATTCCCACAATGTCTATGTTTTCTCCCAACATTAAACATTCCAATTCACCAATTTTACTTCGAACACTTCTAGCATTTGCATACAAACATCTATAATCTCCCAGGCAAGCTAGGCCCGCCTTCCTTCCTTCCTTCCTTCCTTCCTTCCTTCCTTCCTTCCTTCCTTCCTTCCTTCCTTCCTTCCTTCCTTCCTTCCTTCCTTTCTTTCTTTCTTTCTTTCTTTCTTTCTTTCTTTCTTTCTTTCTTTCTTTCTTTCTTTCTTTCTTTCTTTCTTTCCCATGAGCGAGCTCAGGGTGGCTTGCAACATAAAATTTATCAACAGTAAAAGCATTAGCTGGCACAATATCAATAATGCCTCATGTCAGACAAAGTTAAAACAGACTTTTCTTTGCTTGAGATGGGGTTGCAAAGGGTTGTACAGTTGCAAAGTTACCACTCAGTTCCATGAATCAATGATTGTTCACACTTCCACAGTTTCATTTTAGAGAAGACTCCAGAGTGCCCCTAGAGTCTGTGTCTAATATGAAATGAAGAAGAATTGCAGATTTATACCCTGACCTTCTCTCTGAATCAGAGACTCAGAGCGGCTTACAATCTCCTATATCTTCTCCCCTCACAACAGACACCCTGTGAGATGGGTGGGGCTGAGAGGGCTCTTACAGCAGCTGCCTTTTCAAGGACAACTTCTGCAATAGCTATGGCTAACCCAAGGTCATTCTAGTGGGTGCAGGTGGAGGAGTGGGGAATCAAACCTGGTTCTCCCAGATAAGAGTCCATGTACTTAACCACTACACCAAACTGGCTATACCATACTGCCTGAAAGGAGAGGCCAGTAGGGTAGGGGACACAGCCATTATCTCATTGAGGTCCTCATGAAATCATACCATGTTCTTTAATGGAAAGCCATTTTGATGTAGTGGTTAAGAGCAGTGGACTCTAATCTGGGGAACTGGGTTTGATTCCCCACTCCTTCACACGCAATTGCTGGGTGACTTTGGGCCAGTTACAGATCTCTCAGATCTCTCTCAGATCTCTCAGATCTCTCTCAGATCCCACCTACTTCAGAGGGTGCCTGTTGTGGGGAGAGGAAGGGAAGGAGATTTGAGCCACTTTGAGACTCCGAGTGAAGGATGGGGTATAAATCCGATTTCTTCATACAAATTTAAATCCAATGCGAGTGAATGAAGTTATTCGTTATGTTACCAACTCATTCTAAATTGATAAAAAGTAACTATTTTTGATCAAAATTGTTCCTGTCAGTAGCCCTAGATAACTTTCTAGCCAAGAATCTTTGTCACATGGACTGTGTACAAAAGGCAACAACATGTTCTGGACAATGTACCTAACTATCTGCTGACCTAAAATGCACCAGCATCCACTTATGGAAATCCTTGGTATTGCAAACATGTCTGATGTGATAAGAATTACCCAGTATTCCTTGCTAAAGCAGCCGAGGGATCCAAGGTTCAGTTGAGTTCTGTATAGAGGGGACTATTACTGAGATTGCTTTTAAGACATCCCATGGCCACTCTAAGCCTATACATGCATTACATCAAGTGGACTGAGAGCCTGCCAACAAATATGTGTGATTGTTGTTTGGTTTGGGTTCATATTAATGGAGACAAAATTCACACATTATCCTCTTCACAAGCCATGGCAATGGTATATATTGGGTGCATGTGGAAACTGTGTGCTTCCAACATGTGCTGTTGATGGTCTTCTGGTTCACGTGAACAGCCTGTCTGGGGAGGACTTGTATAGAAAGTCCAGAAACATACAATGCCAAATAAAATTTGGTTCTAGCAATGATGGTGGGGAGGGGGAAAAGAGGTTTTTAATGCCTTCCTTTGTTTTAATTCCTCCAACCCAAATAGCCCTCTTGAGTGGCTATATTTTTTCCATTGTAGTGTAAACAAAAGCAAGCTCAATGAATTAGAAATTGATTGTGGGAAGAGAAAAAGTGTGGGGAAGGGGGAACATGGACATTATGGAGTGGGTTCAGAGGAGAGTGAAGAGGATGATCAGGGACCTGGAGACAAAGCCCTGTGAGGAAAGGCTGAGGGACATGGAAAATGTTCAGTCTGGAGAAGAAGAGGTTGAGGGAGGAACATCATTGCTCTCTTAAAGTATTTGAAGGGCTGCCCCTTAGAGCAGAGCAGGGAGCTGTTCATTTTGGCACCAGAGGAGAAGACTCCTAATAATGGGTTTAAATTAAGGGTGAGAAGGTACCCACTGGATATTAGGGAAACATTTTACTTTAAGAGTTGCTCAACAATAGAGTCAGCTACCTAGGGAGTGGTGAGCTCCCCCTCACTAGCAGTCTTTAAGCAGCAGCTGGTCAAACACTTGCCAGGGATGCTCTAGGCTGATCCTGCATTGAGTGGAGGTTGGACTAGATGGCCCTTCCAATTCTATGACTCATTTATATCCCATCTCTCCCCTCAATGGGAACCCAAAGCAACTTGCATCATTTTCTTCTCCTCCAATTTAACCTCACAACCCCTGTGAAATAGACTGAAAGTGTGTGACTAGCTCAAGGTCACCCAGTGAGCTTCCATGGCACAAGTGGAGATTCCAACCCAGGTCCTTCAGATACTAGTCTGACACTCTTAACCATTATACCACACTGGGATTTTAAAATATGGGCTTTCAGCAGCCTGTATTTATAGACAGAACTGCATTTAGCAACCATTTTACCCTGTTAATATCTTGGTCCCGGAGGGCACTGTCAGTGATTTCCTCTTTGGCTTTGAACTGGAAGCGACAGTTCCCATTGATTAACTGTTAAGCACTGGAGTAAAAATGCTCACTCTGTGGTGCAATGTAGCAGCCAATATAACTCAGCAACAGCATAGCAGGAGATGGCATCTCTGCAGGCTCCCTGGGCTGCCCTATATCTTGTAGACTGTTGCAGAAAAGAAAAAGAATCTGTGACTTTTTCTGGTTTAAATGAGAGATTAAGGCAGGCAATGGGGCTGCTGTGGTAAGCAATGGCTCCGCCTCTCATCCTCTGGTGTCTGCCCAGCAACATCGAATGGCACAAAATTGTGAGGTGACCTCATCATGAGCTGACTTTGCCCACCTCCTCAAGAAGCACTCAACAAAACTGGATGGGGCTCAGAGAAATTTGCAGGGCAAGGACCACAAGTCAGGTATTGTCTCTTGCTACAGACTATGGCCCTGACTTGGACAGCCCAGGCTAGCCTGATTTCATCAGATCTCAGAAGCTAAGCAGGGTCCACTGTGATCCATATTTGGATAGGAAACCACCAAGGCATAACTAGGGTGGGAACAAAGGCAGGCAAGGACAAACCACTGAACATCTTTTGCCTTGAAAATGCTACAGGGTCACCATTAATTGGCTGCAACTTGACATCAAAAAAACAAAAACCCAAAAGAAAAGAAAAACAGACTATGGGGGGAGGATGCAGAAAGCAGAGATGAGGGGCTGCTGTTTTGGGAGGAAGCTCTGCATCAGTCATGTTTAGTCCCATCCTTGCTGTGATTGCCAAGATTTTTTTAAACAGTCATAACTGCTTTTAATGGATGGTATCTGCCACTGCTCAGATTGGTGGTGGCCATTTTTAAAGACCTCAGTGACATGGAGCCAGGGTATCTGAAGGACCATCTTCTCACATATTGCCCTTCCCATCAGGTTAAATCCTGACCTCAAGTTATCCTAACAAATTCCTCTTCTGCAAAAGTAAAGTGAGTGGTTTGGAGGGTGAAGAATTTCTCAGTGGTGGTTCCCTGCTTTCCAATGCCCTCCTACTTGCAGTTCACCTACTTCCTTCTTTACAAGATTTTAGGCAAATAATGAAAACATTTCTGTTTATCCAGATATCTTTTATATACTTTTGGTATTTTAATTCCCTATCTATGGCCTGTCCTCATTATTATTATTATTACTTTTAATTTATAGCCTGCCTGCCCTTTCCCAAATGGGCGCTGGGCAGGTAACAACAAACAATAATACAAGATTAAAATCAAATACATATAATAAAACAATATACAATCTAAAAGCAATATCACAATCTAAAAACAAACTCCAGTTCTGCAGTTGGTAATATCAGTTGCCTCCATTCCTGCCAAACATCCCCCAGCAGTTGTAAGATAAATGGGTCAGCAGAGTTATATCATCAGGGTCCCTGCAGCAGGGAGGCCACAGAATAACAAAATGTCCACTGGTTATTGCTTACTGTTGTTGCTGTGGTTGCAGTCATTATTTTTAATGGCTTTGAGACAATTGCATTGTTTATTGTTGTGATGGATAAGAGGCAGTCTGGCTGCTGCCTGTCAAACAACCAATCCCATGGAAATACCTGAACCTATTTGAAGTCTGTGGCAATATCCATTCAGTTTTCAGAGAGCTGACAGAATGTTGAGGAAAGTCCAGGCAGTGGACAATGGATGTCTGAATCTTGGAGATGGAAGACATGTTAAATTAAGAGAGGAGATGGATTAGCTGTGTTGGTCTAACTCTTGGACAGGGAATAGATGTATTGTAAGAAATGGAGCAGACTGAGTAGATTAAAACTGTATATAAGTGAGTCTAATCTGGTTCAAATCCATCCTTCAGCAAAAGGGAGACTGACTGTAAACTGTTTGTCAAGGCTGTGGGAGTCTGACAGAAATTAATTTTCTCAAGGGGAAGCTCCTGAATTTTTCTTGGCTGGAAAGATGCCGTTCAGTGATGAAATATCACTCAAGGTCTCTATGAGCTACTGAGTTAAATTGTATATAATTGGACAATTGTATATTGAGTTAAACAGCATATAAAGCTTTCTAAACCTGTAACATGTGATGTAGAAAGCATTTGCTTTATTTTGTAACCTGTTTACCATGCTTGTAACTACTGAACTGTTTGAACCATTCTGAGGGGAAAAAAAGCATGTTCTATTTTTTTTAAAAAAATGTTTTAAAATTGTTCTATTTCTACAGTTCTAATTTAAATCCTGCTTCAAGAGTCTTGGTATCCTGAGGGAAAAATAAAACTTGCCTCATAGATTATCACCTTGAAAGGGGAGGAAGAAGATTTATAATACCAAATTATCCTGAAATAATAGGAGGCTATCACAATTGTTTATTAAAATATTCCAATTTAATAAATTAATTTAACCAGATAAAGCCTTTCTCAGTGTGCAGCTGCAGTGATGGCAACAGCTTTGCTTGTGAATCTCCTAGCTCTGTGTGGCAGAATTTTGGCTTAGGTGGAATTTCTGTTCCTCTCAGTATACTTTCTAAAGATGCTAAGGCCCATATTCAAGTAAGAATGGACTCTGGTTCTACCCCAGAAGGCACTGCAATCCAGCTCTGCTTGCGACTCATGAATACCCTGTAATTAGCCAAACTGTAGTCTCCAGATTGTTTATATTGCTCAAGAATAGAGTGCACCAGAGCTGGTAGTGTTGGTTGAATAAAAGCTTCAGTTGGTGAGACCCACTTAGGAACCTTGTTGTAAATTTTTGGTTTTAACCAGGACCACACCTGACTAAGAGACCTTCTAATTAATGAGTGTTGAAACGTTTTTGAGTATCTATTTTCTGGTACCACAGGTATGAATGCCATCCCTTAACATGACCCTCTAATGTTAACAATCTCCTATTTTTTTAGTAGTATCCAGTCTCTCACCCATGTTAGTGCACAGGCTTTATAGTATAATTGCCAGTCAGGAAGGGAAAATCCTGCCCTTTCTTTGGAGTCTTGAAGTGCTTTCAACTTGATTCTTGGTTTTTTGTTCTGCCAAATAAAACTAGTAGTTAGTTTATTTAGCTCTTGAAAGAACACCTTCAGTAACACTATAGGAATAGTTTGGAAAAGAAAAAGCATCTTGGCAGTATGTTCGTTTTAATTGTTGCGATTCTTCCCATCAACGAAATACTCAAGTCTTTCCATGTTTCCAAATCTTTTTTTATTTCTTTAATTAGTTTTTCATAGTTCTCTTTATATAAGGTACTTACTTTATTAGTAAGTTGAATACCCAAACATTTAACTTTCTTCTCATATGCAAATCCTGATTCTTGTTGAAAGCTCTTAATTTGATCAATAGTCATATTTTTTTGATAGAAAGTTTGTTTTCTGGTAATTGATCTTCATACCTGCCACTTCTCCAAATTGCTTAAAAGAAGAAGAAGATGATATTGGATTTATATCCCGCCCTCCACTCCGAAGAGTCTCAGAGCAGCCCACAATCTCCTTTACCTTCCTCCGGAACAACAGACATCCTGTGAGGTGGGTGGGGCTGGAGAGGGCTTTCACAGCAGCTGCCCTTTCAAGGACAACCTCTGCCAGAGCTATGGCTGACCCAAGGCCATGCTAGCAGGTGCAAGTGGAAGAGTGGGGAATCAAACCCGGTTCTTCCAGATAAGAGTCCGCACACTTAACCACTACACCAAACTGGCTCTCCAGTATCGAATTAAGATTCGATACCAGATGTTTAATGGAGTCAGTCCGTTGTTCTAAGATGAAGACTATGTCATCAGCAAATGCTCTCAATTTAAAATGTTCACCTCTAAACGAAAGTCCCTTAATATTAGAGTCTTCTCTGATATGATTGTTCAGTGTTTCCAGCATAAGAATAAATAGTAAGAGGGACAAAAGACAGCTTTGCCTTGTACCTTTCTGAATCTCAATAGAATCCATTAAATCTCCATTTATTACAACTTTTGCTTTTTTGCTGGGAATAGATAGCTTGAATATTCTTAAGGAAATCAGTTCCACAGTTCATAAACTCTAATTGTTGCAGCATAAACTGCCAATTAAGATTATCAAAGGCCTTCTCCGCATCTAAGAAAATTAATGCCATTTGTTTATCAGGGTGGGCTTGCATATGAAGAACTGTTAAAGACTAATGACGAACTGAAAACACAAGAAGAGTTATTGACCTACAATGTTACTCTCGACTGGTGGACCAGGCTTCAACTAGAGTCAAGATATGCTAGAGACAAAGTAACAGGATTTATTACTGATCAACAAGGCTTTGATAAAATTATTTTGGGTCCACACCAACATCTAATAAAGAGAATTTATTCAATGCTTCTTCAAATGAAGCTACAAGATGAAGAAGTGAAAGATATCATGATAAAGTGGGTGGAAAATTTGGGCCATAATATTGAAATAGGGGTGTGGGAAACATTGTGGAAATCACATATAAAACTTACCAGAGCTATTACCTTTGAAGAAAATATTTATAAAATGTTTTATAGATGGTATATAATGCCTGATAAACTGTCTAAAATGTATTCTACTGTATCTAACAAGTGTTGGAAATGTATTTCTCATGTTGGCACGTTTTATCATGTGTGGTGGACATGTGGGGTGATGAAAAAGTATTGGATTACGGTACATGATATGTTACAAAAGATATTGAAAATTCATATACACTTTAAACCAGAACTTTTCTTATTGAGTAGTCTACCGATGGACCTTTCGAGACAGGACAAACATTTGGTGACACGTATTATTACTGCAGCAAGACTTTTAACAGCACAAACCTGAAAACATCATGAAACTTCAAAGAAGCAGGACTTGATTCATAAAATATTAGAGACAGCTGAAACAGATGCCCTTGCACTTCATTTTAAGGGTAGACTAATACGAGATGAAGAGAACCCTTGGAAACCCTTTTATGAATGGTTGAAGACACAAATTTGACTCTTATATGACACGTACTTGTAATTCCTCAATTTGGACACTTTAGTGTTGATATTAGCAAACTATTAGGTATAATACAAAGATTGTAACTTTTATAGACTATGAGAAACATTTGTAAATGAATGGTGCAGAGTTTATATCGAAATAGTGTTGTTTCCCTTTCCCCTTCCCCTTTCTGTATTTCTTTGTCCTATTTCTTAAAACTCTAATAATATATATATATATATATATGTTATGTATTGAACATAAGCAGCCCGGCCGCATGGCGATGGCTACCGAAGGCGACCCTCGGGTTCCCAGATGTGGCTCGCCAGATGCCCCGCCCCTCAACATCTGTGGCGGGAAGTTTAACTGACCAGGATTGGCCTGGTCGAACGAGGGGGGCCATCCGGGTATTGTATATAAGCGGGGCCCGGCCCGCGTGCTCCCCGTCTTGTAATGTGCTTCCATTAAAGTATGTTGCCTGCAAACTGTCTCGGTTCTCAGTACATTACAATATATATAAATGAGAAAAAGAATAGAGTGCACCAGAGCCAAGTGTAAACTTTTATAGATTAAGGACAGGGCAGTCAGTGTTATCCCAAAGATGCTTGTTCTGTCCCACAGTTGTGTATAGTTTATGATACTGTTAGTGGGAAGGGTCTGTGTATTGTTCCTGGTATGACATTCTTTGTGACACCACCTTGGTTTAGTGACACAAGGATATAAATGGTGCTAATTTTAGATGTTGAGGGTTGTCTTTTCTGATGGCCAGTTGGGCTTTCTGTTTAGGCATCCCAAGAGATCTCTTGATTATTGTTCAGTATGTGTACGCTGTTGGACATATGCCCTAAGCAATTTGATTATCTTGATATTTAGCTGAATAAAGTAGAACAAAGTGCAAGCTTTTGTCTCTGTCTTTTGCCCACTGGGCTGGTCTCTTATCAATCTTATCAATCAATCTCTTATAAATGGGCAGTCTTCGCAGTGGAGGATGGTAAGCAGTGGGGTACCGCAGGGCTCTGTACTGGGTCCCATGCTCTTTAACTTGTTCATAAATGATTTGGAGTTGGGAGTGAGCAGTGAAGTGACCAAGTTTGCAGATGACACTAAATTGTTCAAGATGGTGAGAAACAGAGAGGATTGTGAGGAACTTCAAAGGGATCTGTTGAGGTTGGGTGAGTGGGCGTCAACGTGGCAGATGAGGTTCAATGTGGCCAAGTACAAAGTAATGCACATTGGGGCCAAGAATCCCAGCTACAAATACAAGTTGATGGGGTGTGAACTGGCAGAGACTGACCAAGAGAGAGATCTTGGGGTCATGGTAGATTACTTACTGAAAATGTCAAGATAATGTGCGACTGCAATAAAAAAGGCCAATGCCATGCTGGGAATTATTAGGAAGGGAATTGAAAACAAATCAGCCAGTATCATAATGCCCCTGTATAAATCAATGATGCGGTCTCATTTGGAATACTGTGCACAATTCTGATCACCGCATCTCAAAAAGGATATTATAGCATTGGAAAAAGTGCAGAAAAGGGCAACTAGAATGATTAAAGGTTTGGAACACTTTCCCTAAGAAGAAAGATTAAAACGCTTGGGGCTCTTTAGCTTGGAGAAAGGTCGACTGCGGGGTGACATGATAGCGGTTTACAAGATTATTCCTGGGATGGAGAAAGTAGAGAAAGAAGTACTTTTCTCCCTTTCTCACAGTACAAGAACTCGTGGGCATTCAATGAAATTGCTGAGCAGTCAGGTTAAAATGGATAGAAGGAAGTACTTCTTCACCCAAAGGGTGATTAACATGTGGAATTCACTGCCACAAGAGGTGGTGGCAGCTACAAGCATAGACAGCTTCTAGAGGGAGTTAGATAAAAATATGGAGCAGAGGTCCATCAGTGGCTATTAGCCACAGTGTGTGTGTGTGTGTGTGTGTGTATTTGGCCACTGTGTGACACAGAGTTTTGGACTGGATGGGCCATTGGCCTGATCCAACATGACTTCTCTTATGTTCTTATGTTCAATCCACATCTAGCCCAGCGACCTGGATATTTCCCCCCCTCCCCACTACACTCTGAAAAGCACAAGAACTCTACCAGAGAAACAATGTTCCACTCCACAAGAACTGTACAGTAAGTGGGTGTGACCCAGCCTTAGTCTAGGTTAATCCGATCTCACTTCACTGTTGATTCTTGGATCTTTGAAATCTGAAGATCAGGGCTTTTTTTTTTTTTAGCTGGAATGCACAGGAATGCAGTTCCAGCTGGCTTGATGTTGGGATGTGTGGCCTAATACATGAATGAATTCTTTGCTGGGCTTTTTCTACTAAAAAGCCCTGTGTGAACCAATGGTGACATTGGGGTGTGACCTAATATGCAAATGAGTTCCTGCTCGGGTTTTTCTGCTAAAAAAGCCCTGCTGAAGATTGTGTTTCTTGTGATTGGCACTGGATTACTGGCTCAGAGCACAGATTGCTCCCTGAACATGCTGCCTCTTGGCTCCCTGAGCTCCTGGACCACCTTACTGTTTACCCAGCTTGGATTTAATCATAAAACTTAGCTTGTGAACTTGTTTGTTTCTCTTCTTGGGAATGCAATGCATATGAATCACTGTTCCTTTGAATCTTGATATATTAAGCTATTTTCTGTAAATGTGTTTTTTTTTTCAGAGCACCAGTACTGTAAAAGTAAATACATCAAATTTATACTTCAGTCTTTCTAAATGGAATAGCATTTTTTCCTGACAGCAAAGAGTACAGATTTTTTTTTTTTTTGCTTTAGCTCCAAAGAGTCTCAAGAACAATTAGGAAGATCTGCAAAGCAGCAGATGAATTTGAACAAATATTCTCTGAGCTGTCAACGAAACCCAGCGTTTGAATGTCAATTTCATTTTGATCAAACATTATAGACAAAGATGGCAATTCAGTAACTCTAAAGCAGCTCCTTCCGCCTGATTACCATCTGCACTAGACACAATTTCAAATCAATCCCATTCTTTTAGTTTATCTTTGCTGAAAAGGAGAAGCCTTTGTTAATTGTGCATTACACTGGAAATGGAATAATCACAAAGAGAAGCCATCTAAACTGGTACAGGGCAGCATTAATTTGCCCATCTTATTACACATAGGCAAAGTGCCATATGAGATGAAAAGTCTCAGGGTCTCAATAGGTATTGCCATAGTTCACAGTAATAAGTTGTTATGGGTGAATATCATGATCCAGAGACCGAGCTTTCCTATTCACATCCATGGATGAAACAGCATCATGGCCAAACTCTGACCTCTCATGGAGAATGAATTGATTGCAGGGGAGCATCATATGTCCATCACCAGGGTTCTTTTGTGGCAGGAACTCCTTTGCCTATTAGGCCACACACCCCTGATGTAACCAGTCCTCCTAGAAATTACTGTAGGCCCTGTAATAAGAGCCCTGTAAGTTCCTGGAGGATTGGCTACATCAGTGTGTGTGTCCTAATATGCAAAGGAGTTCCTGCTACAAAAAAAGCCCCGTTCATTACAGCTTCATTAGAGCTTCTGCATCCACTGTATCAGGGCAAACATGATCATTCTAAAGCAGTGCACTAGGTTGAACTTCCCAAGACAATGCACTATTAGCAAAAACACACTGGAAAACTTGTCTTCAATCTAAAAAAAGAAAAGAAAAAGTGCTGTATAAGGCTCAGTTTGCTATTACAGGATGCCATATTTATTTAATTAATACATTTTTACACCATCCTTCATCTAAAGAATGCAAGATGGTGCATTCCTCTCCCACCCTTTTATTCTCATAAGATTGTGAGTTAACTTAGGCTGGTCCAAAGTCACCCACCAGATTACTGGGGATTTGAACCTGGGTCTTCTGAATCATAGCCTGACACCCTAACCACTTTGCCACCAGGGGTCTCCCACCTCAGGCTTTGATAAAGTGCAGGGGGTTGATGGCTGGCATAGTTCCCAGTTATAGGCCAAACAGTCTAAACCTGACTAAGGAGGATGGAAAGAATGTGCAATAGGAGGAAAGCATTACAAACTTATAAATTAAGAATGTTTTACAATTCTAACATTTTATGATTTAGTGCATTCAGATTACAAGACAAAGAAACCAAATGCTGATATACCTTTATATTTTGTCTGGGTTATTTAAGGGGAAGAATATTGGCTATTATTCTAATTTGCATTATTATTTCTATTGATATAGATTGATTGCCATAGTGGGTTTTTTCTATTGCTTATGTCTAGACTCTAAAGTGACTGTAATATGGAGACCTTTTTAATTTTGCCAAGGCTTAGCAATACAAAGCTCCTATAAAAACCTTCTGGACATTAAAATATCCTGAATGCTGAGAAGTATCAGTTATATATATATAAGCCCAACTGTGGTGGCAGTTCTGAGGATTTTCATTCGTTAGATGTGGCTTGCACAGGATTGGCTCACACTGTCTCTGCCGTGCCATTGGCTGATCCTGCTCTCTCCTGCCCACCGCCAGCCCCATCAGGCAACAACTCCAGCATAAGCCTACTTACCTTCAAAGGAGACAGTTCTCTGCCGACAGGGGGCTTACTGATTAGTGTTGCCTCTCCTCAGGGCCTGTTGTAGGAAGTCCAGGATAGTCCATCTGAGAGCAGAGAAGGAGGTGTGAGGGTGTTAAACAGGGGAAAGATTTGTGGTGCCTGGCCCCCCAGATACCCCTCCCCCAGCTACAAGCCTGTGTTCATGAGAAAACAATAGGGTTCCTTCTCTTCAACTGAGTCAAAAGGAATGTTCATTCACAACAGGGAGGGGCCCTTTCCACCTGCCAATATTCCTCACTCTTTCTGTTCTAATTAGGCTACAGTGGGCTCATATGACAGAATGGACTCTGAGGGAGAGCGATCGAGGCACCTCTGAAGCAAGTGGGGGCAATGGTTGGGAAGAACAGGGTCCCGATCCAATCCTAGATGAGGAGGAGGAGCGGGGAAGGAGGTGTGAGGGTGTAAAAAAGGGGAAAGATTTGTGGTGCCTCGCCCCCCAGACACCCGCCTCCAGCTACGGGCCTGTGTTCATGAGAAAACAATAGGGTTCCTTCTCTTCAACTGAGGCAAAAGGAATGTGCATTCACAGCAGGGAGGGGCCCTTTCCACCTGCCAATACTCCTCACTCTTTCTATTCTAATTAGGTTACATTGGGCTTATATGACAGAATGGACTTTGTTTTTCATCCCACTGACTTTACTGAACCCTAATCTTAAGTGTTTTATACACGCCCTAGCACTACTAGATTTTGGGTGCACCAGAGACATAATCACACCCAAACTAGTGGAGGCTCTTGGACTCCCTACGAGTCCCCTGCAGCACCCTATACAATTTGAGCAAATGGATGGGACGGTGATGAAGGGGAAACCCTACACGGAACAAACCCAAGGGGTGCCAGTAGGGGTAAAAGATCACTGGGACACGGAGATCTTTGTCGTAGCCCCCTCATCATCATTTGACATCGTATTGGGGGTGGGGTGGCTGGCCAAACATGAACCTAACATAAGATGGGGGGACCAAATCATAGACTTTAGAGATAGAGGGTGCGAGCCTCAGTGATGGAACGAGGAGTGGGGCCCCGAACCTCCCCCCGAACAAGAAACTATGCCACACTATAGGGGATGTGAGATCGATCCCAAAGGAGTATAGAGACTTTTAAAAAGTGTTTAGTGAAGAAGAAGCTAATGAACTTCCCCCGCACTGGGACACTGATTATGCCATAGAACTAATCCCGGGGCAGAACCTCCCCAGAGCCAAATTATACTCCATGGGGTGGGCCGAAAAGGCAGAGCTCCGCAAGTTTTTAGACAAGAACCTAAAACGGGGGTTCATACGACCAGCCACCACCCCTCACGCTGCCCCAGTGCTCTTTAGGAAGAAAAAAGTCGGGGGCTGAGGCTATGCATGGATTTTAGGGGGATCAATGTGATTTCGACATCCAGTGTGTACCCCATACCCCTCATAAAAGACCTATTAAGCACCGTGTCAGAAGGAAAGTTCCTGAAGCCAAGTGGCTGGGAGCCAAATTGAATTTTGTACGGAAAGTTGTCAAGAGACGTTCACCAAATTAAAAAGACTGTTTACCAGTGAACCCATCCTGATCCACCCCATTTAATTAAAACACTTTGTGGTCCAATGCGATGCCAGCGATGTTGCTGTGGGGGCAATCCTAATGCAACCCGATGAGGGGGGGTCCCTAAAACCCTGCGCTTACATCTCCAAAAAATTTTCCCATGATCAAAGGAACTGGTCAACGTGGGACAAAGAAGCATTCGTGGTAACCTTCACATTAAAGACATGGAGATCTTGGCTAGAAGGAGCGAGGGTCCCGTTTGAGATATGGACAGACCATAAAAATTTGGAAGCCCTAACAGGGCATTGAAAACTAACTGAGAAGCAAATCAGGTGGGCGGGGTTCTTGGCCAATGGCCAAATTCAATTTCAAGCTGAAATACAACCTGGGGTCTAAGAATTTCCTAGTGGACAAGCTATCATTCCTTCCCCAGAGAGCCTCCGAAAAGAAGTACTGCAATCCTGCCATGACAACAAGATAGCCAGACATTTTGGGTATGTCAAAACCTTGCACCTAGTGATTAGACAATTTTGGTGGCCGTTTATGAAAAGAGACATATCTGGGTAAGAACATAAGAGAAGCCATGTTGGATCAGGCCAACGGCCCATCAAGTCCAACACTCTGTGTCACACAGTGGCAAAAATTTTTATATACACACATACACTGTGGCTAATAGCCACTGATGGACCTGTGCTCCATATTTTTATCTAAACCCTTCTTGAAGGTGGCTATACTTGTGGCCGCCACCACCTCCTGTGGCAGTGAATTCCACTGCCACAGGAGTCTTGTGGCAGCCTCTTGTCCAATTTGTCTAATGGCTAAAAGGCGAGGGGGAAAACCACCTGAACTATTACAACCACTGGAGACAGCAGCCCGACCTTGGTTAGTGGTGTCACTGGATTTTATTGTGGAACTCCCTCCTTCCCAGGGAAAAACCATAATTCTTGTAGTAGTTGACACCTTTTCTAAACAAGCGCACTTCATCCCATGCTCCCAAATACCCACGGCTAAGAAACTAGCTCAATTATTCTTCCAACACATGGTGAAATTACACTCCTTTCCTGATAAATTAATTAGTGATGAAGGAGTACAGTTCGTTGCCAACTTCTGGCGGGAGTTCTGCAAGTTAACTGGAATCGAGCAGAGATTGAGCTCTACGTATCACCCTCAGACTGACGAGCAGACTGAGAGGGTGAACGCTTTGCTACAGCAATATTTAAGGTGCTTTGTGAACTATCAGCAGTTGAATTGGGCACAGCTCCACCAAGTCCTCTGCCTTCCTGGTGGTGAACGGCTATGAAGGGAAGCCCTTTCCACAATTGCCGGGAGGACCAATAGCAGAAACCCCATCCACTTTTTGGGGAAAGCTGGGGAAAGTTTGGAACAACATCCAAGAAAATTTAGAATTGGCTAAAGAGACATACAAAAAACATTATGACAAGCATCACTCACCTGCTTGGGATTTTAAAGTGGGAGATACAGTATTTCTGTCCACCAAGAACTTGCCATTATCACAAGCCTCTAAAAAACTGGCCTACAAATTTTTGCGACCGTTTCATATAAAATGTGTAATCAATAAAGTGACTGTGGAACTGGAATTACCAAAGCTGTTTATTAAGATACACCCAATCTTTCATTGCAGCTTACTTCAAAGAGATCCTGGAGTGAAACCCTGACACCCTAGACCCAAAGCCCCAGATCCTATCCCAGTGGGAGATCAGAATCACCATGAAGTAAAAGAAATACTAGAAGCTAAGCTGAAGCAGGGTGTATTGTACTTTCTGATTAGATGGAAACATTTCTCAACGGCCCACGATGAATGGGTAATTACTTCAAATGTAAGAGCCCCAGCCTTAATTAAACAATTCTATGCTAAATATCCTTCAAAGCACAGAAGGGGGGCTTAGGGGGGGCAGTATGTCAAGCCCGCTCATTTCTGGACTGCATTTTTTCTAAGTAGAGAGCAGGTCATCAGCTTTCCATCTCTCCCCCCTTATTTACAGCCAGCGGGCAAGTAGTAAACCATCTGGCCCTGAGATGTTTATGTTACAGACTGGCCGTTAGTACTTTCATGTCACCTCTCCCACGGTTTCACACAGACAGTCCTTATCTCTCCCCAAAGAAGTGTGAGAAGGTTTGATGTTTCCAATAGACTAAAATTCCTTAGTAATAAAATAGATAGTTGCTTAGTAACCTTTGAACCCATGACTCAAGTTTGCATCTGTAGTGTAACCTTTGATGATATCCTATATAGCAACTGTGTAACTGTTTGTACCCCATTACTCCCAAGGCTTGTGTCCTTGGTACAGCTCCTGAGTTTCTAACAAAAAACCCTACTTTTGATTCAAAACAAAGGACTTGGTTATTGAGAATATCGGCGCTTGACACACTGTTGCCAGTCTCCTGCTCTCCAGATGCCAGAGATCAGCTCTCCTTGAGGTGGGGGAGGGGGAGTGAATGCCTTCACTTGGATGGGTGGGAAGACAGGAAGGATGGCAGACACTCGCCCAGAGGCCTTCAGTGGTACCTTTCCATGTTGAGGGGAAATTCCTGGAGATTCTGTGGTGGTTTTGAGGAGGGCATAGGAGTTAGTGCTTCAGAGTGGGGTCTGCTGGACCCAGGGCCTTGCTGTGGAAGCTGACTGACTGATTTCAGACCAGTCACAGACTTCCAGCCTAACCTGCCTCACAGGATTGTTGTTCAGATTAAAGGGGGCAGAAGAGAATGATGTTAGCTGCTTTGGTTCCCTACCCCCCATTGTGAAGAAAGATAGCCTATGTAGAAGCTGCAGGGAGGGGGAAGGAGATGGAAAGCTGAAGTCAGAGAGGCAGATAAAGGGAAGGTTGCCATCTCCAGGTTAGGGAATTCCTGGATATTTAAGGGGTGGGGTTTGAGGAGGGGTGGAATGTCAGACAGGTACAATGCCATTTCTTCCTAGGGAACCACTGGAGAGCACTCAGATTTACAACTGCTGTCTAGATAGCAGAGATAAGCTCCCCATGAGGTGGGGGGAAGTTAATGCCTTCAGTTGAGTGGGTGGGAAGACAGCAAGGGTGGCAGGCACTTGCCCAGAGCCTCCTTCTAGAGCCCGTTGTATTTTTTTTTTTTACAACAGGCCTTTCTCCTAGTATATTTATAAATGCTGTCAAGTTGCAACTGACTTATGGTAACCTCAGCAAGGCAAGAAGGCAAGAAGCAGAAGTGGTTTGGTGTTGCCTTCCTCTGCAGAGCCTTCCTTGCTGGTTTCCCATCCATGTGCCAATCTTGCTTAGCTTCCAAGATCTGATGCCGCCTTCTCTCCCTGATAAGAAGTATACCTTGGCAAAAATCTTTACCTTATCTGATCAGACTTCCATTTTTTTCCAGTAAAAAAAACAACAGTAAAATATTTTAAAATTATAAGCTTCCTTCCATTTATTTTTGTCTCCCTAAGATGAATACTAATAAGAGCCCTGTGGCACAGTGTTAAAGCTGCAGTACTGCAGTCGGAGTCCTCTGCTCACTACCAGTTTGGAGAGGCAGTTTGGTGTAGTGGTTAAGTGTGCGGACTCTTATCTGGGAGAACCGGGTTTGATTCCCCACTCCTCCACTTGCACTTGCTAGCATGGCCTTGGGTCAGCCATAGCTCTGGCAGAGGTTGTCCTTGAAAGGGCAGCTGCTGTGAGAGCCCTCTCCAGCCCCACCCACCTCACAGGGTGTCTGTTGTGGGGGAGGAAGGTAAAGGAGATTGTGAGCCGCTCTGAGACTCTTCGGAGTGGAGGGCGGGATAGAAATCCAATATCTTCTTCTTCTTCTTCTACCTGAGTTCAATCCCAGTGAAGCTGGTTCAGGTAGCCAGCTTGAGGTTGACTCAGCCTTCCATCCTTCCGAGGTCAGTAAAATGAGTACCCACCTTGCTGGGGGGAAAGTGTAGATGACTGGGGAAGGCAATGGGAAACCACCCCGTAAAAAGTCTGCCATGAAAACGTGAAAGCAACGTCACCCCAGAGTTGGAAGCAACTCGTGCTTGCACAGGGGACCTTTCCTTTCCATTCCAAGATATACTGTATAGTAATCTAAGCTTTATCCTACCAGCCATATAGGATGGGCCACATGTGCTTATCAACTTAGGAATAGGGAAGTTATGTTCTCTCATGCCAAGCTTGTAGCATAGTAAAAATAGTGTAGGAGTCAGCTTCCTGAGTGACTTCTCCTGTGTTGGCAAAGTATTTTAAAATGTCAAATACTTTTATAAAAAAAAAAAAAAGGAAGCATATGGTCTATATGCTGTATAACTCAGCAGATGCTTCAGTTTCTAGGAATGTACAGTGAGACCTTAGTGAATCAAAACAGAAAATGGCTATATTTGTGTATTGTAACTAACTTGAAAGAGAAATTTAATGGCCATTGGTAATAAGTTTCTCTTTGGGGTCATTTAGATCTGCCCATTTTTCTAGTCCCAGGCTATGTAATTCAGAGTTTAAGATGACAGTTGAGTGGTGTCAAGAGAGAGTGACATAGCAGATATGTAAGTGCCAGGAATGTATACAAATCAGCTTTCCTTCCTCCCCTTTCTGGTATTCTAGCCACACCTTCATAGCCTGGTTTAGAAAGAGAGAAAGACAGTGGCAGCACAGTAGGAACCAGCAAAACCAAAACAACTGCACCCCAAACAACAATTTACACTTTCATTTTGATATAGAAATATTTAGAAATGTTTATAAGTGAACAAGCATCAATAATACTGTACCTCAATTACAAAATTTTAAAAGCAAAGTCCCATAGAGAACAAATTGATTTCACTGCATGACTTCAGGAGAATTCTTGAACATCAATGAGTTGCAATGACTTCCAAATACTTTTCCAACATGAAGTCTATCCGCAGAACTTGGCTCCAAAGGATAATTCGCCTTCATGTACCACCACATTTACCCAGCATCCATTTCCGTTGCACGAGTTGTAAAGCATGCAGATACGCTCTTTCTATTTAAAAAAACGAAGGAGATCTAACATAACTATTAAATTGACAAGTTTCAAAAATTTCAACTCAAAAGGTGTGATTTACGCCTTAGTATGTGGGGAATGCTCCAAAATGTATATTGGTTGCTCACGGAGGGCAGTAAAAACACTGGTCCTAGAGCACATCTCAAGGGTTCGTCACCAAGTTCCTGGAGTTCCCCTCTCTCAGCATTATATGGAAACTGGCCATGATTTAGAGTCTCTTAGATTTGTTTGTATTGCAGAAAGCTGAGAGTTCCAACTATAGAGGTGATGATATGCAGAAAATCTTGTTGCAAAAAGAGGCTAGATGGATCCACCATCTAAACACAGTTGAACCTTTTGAACTGAATCAGTGCAATGATCTCTCCTGTTTTATTTATTTTTATTTATTTATTTATCTGGGATTTATATCCCGCCCTTCCCACTGAGTGGCTCAAGGCGGCTTACAACATATATAAAACTAACATAAAAATATAAAATTACACTTTAAAATTAACATTTCATAATATATAATTAAAATCAAACATTTGTTATAACTATACATCATTAAAACAGACAGCGGTCGTGGAGCTACACTCTATTCAGCTTCAGATACAAATTCAGTATACAGTATTCAGTAGTCGGTATACAGGGCTGTTAGTTGTGGGCCAGCCGGAAGAGGACTGTCTTACAGGCCCTGCGGAATTGGGTGAGATCCCGCAGGGCCCTTACCTACCAGCAAGAATTTAATTTGTTATATGGGTGTGTGCTTTAGGATTTTGTTTGTATAATTGTGTTGGGTCCCTTTGAGTTATAGAATGTGCAACAGCTGTAGTTTGCTTTTTAGTGCCTGCTATCTCTTGCATTGTTAAGCCATCATTTGAGAAGCATGTTGTAAAGAAACAGGCATATGCAAGAGATGGTCTGTATGAGATTACAAGGCATGATTGATTTGATGTATAAATCTGGTTTACTTGTAATTGACATTGGGCACTGTGACTAGTTTATTGTTGCATTTTACTTGCAGTTAAATTTCTCAGCTTATGAAAAAGCTGTATGCAGTGAAAAGTGAATCTCAAGCTGGCGATCATGTGAAGGTGAATTATCCTTTGGAGCCATGTTCTGCAGATAGACTTCCTGTTGGAAAAGTATTTGGAAGTCATTACAACTCATTGATGTTCAAGAATTCTCCTGAAGTCATGCAGTGAAATCAATTTGTTCTCTATGGGACTTTGTTTTTAAAATGTTGTAATTGAGATACAGTATTATTGATGCTTGTTCACTTATAAAAGTTTCTAAATATTTCTATATCAAAATGAAAGTGTAAATTGTTGTTTGGGGTGCAATTGTTTTGGTTTTGCTGGTTTAGAAAGAGGGCAGCTCACACCAATACAGCTGTGGTATGGCACCACTTTGAGTCCATCTGTTGTCACTTATGGCCAGGGTATATAGAAATGTGGACATCTGATGTTCAGCACTTGCACAGCCTCCTTACCTCACATATACTTTTATGCCTACTTCCTGGTTCCTTGTAAATTGTGTGAGTTACACAACTGTGTAAGTTGTCAACATGCCACTCTGTGAGTGGTGGGTGGGGTGGGGTACAGCATCACTTTGAACATCAGCTCAATTGCTATGCTCCTAGCTTTTTGGAGTTCAGTCTTCTTTGATATGTCTTTTCTCAGCTAAGAAAACATAGGATAAAAACCAGCGACATTGGTATGCCATTGGTGATGTGCCAGTGTCTGTAGCTTAGAAGTGAGCTATGAAACACCTCAGCAGTCACTTCCTTGTCATGACAACTCACAAATATGCTATGAAAACACCCTACGGAGGGTTGTTGAATCTCTGTAAAAATAAACCAGATGATGAAAAGTTTTAAGACAAGCTTACCTATCAGGACAAAGTTGTCTTCAAATCTGAAATCAAATAGGCACCAGAAAGCCTGACTTGGGTACTTAATACAGATTTCTTAACAGCTGTAAGAAACAGTATCCTGTCCTAGATAAACCACAAATGTCCAGACATCAGGCTCTCAGCTCTCCATTAATGTTTACTGCTCATTAATGTTCCCCAGACATCCTATTTCTATGTTGCAATATTTTGCTATGGTGACAACTTAAATGTAGTTTTTTGTGTTGAGAGGAAGTAATCTCTTGATTACAGATGGCAGGAAAAAAATAACCATGGCAGATGGCCATCACTCCATAGTTTTGACCTTCCCATAGGCTACTCCCCTATTGGAGCGGAAGGCTGGATATAGGGATCATTTGTCTGATTCAACCAAGCAGCTCTTGTGTTCTGATGTTCCACAACATGTTCAAATGAACCAAACAAATTGGCAGTAAGAGCCTCCATCCTTGTTCTCATGGAGTATAAGTAGGGGATTCATATGTTTGAAGGTGCCACTGTACACCTTAAAAATCCCTTGCACATCTAAATATCTAATTCCCGTTTGTGCCCCCTATGTGTGGTTTTCTTTGTAGAAGGAATTTGCCCCCACAGTCGAAATAAGAGACAGACACAAAGTATTGGGTTTAAACCGGGCCGCTTTATTAAATTCAATTAATCTGTGAACTCGGCAGGGATGAATCCTAACCAGACAAGCCCCTGGGGTCACCCACGGACCCCGCCTTGTCAAAGGGCGAGCAACCCTGCCCCCAGCACAAACCCGCCGTATTTGGGTTGTAACTGAGCGGCCAGGCCTCAGCCTTTCTCCACCTGGGCTAGCATCGATCCCCCATGGAAAGATCCGCCCGAGGTGAGGCTCCCCGTGGTCTGCATTCCCCGCACTGAGCCGTCTAGCCCATCTGCGGTTCATACAGACCACCCGCACCACAGGTGCTAGGCCATAGGTGCTCCCCTGAAAACACTGTGGCCAACACATCCCCGGCTAGCGACCAACCTATAACCTACCTATAACCTAGCACTAAAAGGCAGTACAAGGTAGGCGAAAAACAACTCCACATGGGCCAATTATGTGAAGCTGAAAAAATTCCTACCTGGCCCCCAACAGGGCAACCGGTTGAAACCTGTACTGCCAAGGGAGGGTGGGTGGGCAGAGAGCCAAAAGACTGCCACACTCCGTCGGGGGCGGTGCCAAGGTTTATATACCCCCGACACCACGCCCCTCACTAGCCCCGGATTGACATCTGCTGTCAATCACTGCCCTCTTTCTTCCGCGGGGGCAAAAGCGGCCCCCAGCCCGAACGCCTGCTGCGCCGGCTTGGCTGGGAGGGCCGAGCCTTGCCCCCACAGTCGAAATAAGAGACAGACACAAAGTATTGGGTTTAAACCGGGCCGCTTTATTAAATTCAATTAATCTGTGAACTCGGCAGGGATGAATCCTAACCAGACAAGCCCCTGGGGTCACCCACGGACCCCGCCTTGTCAAAGGGCGAGCAACCCTGCCCCCAGCACAAACCCGCCGTATTCGGGTTGTAACTGAGCGGCCAGGCCTCAGCCTTTCTCCACCTGGGCTAGCATCGATCCCCCATGGAAAGATCCGCCCGAGGTGAGGCTCCCCGTGGTCTGCATTCCCCGCACTGAGCCGTCTAGCCCATCTGCGGTTCATACAGACCACCCGCACCACAGGTGCTAGGCCATAGGTGCTCCCCTGAAAACACTGTGGCCAACACATCCCCGGCCACCGCCAATGCCAAGCCTCTGCTTAGGCATTAGCGCCCCAACGGGCGGCCCAGAGCCGACCGCAAACCCTGCCGAATTTCCTCCAAGAAGGCCCGGTTACCCAACTCTGACAGATGAACCCCATCCGACCGATACAGGTCAGCATCATCGACCTCTATGGCTGGATGAGGGAGGAAAATGCCCAAGCCCTCTTCCATGGCTTTTTGAAGTGCCCTATTAGCCTTGCGCCTAGCGCGCTCAATCCCCCCAGGAGAAAGGGCATACCTCCACACCCTGCGTGGCAGAATTGCTGACCACACCAGGATCACACCAGGCCATCTTCGTTTTATTTCACGTAGATCGGCCAATGCCTGCTGCGAGAGAGCCTTCCCTCGCAGCAACCCAAGGTCGTTACCCCCAAGGTGAACAACCAATATGTGTGGAGGCGGAGCAGCCCTTTCCCTGAACAATAAGGGCATAATACCGGACCACCGCAGGCCCCGTCGACCAAGCCATTCCACGACCGCCCATGCACTGAGGCCCAGCTGAGTGCCAAATGACGACCGCCGAGCCTGATGGGCAGCCCAAAACACCATGCTGTGCCCGCAGATGAGAATACGCCGTCTCTCACCCCGAGCCACAGCACCTGTAAGACAAAAAAGGGTCAGTCCGGTGCACTTAACAACAATACTAACCGCGCACTGACCCACCGCCCTCTATGGCCCTAACGGGCGAACATACGCCTTGAAGGCCGCCGACCGCCAGCGCCCAATGCGCTGTATGGACGCTGGCGTGTAACCCATTGAAGCGGCCGTGGAGGCAGCTCCAATGCGGAAGGAATGGGTTCCAAATTTAACACCCTTCAAACCTATTGCAGCCAGGGCCCGACTAGTCACCGCCCAGAACTGGTATTTGGTGAGGGGTGAGGCATCCTCGTGCCGAAAGAAGGGGCCCTCCCCCGCACCCCTAAACCGAATATACTCACTAACGGCCAAAACCGGGCACAGCTCATGGACTGCGCATTGCCCCAGGGTGATAACGGACCCCTTCCTCCATTGGTCAGTCTTGGAACGCCTTATCGTCAAGACTACCTGGCCCTGACCAATTTTGACGTCTCCTGCCTGGAGCGCCCGCATGGAAACATCCATCTTGGATTGCATCACAAGCTCACTGATCCTCAGGGCACCGAAAAAAGCCACCAACGAAGCCGCATGAAACAAAGCGGCCTCGAAGGGGGAAGAACAAATGGCCGGCCAGCTGCCAAACAGCCCCTTCAACATAGAAGGGGAGATGGGCTGCCGATCATCCACGCGTGGGCCACGCTCCCTGGCCCAGCCTTCTAGCATTTTTCTGATTCTAAAATCAGACGTAGTATCCACAAACCCCCGGGCTTTGCTGATAAAAGCCAACGCTGCTAGCTGGCCCCTAATAGTCTTTAGCCCCAAGCCCTTCTGCTTTTGATGTACACTGAATTGCATAAGGTGGGCCGTGGGAATCGGCCAGCAATCCTTCAGTGCAGCAGCCCTCCTAAATTCCCAAAATTGAGAGGCCGCCCTATCATAAGCCCTTCTAGTGCTGGGGGCTAAAGCCAACTGAATGGCCCTACCGGCTTCAGCTTCCCAAGCCGCCATAGGTCCAAGGGGATCCTCTCCGGCCGCAAGTCCGCTTCTGGGGCGAGCTGCCGAAAACGCTCCATCTGAAATCGAGATAGAGCGTCCGCCACCCCATTGCAGACCCCGGGTACATGCCTAGCCGTGAACAAAATGTTCAGCTGGAGGCATCGCAGCGTAAAAGATCTCACCAGGTTCATGACAAGCAGAGACTTTGACGTTAAGGAGTTGATAACATGTACTACTGCCATGTTATCACACCAAAAGAGCACGGAATGGTTGGCAAGTTGCTCACCCCAGAGCCAAACGGCGACTAGGATAGGGAAAAACTCCAAAAATGTCAAGTCCCTGCTGAGCCCACTTTCCAACCATTCCGGAGGCCATTGCTCTGCACACCAATGTCCCCTAAAATACACGCCAAACCCAGTAGATCCGGAGGCATCAGAGGAGATCTGAAGCTCTGCTTCAATCTTCAGCTCCTCCCTCCAAAAAGAAACGCCATTGAACGCTTCCAAAAATAACTCCCAAACTTCAAGGTCCGCCCGCATTCCTGCAGACACGCGGACCCGATGGAAAGGGGAACGCAGCTGCCGCATAGCGTCACAAAGACGCCGCAAAAAGGCTCTCCCTGGTGCCACCACTTTGCATGCAAAGTTAAGGTGACCCACCAACTGCTGCAGCTCCAGCAACGAAACCTTGCGCCGGCCCTTCAAGGTGGCCAACCGGGCTCTCAGGTCCATTATCTTTTCCTCTGGCAGCCGGGAAGACTGTTTGTGGGTGTCCAGCTCGATCCCCAAAAAGGTAAGTACCGTACTGGGTCCTTCAGTCTTCTCCTGCGCCAGAGGAACCCCAAGCTCGCTGGCCAACTCCTGGAAAGCCCCCCAACAACATGGCGCACTGCCCAGTGCCCGGAGGACCAACCAGAAGGTAGTCATCCAGGTAATGCGCCGTGGCCTTGCACCCTGTCCTGTCCCGCAGCACCCACTCAATGAAGGAACTGAATCGTTCAAATGCAGCACAGGATACTGAGCAACCCATAGGGAGGGCACGATCCATGTAAAACTTGCCCTCGAAGCAAAACCCCAGGAGCTCAAAATCCTCGGGGTGAACTGGCAAGAGACGAAATGCTGACTTAATGTCGCATTTCGCCATCTCGGCCCCGATTCCGCACCCCCGCACTACTTTGACCGCTTGGTCAAAGGAAGTGTACCGCACCGAACACAGTTCCTCCGGGATGGCGTCGTTGACCGACGCCCCTTTTGGATAGGACAGGTGATGAATGAGGCGATACTCCCCCGGTGCCTTCTTGGGCACCACCCCCAGGGGAGAAACCCTCAACGTTGCTACTGGAGGCGCATTAAAGGGTCCCAGGACCCTACCCTCCTTACACTCCTTAGCAATCTTTGCTCGAACTATGTGTTCGAGCCCCACAACTGACTTAAGGTTAGGAGCCATAAAAGGGGCCCTGGGCCCCTGATAAGGAATTCTGAACCCAAACGAAAACCCCTCCAACAAGTATTGCCCATCGGCTTTAAGCGGGTACCTCATCAGCCACTTATTGAGGACCCTCAGCCGAATGGGACTGGGCCCCTTTTCCAGGGGGCTGTTGATTGTTACCACCGCCCCCGGGGCGTTTTCCCCATGGTTTTGGCTTGGACCTACTACAGGCGGACTGGGCATGAGGCCCGCTACACAGCGGGCACTCGTGTTTGAACTTGCAGAGCTTCCGGGTGCACACTCCCTTGGAAGTGAACTCCCAACATAGCAGCCGGGGTTGAACCGGCTGGCCCGCCGACGGGCGGGCCCCTGCTGCAAGCTGCTGCTGATGCTTTTGGACTAAATGTCCACTGTCCGACCTGTCCCCAGGATTAGGCCTCGCCGGGGACATCAACTGCAGCCACAGCTGCTGGTTGACTTGGTCCCAAGGCAACCCAGGGTTCACTGCAGCCCTCATCCTAAAGGCTTCGTCGTACTGCAGCCATGCTGCCCCGACGAAGTCTGTATATGCCCTGTATATTATATCCAGATATTGAAACAGGGCAGCTGCCCGGGCGGGCTGCGCCCTGGCGATCACTCCCGCAAAAATCAGGAAGCCTGGCAGCCAGTTTGCCCAAGTCCTATCCACTTTGCGGCGTTTTAACTTTTCTTTGTCCTTCTCGTCAAGCTCGTCTTTACTCTTTTTCTCGAGCTCTCTATAGAGAAGGGCAAAGACATCAACATACTCTCCGCGCAGGATACGTTCCCGGGTAGCCGCCGTTAAATGATCCCCCAGCGGCAGCGAAGTGTCCCCAAAGGGGAAAGCGTGTACTGGTATGCTGGAATAAGGGGTCGGCGGGTAGAACCATCCGCCTCCAAACCCGGCAGGAGGCAATCCCTGCGCCTGGGCATATTGCTGTCCACCCCAAGGCAGAACGCCGTGGGGATGCATCCCTGAGGGAACTGCTGGTGTCATTGCGGCTGCTTGTGAGCACATCATCTGCTGCAGGCCCGCTCCGCCTAACCCCGGCCCCTGCATGCCCGGACTCTGTGAACCCCAAGGCCAGGGCAGGGTGACCCCCCACTGGCCAGCGGGTGTGCCGGGCTGCCCAGCACTCCAAGCCCCTCCGCCCAACCCGGTGGGGGGGGCAGGCGCCTGTAGAGGTGTCCAAGGCCAGCCGGGAGTTAGGTGTGGTAACAACTTACCCCCCGCGCCCGCAGGAGTTCCTCCACCTACAGGGGTTTGCGGTCCAAAGCCACTGCCAGCTCCAACACCCGGCTGCTCACCAGATGGTCCCTCGCCGGGATCCTCCTCCTCGTCCGGCTGCGGCTGCGGCTCAGGCATCGCCACTCCGCCCTGTAATGCAGACAATCTCACAAGCATCTCAGTTTCAAAAGCAAGGCGCGTCGAACGCCCTGAGGCACAACGACGCCCCTGCCAAATGGGGGCCCCCACTGCAAGCTGCTGCTGTTCCAAAGCCTCCACCTGATTAATGATGGCCAATCGTACTTGCTCACTCTGGGCCCGCTCATCAGTAGGGCGCACGCGAGGAGGACGTGCGGGCTGCTTGCTCTTGCCCTTCCCCTGCCCCTTCTTTGGAGCCATGTTAACCACCCTGTTCTTATTAATGCCAGACAGTGACTACTACCACGCAGCAGCCCTTCCCTGCAAAGTAGCAACTAGAGATGTGGTGCTCTAAAGGGCTGGCTGCGCCCTGGGGTTATCCAAGGCCCTTCCGCCCCAATATAATGCACCGCAAAATGGCCGCCCCGCACTAACTGTCCCCACACGAGTATTAACTGGATTGAGAACTGTCGCTACTGGCATACAAAATGGCCGCCGCACGCGCCAAGCTCGCCCGCGCTGCGCTCCCTGCTGCTCAACGGCCCTCAAAATGGCCGCCGCGCCTACCCTTGCCGCCCAAACGGCTTCGAAATGGCTGCCCCTCGCTTTTTCAAAAGTGCACAGGGTCTGGACTGGCCACCTCGCGCAGCAGAGTAACCCGCGGGGCTTCCCTTAGCCACCCAAGGATTTCCAACCCCCAGCAGTGTACACCCTGCGCGTTTTAAACCCGAAGCTGCACCTCCGAAACTGACAAGGGCCTCCCTTCACCCCCAAAATGGCCGTCGCAAGCGCCTTGCGCCTAGCACGCGGTATGCAGAGACCCCGCCTTGGCCAACGGCCGCCGCGCCGGGCCCGACCGCTACCACCCTCCAACCAGGACTCCCAAGCGCCTCCCTGCCGACAGCCGCCGCTCGCGCTACTGCTTCCCCGAAGCCAAACCACAGTCCACAAAGCACGGACACCGGCCGCTTGCGCTGCCCACGCCTGCGCCTGACCACCGATGCCCCGCCTCGCTCCAACGACGATCCGCGACGCTCCCCAGGCTCTTGAAGGCCCAGCAACGCCGCACCGCACAAGAGGCTCTCCGTCAGAGAGCCAAAAGACTGCCACACTCCGTCGGGGGCGGTGCCAAGGTTTATATACCCCCGACACCACGCCCCTCACTAGCCCCGGATTGACATCTGCTGTCAATCACTGCCCTCTTTCTTCCGCGGGGGCAAAAGCGGCCCCCAGCCCGAACGCCTGCTGCGCCGGCTTGGCTGGGAGGGCCGAGCCTTGTATCAAGAAGCAGGGCTGTAGCCAGGATTTTAAAAGTCAGGGGGCTTTTTAAAAAATCAGGGGGTAGGGACAAAAGCTGGAGGCTCTGAAAGTAGCTGAGGCAGCCAACCCTAAAACTTTGAAATCAAGAAGGGACTGCATGTTGCTGCCAGTGTGTGTGTGGGGGGAGGCGTTTCCTTCCATATCCCTCTCCCTCATCCTGGCACTCTGCAACCAGCAGCTTTATCGGTTCCCCCCCCCCTCCCCTGCCCATTCTATGCGTCTGCCTCCAGCTCCAGCTCCTCCGCCTCCCTCCTCTCCACCTGCTGCTTTTGCTGCTATTGTGCACTGTGTTCTCCTGGCTCCAGTCAGGGGGCAGTGCTCCCACAGCCCCCCCCCTGTGGCTACAGGCCTGTCAAGAAGCATTGATGCATGTGAGAATCTTCCTGCAATGTCAGTCACAAGTTCTCACAGAGGTGTTCCTCTCAGCAGCAGTTTCTGTAAGAGCTCTCTCAGCTCCACCTACCTCACAGGGTGTCTGTTGTGGGGAGGGGAAGGAGATTGTGAACTGCTCTGAGACTCCTTTGGGTAGTGAAGAGTAGGGCATAAATCCAATGTCGTCATCTTCTACGTTTGAGTTCTGGAGAGAGAAAAAAACCTTAGCATGGCTATTTCCTTTACCCATCTGGCTTCGTTGTGCCTACACTCCAGCCCCTTTCTTTTTTACTGATGTTGGTATTTACTGAGTCAGGTGGAATCCCTTCAAGGCCAAAGAAATGAACCAGTCAGACTGGTGTTGACAGATTTTTATTTTATTTTATTGTTTACTGCTCCAGGCAAGCTGGAAGGTTGTCATTGTTCATAGCCTGCCTTACAGGTCAACTATGTCTCACTTTCCAATCTCAGCGATGCTGCGTGGCACAGTATTTGCCAGTATGTTATTCCACATCTCTTTTTCTATTCTGCTGTGTTCCTGCTTGCCCTTGTTTTCACCACTTCCCAAAGCAGCATGTTTTAAACAGAGAGATTCCAGCAAGAGCTTAAAGATTCCTGTTATGAAATCTCAGAGACAGATTCTGCTATGTTGCTTGGAGTGATGCTGCTAATATATGAAATCATACTTCCATCTGACACTGACCAATATGTTTCTCTTGGCCAGTAGCTGTATCACATATGAACACATGAAGTTGCCTTATGCTGAATCAGACCATCAGCCCGTCAAAATCAGTAATATCTACTCAGACTGGCAGCAGCTATCCAGAGTCTCTGGTAGAGGTTGTTCACATTATTTACTACCACATGTTTTAAACTGGATATGGTGATGATTGAACCTGGGACCTTCTACATGGCAAGCAGATGATCTACCACTGAGCCACAATCCCTTCCCTACTGCACACATTTGCAATGCAGTCCCAAGCTGAGTAACACCCTTCAAAACCCCTTGACTTCCATGAGTTCAGAAGGGTGTGATTGTTCAGAATTCCAGACTGTTGCAGAGGTTAGGAGTATGGACTCTAATCAGGGAGGACTAGGTTTGATTCCCCACTCCTCCACATGCAACTGCTGGTGTGATCTTAAGTTAGTAATGTTCTCTCAAAGCTGTTCTGCTCAAGAGCAGCTCTCTCAGCTCCACCTACCTCACAGGGTGCCTGTTGTGGGAAGGGGAAAAGAAAGGAGATTGTGAACTGCTCTGAGACTCTGAGTGAAGGTCGGGATATAAATCCAATCTCATCCTCTTCCACCGTGGGTACCTCAGATGATATATGAAGCTCCTTTATACTGAATCAGGCCTTTGATGTGTGTAGCCTACTGCTGTTCACTATAAGTATCAGGAGCACTCTCTGGTCTCAACAATTCTATAATTTCCTTTAGTTTCCCAATCACATTTCTACTATTCATATTTTACAGCCACTTTCCAGCCTCATCTGATTTCCTTGTCCTGTTCTTCAAATGTAGCTTTCATAACCCCCTTTTTGCTTCTATTTGTGATACAGCATCCAATACAATGGTTGCATTGTATAAAAATAGTCATAGTAGGTAATGCATGCCATTAGCTGGTTAAATCTATTGATGTTAAGCAGCTTTACATTGTGCAGGATTGCAGTTATTCCCCTTGAGTAAGTACAGTTATAGGGCTAGCTGCCAGGTAACACAGTTAGTCTGAACAATGAATACGTCTAGTATATTGATGTGAATTATGGTTGGTGCATTTGCATGGTTTTGGTGTGAAAAGTCTCACAGTATTTATGATGAGTTCTATTCACTACTGGTTGTATTTAACTAATGATACTTAGTCCTCAGTTTGAAGTACTACACTAATCTCCATCTGTTTTCCCAAATATTTGGGATCAGTCCAACCTCATTTCAAATTTATTGCTCAGCCAATTGGCTGTTACAATGCAGCATAATTAGACCACAAACAGTCCAACAAAGCCAAATTCTTTCAAACATACGTTTGTGATTCCAAGTATACTTAGATTTGAATCCAGTACACATTAGAGAACAACAGGAATTTCAGGGTATTTGCTTTTGAGAGTCAAAGTGCCCTTTGTCTTGAAAACTCATACTCTGATTTTTTTTTTTTATTTAAGGTGCTGCTAGACTCAAATCTAGCTGTTCTACTGCAGACCAACATGGCTACCCTCTGAATATTTTAAATCAAACATCTGTCTAAGAAGAAGACTGCAGATTTATACCCCACTCTTCTCTCTGAATCAGAGACTCAGAGTGGCTTACAATCTCCTATATCTTTTCCCCCCACAACAGACACCCTTTGAGGTGGGTGGGGCTGAGAAGGCTCTCACAGCAGCTGCCCTTTCAAGGACAACCTCTACCAGAGCTATGGCTGACCCAAGGCCATTCCAGCAGCTGTAAGTGGAGGAGTGGAGAATCAAACCCGGTTCTCCCAGATAAGAGTCCGCACACTTAACCATTACCCCAAACTTCCTTACAACCAATAGCATCAGTTAAGGTAAATTTGCTACAATCATATGTTACTGCATTTTTATTAAGCTAGTTGTAGAAGTCTAAGAGCAAGACTAATCAGGTCTACTCAGAAGTAGGGCTCCATTCAATCAGTGGGGTTTACTCCCAGGAAACTATTTTATGATGGCAACCTAAATCTATCTTTTAGTAGATGAGTCAAAATATGTGTGTTTTCCCCATGTCCAAATCAATAAGTCAACCAGGTTTTATCTATGTGCACTTCAAGGCTATGAGTGAAGAATGAATGAGGTCGTTGAACTGGTTCATCTCACAGTGGCATGGGCTGGCCAAAGGCAGAGCATATACTCTGAGTGTGGAAGATCCCTGGATCAATTCCTTGTTTTCTCAGTTAAAGGATATTATATACCAGGTAGGGATTTCCAGCTCTTAGCAGGGAGACTTGTGGGTAGGGGTGGGAATTGCCCTTACCCTGGAGGAATCATGTGGAATGCTTTTGAGGAGCTTCCAAATGTAAACTTCTCTTCTATACTCCAATGCAGGTATACTTTGGCAGTTAGAGAGGACTGCTGCTCAAGGTACTGATCTACAGAATGATTTTTCAAGAAGGTTTTAAGATTTTTCTGCAGGTGTAAGGGTTCCTCAGGGTTATGGTATGGCCAGGGGTCATTTTGTAGAAAAATAGGTGGTGGAGCTCATTAGCATAACTCATTAGTATATGCTGCCGCCCCCACCTGCCAAAAGCAACCTGATGCAAGAAAGGAGAGCCCCAGGCAAGCGAGGCCTGCTTGGTCTGACTAGAGATCCAGCCAGCCTCAAGAGGCCTCGCTCACCTGGGGCTCACCCCCACCAGTCAAAAGGCCACCAAGCCCCCCGCTGCCCAAAATCACATAAGAAGTGGAGAAAGGATGGTGTAGCTTTTCCAAGGGTTAGTGAGGGCTGTTGGGGTTGTGGCAAAGCTCCTAGTGACTGGCTGACTTCCTGCTCTCCTAATCCAGGGACTGTTATGCAGCTGCACCTGCTATTCAATGGACAAGGTAGATGGGAAGGAGGAGGGGGAACCCCCCAAAAGGTTCAGGAGCTGTGCTCCTGTGAGCTCCTGCTGAATTCAAGGCCTGGCCATGACTGGCCCTGTTGTGTGGGTTACAAGGATAGCTCTTTGTACTGAAAGGTTCTCATTAAAGTAGTAATGATCAGAATCTCCATTGACAGGTTTTTGTAGTGTTTGTCTGTCTGCCTGTCTCCCTTCTATCTACATAATTCTCCCTGGCATAGTTCCTTTCTGTGGCTGAAAACACAAATAAACTGAATGCTTATGCTTCAGTTCTATCAGTATTTCATATTGTTTTCTCTCCTGAATCATGGGTTTGTTTTAGCTTTCTTGCTGAGAGCAAACAGAACATCTTTTGCCAACAACAGATGGCAGTAAAAGAAGATACCGGATGCATGGATTGGCTCATTTGTTTGTTAGTTATAGTTTGGATACTGAAGATTATTTTGTGAGTATAACATTTCCTTTGGGAAAATTCTGCCAGGATCCAGTGAAAAACAAGGTTTTTTAAAAATAAATTCATTAAAATGTATGTGATTTGTATATTTTGGATGGATCCAGGAACATTTGCATCCAATATTTCCTCACTTATTAATCACAGAGTATTACAGGAAAAGGAGCATGGATTGTGGATGGTGAGAGATCTGGATTCCAGTCCCAGCTCAGTTTATTGTCTTTGGTTTCATCCTAGCCTATTTCACAGAGTTATTGCTAGCCATCCCAGATGTAGCTTCAAAGGTGGTTCCATTAAGGCAGAGATTTCATTCTACATCAAGTTGTGCCATCTTAACCTGTTGAAAAGCAGTAAGGTTAATAGATGCTAATTAATACATATGCAATCACAGTAGGTTTTATATTGGTTATTTTTAGTGATTTTAATATGAATCTTTCTATAAGTCAATTTGAGATCTTTTTTTTTTATGAACCAGCTAAAAATAATACAAGGTTGAAACCCTTCTCTGAAGCCATTGTAATATATATATTGGCTGGGTCAAGTATGAGAGCCCCCCTCTGGGCTAAGTGAAAATGGAAGAAGGCATTTTTTAAATCACTGAATTGACTTGCTTCTCCAGCATTAATGCTGGGTCAAATTTAACCATAGGGTCATAACAAATTGCAGGTCTTGAAGCGAGCAGAGATGATTTCAGAAATCAGGTACTACAGGACCCAGAGAGCAGCAGAAGTTTACCTGACAAATCAAAAAGCCGAATGGCATTATGCTTCCCAGTAAATGTCAAAACTTACTTCTCAAAGTTGCATGGATTCCAATGGATTTTGATTTCTGCTTCTCTATCAAGGAGAGAACAACTGTAGGTGAATGGTGAACTGATTGAGGCTCATCAGAGCTATTGTTAGACAAGTTTATAGGGAACTTCTGATCAGATCCTAATTCTGACCATGACACCTTCCGGGTAATCCTGACTCAATATTATCATCAGTTATCTTGGAACTGAGTAATGAAAATGCCACTCAGAATCAATACATTCAGTCCTTAAATTAGGCCTGATCAGTGTCTATTATGGATGAAAAGCTTGTTGAAGAAGAATTATTGATCAGTTTCAAGTCAGCATTCTAACCTTTGCCAAAGACAACAATCAGTGAAAGACTAACCCCGCCCCCCAGGTGTAATAGACATCTGACCAAGAAAAAAGCAAAAGATAATACAAGCTAGGTAGTGATAAATCTTCCAATTTCCTGTTTAAGATCAATATCCTGTTTGAAACAATAAAGGAATCATTATTCAGTAATAAACTGGGCCAGCTTCTGATAGACCCTTCATGTCAGCTAGCTTCTCTCACAGTGGAATGTTGAATCTATCAGCCTTAATTTATACGTGTTTTCATGGAAGTAAATTCAAGGAAGTGAAAAGGACTGTAATCTTAAGTATGCTATCAAAACAGAAAAAAAGAATAATGCCCTTGCATATGTCATTCCGCAAACACCTGAGCCCATTATTATTATTTACTTAGTACAATTTTGTCTCATCATCCTATTAATAGCTCATAAATTATTCTTCCTTTATTTTATCTTCACACCAGGTAGGTTAGACTAAGAGACAGGGGCTCATCCAAGGCCACCCAATAACGTTCCTGGTAGAGTAGGGCTTAGAACAGGGGTGGGAAACGTCAGGCCCCTGGGCCGTTTATGGCCCTCGAGATAACTTGGTCTGTACCTTGGGAATTGCTAGGCTGAGCCCCCCTCCCTCTCATGGGCATTGTGAAGGACTGCTGCTGGGGTATGTTGGTGCCTTAAAGATCTGCTGGGAGCAGCTGAAGGGAGGGAGGGAGGGAGGGAGGGCTGGCAGGGGTAGCAGCCAGCTTCCACCACTTCAGTTTGCACGTGATTATCCTAGATGGTGTGGCCTAATATGCGAATGAGTATGTGACCTAATATGCTAATATTAGGGGATGTGGTCTAATATGCCTGGACCTGGGCATTTGCCTAGGGTGGCAGGCCGGTGTGTTTGTTCTGAATTAGGCTCTCCCCATGTTTCTTCAAATAGAAAAACAATTATTTGCATTAATTTTGCCGGCCTGAATCATTCTCCCTCACTGTTTTTTAAGTTGATAATTTTGTATGGCCCGTGAATGATGTTATAAATATCCAAATGGCCCCTGGCAGAAAAAAGGTTCCCCACCCCTGGCTTAGAAGGTGGGTCTTTCATCCAGGTTAAAACAGATAAAAGGAAGTACTGATAAAAGGAAGGTGGGTCTTTCATCCAGGTTAAAACAGATAAAAGGAAGTACTTCTTCACCCAAAGGGTGATTAACATGTGGAATTCACTGCCACAGGAGGTGGTGCCGGCCACAAGCATGGCCACCTTCAAGAGGGGTTTAGATAAAAATATGGAGCAGAGGTCCATCAGTGGCTATTAGCCACAGTGTGTGTATATATAATGATTGAAGTGCTGGGTTAGGAACATAAGAACATAAGAACATTAGAGAAGCCATGTTGGATCAGGCCAATGGCCCATCCAGTCCAACACTCTGTGTCACACAGTGGCCCCAAAAAATTATATATATATATATATATATATATATATATATATATATATATATATATATATATATATATATATATATATATATTTATTTTGGGCCACTGTGTGACGCAGAGTGTTGGACTGGATGGGCCATTGGCCTGATCCAACATGGCTTCTCTAATGTTCTTATGTTCCTAACCCAGCACTTCAATCATTAGATTGTGGTTCCTATGAAACAGAAGCAGTGCATTTGAAGTAACAGTAGAACAATCGATAGAGAAGTAGAACAATCCATAGAACCTGAAAACGAAAACCTGCATTTAAACATGGTGAGTTTCTGCAGGGGGAGAACAATGCTCAGTGATGGCATTGAGGAAGGAAACCATCCACTTCAGAAATGATTGAATAAATCAGGTTTCAGAGAAGAAGATGATATTGGATTTCTAGCCCACCCTCCACTCCAAAGAGTCTCAGAGCGGCTCACAATCTCCTTTACCTTCCTCCCCCACAACAGACACCCTTTGAGGTGGGTGGGGCTGGAAAGGGCTCTCACAGCAGCCACCCTTTCAAGGACAACCTCTGACAGAGCTATGGTTGACCCAAGGCCATTCCAGCAGGTGCAAGTGGAGGAGTGGGGAATCAAACCCAGTTCTCCCAGATAAGAGTCCGCACACTTAACCACTACACCAAACTGGCTCTCCAACCCATCGCTCAAGAGCCAAAGACTCAGCAAAGAGCCAAATTTAGCTCTTCAAAGAGAAAAAGAAAATATTTTTATTTACTTCATCTGTACCTTGCCTTCTTCTCCAATAGGACCCAAAGTATCTTCCATCATCCCCCCCCCTTCCATTTTATCTTTACAACAACAAATCTGTGGGACAGGTTAGGTTGAGAGAGTGAGAGAGCAGCCCAAGGTCATCCAGCAAGATTCAAGGGCAGAGTGAGGATCTGAGGTGAGTTGCTACAATTGCTAGTACCACACCCTTGTATTGCTTAATGTTCTTCTGGGAAGAAAAATACATTTATTTTAAACATTTGTGTGACCACTTTCTCCTGAGCATCTCAGGATATACATTCGGAAAATTAGTTGTCATGGAAAACAAATTAGGAAATGTTTCATTTTCATTGTGCTGTCCTTATAATGAGGCCAGCTTAGAATGTCACATCAGGCAGCAGGTTTGGGGCAGGATAACAGCGTCCCACCTGCCCCTAATCTCCCATCTCCTTCACAACTACTTCCTTCTGCCTGTTCACTTGCAAGTGTTCAGTCCCCATTTAGTTGCTTCTGATCAGCACCCTGGACAGAAATGTTACATGAAGCTGTCTTTTCTTTCTTTCTTTCTTTCTTTCTTTCTTTCTTTCTTTCTTTCTTTCTTTCTTTCTTTCTTTCTTTCTTTCTTTCTTTCTTTCTTTCTTTCTTTCTTTCTTTCTTTCTTTCTTTCTTTCTTTCTTTCTTTCTTTCTTTCTTTCTTTCTTTTTCTTTCTTTCACCAGTGTTCCCTCTAAGCCGTGCACATGAGTTGCCACTCATTAACACAGGAAGCCCCACTCTGCATCAACCTGGAGCTGCATTTTAAGATTACAGCAGTTCTATTCTGCTCAGAATCTGAACTGCTCCATTGGTTCTGGTCCAGTATATCCCCTGATTTCTGCACATATCTTTGTACATTTATTTTCACTTCAGGTTTTTTTTTTTGTCCCCTCCCTAAGGCTTATCTATTTTTGGGACCACTTGCTGAATTTGAGTTGCCTTTTTCCTCATGCACAATGTTTATGTTGGTGTTCATCATATTGCCTTTCCCTCCTGTGCAACTCCAGCCCACTTTTTAATGACTGGACTTCCATCATCAAACCAATCCCCTTCCTCGCTGTCTTGAATATGAGTGGTTTCAATTTTTAATTTTTAAGATACTAAAAATTGATATTTCATTATACTGTTATGTCAAGCAGGTTCTCAGCTTTCATTTAGAAGAAAAGTCTCTATCTTCTTTCATCAGGGAGATATAAGGGAAAAGGAATATCTCTGCAAATGATTATGGAGACTTACTTTTCAGAAAATGAAAGCTGGGAATTCAGAAAACTTTTAGTACTGTTTTTTTAAATGCGGCCATTATATCAATATACTGATATAAACATACAGAGAATATTAAAAAGGGGGGTGTTGTGATGCCACCAATGACAATAGCATCATCCTTTGAAAATACTGATTGCTTAAAGTGCATGCAGAAAAAAATATACTGACTTCACAGCTGTGAAAATGCAGAGGGAGGATAGATGTGAGGAAGAACTTGGCCCAGACCGATTCCAATGCTTGTGGATCAACTCCCAAGAAAATCAGGAGTAAGTTGAGCATGCGGGAAAATCTCATGTCAGACTACTGGCAGCAACCCTCCAGAGTACAAGGCACAGGACTTATCTACTATATGATGGTTGTAACTGGAGATGCTGGGGAGGGAATCTGTGACACTAAGGCAAATGCTCTACCAAGGAGTCACAGCCCCTGCCTTCGATGATTTCCTCTTTGAAGGACAGTCCAGAAACAGTTTTGCTGCACAATAGGCTGCTTAACTGGTATCTATCAGTCAGTGAACTTCTTCCAAGTTAGTAGGAGGAGGAGGGTTGGAGCCAGAGAGACATTTGTAGGAGCTTCATAGCATGTCTTGACCTAAATACCTTTAACAACATTCTTAGGTTGAAAAAAACAAATTCCCTGGGGACAGGAGACCCACGTAACCAAAGTGTTGTCTCCATTTAACCCTGCTTCTGAATTATGATGCAAAATACAAGTAAAGGAACTTGTGGTGGACAAGTCCATCTGAAATGAATTTCCACATCAGGTTTTTATGCCACACCCCCCCCCCCCGACAATGAAGCTTGTGGTGGATTGTCTAATTCTTTTTATAAAGATGTGTGTGTGCGTGTGCTTGCATGCCTGAAAGTCATGTTTTTCAGTGAGCTAGCTTGATACACCTGCCTTTGCATCCTGACCCTGGTATTCCTTTGGAGGTCTCCCTTCCAAGTTACTTGCCAGGATTGGCCCTGCTTAGCTTCTGAGATCTGACAAGACTGAACTTGACTGGGCTATCCAGGTCAGGGTGTAGATTGTCTAAATCTTAAGCAACCTTCTTTGCACAAATTAAATAAAAGAAAGAAAGTGGGTCTTGCTCTCTCATCTATTGCATTTTTAGTTTGCTTTTTCCCCACTCATCCTCATCTCCAAGGCAAATTATTTGTACAATATTTGGAAACAGAACTATGACTGTACTGCAGATTGAGGTATTGATTATAGCTTCATAAGAAAACAAAAGAAAACATTTGTATGAGCAAAGATGCTGGGGGCCAATTTTGGAACTATAAATACACCCAGACCTTATTATTCATTAATAGCCAGAAATTCTCCAATTACAGTTCTTGACCACATGGTGGTCTGTCAGACTGCCTAATGAAAGCACATTTTTGTTGTGAACTAAAGGGGAACACTCACCAATCTTTGTTTAATTGAATGGCACTGAATAGAGTTTATCTAGAGTTACCTTATCTTCGCCACTGGAAAACTTGCGTAATGTCTGAGATAAGATTCAACCTCTTGGTATCTACTTTGACCTTTGTGACATGGCCTCTTCACTAGATCCTACACAGCACTTTCCCAACAAAGTGTGAAAGTATTATCTAGGTGCAAAAGCAAGTTTTACTGTCTGTACAAACAACAAGAGTAGGGCGCTTCTTGCATGGAATGCGTATCCCTTTTAAATGAATCTTTAAGAACTACTTACCTGCATATAGCAAATACTGCATTTTTCAAACACACACACACACACCTGGCAAAATGAGAAAATTGGGCAAATGACAGATTTCAGGATTTTGCAAAAATAAGAAACAATTTCAAACTCTCAGTAGGTGGAAGGAGAACATAATGTGGAATCTACCCTGATATATGTTTTTTTCAGAAGACTAGTACACATATATAGGTTTAAATTTTGAGGATAATCAACTGACAATCTTTTTTTTGGCCCAGGAATCAGCAATTGATCAATCAATTATAATTTCCCCAGTTCTGTATTTTGTTTAAAGCAATTAAATCCCACTGCTTAATCCAAAGAATATGAACACATTTCAAAATTAGGGTGCCACCATCAAAAGACCATGGGTTCAATCTGGAATAAATGGACAGTTCTTGATGATTCCATCATCCCACTACAGACCCCCCCCCTCATGTTGTTCCTCAGGGACCCCAAATGCCCCAACCATAGTCATTCATGAAGATCAGGGAGCTGCAATGGGATGGGAAGGAAAGAAATTTCCAATCCTTTGATGAACTATATTCCAGTCCAGTACCATTTTCAAGTTCAACAAGATTTTCAGGGTTTAGGTTTTTGCTGATGGGCAATTTTGTTTAGATCTAATCTGTTGTCTCCAGTGCAACTTGCCCCATCTCTCAAGGTGGCCAAAGAGAGACTTCATCTATGCTGTGGACTGGGAGTAGATAGTCCTTCAGGTGTACTGCTCTCAACCTGTTTAGAGTTTTATAAGTCAGAAACAGTTCTTTGAAATGAACAGTGAGGAGCATTTACATGCTCTGATTAGTGAGTCCATTTCTCAGTTTTAACCAGTTTCTAAATAGCCTCCCAATGCAAGCCCCTTTCATGAATGTCCCTTAGTGGAGACCAAATGCATAAATATTTATCACTGTATTGCATGTGTTAGAGTAATGCTTCGATTCAATCCTTTTTTATCCTTTCCTCTCAGTCCCTTCCTAAATGCTGCTTTATTGTAATGGTATCAGTGATATATCAGTTATACTATTTATATGTAAATGTTATTTATGTAGAATATTTCAAATGTGATTTTAAAAAATCAGACTTTGCATGATGGAGTTGTTACCTTGGGGAAGCACATGTATTTGCGCATTCATACAGGCCACACACACACACACACACACACACACACACACACACACACACACATATATATATATATATATATATATATATATATATATATATATATATATATATATATATATATATATATATATATACACACACACACAGACTGCAGATTTGGTGTGGTATTTCTCCCCCCCCCCCTCAAGTAATGGGACTGTTTTTGTAAAGGGTTGACTTTTATTATCTACTTAGACACTACTGGGAGGAAATTGGGGGGGGGGGGGACAGTGTGCCTGCATCACTTCTGATAAAACCATCAAGTTTTTGCCAGAGCATCCACCATGTCACTTCCAGTTTTACTAGAAATCATGTAAGCATACCAGCATAACACTGGTGTACCAGGACCCACCCTGCATTTCCTCCCGTGGCTGCCGGCTGTAGTCTGGCAACTCTAATATGCAGGTCAGAATTGTTTGTTTTTAGGGTGAACTGTGAGGAAAAGCCCCCTTACAGAACATCGTGATTACCAGCTTGGTTGCCAGAGCACCTGGAGAAGTGACTCACACACGCCTGGCCAGAGAGTGTGGGTATACCTATCCAGGGGCAAAAGGGACTTATGCAGTACAAGCAGCCATAACGCTACAAAGGCGCTCTAGAACGGTATAAGAGTGCCCACCAGGAGAACGGAAGGCTTCCTGTCATTTCTATGACGTCCATCCCAGCATTGGAGCAGAAGAGACTGCGCTGCCAGGAGCTATCCAGGCAAACGGTTATGAAGCACTGACCATGGAATCCACCATGGAGGGCTAACACCACAAGCAGCCATCTTCCTATCAGGCTTGACACCATTCCAGCGAAGCGAACGGCTCACGTACACACCAGATGTCACCTATGCCTGCAAGCAACCTACCCACCCCAGGAGTGGTTAATCGTCCAACCGCCACTTTCTTTGTTTGACGGAACTCAAAACAAAGACTGGTGCCCAGAAGAAGACAGAAGAAGAGGAAGACCATCTTCAGCCAGAGCCAAGTTCCTTTGTACAAACTGGGTGTTACCTAGGCCATAATTTGACTCTCTATTGTCACCCTTTTAGATAAGTCCAATAGTCCTAAGCATCTCCCCACCCAAGTAATCTCTTAATTCTTCTCCCCAACTGTCACTTTGGAGCCTCCCCCTGGTCTGTTTCAACCTGAAACTTCTCTCAGGTATCCAGGATCCAGGCAAGTCCATTGGTCAAGAGCAAGCACCCAATTAGGTGCTACCAATGAACTTTCTATTGGTTGTCACAGTAGTCCAGCCCTTATGGTCACTGCGAAACCTCCCCTTTTCATGAGGTCACGCACCAGCTGACCACCTTCCTCCTCCCTCATGCCACCCATCCCCTAAGGGCTCAAGAGAGTCCTTATAATCTGTGGACTAGCTACCCACAGGTGTGCTTCTATCAGTATCCCAACTTCCGCTACATAGATCCATCCCATTCCTGATCAGTTTCAGGTCCCTTCTCCCACTTCCTTGCTTGTCACCATTGAAGCCTTCCTTGAAGACTACGCTAGGTAAATATCGCCCTGTTTGTCTACCCATGTGTTCCCCTATCTCTCTATCTATGTTTCCTAGGACTGAATGTGTGTTTTGATGAATATTGTATCTTGTATGGAAGCCTATATTCTTCTTAATAAATTATAATTGTTTTACTATATTAGAGTCCCTAATATTTTAAGCATTACTTTTCTGGACGTGGAATCCTGTATACACAGGTAAAAAGATCCTGAGTGAGCCAGGTGCCCACCTGACAATTCCCCAACCTCATTTGAGGGCATTTTGGCTTACAGAACTTTCTTGAAAAATGTACCTGGAGACCTTGTTTTTCATTTTAGTGAACTATGGAAACTATTTCCTCAAAGTCTGATCAAAATGCTTCTTCCTCTTGGCCTTTTGGCATCTCTTCTCTGTGTGAAAGCAAGATGTGCAGATGCCCTTATTTCTTTTTCTGGTGCAGCCTGAGGCCCTAGGCAACTAGAGAGGTGCAGGTATAATTCGATGGGAAAGGATGAAATATAGATTAGGGAAAGTATACAAATAACTGATCCTTTGCTGGACTCTAGTCTATTTTTATTATGTAATAGGGTCCCTGGCTGGCTGACTTGTAGAGAAGAAAATGAACATATATAATGAACAAATGCTATAACCCTACAGAACTACTCTGAAGATACACTTGAAAACTTGACTGGAAACAGTCCTAAAGATATGCATGAATGCTAGTAATTTCAGCAGCACCTTACATAGACACACATTATTGGTTCAGAGAACCACTGCGATGTATTGGTGATGGTGTCAGTCTAGGATGTGAGAGGACCAGGTGTAAATTCCCACTCAGGCATGAAGCTAATTTTTTTTAAAAAAAATCACTTTATTTATAAGCTGCTTTTCTCCATAATTGGGAGCAAAAGCAGGTTATCACAATGTTCTCCTCTCCTCCACTTTATCCTCACAACAACAGCCTTGCAGGAGAAATTTGTCTGAAAAATTATGATGGGCCCGAAGTCACATGGTGAGGTTCCATGGCAAAGGAGACTTAAACCTGTTTGTCCCAGGTCCTGGTCTAGGGATGCCAGGTAAGGTTGTCAGGTCCAACACAGGAAATATCTGGGGAGTTTGGGGGTGGAGTTGAGAGATTTTCCCATCCCAAATAAACAAACAAATATAACAGTGCAGTTCCCCTGAATACAGTTTTCATTTCTTCCTCCTCTTTTTTGCTCCCCAACAGCTACTAAATGAAAGTGAACATACACACATTCACAAAGCAGCAAAAAACCCCAAAACAAAATAGTTTGCATACCCATACTTTTGTGATCTCCCCGGGGCAATGGTGTAGATAGCTTTACTCACCAGAGTTGCTGAATGTAGCAATTTGCTGTGTTTCAATCAAATTAATAAGGAGGTCTAGGGGGTGGAATTTTCCTCTATCCCATAATCAGGTTTTACTTTTTACCTGAGATCTAAAGACACATTGTAACTGCTGAGGCAGGGCTTCCACCCACTGGCCAGCTGGATGGCAGCAGAGACGAGCCTGCAAAACTTGAGGATCCCCTGCCTGGACCTGGGGACTGGCAAGCCAACTACCAGGCCTCTCACTATGGTGGAAGGCCACCCACTAGCAGCCCTAGTTGCCTGCCACTGCTCCAAGCAGTGACAGGAGAAACATAAAAAAGCAATATGGGCTGCATTTCTACATCACATCCAGAGGGAACCTGGATATCTCTAAGAATCAATAGGATATTGCTAAGAATCGCTATAAACTATATGTTAAAATAATAGAGTTTCTGGTGATTCCTAGAGCTATCCTATGTCACTTCATGGTTTTTCTCAGAAGTGATGTAGTGATGTAGTTGATGTCATTTCCCCTATGTCCCCACTCCTGACTCTCCAGTCAGTTGGCCTGGCATCCTATTTTATATTCTATTAGCAAAGTCTGGATATCTTTGGATACTTAAATCCAATTACTGGAGCTGTGAACAGCCAAGACAAATCATGCTACAAACCTAAAAAGGGCCCTAGGTTTGCAGAAAAATGTGAAATAAAAAAAAATATGCTGGGCAGCTTAAAAAGATACAAACATAATAAAAAGAGTACCCATAGCTTTAAGCAAGGAATTATTTCATTGACTATTGCTAGGCAATCCCAAACTTGGCTCTGTCAGGAAAAGGCAAAAGGAGGAAGCTGGGCCCTTTCCAGCCCTATTTTGGCCTATGAGGTAATGTGGCAAGCCTGGCTAGAGTTGCCAGATTGGGATATTCTTGGAGATTTTGTGATGAAGTCTGAGGAGTGCGGAGTTTGGGGAGTGGAGAGGCCTTGCTATGGTATAATGCCACAAAATCCGCCCTCCAAAGCAGCCATTTTCTCACAGAGAAGGTGTAATTCTGGGGGAACTCCAGGTCCTGGTGGGCAGAAACCCTCAAAAATAGAGGATCCCCCACCTCCATCTGGAGATTGGAAACTCTACTATAAAAGCTGATTTGGTGAAGCAGTTAGAGCTTCAAAGTAGAGTCTGAGCCAGCCAGGTTCAGATCATCATCTTGTTGTAGAAACTGACTGGGTGATTTTGGACCAGTCACGTACTTTCAGCCTAACCTACCTCACAGGATTGTTGTGTGAGTAAAAAAGGAGAAAAGGGGAATGATATAAGCCGCTTTGGTCCTCACTGTGGAGAAAGAATATAAATTTACACCCCATTTGGGGGTATAAAGGAAGTAAATAAAGAGTATCTCTGAATATGGGAGGTAGATAAAAGATAGGTTGGTAAATGGTTAAGAAGAAGAAAATGAGGCAAGGAAAGGATATGGGGATTTCCAAGAGGAAGGAAAGGTTAAGAAATTTCTAGAAAAAAAAACTTTTTTGGGTGGAGGGATCCTGAGAAGGTGACATTTGAGGAGAGGAGGGACCTTAGAGGAGTAAAATGCATAGACTCCACCCACTCAAACATCCATTTCCTCCATGAGAATTGGGGGTTGCTTAGTGGGGGCTGGAGATTACCTGAAAGTACAACTGCTTTCCAGATGTCAAAGATCATTACCCCTGAAGAAAATGGCTGCTTTGGATGCTGGTCTCTATGACACTGAGCCCCACTGAGGTCCCTGTCCTCCAAAGGCTCCACCCCCAAAATTTCAAAGGATTTCCCAGCTTTGACCTAGTCACCCTAAGGAGAACTGGTATCTGTAGTCGGGGGATCTGTTGTATTTCCACATGATCTCCAGCCCCCACCAAGATGTTGGCAACCCTAGAAGAAAAGAAGGAAACAGGAAAAAGGGAGAGATTATGAGGGCTTTCAGAAAAGAGAAAATAGTCAGAGAGGAGAAAGTGAGATGCCTCCCGTGAGTCTTTGTGGGTTCCCACTTGTTCTGTTCTAACATTCTTAACTATTATGCAATGCTAGCACTCTATTTTGAGACCTAAGGCCAGTCTGTTTCAGTCTAACCTCTACATCATATGGTTGGTGTGAGGACAAAATGGTGGGAAGGCCATGTATGCTGCCCTGAGCTCCTTGGAAGGGGGCATAGATAGACAACTATGCCCTTCTCTGCTTTTGCTGATACATGCAGTGCCTTTTTCAGAACAATAGTTGATTCACACTTTAAGGCCTAATTCTATCTACATACAAATTAAGACAACTTCTTATATTTTAATTAGGAGTCTCGCTTACAATTTGCCTTTCTAATTAATCTATTTATACTTCTCCACAATTTTGTCATTTCCTCTGCATGATAGCAAGCAACCCATCATGACTGCTTATTTAATGTCCTGTTCCCTCTCATTGAAAATCCATCCTAAAAACTGTGTTAAATGAAAGCCTCTGAATGGTGGATGCTGCATAGAAATTAATTATTTCTATGATTTGAATCTTCAGGGTTAGCAAGTCTAATGTATTTGAGCAGAGTCACTCTCTGGTCCCTGAGGATCAAGTTTAGAACAGAATTGTATCTAAAACTCATACAGCTGGAGGGGACTTGAAGATATGGTCCAAAATTCTAATCCAGGATTGTTTGTTTTTGGACTACAGAATATTATTTTTGCTTGCCTGTTCTTTGCAGAGGGTGACATTGTCTTTCATGCAACTAGCTCAATCACATTTTGTTTCTGGTTTGTTTTGTTTTACAGTATAGCTGTTACAGAGTAGGACAGCTGAAAACTTTCTAAACCAAGTTTTTTCTGTACTTCTGTACAGCTGTACTAAATGTCAGCTTGACAGCATCAGCGTGGAGAAGGAGAGTTTTCACTTGGTGTTTATTAGCAGTGTGTACCTTTAAACCTAACCTACTTAACTTGTTATTGTGAGATCAAGGAAGTAAGAATTTTAAAGCATTCCCCATGGAAAAGTGGTATAGAAATACTGCTGTTGCTGTGCTGAGAGTGAGAGAAATAAAGAGCACTGTTGACATCAATTAAATGTTTCTAATCATGTGGGGCCTCTTATAAAGTCACCAAGGAATGCACACACCCATGTGGGAAAGCCAGATGTAGCAATAAGCACATTTGTGCAACAACCTACTTCTGACCAGTTGTAGGGGCATGGCTGAATGCCACAGAAAACCACAGAACTGCACTTGCCTTTATAGAGAGCACTCTGCTGCTGCATTTCAAATGGGTACCCACTCACAAATGGGCCATTAAATTCCCTGAGGTTCAGTGCAGGAGATGGCAGGCTCCCAGCACCTCATCTGTCACTTCCGGCAAACTTTACCAAATATAGTCTATGTTTTTACCTTACTGTCCTCCTTCTTTGGACTCTTAGATTTGTATAAGTTAAAAACTAGTCATAGTTTGGAGTTACAGATCTGTTGTTTTACTGGTATTTATACTTGTTTATCACTGCTTTCAGCTGTGAGTTCAAAGTTCAAGGGTATTGTCCTAGAAAGCGAATCACAAACCTTGGAGCTAAACCAACCTGAATTTTTGTTTTCATTAACTAACTGGGAGGTGCAACAGCAAAAGGACTGTTGTTTTGCTGTATGTTTGAATGTATGTGTGCCTTTTACACTCTATATTTCCATCTCTAATTCCCTATGCAATTACTTTTCTTAATAAAAATGCTCACTTTAAAACTTTCCCTGTTTATTTCTGGGGATTTCCCCACTGTCATATGAAGTGCACCCCAAAGCCAGGACTCTGGTATACATCAGGCAGAAGGTTCTAGCTTCCCTGGATACACATGCGCAGGTGTGCTTGACATGCAAAAAGAGAACACTCCTGTAGCTGAGACACACACACATATATACCATTCAGGTACCACTTGCAGGACTGCAAGAACAGCCCTTTCAGAAAAGTAGCAATTAGCTGATTGGAAAATAGGACCAATTCTCCACTAGCCTTGTCTCGGTCTCACACTCCTCTTCTCCTCAGGGCTTCGGTCTGATTTCACGCAAGCTGCCCCGGGCCTACAACCTGCTCTGTCTCTTTCATGCAGCAAGCAAGATCCTCTAAAAACCATTTTCTTCTTGCTGCGCAGAAGAGGCAGAGCGAGTTGCAGCCCCAGGGCAGCTTGTGTGAAATCAGATGGAAGCACCGTGGAGAAGAGGAGCATGAGACCAGGGCAAGGCTAGTGGGGAATCAGTCTTGATTTAATTTAACCTCCCCCCATCCTGCCAAACAACCAACTAATGAGATCTCTCATTTTCTGAGAAGTTATGCAGCTGGCTCCAGAAGCCACAAGTATGCACAGTTGCACCAGGGGATATGTATTTGAAAATAACACTAGCCTAAGGATTTTGGGGTGATTTCTGTTTTTGTGTTTGGCTTTTTTAAAAAAGTCACTGGAACTGTTAAACGGTTTGCATTGGGATGAAAACCATCATTTAGCTAAACTGTCTTTAGTTTTCAAAACAGTGGAATTATAATAAAAATACTACAGCACTTAAAAGAGCTTGATAGTGCTCCATGATGCTTACAAAACCATCAATTATTGATCCTCTAGCTCATGATAATTGCTGTTTCCCTACTTCTCTTGCCCCAGCTGTCAAAACAGGGAACAAAGAGTCTGCCTCCAGTTCATTTAACATAAACAAAAGTACTGGCAGCCTTGGAACTGTCTGTCTTCTCAAAGGCTTTAATGTGGGCATATAGTCTTCAGTTTTTGTTTTTGTTTTTTTAAAAACATACCATTTTGATATTTCTTTTCATCAGGACCAAGTGTTTGTGAATGAGTGTCAGAATTCATGGTTGCATTAATATTGCAGTTCTCTTCCAGATATCAAAAGAAGATTCCTTCAGCGTATTGTGACTGCATCTCACCTATCCTGTATTTATCCTGCCTTCCTTCTAGAAGTTCAAGACAACTCCATTTTATCTTCAAAACAATTGCAAGGGTAGAGTTGCCAACTGCACTGGAGAAAAGTGCCCTTCCTCTTCAACAGAGGTTTGATAAGAACATAAGAGAAGCCATGTTGGATCAGGCCAACGGCCCATCCAGTCCAACACTCTGTGTCACACAGTGGCAAAATTTTTTATATATACACACACACTGTGGCTAATAGCCACTGATGGACCTGTGCTCCATATTTTTATCTAAACCCCTCTTGAAGGTGGCTATACTTGTGGCCGCCACCACCTCCTGTGGCAGTGAATTCCACATGTTAATCACCCTTTGGGTGAAGAAGTACTTCCTTTTATCTGTTTTAACCTGTCTGCTCAGCAATTTCATCAAATGCCCACGAGTTCTTGTATTGTGAGAAAGGAAGAAAAGTACTTCTTTCTCCACTTTCTCCATCCCATGCATTATCTTGTAAACCTCTATCATGTCACCCCGCAGTCGACGTTTCTCCAAGCTAAAGAGTCCCAAGCGTTTCAACCTTTCTTCATAGGGAAAGTGCTCCAGCCCTTTAATCATTCTAGTTGACCTTTTCTGGACTTTCTCCAATGCCCTGAGACCAAATGAGACCGCACCATCGATTTATACAGGGGCATTATGATACTGGCTGATTTGTTTTCAATTCCCTTCCTAATAATTCCCAGCATGGCGTTGGCCTTTTTTATTGCAAACGCACACTGTCTTGACATTTTCAGTGAATTATCTACCATGACCCCAAGATCTCTCTCTTGGTCTGTCTCTGCCAGTTCACACCCCATCAACTTGTATTTGTAGCTGGGATTCTTGGCCCCAATGTGCATTACTTTGCACTTGGCCACATTGAACCGCATCTGCCACGTTGACGCCCACTCACCCAGCCTCAACAGATCCCTTTGGAGTTCCTCACAATCCTTTCTGGTTCTCACCACCCTGAACAATTTAGTGTCATCCGCAAACTTGGCCACTTCACTGCTCACTCCCAACTCTAAATCATTTATGAACAAGTTAAAGAGCATGGGACCCAGTACTGAGCCCTGCGGCACCCCACTGCTTACCGTCCTCCACTGCAAATACTGCCCATTTATACTCACTCTCTACTTCCTATTACTCAGCCAGTTTTTGATCCACAGTTTTTGATGTGTAACTTGCCTCCCATAGCGGGATACTGAAGGTTTTCATGACAGGGAAAATATTATTACCTCATAAATATGCTTCTGTTGAAGAGATGGGACATTTTTCTCCTAGCCTTTTGGCAACCCTATGTGAGGTAGGTTAGGCCATGAGAAAGTCTTGCTAGTCCAAGGTCTCCATGTTTCTTCATGAGTGAATGGAGGTTTGAACCGAGGCCCTCTGAATCCAAACTTTCATATGGAATGTAAATCCTTTTCATTCACAGTATTCTAAACCAGAAAATTCCCCAAACATGTTCCATGCTTTGCTGAAATTATGCAAGGAAGAGCAGAAGGCCTTTCATCAAATCCTCAAACTCCACCAGTGTGAAAGCTTTCTAACAGTAGTAGATGTGGGGCATTATAAAAGACAGGGCTTTGGGCATTCCTGCTTTTGTTTGAATATGAGGACTATTTCTAGGGGACCCTGATGATCCTCAGCATATTACCAGGAATTACTCAATGAGAAAACCAGTAATGGCAGGAATGCTTTCTTGAAAAACAAGTTGTCTAACATTCCTTATATTCCCTGGTGATGTGGAGTCAAAAAAGGGAGTAATGTATATTCTAAGACATGGTTCTTTTGGTGAGAGGGTAAGCACATGAACTGAATATGTGCTCTGGTACCTTCTCCAGAATCCACATGTAGGAAAACCACTTCAGTCAAAGTAGAAATGAGGCTGAATTTTGTCATAATGGGTTATACTTTGGGGCTGGTGTCACCACTGTCAGTGCTTTTTTTGTAGCAGGAACTCCTTTGCATATTAGGCCACACACCCCTGATGTAGCCAATCCTCCAAGAGCTTACATGGCTCTTAATACAGGGCCTACTGTAAGCTCCAGGAGGATTGGCTATATCAGGGGTGTGTTGACTAATATGCAAAGGAGTTCCTGCTGCAAAAAAAGGTCCTGCTTTTGGTCAAAGTATGCACCCTTCCCACTAACATTGTTAGTTAGAATCTCCCGTGTCTTCCCAAAATGCATTGTGTCAGCTTAGGGTTGCCAAGTCTGAATCAAGAAATATCTAGGGACTTTGGGGGTGGAGCCAGGAGCAAAGTTGTGACAAGCACGATTGAACTCTGAAAGGAGTTCTGGCCATTACATTTAAAGGGACTGTGGTCTTTTTAAATGCCTTTCCCAGGTGGGGAGAGCCAGTTTGGTGTAGTGGTTAAGTGTGCGGACTCTTATCTGGGAGAACCGGGTTTGATTCCCCACTCCTCCACTTGTACCTGCTAGCATGGTCTTGGGTCAGCCATAGCTCTGGCAGAGGTTGTCCTTGAAAGGGCAGCTGCTGAGAGAGTCCTCTCCAGCCCCACCCACCTCACAGGATGTCTGTTGTGGGGGAGGAAGGTAAAGGAGATTGTGAGCTGCTCTGAGACTCTTCAGAGTGGAGGGCGGGATATAAATCCAATATCATCTTCTTCTTCTTCCCTCCATTTGGAAATAATGAAGGATAGGGTCACCTTCTTCTGGGGCTCATAGAATTGGACCTCCTGGTCCAATCCTTTTGAAATTTGGAGGGTGTTTTGTGAAGAAGCACTAGATGTTATGCTGCAAATTTGGTGCCTCTACTTCAAAAGAACAGCCCCCCAGAGCCCCAGATACCCATGGGTCAATTCTCCATTATACCCTATGGGAATCAGTCTCCATAGAGTATAATGGAATGCCCAGCAGACATTTCCCTCTCCCCATTGCACTTTCTGATAACCCTGAAGCAGAAGGAGGGCTTCCAAACTGGGGGATCCCCTTCCCCCACCTGGGGCTTATATATCACCCTAGAAAACCACAGAAAGTGTTAAGCAACCCAAAAAACTGTGGAAGTTTTTTGGGTTGTTCTTCCCACCTGGGGCTTGGCAACCCTATTCCAGCTGCCACTATCAAGCATGATGAGAAGAAAAGAAACACTCTGGTTTGTAGTCACAGTGATCTGACTCTCACTGCTAATTGAGACCTTGCTCATGATATAATTACTTGCCAAAACCTCACATACAGCTGAAAGCTCACATTTCCAGATTATCGCATCCCAAGGCTGAAATCAGTGCATGGCAGAATAGTCACAAAGGCACCTTTGTGCTGGGTGGCCTTCAGACACATCTAATTGCATATGCAAACAAATTATCTGCTCATTATGAGCAGGCAGGTTTAAACATTAAAGTCTGGAGTAAAGAATAAATATCCAATTAACTCTATGCCACTAGAGGCAAAGGTGTGTTTTTCTGAAAGCTTCCTCTACATGTGCATTTATGTTTTCAGTCAGACAAGTGGATAAAGGTGTGAAGAAATGCCATGTGTTTCAGAAACCAGAGTCTCCATATTTTCAGTGATAGTTAATGACTTCCTATCAGGAATTTAAACCAAGGACTAACTAGCTGTGTTATACCTCACTTGTGAGTTTCCAAGAAGTATATGAAGATGGCTTCATCTGTTACTAGGAAGTATAACAGTTGATATGTGAATGAATTAAGAACATAAGAACATAAGAGAAGCCATGTTGGATCAGGCCAATGGCCCATCCAATCCAACACTCTGGGTCACACAGTGGCCAATATATGTGTGTGTGCACTTTTTTCAATGTTATAATATCCTTTTTGAGGTGCAGTGACCAGAATTATACACAGTATTCCAAATAAAACCGCATCATCGATTTATACAGGGGCATTATGATACTGGCTGATTTGTTTTCAATTCCTTCCTAATAATTCACTGCATGGTGTTGGCCTTTTTTATTGCAATTGCACACTGTCTTGACATTTTCAGTGAGTTATCTACCACAACCCCAAGATCTCTCTCTTGGTCAGTCTCTGCCAGTTCACACCCCATCAACTTGTATTTGTAGCTGGGATTCTTGACCCCAATATGCATTACTTTGTACTTAGTCACACTGAACCTCATTTGCCACGTTGACACCCACTCATCCAGCCTCAACGGATCCCTTAGGAGTTCTTCACAATCCTCTCTGGTTCTCACCAACCTGAACAATTTAGTGTCATCTGCAAACTTGGCCACTTCACTGCTTACTGCCAACTCCAAATCATTAATGAACAAGTTAAAGAGCATGGGACCCAGTACTGAGCCCTGCGGCACTGCGAAGACTGCCCATTTATACTCACTCTCTGCTTCCTATTAATTAGCCAGTTTTTGATCCACAAGAGGACCTGTCCTTTTATTCCATGACTTCTGAGCTTACTAAGGAGCCTTTGATGAGGAACTTTATCAAAAGCTTTCTGGAAGTCAAGGTAAACAACATCTATTGGGTCCCCTTTGTCTACATGTTTTTCACCCCCTCAAAGAACTGTAACAGGTTAGTGAGGCAAGGTCTTCCCTTACAGAACCCATGCTGAGTCTTCCTCAATAACCCGTGTTCATCAATGTGTCTACTCATTCTGTCCTTGATAATGATTTCTACCAATTTTCCTGGTACTGAAGGCAGACTGACTGGCCTGTAATTTCCTGGATCTCCTCTGGAACCCTTTTTAAAGATGGGGGTGACATTTGCTACCTTTCAGTCCTCAGGAACAGAGGCATATTTCAATGAAAGACTACATATTTTTGTCAGGAGATCCACAAGTTCAACTTTGAGTTCTTTCAGAACCTTGGATGTATGCCATCCGGACCTGGTGACTTATTAGTTTTTAATTTGTCAATCAGTTGTAAGACCTCCTCTCTTGTCACCTCAATCTGACTCAGGTCTTTCAACACCCCTTCCAAAATTAGTGGTTCTGGAGTGGGCAGACACTTCTCATCTTCCACAATGAAGACTGAGGTAATAATGCATTCAGCTTCTCAGCCATTTCCCTATCCTCCTTCAGTAATCCTTTGACCCCTTGGTCATTCAAGGGCCCCACTGCCTCCCTGGCTGGTTTCCTGCTTCTAATATATTTGAAGAAATTTTTATTATTGGTCTTTATGATTTTTGCAATATGCTTCTCATAGTCCCTTTTTGCCTGCCTGATCACAATCTTGCATTTGATTTGCCACAGCCTGTGTTCCCTTTTATTAATCTCACTTGGACTAGCTTTCCACCGCTTAAAGGAGTCCTTCTTACCTTTTACAGCTTCCATTACTTTGTTTGTTAACCATGCAGGTATTTTCTTATACCTGTTTGTGCCTTTCCTAACTTGTGGTATATATTTTATCTGAGCTTCTAGGATTGTAGTTTTAAATAGCCTCCAAGCTTTCCCAAGGGTTTTGACTGTATTTACCTTTCCTTTCAGTTTCCTCTTCACATGCCTTCTCATCTCAGAGAATTTACCGGTGGTTGTGCTGATCTTTTGGGGCAACTCCCTATTTATACAAATGGTAAAATCAATAACATTATGGTTACTGCTCCCAAGCGGTGCGATCACTTTTACATCTCTCACCAAGACTTGGGCATTACTTAGGACCAAATCCAGGATCGCCTCACCCCTGGTAGGTTCTGTGACCATCTGCTCCATAGCACAGTCATTGAGAGCATCTAGAAACTCAATTTCTTTCTCTCGACCTGATGGAAGTTAGGCCCACAACCTTCCTCCTGCTGCCTCGAGACTTTGGCAGACACTCTATACTGCTTGTCACCATCTCAGTGGAAAACTCTGATCCATTACCCGGTAGAAAAGTAACAGCTAACCCTTCATCTCTTTGAGATGAGTCCTCCCGAACCAGAGACATTTCATCTCCTGTAGGCTTTCCCCCAAGATTTAGTTTAAAAACTGCTCTGCCACCTTTTTGAATTTTAGCGCCAGCAGCTTGGTTCCATCTGGGGACAAGTGGAGACCATCTCTTTTGTACAGCTCTCGCTTGTTCCAGAAAAAATCCCAGTGCCTAACAAACTTAAATTCTGCATCCATACTTCCATACTTCAGAAATTCTTCTTCAGATACTAAAAAGAAGTTTGCTTTGCTCACAGAGATCCAAGTGATACTGCTTATTACAACAAATGTCATGGAAAATGTGCCAAGTTAATAACTCAGCCCCTATATTTGCTTACAGATACCCTGTGAAGTTGCCTTCACATGACCGTAGAGAGCCAGTTTGGTGTAGTGGTTAAGTGTGTGGACTTTTATCTGGAAGAACCGCGTTTGATTCCTCACTCCTCCACTTGCACCTGCTGGAATGGCCTTGAGTTAGCCAAAGCTATTGCAGGAGTTGTCCTTGAAAGGGCAGCTGCTGTGAGAGCCCTCTCAGCCCCACCTACCTCATAGGGTGTCTGTTGTGGGGGGAGAAAATACAGGAAATTGTAAGCCACTCTGAGTCTCTGATTCAGGGAGAAGGGTGGGGTATAAAACTGCAGTCTTCTTCTTCTTCTTCTTAGAAATGTATGGATGTAAGTCTCTTGGAAATAGGAGAGTACACCTTCTAAAAATGGAAATGCTTTCAATTTTTTTTTTTAGTACCCATAAGGGGAATTTGAATATCTGCTGCATGGGACAATGTGTGAACTATTTATGTTGGTTTTTGTCAAATATGTATTTATTTACAAAATTTACATCCTGCCTTTCTGCCCTCATAAAGGCCACCAAGATGGCTAACAGATCAAAAACATATATAGTAAAAGCACATCTTAAAAACCATTAAAACAAAAATAATTAAAACCAGAGTTAAAATATACATATCTGAACATAAAAACAACAATTAAAACATTGTGCAAGAAGAGATCACTGAAAGAAACAATTTGTAGAAAACTGTCAACAGAAGGGCTGGGAGGAATTTCCTAAGAAACAAGGTATTTTTTCACCCCTGGAAAAAGTGGTGCAGGAACTCTCAAGAGGGAAATGAAGCAGAAACATAAGGAAAAAATGTTTAAACACTTTTTTTTTTGAGAATTTTGTTTCCACAAAGAGGTTCTGGAACTCCATTCTGCTGCACTGTTCCAGCCCTGCTGGGAAGAAAATTTCAGAGTTTTGGTGCCACGATTGAGAAGTCCCTTGCCTTGTTTGTCAACCACCTAATCTGAGAAGATGCAGGCACCTGAAGCAAAGCCACCAAAGATGACCACAGTAGTTGGACAGGTTCACAAGGGAGTAGGCAGTCCTTCAGTTATGCTTTAAGGGTCAATAGTAGCACCTTGAATTGTTCCAAGAAACAGAAGTGGGAATCGGGCATCTCTTATTGCCATTTTGTGGCAACTTACAAATTCCTTTGAACTTTGTTCTGAATCTTAAAATCAATGTCAATCTTCCACATACCTGTCTGATGACAGAAATGATATTCCTATTTAAAACAGTCTTTAAATTCAGGAGGCTATTTTTCACAACTTTGACCTGGCAAGCTTAATCCAGCATAAGAAAGACCCCAAAACTGGCCAGCAGCCTCGTTCATCAATAGGACAGCAAGCAGGGTTAGTCTCTCATTTGTGAATGAGCCTGAGTTTTGAAAAGCTGTACTGATCACTTACTTAGCCATGATTGTGACTCACAGGGGCTGTTCAGACACACAGAATAATCAGTTGTTGGTACTGTTTCATATCGGATTAAAAGTGGCTGATCAGACAGCAACATCTGCCTCCCGGTATTAACTCATAGTAGCCCCCCCCAATCCTTCTCAGAGCCGGAGTATTTTGTTACCTGCTCCTTTGCGGTGTTTTTTGAGTTCTCCAGTTTCACCTCGTAGTTTCCCTGTCTGGATAGTTCTCGACCAACTTCCAGATGTCTGAAGGTTGTCCCAGAGCAAAAGGAGCCTCAGATATCTGGTTTATGGTCGGCATTTTTTTTTTTACTGCTTAGTGATATGTGCATAACCACATAACCACAATGTTTTAACCCATGCGCATGCGCATAATAGTGGAGAAAAAAAGAACTGCATGGTGCCGTCATGTGGACGGCAGAAGAAGGTTTCACCATGGAGTGATTCGAATTGCAGTATGGCAGTCTGATTGATAATATCTGGAACAAAGATATTTGGAACAGAACCGGGTCAGTTTAACCCAGACTCAACATGCTGTGTGAACAGGGCCACACTATGAGTAGAATCTTCCATGCTATGCTCACATTAGGAAACAGGAAAAGTGTCTTCCAGCTTTGCATCATGAATACATTGGAGAACTTGAAGTGGAGACTGCCTCCCATATGGAAAAAATAATATGGCAAATCTTGTTAATTTCAACATAGGGATCTTTATCTCTTACTGCTGAACATTCTCCATGTGTCAGCATCAGCTGAAGGTTTGTACAATCAATCAAGACTGTTTTCCTGTACACCAGCTGCAGTTAGGCACACAGGTGCTCAGGCAAGAGACAGATGCCCAAAATCAAGCCACGAATTAGGTAGTCAGAGATCAGCAATAAAGCTGCAGGTTACAGCAGACCCAAAGTGAAAATCAAGCCAGAATCAGGATCCATGGGAAAAGGGCAGTTTAAAGATAGGCAGAGTATCAAGATAAGGCAGGGAGTTAGAATCCACCAGGCATTCCAAAGCAAAGACAGGCAAGATCCAAAATCAGCATTATAATATTCACAGCACAGACTAGTTGCTTAGATTGGCAGCCCACTCTGGAGGCAGCAGCTTTATGGCTTCCTATTGAGTCCTACAGTCAGTTGACTCCAGCAGCACTTATTGAATCCTTCCAGGCAGGGTGTGGTTCCTCATTTGGCCACCTTCACGAGACCACTGTGGTGGAACAAACTGGGCTAACAGGCAGCTTGGATGGCATAGAGAGCAAAGCTCCATTTGTTGGCGCCAGATTTGGGGTCTGAGCCTCCATAGCACCCTTCAGCATCATGCCATAGCCATATATCCCCTCTGCTTTGGGGCTTTTTGTGCATCTTCATTCTAGAACACTGCTGCTCAGAGCAATGACACCTGAACTCAAACAAGTACTTTACATACTGTACAACCTGGGGATATATGCATATCTACAGTGCAGTCCCATGCAGTGTAATCCTTTTTAAACCCATTGATTTCAATGGACTTTAACCTGCTTTAACTACTGAAAGCAAACTTTTTTTTACAAGAAGTTTTCACATACCTTGAGGATAAAATAGTACATATGCAATCCGCAATGGCATGTACTCTAACACTAAAGTCAGAGCTTTTCTATAACTTGTTGCCAGGGCTTTTTTTGTAGCAGGAACACCTTTGTATAATAGGCCACACACCCCTGATGTAGCCAATCCTCCTGGAGCTTACAGTAGGTCCTGTACTAAGAGCCCTGCAAGCTCTTGGAGGATTGGCTGCATGCAAAGGAGTTCCTGCTACAAAAAAAGGCCTTGCTTGTTGCTATCTCGAGAGTAATGGGCTTTCTTTTGGGAATCAGAGTCCAGTGCCTGCCATCAGGTGTTGACAAACCAAGTTATATTTATGCACTTGTGAGCATCAATCAGCCCTTTGTTTGCCACCTCTCTAAATGAGGGGAGAAAATCACTGTATATTATAAAAATCCCAATCAAATCTCAAGACAGAAACAACAGAAGGCTGTAGGACTAAGTTCACAGGATAAACAAGAGGTCCATACTAGTAAATTTACCCATGATCTTGTATGGACAAAAGACTTATAAATAATTTGAAAAATCCCAGATTTTCATTATGTTTCTTACTCTCTCTCTCTCTCTAACTAGAAACCCAACATTGAAAACTATCAGCAGTCAGCATGAGCGCATAATGAGGGCATTTCCATGTAAGTGGGGCTCATGAATAATTTCATCTTGTTTCTGAGTGATTCAGGAGAAATGATTTTTCCAATTCATAAATTGGGGTGGGGGTATGAACTTTTAGAAACCATAATGCTTTCATGATTTCCCCATAATCATAACTGCCCCAAACTGCAGTTTCCAACTGACAGAGACTTCAAAATGAACTCCAAAGGGAAAACAAAAGCCAGGATGATTTTCAATGTTGTGTTTACATTATGCAAGCCAACTTGGCGGGGTTTGGTGGTTTTTGCATATTTCATCATCAGGAGCATCATGGCATTTGCTGCAAACTTAGAACGTCTTGGAAACTGGTTCATTGGCTTTCAGTTTGAAATTCACTGGCAAGGATTAGTGGTTTAGTCTAGGTTTGGGACTCCACCAATGACATAAATTAAGACCATAAATAAAGTCTGTTAGATCAGACTGCTGAACCATCTAGTCCATCATAGTGATTAACACAGCAGCCAACCAGTTGTCCTGGAAGGCCAAATGACAGGGCACAGAGACCAAGTCTCTCTCCTACCGCTGCCTCTCAGCACTGGGATTCAGAGGTTTGCTGCCTTTGTATATGAGGGCTCCCTTCAGTAATCATGACTACTAGTCATTGATGGTTCCATCCTCTATGAATCTGCCTAACCCCACCCCGTTAAAGCTATTTGCTCTCATAGCCATCCCTACTTCCATTGGCAGTGAAATTCACAGTCAATTATTCATCTAGTAATGAAACATTTCCTTTTATCTGACCTGAACTTATTTCTCAACAATTTCATTGGGTTACCTATCCCCCAAAATGTTGTATTATGAAGATGAAAAAGCTCCCTTCCTCCATTTTCTCCGCCTCATGCATCATTTTATAATGCTCTATACTATCTCCCTTAGTTGCTTCCCCCCACCCCAAGACTGAGAAGTCCCAGGACATACACAGCTTCCTTTAATGCAGCATGCCTAGATATGATACATAGAAGGAGGCTATAGACCAAAGAGGTTGAATTACTTTAGGAAGAGCAATGTCTGAAGGCATTGTGTATCTTGAGATCTCTTGGGAGTCAGTTTAATGTTGTGGTTACAATGGAGGGAGAAGGAGGAGATTGGATTTGTAACCTGCCCTCACTTGGAGTCTCAGGGTGGCTTACAACCTCCTCTCCCTCTCCCCCCCCCCCCAGCAGACACTCTGGCCGTTTTCGCACTCACGTTTTACTGGCGCCACGACCATCCTGACGCCGGCGAATCTGCATGGCTTTCGCACCAGAAGCTCCGGCGCTCCCAGAAGCGCCGGCTACTTCCGTCGCTAAGCCAGCGCAAACGGAAATCGCAAAGATGCAGGAAAACGTTTGCGCTGGCTTAGCGACGGAAAGCGCCGGCGCTTCTGGGAGCGCCGGCGCTTCTGTTGCGAAATCCATGCAGATTTGCCGGCGTCAGGAGGGTCGTGGCGCCAGTAAAACGTGAGTGCGAAAACACCCATTGTGAGGTAGTTGGAGCTGAGAGAGCTCTTTTCAGGACTGCTCTTGAGAGAACAACTCTGAAAGAATTTGTGACTGACTCAATGTCACCAGAAGCTGCATGTGGAGGAGTAGGGAATCAAACCCAGTTCTCCCAGATTAGCTCCTAACCACTACACCAAACTGGTTCTTTTGGGGACACTTGGTTTTAAATCCCCACTTGCCCTAAAATTTAGCAGGTAATTTAAAGCCTTTCTTTATCTATCATGCTAACTCATCTCAGAAGGTTGTTGTGAGGAAAAAATGGGGGTGAGGAGATCCAAGTATGCTGCCATGAGCTCCTTAAAGGAAAGGTGGGATACAAATGCCTCAGATAAGTAAATATCTCTGAATTTTTTTGTAGTATATTAAGAAATGTTTCCAGACTTCAGATTATGACCAGTACTTGGATCCAGTCTATTTTAAATGTTAACATTCAGGAGAATTCTTTCAGTGACTGTGAAACTTGTTGTAGCATTCATGATGGATTCATCCCTTGGTCCTAACCATGGGCAGGCAAATCAGAATCCCTTGTTTCACACTCTAAGCATGTACAATGAACAGCTGTGTTTCCATTGGGAGGGGTCATCTCAAACACAGCACCATGACAACCAATGTTGAAAAACAACATAAGGGCATTTGGCCGTAGTAGCATTTCAGTTGCTTTTGTTCAGTGCATGAATTATTTCATTTACCAGACAAAAGGTAAGATCTCTGGGTTGTGGTCATTTGAATCATTAAAGGAACAATCCTAACCAAGTCTTCTCAGAGGGAAGGCCTACTACATTCAATGGTGCTTAATCCCAAGAAAGTTCTTTTCAGGATTTTTAACTTAACTACCTCTCAAGCATGGGCTCCCTTGCCCTTCATCTCCTCTTTGCACCTGCTGGATGCAACTGCATATGTTGTATTGCCAGCTTTCTGTACATATTCAGTCAAAGGCATCTGTTCAAGACATGACCAAAAGTAGGGATAACCTGGGTAGACAGGCTGGCACTGAACGCACACCAAAACTGTAATTCCCACTCCAAAATATCAAACTCTTACTTTGTTTTTGCTTATTTCACTTTGGTGCTTCAGGTATGTAATGTTCAGTCTGAAACCAGTCAGTCTGCATTTCATTCAGTTTCATAATTTCTGCTGCTCTGATTGCTCTCTGATTCTCTTCATTTGTATCTGTTGGTAGCTCTTCCATTGGCCCTTTAAGACTTCCTATGCTTCTTCTCCCTGCGGTGTCCATTCTGACTAATTCAGTTCAGTTTAGGTCACTCCAGATTTTAGTTTAAATGGCTTCATAGCAAAATCACTCCTCCTTGCTCTAATGACAGAGGAATCTTTTCTCCCTCACCTGCTGGGAAGACTGCTGATTAAGTTTAGCAGCTGTTTCTTCTGAGTTGCATAGACAGGAGGGGTGGGGTGGTGTAGTGTATTGCGTTAGTACACTATCACGTTATTGCGTTATTATGCCATATTGTAATACAAGCACCGCGCAGCCATGCAGCGGAGGCGACTGGGGGACAGTCCCCAGGCAACTCTGCGCAGCGCGCGAAAGGCTCCGCCTATGACCATCAGTGGCGGGAAGTTTGACTGGCCAGGATTGGACTGGCCAGCCGGGGAGGTTGTTCCGGGTTATGTATATAAGCGGGACCCGGTCCGCGTGTTCTCTCTCTTGTGATGTGCCTCCATTAAAGCATGTTGCCCTATCATCATCTCCAGTCTCGGTACATTACAGGTGGGGTGGGGTGAGGGGTGGAAAGTGTTGTCAAGCTGCAGCTGACATGGTGATCCTATAGAGTTTTCCAGGCAAGATACCAACAGAGGGTGGTTTGCCATTGTCTGCCTCTACATAGCAACTCCAGACTTTGTTGGAGTTTCCATCCAAATATTATCTGGGAGTCAACCCTGCTTAGCTTCTGAGATCTGACAAGACTGGGCTCACCTGAACACTCCTCTACATCTGTAATGCAGGTGTATGCATGTGATCAACTGACAGCTTTTTGTTTAACTCTTTCTGGTTGGAACTAGCATGAGGGAGGTATATCGGGTTAGATAAGGTAATGATCATGAGAATTTCTGTACCTGACTCCAGTTTTTCCACACAGTTTTGTTTCCTTGCCTTAAATTCACCTGACGATGTCTGAAAATTAAAGATCAGGAAAATCTCACCCCCCCCCCCATTCTATTTACTCATTCAGTTTCATCATCAAACTGCATGTGTTGTTCTGGCATATTTTCATGTCAGTTCACATGGTTATGTAACTTTATTTCCTGAATCATTCTTCTTTGTTTCAGGTGCAAGACCAGAGAGCAATATAAATATTCTGTTTAATGAGAACTTCCCTCCTTTTCACCGTTAAAACCTTTTCCTGTTTGGGTGTATGCACCTGAACACAAGCAGGCTGTATTTTAAAATAAGTATTGGAAAAGAATGTCCTTTATATTGATGCAGTTTCAGAATAATGTGCCAAGAAGGGGAATGCCCAATGTGTTTTGCCCTTATCCAGTTAATGGGGGAATTCAGGAACCAGTTTTCTATATGCATTTCCTCAGCTGGAAGAGAAATGGGGGTCACTTGTGTATGGATGGTTTGCCCCTGCTTGGATCCCTACAGCATCATTGTGCTTCCATGCACTTCCCAGGGTTTTCCCAACTTTCCTGAAATCTTTCCCAAACCTGCTTTGTTGCAATGCTTTGGGAAAGGTCACAGCAAATACAAGGGTCTTTCTGGTCTCATCTACACTGGTGCCACTCCCCCCCTTTTTTTTTTTAAATCAGCAAGTGACATGTTATATTGTTATAGCATTCTAACAATCTTTCTGTCAGGTTCTCTGAATACCCAGCTTTCATTTTAAAGAAGTCAGCCTCTAGCCCTTTTCATTGAAGAGATACAAAGAGTAAGGCATATTTCTGTAAGAAAAGGAACTAGGGAGTTAATTTTAAACAATAAGCATGGAATTCAGAGAACCCAATCAGCATATTGTTAGAACAATATGTCAACTGCTGCTTTTTTTTAGGCAGGAAGGAGGGACATCCAATGCATGACTGGGCAGGGAAAATGCCAGGAAACCTGCCAAATGTGGAAGCCCCACTGCCACTGTGTTTTGCCTTGGGATTTTTTTCTTGATTGTGCAGAAAACTTACAGCTAGGGGTGTCAAGCCTCTCTTACCTTGCCTTCCACCTGTCTGCACATAGGGCCCCAGTGATGTTCAGTTCCAAAGAGTAAGGGTTTTTTCCATCCCAACGGGGGAAAAAAATTCATATTAAATTAGATCTCTGGCAGTAGATCTCTTGATCAGCTTCTGTTTACTCAAAGCACAAATGCAAAAATTGTAATACAAATTATTTGGTGTTGTTTTTGAAACACGTTATATTGGCTGTGATAGATGGGTAGTATTGTGTTGTTTTCTCTTTATAAAAGACTAAATTTTCACAATTTGACATTTGTAGAACAGATGGCTGATTTCTAGTACTACCTTCTGACTGGCTCTCATTTTACCTGTGACTCTTCAATTCCCTAGAACAGATGGCTGGACGATTTAATTTATTCAACTTTAAAAAAAGAAAAACAGATTATCTCCTTAGGTGGTGGTTTGGTGGGCTTTAAAAAACTCAGAGCTTCACGTTGCTTGGAGCATCTGCTCAAAGCTCAGTTGGTTTACTGCAGCACTGTTAACTCGGATTGTCCTACCAACACTGTGAGGAGACATGGAAAGTCACATCAATGCCACAACCTCTATTAATACTGATGTGGCTGCAGCTTTCCATTTCCCACTGTTGCTTGGTATATCAGGAATGCTCCAAAGGCAATACTAGGGAGATGAAAGGGGGAGGCACTCATAAAGCATTCTAATATTCCAGCCTAATAATTTCTTTTGGGTGTGGAGCATCAACTATGCACTCACTGTTTCTGTGTAGAACAGGCACTTCCATTCACTTAAGCAGCAGCAGCAGGATGTGTGGGCCTACCCAACCTGTTGAACAGAATTTAAAGGTGGTTTAGACAGATGAAGACTTTCTGGATCAGGATGCTGGAGACTTCTGACCATAAGCATCAGAATGACTAACTGGACAGAAAAGTTATCTTCTTGGCCTGTGTGGAAACAATGGCAGGGTCATTTTAGGTGGCAGGATCACTGCTATAGACCAGTATCTCAGAGGATGTTAGAACATCCACATCCCAGAATGTATTATAAAGGCATTTGAGCCATCTGTAAGAATGGTTGCAACACTCTGGCTTTGAAGGGCACCTACTTATATTTTAAATTTGGCACTGCTGGCTAACTTAATGGTTGATTGCTTACTTATTTACTTGCTTATTTCATTTGTCATGCCTCTCCCTCCCAATGGGGACCCTAATCAGCTAACATCCTTCCACCCTCCTCCATCTCTGTGAGTAGGGTTGCCAAGTCCAATTTAAGAAATATCTGGGGACTTTGGGGGTGGAGCCAGGAGACATTAGGGGTGGAGTCAAGATCAAGCCTGTGACAAGCATAATTGAACTCCAAAGGGAGTTCTGGCCATCACATTTAAAGGGACAGCACACCTTTTCAATGCCTTCCTTTCATAGGAAATAATGAAGGATAGGGGCACCTTCTTTTGGGGCTCATAGAATTGGACCCGTTGGTCCAATCGTTTTGAAATTTGGGGGATATTTTGCGGAGAGGCACTAGATGCTGTACTGAAAATTTGGTGCCTCTACCTCAAAAAACAACCTCCCCAGAGCCCCAGATACCCGCGGATCAATTTGCCATTATTTTCTATGGGAATAAATAGATTTCCCAGCAGACATTTCCCTCCCCACTCCCCGCTTTCTGATGACCCTGAAGCAGGGAGAGGGCTTCCAAACCGGGGGATCCCCTGCACCCACCTGGGGATTGGCAACCCTATCTGTGAGGCAGGTTAGGTTAAGAGTGTGTGAATGACCTGAGGTCACCCAGCAAGTGTCCATGTCAGAGTGGGGATTCAAATGTTTCTCCCCCAGATCCTAGTCTTTTTTTAACATATTTTTCCTTTATTAGGCATTTCAAAGGATATTACAGTACAAAGAAATGAGATATATAAAGAAAGAAATTATACAAAAGGTAAGTAGGTAGATTTATACATGTACAACTTCAGTTTACCATATCTTAAATCCAGATCCTAGTCTGAAGCTCTAACCACTACACCACACTGGTTATTCTTTGTTGTTTTTTTTATGCTATATTGGTTGTATCATTGGAATCTGCATTAGTTCCCAGTTTTCTGAGGGAAGATTAAATAATGTAAATAAACAGCTAGTAGAGGCTCTGATCTGGATAGCCTGATCTTGTCAGATCTTAGCTTCGAAGCAGGGGTGGCCCTGGTCAGTATTTGGATGGGAGACCACCAAGGAATTGCAAGGTTCCTGTCTGGAGGCAGGCAGGCAGGGAGGCAAACCACCTCTGAATATCTCTTCCCTTGAAAACCTATGGGGTTGCCATAAGTTGGCTGCAACTTGACAGCAAAAAATGATGTGAATTTTCAGAGCACAAACAGGAACATTAAAGTACTGTAGGGTGACTACAATTTGGGGGGGGGGGGTTGCTGGTGAAAACAGCTTCCATGTATGTATGTTGCTTCCCAGCATGCAATTTATGGACCAGCCAGGCCAGAATAATGGAATTGTAGAATCACAGAGTTGGAACGTACCTCTGGGGTCATCTAGTCCACCTCCTGCACAGTGCAGGAAATTCACAAGTACCTCCCTCTACATACACACCCAGTGACCCCTGCTCCAGGCCCAGAAGCTGGCAAACAAAACAAAACTCTCAGGTCAAGCCTCTCCTATTCATTTGCGTGATTAACAACTGTCATCTCTTACAAATTGTTACAATTTGTTACAATCTCTCAGTGAGTGTGATGCCCACAGAAGAAGGCATGTTCATACATGGGGAACTCTGTCACAGAGATTTCATCCCCTGCCCCCCCAAAAAGAAGCTGTTTCCTGTTATGTGCTCAGATGTACAGAATTACCAGAATTCTTCTGGAAACAAGAGATGGTAATTGCAGAAGCGCACAGATAAATGGTATTGCATGCAGTGTTCTTCAAGCAATTTTCAGCATGCAGTAAATATGGTTAGGACATGAGAAACCTCCAGTTAAAAATGATTTAAACTTGGCATCATCTTTGGAGTGTTTAGCAGACTGACAATTTGATGACACTTCTGAGGAGTGAGCAAAAACATTTATGACAAAAAAGGAATGCAGCATTTTCCAGACTAAAATCCATGCCAAAATGTTCTGAGTTGGAAGCTTTGAATTAAACTTCTCACTCCTATCTATGGCATCTAAATGTCTCCCTGCAGGTGCCAAGCATATGCAGATCCATTTGACTTGAACAGGAGTTGTGAGAGAAATCCCAGTTACTCTTATGTAATGCTTCAATGTGAAATTAAGAACATCAAGTTGGGCACTTCACTTAGCAAATATAGAGCCTCACATCCTTCACAACTGTCATATACCCTTAGCATAGACCTAGCAATGCCCTATTGCCTGCATTTCAAGAGAAGAAGATGTCAGGCAAATTATTTCAGCAAATAATGAAAGTGTAATTGGATTGAATCCTGATCGGGATGGCCCCAGCTACCCACTGTTGTTATCTCTGAAGCTTAGCAGGATTGGCCCTGATTAGTACTTAGATGGAAGGCCAATGTACTCTACACAGAGGCAGGCAATAGTAAACCACTTCTGTTCATCTCTTGCCTTGGAAACCCTATGAGATTGTTATGCTGGCTGCAATTTGACAGGACATTCCATGACCAATTGTATTGATTGTAGATTGTGTGGTGCATAAAAACTGTTAAGAAATATGTATGTTTCCTGCAGATCTTGATTACCTTGGAATGGAGACGGCTCAGTTCTAGAATTTTCAAAGAATGGAGAAACACAGTGCATAGACAAAATAAAGGGGGGAAAGCTACTGCAATACAATTAAAAACCCTATAATAAAGTTTTCCAACAATTAATATTCCAATTGGAATGGGAACATTTGTAATGGTCTTTATAATACCTCATGTCATGACACTTTTTTGTAGAAAAAGCCCAGCAGGAACGCATCTGCATATTAGGCCACACACCCTGATGCCAAGCAAGCCAGAACTGCAGACCTGTGCATTCCTGCTCAAAAAAAGCCCTGCTATGTGTATTATTATTATATATTGGTGGGTTGTGAACTTTGTATGGAAAAATATTGAGACAAATAATGTGTTGTGAATCATAAGGATGTATTCATATTCTATCAAAATATAGTTAACAGTATTAATTGTTGGAAAACATTGGTGTAATTTCTTTATTGTACCACAGTGATTTTTTTCTTATTTTGCCAATTCTAGAATTAAGCTTCTAGCTATGATCCACCATGTCCTAAAAACTCAAGGGAAATAAAAATATGGCAAAATCAGAAACCCTATTTCATTCATTAAAATTAGAGCTGACCCCTCAAAATCTGTGCATACTTTTCTATCCTTTTTGCCTACACTGAAAAATTACTGTTCCAATTTTGAGATTTGGAACTATTGCTTCAAAACAAGGCTGAAAATACCTGCTTAGTCACAGAGTCTGACCTCCATATGAACTAGGCTTCCCAATCCCCAGGTCCCAGCGGGGGATCCCCCATTTTTACAGGCTTCTCCCCGCCCCCAGCCAGCTGGCCGGCGGGGAAAGCCCCACCCCCCACAATCACCATGTAGTTTTAGAGCTCCTGCAGGTCCGTTTTTAAAATATGTTCCTTTAAGGCTGAGCAGGAAGCAGGAAACAGGAAGGGCTTCAGAGAACGGCTCCTCCCTTTGTTTTGCTTTCGTTTCTTAACAGTTTTTATGCACCACACAATCTACAATCAATACAATCGGGGTGAGGGGGTCTGCCTTACAATGGCTCTCCTCCTTCCTCGAGGATCGGGGACAAAGGGTGGCAATTGGGGGCGAGCGGTCCCAGAGGCGCACACTGGACTGTGGAGTGCCTCAGGGGGCAGTTCTCTCACCAATGTTATTTAATATCTATATGCGCCCCCTTGCCCAGATCGCCAGAAGACATGGACTTGGGTGCCATCAATATGCAGATGACACCCAACTCTATCTGCTAATGGACGGCCGGCCTGACTGCGTCCCAGAGAATTTAGACCGGGCCCTGCAGGATTTGGCAACTTGGTTAAGGAGGAGTGGGCTGAAATTGAATCCAGCGAAGACAGAAGTCCTCTGTCTAGGTCGGGGTGCTCGGGGAGGGGAAATACCTCTCCCTGTCTTCGACGGGGCGCCACTAAAAGCAGCGCACCGGGTTAGGAGCCTGGGAGTTTTACTGGAGCCTGCACGATCAATGGAGGCCCAGATTGCAGCCACTGCCAAGTCAGCCTTTTTCCATCTAAGGCGGGCAAAGCAGTTGGCTCCCTTCCTAGAGCGCCAAGATCTGGCAATGGTGCTTCATGCAATGGTCACCTCGAGACTGGATTACTGTAATGCCCTCTACATGGGGCTGCCTCTGTACCGAACCCAGAAGCTGCAGCTGGTGCAGAATGCAGCGGCCAGACTGTTGCTGAGGCTTCCTAAATGGGAGCACATACATCCTGGGCTGCGCGAACTGCACTGGCTGCCAGTTATATACCGGGTCCATTACAAAGTGCTGGTCATTACCTTTAAAGCCCTATATGGTCGAGGACCTGTCTACCTTAGGGACCGTCTCTCCCCATATGAACCCCAGAGAGCACTGAGGTCAGCCGGGAAAAACCTGTTGACTATTCCCGGACCGTGAAGTTGCAATGTACCCGCAATCGGGCCTTCTCCTCTATAGCTCCGAGCCTATGGAACCAACTTCCAGAGGAAATGCGGGCCCTGCGGGACCTTGAACAGTTCCTCAGGGCCTGCAAGACCTTCCTCTTCCGACTGGCTTTCGCTGATGAAAATGGAAATTGCTAAGGAAACCGCCATCATAAAAGCAAACATAAAGTAAACATAGCATTAGCACTTTTATTAATTTAATTTAATTTAATTTTAAAACTTAAGCAGATTTTTAATTAAATGTTCATGTTGTTTAACTGTAATTTTATCTATCTGTATAGCTAAACTTGAATTGTGTTGTTAGCCGCCCTGAGCCTGCCCCGGCGGGGAGGGCGGGATATAAATAAAATTTTGTTGTTGTTTGTTGTTGTTGTTTTCAGATCAAGTAAAGTTCTGCAGGAACAAGACCCCATAAGTATTTGTGTGTGTGAGAGAGGAAGGGGGCAGGGGATTCCCTGGTTTGGAGGCCCTCCCCCCACTTTAGAAAGCATGGCGGGAGAGGGAAATGTCTACTGGGCACTCTATTATTCCCTGTGGAGAACGATTCCCATAGAGAATAATGGGGAATTGATCTGCGGGTATAGGGGGCTATGTTTTGAGGTAGAGGCACCAAATTTTCAGTATAGCATCTAGTGCCTCTCCCCAAAATATCTCCCAAGTTTCAAAACGATTGAACCAGGGGGTCCAATTCTATGAGCCTCAAAAATGGTGCCCCTATCCTTCATTATTTCCTATGGAAGAAAGGCATTTAAAAAGGTGTGCTGTCCCTTTAAATGTGATGGCCAGAACTCCCTTGGAGTTCAATTATGCTTGTCACACCCTTGTTCCTGGCTCCACCCCCAATGTATCCTGGCTCCACCCCCAAAGTCTCCTGGCTACGCCCCCAAAGTCCCCAGATATTTCTTGAATTGAACTTGGCAACCCTAATCTGAACTGATTTTGTTTGCTCTGAATTATATCAGCAGATGAAACACATCTGATAGGCTACATAGTGTCCTGGTAGTATCATCCCATTTAGCAGGTGATCCCCAATTGGCTGGGATTGCTCATGTGATTAGTCAAGGATGAAGATAAAGTAGGAAAACAGAGCTGAGGCAGCACTAAGTGTATGGCTAAGGCAACAGCAATTGAATCCAGGTGCTTCCAAGGGTCTACCTTGCCAAAGGCACCCAGTGATGCTGCTGTCTAACGTTGGCCCTGAGAAAAAGGGTAATTTCTGAAAATCCAACCTTTATCTTAAATTTTGTTTTTCCCAGGATGCAGTGAAGAGCACTGCATTTTTAAATGCTCTGTCCCCCGTGGCGCTATAGTGTTAAAGCTGGAGTACTGCAGTCCTAAACTCTGCTCATGACCTGAGTTCAATTCCTGGTGGAAGCTGGGTTTTCAGGTAGCCTACTAGCCGGCTCGAGGTTGACTCAGCCTTCCATCCTTCTGAGGTAGGTAAAATGAGTACCCAGCTTGCTGGGGGGAAAGCGTAGATGTCTGGAGAAGGCAATGGCAAACCACCCCGTAAAAAGTCTGCCATGAAAACATTGTGAAAGCAATGTCACCCCAGAGTCGGAAACAACTGGTGCTTGCACAGGGGACCTTTCCTTTCTTTTCTTCCTTGAACGTGGAAAAATAGCATGTTTGAGGAAAATCTTGGCTTAAGAACATAAGAGAAGTCATGTTGGATCAGGCCAATGGCCCATCCAGTCCAACACTCTGTGTCACACAGTGGCCAAAAAACCAGGCACCATCAGGAGGTCCATCAGTGGGACCAGTATACTAGAAGTCCTCCCATTGTGCCCCCCCCCTCCTTAAACTCCTCTCCCTAACATGCTGGTTAGGGATGAGTTGATATGCCAATTTTAACACTGTAGCATTCATTAAGTATCTTGCAGTACAACCCTATGCAGAAGTATTGCGGACTAATACTACAAAAAATCACTGGTTGTAGAATGGAGTAACTGTCATAGGATTGTAGCGCTCACTATGATATATGAATGATATGCTTCTTTGACGGGCACCAATAAGGATGTAGAACCTAAATGTTCCAAGTTCATTTTTAAAATGAACATTTATCCTTATGTAGGTCTTTAAAACAATTTATTATTAGAATGTATGTGGCCTGTTTTTCTCTGCATAGTGGGTCCTGGTCTGGAAACAATGGCCTCTAGGTGATTTCTAGACAGGCTCATAGAAGGGTTGCCTGGCAACAGAACAGAAAAGGAGCGTGAACTCTAAGAAAGGAAAGAGGGAGCTGAAATGTTCCCCCAGCCCTGAAAAAGTGAAGGATTTCTATGGAAGAGTCCCAATGAAGACAGCCTGTGGAGCAGCAAGAAGGGCAGTTGGTGGAACAGGAGCCATCATCTGGCATGGGCCTTTTGTTCTACAGTGTTTACAGATCTTCAACTGCTTCTGTGAGGAAAAGTTGCTTAGAGCCCATGAAGAAGAGGGAACTCACCAAGCATTCAGACCTTGCTGGAGTTTTTGAAATGGAACTGAGTCTAAACTTTCCCCCTCACTCTGAATTCAGAACTACTCAATATATTTCATTGTTTGCACTGTTCTGTTCAAAATACTCAGTTCTATCCTTCTTATTTTCCCCCATCTTTCAACTAAACTGTTGTTTGTACAAGCAGCAGACCAGGTTTTGAATGAGGCATCCACAGCTCTATGACCATGGACCAGGTTCTTTTGAGGCTGAAAGGGTTGCACATGTATTTATGGGCTTCCTTGCCCCCACCCCTTAAAGCTAACACTACAAACTTTATCAATGCAGGTAACAGCTGCTGATTACATGCGTGTTACTTAGGGCATATGAGATAATTAACTAAATAAGGCCAAATGACAGAGTTTTATTTATTTATTTAATTGATATCCCACCCTCCCCACCAAGGCAGGCTCAGGGCGGCTAACAACACGAGGGTCAGCAGCAGCATGCCCAACCATTTAACAATAAATACAAACATTAAGTATAAAAACATTAAAATATTTAAAACATCTGATGCTAATTCTATATATCCAGACAACAAGATATTAGTGGTGATAATCAGATTGGTTGATTTTTTTAAACTTCTGGAGGTCTTAGACAAGCCACTGGTGGTGTTTCTGGGTCCAATCCATCGCTGTCGTTATGAAACAGCTTGGTGGAAGAGTGCCATTTTGCCGGCCCTGCAGAACTGTGTGAGCTCTCACAGGGCCCTCACCTCCTCCGGCAACTCATTCCACCAGCTAGGAGCAGTGATGGAAAAGGCCCTGGCTCTTGTTGACGCAAGCCTAGCTTCTTTGATGCTGGGGACCATCAACTGGTTTTGGGTTCTGGACCGAAGTGCTCGCTGAGGCATATACGGGGAAAGGCGGTCCCTAAGGTATGCGGGACCCTGGCCATATAGGGCTTTAAAGGTGATAACCAGTACCTTGAAGCAAATCTGGTATACTATCAGTAGCCAGTGCAGTGCTTTCAGCACAGGCCGAATGTGCTCACGTAAAGGAATTCTCATTAACAACCTGGCTGCAGCATTCTGCACTAGCTGGAGTCACCGAATTTGGGACAATGCCATGTAGAGGGCATTGCAGTAATCTAATCTCAAGATGACCGTAGCATGGATCACAGTAGCCAAGTCATCGCGATCAAGAAAGGGAACCAACTGCCTTACCGTCTACAGATGGTAAAAAGCTGACCTGGCAGTGGCAGCTACTTGGGCCTCCATCGTTAAGGAGGCGTCCAAGAGCACTCCTTTTAACCTTGAGCGCTGACATAAGTTGTGCCCCATCGAAGGTCGGTAAACGGACCTCCAATCCAAGACCTCTGTGACTTAGGTATAGATCTCCATCTTCATCGGATTTCATTTCAGTCCACTCAGCCTGAGCCACCCAGCCACAGCTTGTAATTCTGCAGACAGATCTTCTAGGGTGGAATCCGACTGGCCAACCATCAGCTGGTAGAGCTGGGTGTCATCAGCATACTGGTGACAACCCAGTCCATGCCTCTGGGCAACCTGGGCGAGGGGGCATGTGTAGATGTTAAATAACATCGGAGAAAGAACCGCTCCCTGTGGCACTCCACAAATAAGTGGGTGTTGCCGGAATAGTTCTTCCCCTAGTGCCACCCTCTGTCCCCGACCCTGGAGAAAAGAGGAAAGCCACTGCAAGGCTAACCCCTGGATTCCAGCACCGGCGAGGCAACAGTAACTGATGATCAAATTGATTATTAAAGTGCTAAGACTAGGCAATCATTCTAAAGGGGAAACACTGCAGATATAAAGTGCCGATATTTAGCTTTTCTGGAGAAAAGTAAGTGTTCAATATTAGCAGCAGCATTTGGTCTTCTGGAATCTGTGTATACTTGTATAAACATTAATGAAAAATATTTAAGGTACAAGCATCAGAAATGTGGAGAAACAGAAAACAAACATTTATTCTTTAGTCATTTTGCAATATGATTTGCTGTGACAATAGAAACTGCACAGAAACACAAACACAATATGTGTTAGTTGATGTTAGTAGGGAAATATGAATGTAAAAAGTCCTGTACTTGCAGCATATAAAATATGGTTACGACAATTGTCAGCATGTTGTTCAACTATTGAATCTATACCTTTCAATCAAAATCTATACAATGGAGAGGGAGAGAACATATTGCAACTTCCAACTATGGATGTTTTCCTGTTATTGTAAGAAAAAAATGTCTTGTGGTGCATAATAACCAAGGGCCAGTAGTAATGTTTCTAACCATTTTTCTAAAGCACTCCAATCATCCTTGTGTGTGTCAGTCTTATTTGTTTGTGTTAGAGTCCAGGATTCTAACTTTGTTCTGTCGCTTCAGACCAACATGACTACGCACCTGGACTGATTTGTTTGTGTGTGAGACATACACGCTACCTATGAGCCACAGACTTCTAAGGCAAGTTCCCAAAAAACTGCATTCAAATTGCAATTCAATAAATAATTCAATAATGCCATAAAACACTAACACCACAGCCAGTGCTGTGTGTAGTGGTTAGGTCTTTAGTCTAGGATTTGGGATCTACATATATTTGCACCTTTTCTCACATGGATCCAAATACTTCTTTCCAATGCTGAATATTCCAACCAGGGGTCGTTTTGTAGAAAAATAGGTGGTGGAGTTCACTAGCATAACTTATTAGCACATGCCACCCCTTACCAGCCAAAAGCAACCCGATCCAAGAAAGGAGAGTCCCGGGCGAGCGAGACCTGCTTGGGCTGGCTAGAGATTCAGCCAACCCAAGCAGGCCTCACTCACCTGGGGCTCTCTTTGACTCCCTCTCACACACACAGTCAAAAGCCCAGCAAGCCACCCACCACCCAAAATCACATAAGAAGTGGAGAAAGGGTGCTGTGGGCTTCTCCAGGGGTTAATGAGGGCTGCTGTTGGTCGCATCTACAGAAGGCTTTGTTCCAATGACAAAGCTGCTGGTGGGGATTGTTCTGCAGCTGCACCTACTATTCAATGGAGAATGGACAAGGTAGGTGGGGAGGAAGAGGGGGAACCCTCAGAAAGGTTCAGGAGCTGTGCTCCTGTGAGCTCCTGCTTTGCCCCTGTGAGCTCCTGCTGTGCTCCTGTGAGCTCCTGCTGAATTCAAGGCCTGATTCCAACCCTAGTAGGGATTCCGTTTTGCTCCTTAGACCGCATAACCACAACTAGGCTAACAAGAATAGCACTCATCCTTTTTAACAGTAGTGTAGAAAACAGTTTTGTTCACTGATATTTCAAAAGCATGCGAGAAAAATCAGAGAACAAAATGCAAGAATCTACAGAGAATACATAAAACGGATCACCAATAATGTACATTATGAACAGAGGGCACTGAAGTTAATTAAAAATTCCATAGCATGGAAGCTGTATATTTAGTGAAATGGCTCCTCTATCCGTCAACATCATTTATATTCCCCTTTTTGCTTACACAAAATGATGAACATGCAATTCAAAACAATGCAAGAACTGTATAAAACATGTAACCAACAGTGAATAAAACTGGATTACAAAAATAAGACAGCAGTGAACTAAAGTAGTATAATACATACAATATAATGGTATAATACATATAAACAGGGCAGCAGAACTGGATTGTAAAACTGGAAAACAATGCAATAAGAACAGTGTAATACAAGGAAGAAAGCACTGAAAACCACCTAAAGTTTCACAGACATTCACATTTTTAAAGGACCACCTCCCCACCAAACAATATTGTTTTGCGCATTCTGCAGAATGATAAAAGCACTGGAGCTTTCCTAGCCTCTTCAGGTAGGGGCCGCAGCAGAGAATGGTTAGGTACAGGCTGCTGTTGAAGGGTTGCACCTACAGAAGGCTTTGTTACAATGATCAAACTGTTGTCATGGGCAGGGGCAGTTCTAGGGGGGGCAGAGGGGGTGCTTGCCCTGGGCGCCGATGGAGGGGGGGTGCCAAATTGGGTATGGAGTCCATTGTATTCTATGGGACCATAAGATAGAATGGCCCAAAATGGGCGCCATTTTTTAATTCCTAGACTGATGCAGCTGCTGGGACTGCAAACATATACTCCTTTTGTGAATCCTCACCAGTGCTGAACATGAGCTGGAAGGGGAATCAGGAGCTCAGTTTTATCCCTCATACTCTTCCCTGTTGAAACCTGATCAATGTGATTATTTGTTTTCTGAAAGGGCTCCAGCAAAACCCATGTGTGCACACAATTAACTCCAGACCAAAGTATTCTTAAATAGGTCCATAAGGGTGCCAAAGGCTGGGGCAGGGAAATTCGGGTGTGTGATAATTCAGTTACTCAGCTACATCACTTTCGAGGGAAACCCAGAAGTGACTAATGGTTGCTATAGGACTTGCCTTACCATAGAGTTTTACCATAGAGTTTCTGTCAATTCCTAGAATTACCCTACATTACTTCCAGGTGATCCCCAGAAGTGATGGAGCAATGCAGCTGACGTCTCTATTTTTGTTTGAATTTTTACTCCCACTGCCACTCAGGGCGTGGAGTTGCCAATCCCCAGGTGGGAAGCAGGCAAATACTGTGACTAAATAATGAAATTATTAGAAACAATTTATACAAAATTTATAGAATATATTCAAAGTGATACCAACACATACTTAAATACTAATAAAGTGCAGGGTGAGAAATTTAGAATAAATTTGACATACAACAAAGCACATGAAACAATTTCAACCGGAAGTTACTTCCAAAAGTCCAAAGTGTAAAGAGTGCTTGTAGACAAAATATGTACTCAAGGTCCAAAGTCCAAAGTTTTTCTATACTAGAAGATTCCAACAATACCACATTGACGGAGTCCAGTGCCTGCCGATAAGTTGCCATGCCATTTCAATATCTCTTTATCAAAGAGGAGGTATTTGAAGTTCTTCCAAGGTAAGTTATCACCACTTAGTAAAGACTGTTTGGTATGGTGCTTGTATGAGTTGGTGTTTATCCTAATAATGTAACTTACCTTGGAAGAACTTCAATTACCTCCTTTTTGATAAAGAGATATTGAAACGGCACGGCAACTTATCGGCCGGCACTGGGCTCCATCAGAGGGGGTGTTGTTGAAATCTTCTAGTATAATAATAATAATAATAATAATAATAATAATAATAATAATAATAATAATAATAATAATAATAATAATAATAATAATAATAATAATAATAATAATAGATTTTATTTATATCCCGCCCTCCCCGGGATATACTTTGGACTTTGGACCTTGAGTACATATTTTGTCTACAAGCACTCTTTGCACTTTGGACTTTTGGAAGTAACTTCCGGTTGAAATTGTTTCATGTGCTTTGTTGTATGTCAAATTTGTTCTAAATTTCTCACCCTGAACTTTATTAGTATTTAAATATGTGTTGGTATTACTTTGAATATATTCTATAATTTTTGCATAAATTGTTTCTAATAATTTCGTTATTTAGTCATGGTATTTGCCTGCTTCCAACTTCTCCGTGACTCTCCCTCTTTTTGGTTTTAATCCCCAGGTGAGGGCAGGGGATCCCCCAGTTTGGAGGCCCTCCCCTCATTCAGGGTCATTAGAAAGTGGTGGAGGGGAATGAAATGGCTGCTGGGAACTCCATTATTCCCTATAAAGACCAATTCCCATAGGGTATAATGGAAAATTGAACTGTGAGTATCTGGGGCTTTGGGGAGCTGTTTTTTGAGGTAGAGGCACCAAATCTGCAGCATAGCATCCAGTGCCTCTCCTCAAAACACTCTCCAATTTTTGAAACAATTGGACTAGGGGGTCCAATTCTATGTGCCCCAAAAGAAGGTGCCCCTAACCTTCATTATTTCCAATGGAGGGAAGGCATTTAAAAGGAATGCAGTCCCTTTAGATGTGATGGCCAGAATTCCCTTTGGAGTTCAGTTATGCTTGTCACAACCATACTCCTGGCCCTACGTAGCCCCAATGTCTCCTGGCCCCACCCTCCAAAGTCTCCAAGCCCTGCCCCCAAAGTCTCCTGGCTCCACCCCCAAAGTCCCCAGATATTTCTTGAATTGGACTTGGCAACCCTATCAGGGCAGCAGTGGGCAAAGCAGGCTGCCAGCAGGAAGTGTCCAGCTATAGTGGAAGGCCTTGCAGTCCAAGGTCACTATCCAAAGTGATGAAAAAGCCTGCCTTTGTAATTCAGAGTGTGACTGCCTGAGCTTTAATGTCTAAACTCTTTTGTTGTTCAGTCGCACAGTCGAGTCCGACTCTTTGCGACCTCATGGACAAAGTCACGCCAGGCTCTCCTGTCTTCCACCATCCTCCAAAGTCTGCTCAAATTCATGTTTGTTACATCAGTAACTCTGTCCAGCCATCTCATCTTTTGCTGTCCCCTTCTTCTTTTGCCTTCTGTCTTTCCTAGCATCATTAATCTGACTCATTAATCTTCGCTTTCTAAATGCCAAGGGTTTCTGGCTTTTGCCAACCCTCTACATTGTACCAGGGAGCCTTTACAAATAAAGCTTATTTGCTATACGTGCATTAAATATTTCAGTGTCCTGACCTTTAGTACATGGCTGATACTCTTTTTTTCCCCTAAAGCCCACTTAAGCCTGAAGTCATATTTGTACTTTTTGCAAATATTATACTTGTCTCAATGCCAAAATACACACACATCTTTCTGTCTCAAATAAGGATTTTGCAGTTCAAATATTCCTTTCAAGTGTCAGTGAACCATATATTTAAACGTTGGCAAGGAAAGGCAATGGAATATTAGAATTTTAATTCCTAACCTCAGTTTTATCCCTATGCTTTGCCTCAACATTTAATTCTTTACCTGTTTCTACCCTTTGTTAGTGTAGCCAACATTTTGTAAGGAGGCCATTTTCTTCTGTCTGGGCTCTTTGGCATTCATCAGCTGGCTGATATACATAAATGCAGCTAGAGGCACTTGCCCTGACATGGCTATGAAACGATGGGAACAAATCCAGTGGCTTACAGTGCAATCCTAAATGGAGTTGTGCCTTTCTAAACTTTGATGGTTTTCGCTGTTTAGGATTGTGCTGTTTTAATTTCAGTAGTTTCCATTTCTTGTTTAGATTCAGGAGCTTCACCAGAAAAAAAGCTGGCAAGCCAAGGGTCTTGCCTAATGTATGTTACCTTGAAGCATGCATAAAAGGCTCATCACACAGAGAAACCTGCTTGGGTTACAGCTGAGGAGTTTCTCCTGCACCCCAGAAGAAATGGAACCAGAGGCATGTGGTCACTTATATCCTAAACCTGCCCAGCTTGAAGTTTCTTTGCATTTCTTTAATATTGCCAAGGGAACGTCTGATAGAGGGGGAAAGCTGTGTTGTGCTCTATATGAGAAATGAGTGATAATAACAAAGCGTCATCTTGCTTAAACAAGGCCAATATATTTCTTCGAAAGGAATCAGAGACGTGCGGCAGCTGCAGCTAGTGAAAAAAATAAAATCTCCTGCCCTTGGGCGACTTCCAAAGGATTTATAGCAGAAGGAAATCAGAGCCCTGTCAACTGCTGAGGATGGCAACACAACCTGTTGTCTATTTTCATTTGGAAGCAATCAGTTGTGATCAGGCTTGCTGGAGTCCTAAGTGATTAAAGACTTTCTGTTGAAAGTGGCAGGAAGGAGGTGGGTGCCACAGACACCAGGCTTCTCAGTGTGTGCCCTGCTGTAGATAAAAGATCCACCCACGCATTTCTAGTTAAGCGCTTTTTGGACATAGCAAAGAAGATGCTGCCATGCTGGTTGTGTGGGTGATCAGATAGAAAAGCAGAATCCCTGTGCTACTGCTAGATATGTAAAACAGGAAAGTTCAATAGCTTTTTTGTGCCACCACAAGCAATTGCCCAAATGCAGTTTAGTTATACATATTAGATTAATATCCCATCTCTCTTCTATGATGGAACTTGAGTTCAATGTAGGGGTTCCAGAAATCCATAAGAACGTAAAGGATATTCTGCAATATCAGACTATTGGTCCCTCTAGCCCAGCAACCAGTTGACACCCTGTTGGTGTCAAAGTCATATCCTGGTATTACATCCTAGAACTGGCATTCATAGTCATCTTTGCTAGTAGCCATTAGCAGGTCCATGAATATGTCTAATCTCTTTTAAAACAATCTATGCTCACAGCCATCATTATGTCCACTGGCAGTGAATCCCACAATTTAATTACTCATTGACTAAAGAGGTATTTTCTTTTGTACATCCTGAATCCATCAGCATCAGGTTGCCCATGCAGACTCTGAACAAACCCACAGACAGCAGGGACCCCTCTAAAAACCTGCCAGATATACTCTCTTCTGGACCCCAGCCCCCACTCCTGTCATTTATGCTTTGTTAATTAAATTAGTGTCCCCCAGCACATCCTCCAGAATAAAAATCCTAGATATGGGCCTGATTCAGGTTCTTTTTCAGAAATCTTACAAGATTTCCAGGTTTTGTTTTGTTTTTAACCTTCCCCACCCTGACAAGAAATACAGAGAACAGGGGTACAGCGCTTAAATCAATGCATGGGCTACTTTTACAGCATAATCTATGCAGAATCCCCCCAGTTTAAGTCAATTGAAATCAATGGGCTGAGGCTGGAGCAGCTCTGCATAGGATTGTACTGGACTGTCATTGGTTCAAAAGGACCACATGGCTGTCTTTATTGATCAGCATTTCACCTCCATTTTCAGCCACTTCTTTTCTTTTTAACCCAGAACATTTTTATTGTCAGTATGTACAGCACATTCTCCTTGCTCTCAGCAATGCTTTGTGTGCACAGACGCCAACCTCTTTTTCTTCCTCTCCCTCTGCAATTCCCCTTTCCCTCTTTTCCAGTGGTGGACCCAAAGGGAAACAGGGTCCTGAAAAAGGGTCACATCCCCAGTCCACCCCAGCCCTGCCCACCCAGAGGATGGGGGGAGGGAAGGGAGGAAGAGGCCAGCAGCATGTGGTTGGGCGGGCCACACACACCAGGAAGGCAAAGGAAGGCAGAAGAAGCCTACTAAGGTTGCCAGCTTTGGGATGGGAAATTTCAGGAGATTTGGGGAGGGGGGGGAGGGCTTGGAGAGGGAAAGGACCTCACTGGAGTATAATGACATAGTCCACCTTCCAAAGCTGCCATTTCCCCCAGGGGAATTGGTATCTGTAGTCTGGGGATAACTTGTAATACTGGGAAATCTCTAGGCCTCACCTAGAGGTTGGCAACCCCACAGTCTACCTGCTTAGCAGGCAATGTGTGGCTTAGGCAGGCTGCACTTGTCTGAGTGGCAAAGAATGGGAGAGGCAGCCAACCTGTTCAGTGGGTCACATGCAGCTGGGGTTGCCAGCCTCCAGGTGATGCCTGGAGATCTCCCAGAATTATAATGGTTCTCCAGGCAACAGAGATCAGTTCCCCTGGAAGATAGCACTGCTTTGGAAGGGTGGGGGGCTATGGCATTATAGCCCACTGGAGTCCCTCCCCAGTGGGGCCTCCGCAATTGCCCAGTATTTCCCAACCCAGAGTTGGCAACTGTACATATAGCCTCCTTGTTGCTGTGCAGGCCTTCTGCTACTGAGTGATCGTGATGGCAGGTACACCTCTGCTCTCTTTTTCTGGACCCCATACCTGCCTTTTCATCTTTTTCTTCATCATCATCATCCATACACACCCACCTTTCTCTGACTGTGCTAACATCTATCAGTGCTCTCCCTCTTTTTTGCTTTCATCATTTTATTCTCTCAGTAGCCTCACCCCATTACAGCCCTTCACCCTTTCATTCTCTTCTTTTGCTCTGTTCCTGTCCTTTCCTATTCCATGCTGTTGCCACTGTCTTCTTATCATCCATCATGCCTGAACTCCATGGCAACATAATCTGTTTTATAGGGTTGCTTGCCAGCCTCCAGGTGGGCTTGGAGTTTCTTGGGATTGAGTATCAGGCAACAAAGATCAGTTCCCTAGGAGAAAATGGCAGCTTTGCATGACTTACATCTCTGCTGAGCTCCTTCCCACCCTCAGACTTTTCCCACCCCAGGCACTGCCCCTAAATCTTTAGGAAGTTCCCCAAAACCAGAACTGACAACCCTACAGGCTTCCACTCCCCTAGCCATTTACCCACTGGCTGCAACCAGTTGGGGGACTGGGGCCTTTTCTGTTTAGGGATATATACCCCACCTTTCACTTGGAGTCTCAGAGCATCTTACAATCTTCCTCCTTTCTCTTCCCACAACAGATACCATATGAGGTAGGTGGGACTGAGAGACCTCTGAGAGAACTGCTCTTGAGAGAACAGCTCACTTGAGAACTGTGACTGATCCAGGTCACCCAGCAACTGCATGTGGAGGAGGAGTGAGGAATTAAACCTGGTTCTCCAGATTACAGACCGCCACTCTTAACCACTACACCAAACTGGCCCCAAGGACCAACATTCTTCCCTTGTTGGTTTGTTGCACAGACAGATGCTCCTGCGATGTGGTGGAAATGGTTTACAAATAATTAGGGTTTCCTGGCTGTGTGGGTAACCAGAGGGGACACAGTAATGGGGGGAGGGGCGACACTGGCAACATCACATCTCCGTAGAATCTCTAGAAATTCTATATTAAGACCATAGATTTCCCAGCAATTGTTAGTGAGGGCTGCCACCACTTCTGGGTTTTCCCTGGAAGTGACATCATACTGTTGGCTCAATGGAGCAGTGGCAAGAGACAAGAACAGGGGGAGGGACCCAGCAACCCTGCAAATAATGGATATTTAGAAATTGCTCCCAAGAAGCTACAGACAAGGAGAGATCTACAGTTGTTCAGTGTGTACATTATTTTGTGCAATCCTGTAGAAAGATGACTATACACTGCGTTGTGCTAATGTGCAAAAAAGAATTTCAGTGTTTCTTAAATTATTGTTATTTTTGAGTTCTAAGTGTAGCTACAGCTCTCAAAGTTGTTCCTTGCAAAGGGTCCAACGCATAAATAAGAAATGTTTATGTAAATACAGAAAACGAATGACAGATAATAGGGCAATTGGGCCTAATTTAGCAATGATTGAAACCCCGCAGTGTTTTATCCCAAGCAGAAATAATTTTTTCCACTCTCCCTTGTGCTGCTCCAATGTTGCCTCTGCTTGCAGCAAGTCCGGCACAGAGATATGAGTTGCAGAGAGGGATTTACTGCCCCCCAGTGTCCATGCAGGGAGATGTTAGATTAGAGGAGAATGTTCTTCTTGTCTGCCCAAGGCAAAAAAGAAAAAAAAATCCCCTTAGAAAACCTTTCCTTTTTATTCATCTTGCCACTCAAGGCAGCGCTTGCTTCTGTTCAAGTCATGCAAAGCTTTCTTCATTTGTTTTAAAATGTGTGGTAGCAAAAAGACATAATTAAGGATCACTGGCATGTCCCTTAACATGAATTTCCCCTTCAAACTGGATCCAAAGTGGAGGAGGGCAGAATTAATGGCAGTCAGAGGGGAATGGCAGCAAGAGAGCAGGCCAGAATAAAAATGTAAGGAGAGCCCTGCTAGATGAGACCAAAAATCCATCTAGTCCAGCATCCCGTTTCCTGAGAAGCCAATCATATGCCCCCAGATGGCCAGCAAGCAAGGGCACAGAGGCCAAAGCCTCTTACTGTTCTTTATTCCCCAGCAAGATGTATTTCCTCTGAACATAGACACGGATGCACTATCCCCCTCTTCCATGAATCCGCCTAATCATCTTCTACAGTCATCTAAGCTAGTGACCTTTGCTACCTTCTGTGGCAGTCAATTCCATAAGGTGAATATCTATTGTGTGAAGAAGTACTAGCAGGGCTTGCTTTGTATAAAAATCCCAGCAGGAACTCATTTACATAATAGACCACACCCCCGATGCCACCATTGTTCCACACAGGGCTTTTTTGTAGAAAAGGCCCAGCAGGAACTCATTTGCATATTAGGCCACACTCCCTGACACCAAGTGAGCTGGAACTACGTTCCTGCTCAAAAAAACCCCTGAGTACTAGAAAGATGACCATGTTGGGGCTTCCAATTTCTCAGCTTTGACATCAGCATTATAGTTGATTGCACTGTTTAGTATGGTTGCCAGCTCTGGCTTCGAAAGGTCCTAGAGGTTAGGGGACAATGCCTGGGACAGGTAGGGTAATTACAGATCGACACTTTGGACTGACTCAGAAATGCCTTGGAAATCAACCAGAAGAATCCTTCCAAACACAAACATCTGCCGCCAATCCTCATACCTTCCTCGCTCTGCCCTCCGCAGTGTGTCTTAAAAAGCTACCACTTCCAAAGTGGTAGCAAATATCTGAGCCAAACGCCAGTCACCTCCTCACCATCTGGAAGCGGAAGGGCACAAGCAAGGTGCCTTGGCAGTGTGAAACCACCAAGCCACCCCAAGCTGCATCCAGTTTTTTTTTTTACAAAAAAAACTGTTCAGAGTGCATGTGCGCATGTGGATGTGTGAATGTTCATTAGTGTATTAGCGTGTGTGCACGTGTATGCACATGACCACTACAACTGTATGGAGAAAAAAACCAAACCCAGCAATGGGAATGGTGTATGACAGCTGTCTGATCACACCCATGTTGCCCCGTGGACGGGATGGGGACAGCTTGCAGGTGAGCATGTGGAGGCTTTGGGATGGCTCTTTTTGAGCTGACCTGATTTGGGACACCTCCAATCCACCCCACATTGCCCGTCTATTATCAGCCATAAAATCTGAGGAGAGGAGAGAGTTCAGCAGATATGTGATGCCCTAAAGTCTACCCTCTAAAGTTGCCATTTCTTCCGGGGGAGTCGATCTCTGTTGTCTGGAAATCAGGTATAATTCTGGTAGAACTGCAGTCTTCATGTGGTGGTGGGTATCCCTACATTGATTGCATATATATTAATTTGCTTTTGCTGCCTTGTCTTCTATTTTTGTAATCCATGTGTTCTGCATTGTGTATGGTATGTCATGCCTTAGAATCCTTTAAAAAATCTACATTGAGTTCATCTTCAGCCATTTCCTCCATGGGAATGGATCTCTGCAATCTGGAGAGCAGTTGTAATTCTGAGAGAACTCTGGTCCCACCTGAAAGTTGACAACCATAGTTGGGACTGATAGGTTGGGAAACTCTGAGGTTGTAGCACTTTGAGTCAAATCCTTTTTGGGACACAGGGTCAGCCCTAGATTGTCTGGCACCCTAGGCAAAGCTAAGTTCTGCATGCTCCCACCTGCACTGATAATCTCACTGAGTCATATGATAGGCACCCATCACACCTTGGCAAATAGAAAGGGAAGACATAGAAGTTGTGACAGACTTCACATTTCTGGGATCCAAGATCACTGTAGATGGTGACTGTAGCCATGAAATTAAAAGATGTTTTCTCCTTGGGAGGACAGCTATGGAGAACCTGGGCAGTATAATAAAAAGTAGAGACATCACCCTGCCAACAAAAGTTCGTATAGTCAAAACAATGGTATTCCCAGTAGTAATGTATGGCTGTGAGAGCTGGACCATAAGGAAGGCCAAGCGCGGAAGAATAGATGCTTTTGAGCTGTGGTGCTGGAGAAGACTCTTGAGAGTCCTTTGGAATGCAAGAAGATCAAATCAGTCAGTCCTAAGGGAAATCAACCCTGACTGTTCCCTGGAAGGTCAGATGCTGAAGCTCAAATACTTTGGCCACCAAATGAGAAGGGAGCACTCACTGGAGAAGACCCTGGTGCTGGGAAAGACAGAAGGCAAAAGAAGAAGGGGAGGGCAAAAGATGAGATGGCTAGACAGCGTTACTGATGTAACTAACACGAATTTGAGCAGACTTCGGAGGATGGTAGAAGATAGGAGGGCCTGGCGTGACTTTGTCCATGGGGTCGCAAAGAGTTGGACTCGACTGTGCAATTGCACAACAAGAAGAAGGCCAGTGCCCTAGGCAATTGCCTGGTTTGCCTAGTTCAGGACTGGCCCTGTTGGGAAATGCACAGAATTTCAGCCCTGGTGGATTTTCTTCAGTGGGATGCAAAGGAAGAAATAAATGAGGAATTGTGGCAACAGGGAAGTAGAAGTATGGATGACAGCAGCAAATGACCACAAGGAAGACCAAGCCCTACCGGCTGCCCAGCTGGCTTGTCTCACAAATCCATTGCTCTGCTGAGCTCATACTATGAGCTTTTTTTCAGCCAAAAAGGTTGGCATTCTTGATACCATTATTCATACAATGGCAGATCAGCGAGCAGAGCAATAGTTAGGAATACAGAACATACAGTTTCAGCACTTTGCATCTCACTTGCTGTCTTATTCTGCTGTTCTGAGAACTGCATACAGTGTTCAGGACAAACATTTTTGGCAGAAGAGGGGCACTTGAGAGGGCCCAAATGTTTTTTCATCTAGCAAAGTCAAAGCTACGGGCTGCTCTGGCCAGCAAGAGAACTGGGCCTAGCAATACGGTGGGGCACCTGTGACATTTTGTCTTGCATCCTTTTGTCCATATGGCTTTTGATGTTTTGCTAGCTGCCATGAGCTTTTGAAGACTAGGTGGGGAGTAACCAGTTTTAAATAAATGAATGAATTAAAATCTTATTCGTGAGTGCATGTGTGCTTTCCCTCCTGGAAGTCATGGTGACTGCTGGCAACCCCTAATGAGGATGAGAGACAAGGACATTCAGAGAAGTGGCTTGATAGCCTGCCTCTGCCTCCCAACTCCTGGTATTCTCTGGAGGTCTCCCATCCAGGGTCAGCCCTGCTTAGCTTCTGAGATCTGATGAGATTGGAATTGCCTGCACTATCCAGGTCAGGGCAATAAACAAATTAAAACCTTTATTGGCAGCATGGAAGTATTATAAGACCTATGTTGACCTCTGGGTGCTAGGTGCTGCCTTTCTGCTGTTGATATGATTGCCAACCTCCAGCTGGTGGCTGGAGATCTCCTGGAACTACTATTGATCTCCAGGCTTCAGAGAATAGTGCAACTGGAGAAAATGGCTGCTTTGGAAGGTGGACTCTATTACATTATACTCTGCTGAGGTCCCTGTCCTCCCCAAACCTTGCCCTTCTCAGGCTCCATGCCCAAAATTTACAGAAGTTTCCCAACCTAGAGCTGGCAACCCTAGCTGGTGGGGGGGGGGCATTCTGCAATTCCCTCCATGTATCATTGAGCAGTGGCGCACCGGTGGAATCTCCTCCCACAGCATCCCTTAGATTGTATGTTTCATAATTTAAAGTTTGATAATCCGATCCTTAGAACATTCAGAGATGGTGTTTTGGAATGAAAAAAGAGAGGCAGTGGGGTGCTTTTGTTCAGGGCTTTTTTTGTAGCAGGAACTCCTTTGCATATTAGGCCACACACCCCTGTACAGGGCCTACTGTAAGCTCTTGGAGGATTGGCTACATCAGGGGTGTGTGGCCTAATATGCAAAGGAGTTCCTGCTACAAAAAAAGCCCTGTTTATGTGGATTTTAAAACAAGCAAATACAAGGGACTGTTGGGCTCAGAGAATCTGTGGAACATGTCTATGAAAGGGGAGATCTATAAAGAAGAAAAGATAGGAGAAAGCAGATTACTGAACAAATACTTCCCAGTTATTCCAAGCCTCTCTTTTAGATCACTGAAGGATATTTGGTCTGTGCTGCTCAGAACACAAGATCCTAGTGATGTTATGTATAGTCCACTTTTCTCACTAAGACTCAAGGTAGATTACATAGTGTAAATCAATGCAATCAATACATCTAATAAACAAAGTAATAGGATTAAGATTACAACAGTACAAACAAAGCATAAGTATTAGACATATATTAAACAAAGCAGAAAAGAATATTACATAAGTATAAAAGCAAAGCAATAGGAGTAGAATAATGTGTATAGCAAAGAGAGTCAGTCAGTTTATTATTACAGTCATTGACCAGAACATGTAAACCATCCCGAATCTTAAAAGTACCTTATAAAAAGTCCCACAAAGAGTCATAAGAGCATAAGAACATAAGAGAAGCCATGTTGGATCAGGCCAATGGCCCATCCAGTCCAACACTCTGTGTCACACAGTGGCCAAATTTTTTTTTTTATATATATACACACAGAGAGAGAGACTGTGGCTAATAGCCACTGATGGACCTCTGCTCCATATTTTTATCTAACCCCCTCTTGAAGCTGTCTATGCTTGTAGCCACCATCACCTCCTGTGGCAGTGAATTCCACATGCTAATCACCCTTTGGGTGAAGAAGTACTTCCTTTTATCCGTTTAAACCTGACTGCTCAGCAATTTCATCGAATGCCCACGAGTTCTTGTATTGTGAGAAAGCGAGAAAAGTACTTCTTTCTCTGCTTTCTCCATCCCATGCATTATCTTGTAAACCTCTATCATGTCACCCCGCAGTCAACGTTTCTCCAAGCTAAAGAGCCCCAAGCGTTTTAACCTTTCTTCATAGGGAAAGTGTTCCAACCCTTTAATCATTCTAGTTGTCCTTTTCTGGACTTTTTCCAATGCTATAATATCCTTTTTGAGGTGCAGTGACCAGAATTGCACACAGTATTCCAAATGAGACCGCACCATCGATTTATACAGGGGCATTATGATACTGGCTGATTTTTTTTCAGTTCCCTTTCTAATAATTCCCAGCATGGCGTTGACCTTTTTTATTGCAATTGCACACTGTCTTGACATTTTCAGTGAGTTATCTACCACGACTGACTCTTGGTCAGTCTCTGCCAGTTCACACCCCATCAACTTGTATTTGTAGCTGGGATTCTTGGCTCCAATGTGCATTACTTTGCACTTGGCCACATTGAACCTCATCTGCCACGTTGACGCCCACTCACCCAGCCTCAACAGATCCCTTTGGAATGCCTCACAATCCTCTCTAGTTTTCACCACCCTGAACAATTTAGTGTCATCTGCAAACTTGGCCACTTCACTGCTCACTCCCAACTCCAAATCATTTATGATCATTTATGAGTCTACATATTTAAGATAGCAAAGAGAGAATGAAGTCCTCAGCAGGGCTTTTTTTGGAGCAGGAACTCCTTTGCATATTAGGCCACACACCCCTGTAATAAGAGTCCTGTAAGCTCTTGGAGGATTGGCTACATCAGGGATGTGTGGCTTAATATGCAAAGGAGTTTCTTCTACCAAAAAGCCCTGGTCCTCACCAATGTTCCCTCTAAGCTACAGAGTCTTGTGAGCAAAAATTCTACTTTGTGAGCTACTGTAATTAAAGATGTGAGTGACTGGCACTGAAGTTGTGAGCTACTGCATAAATTAGTTCCCTCTGGGGCCATTTTTCCTGAGCTAAGACAAAAATGTGTGAGCTGGAGGCTAAAAATCTGTGAGCTAGCTCATGCTAACTCAGCTTAGAGGGAACACTGGTCCTCACTAATGTGTTTTGTATAGTCCAGGGTAGCCTGATCTTGTCAGATCTCAGAAGCTTAGTAGGATTGACCCTGGCTAGTATTTGGATGGGAGACTTCCAAGGAATACCAGGGTTGTGACACAGGCATGCAACGGCAAACCACCTCTGAATGTCTCCTGCTTTGAAAATATTATGTGGTCACCATAAGTCAATTGTAACTTGATGGCAAAAAAAAAAGTGCTGTGCCATCTGTACTTCCAGCTGCAGCTGGTAGAATTTACTTTGGCTGAACAATGATCTTGGAACATCTGAAGAGCTGAATCTCATTGTGTTATCCAAAAAAAACCTAGTTGCCAAAATCCATGGTTCTCAAATATAGATGTAATTGCTTTTGTGGGATCTGCTCATCTACAATTACCAGCTCACAACCAAGATAGGGTGCCTCTGCCTTTAATAGATGGTTCCTCTGTTGCTTGCCTCTGTCCATGCTGCAGTTCATCTGCCCACTGCTACCAAGTGGAGATCAAGGCAATGGAAGGTCAGCTATGTAGACAGCAAAACTCCATTTGTTAGTGTCAAGTTATTCACCTGCAAAGAGCTAATGACTTGTGCATACACAAACTAAATAGGTGTCCTTGTGGTTCCTCATGCTCTCATGATCCAGGGTTACAACATGAGGCTCTGTGTTGAATCAAAACTGTTGTCAAACCAGTTTTTTCTTTCCCTACATCTTTTCACAAATTAATGTTGTCTTGGTCAATGTCCTTTATTTGGTTTTGTTATTAATGGGAACTGGTTGTAGAAATAAGGGTCTTAGCTAGGCCCTCAGTAAGATATTCCAAATTTTGTGGTTCCTTGAAAGACTAAACTTTGCCATAGTGACTCACACTTTAATCCAGGTGCCTATGGGCACCATAACATCCTTCACTACTTCCTTTGGTACAGAAAGTGGGTGGGGTCATTGTAAGGCATGGCTTGTTACTGGCTTCCCTCTTTCAAATGGAAGGATTTTCCACTGGAGAATGAGGAACACAGGTAAGTCAATGGGCTTTCTTTAGCCAGTGTTTGGCCCTATTTCCAGTTCAGGACTTCTCTCTTCAGGTATGACAAGACAAGAGAGGTAGTTCATTTGGCTGTGCCTCTGGAGGCGGCCATTTTGGGTTTGGCCGCTGCCTCATGTGGAAGCCATTTTGGCGTGGCAAAATTCCAAAGGTGCTCAAAACATCCCTTGCTTTAATCATATCCAGGTTAGATGACTGTAATATGCTGTATGTAGGGCTGCCCTTGAAAATGGTCCAAAACCTTCAATTGGTCCAAAGTGCATTGGTCTCTGGCCAGCCTATTCTTCATCATTTGTTACAGCCCCCCTCCCCTTTGGCTGAAAGAACTCCACAGGCTGTCCATCTCATTTTGTGCATATTATGTGCCATCATTTTGTTTTTGGCAAGGGGCCACAAAAGCTGGAAGTGGCCCAGGCCTCAATTGATCTCTGAGAGAGTGGGGGTCCAAATAACGTGTTTCTTCCTTTTTCTGCAAGTGCACTTTATTGCAAGTGTTTGTGCAGACAAAGAGAGCTTCTCTTCTTGGCAGACAAAAGGGCAGACCTGGAATCCTTGCTGGGATTAATCTAATGTGGAGAGGGGAACACTACCGCTTCTGCATCCTAATCACTGAACACCATTCAGTTAGGGATTGGGGACACTGACCCAAATGTCTCCTGCAAATCAACACAATCTTTTTTTATTAAAAGCCTTTTGAGCAAATAACACAATACCTAACAGAGACTTTTGAAATAGGACTCAAAGTGTCAGAGCTAATTATGATCCGTGAAAGCGGCCAGTCCCAGGAGAGGGCAGCGGAAGGCCTTTAATCATTGTCTAATTTCTTGTTCCTTGGTCAGTAACAATGGCTGCCCAAGGTAATAAAGGGGAGCCAAGCACCGGGTAACTCCAGCTGCCATTCAATAAATGATGATCAGGTTACTATCACCTTCTCCCTCTCCTGTAATTGCCAGCCTGGGTTCTGAAATATTAATTGGCCACCGCTCGTTTCTTATCTGGGTGGACAGATGGGGAAGACCTGGCTCAACCTACCATTGCAAGCTTTGGTGGGGGGTGGGTTGCAAGGCAATCCTCCGAGACACATAGGAGTTATTCTCAACTTCCCTGCAAAATGGATAAGACATCAGAAAGTAAAGTGATTTCACTGGTGAAATCAGCTGAGCAAGGTGGCTTACAGGATGTGCACCCCTTCCTGCTCTGCCTTCAGATCTGTCAGTTAAAATGAATGACTCATTTTGGAAGCACAAAGGACCATTGTGGGTTGCTGTCTGACAACATCAGTCTCGTGAGGTCATCAAGGATGTGTGCAGATGTGTATGCCTCTAGTGAGGCTTATCAAATGGGCTAGGCTTATCAAAAGTCCAACCACAGCATTTTGCTCAAGATGTCAGCAATATTAAATTATTTTTGTTCCAAGAATGACCAGAGACATTTTTTTTCACAGAATTTTGCAGTTATGTAATCAAGGGATACTTGCCTGGAAGCAAAACTCATTCCACCTGGTGGGATTTCTGAATCGATGTGCATAGGATTGTGCAATACATCTGTATGTCCAGTTCACCCAGCCTCCCTGAAAGTCAAAGGAACTGAATTATTAAACTTTGTACTGTAGTTGGCAATGCCTCACTGGTGGATTCTGGAATAGATATCAACTAGTTTTCAGATGTACATTGGCCATTAAAGAAACACAAACCTGACTGTAGAGTGCAGGGGCAAAACATTTCTTATATCAAAATCTTAGGAAGAGCAGTTCTATCATGCACAAAAGTATCTGCAAGCACACACACACAGCTATTTCCCCTCCCTCCTTCCCTCCCTCCCTCCTTCCTTCCTTCCTTCCTTCCTTCCTTCCTTCCTTCCTTCCTTCCTTCCTTCCTTCCTTCCTTCCTTCCTTCCTTCCTTCCTTCCTTCCTTCCTTTTTTGACAATCAAATCATAGCTGACTTATGGCAACTCCATAGGGTTTTTAAGGCAAGAGATGTTCAGAGGTGATTTGCCATTGCCTGCCCTTTCATAGTGACCCTTGTATTCCTCGGTGATCTTTTATCCAAATACTGACCAGGGTCAAACCTGCTTTGCTTCTGAGAGTTGATGAGATTGGGCTGAATGGGGCTATCCAGGTCAGGTTCTTCTGTAAAAAAAATCCCCCAAGTATCTCAAATATTTCTTCAAATAATTAAGGTAAAAGAATGACTCAAGAACCATCCAGAAATAGTACATCTCAGACTTCATATCCATATGTGCCTTTGATTGACCTAGATCAACAAGATCCTCCTCACTCTTTAATTTCCATTTGCCCTCCTTTAACAAACTCGAATGTGAATAATACAATATCTACTTTCCCATCTGAGATTTCACTAACCACTTACCCCCAACCTGAAATCAGGCGGCCTTGAGAAAGGCTGGTCGTTGCTGAAATCCATCCAGCGCCCACCACGTCTATGGATAATTCCATCAATCCTAAGGATAATTTCATCTGGCCAAGCCTTTGTGAACTTAGCAAAAATATTTCTAGGGGCCTCGAAAATGAAGGTATGATTTTTGTTTCTTCCTGCTTGCCAAACCAATTTTCCCAAGATGACTGACTGAGATCCTCCTCATTGTCTTCAATTCCAAATACTTCTCCATTATTGGACATTAAGATCATCTCGTGGAATGTGGCTGGTTGGTGGAATAAATCCAAAGATGCTGAATTTATTAGTTACCTTAAGAACTTTGATGTCATCTTACTCCAAGAGACTTGGTCCCAAAGTCCGATTCATCTTGAAGGTTATAAGTCCTATTCGCTCCCAGCCTTTAAAACCAACTCAAGAGGCCGTTTTCAAATGGGTTTGTCTATATTTGTGTCTCTTCTTCATAATTCTGTAGGCATGCCCCTACAGGCTGGAAGTTATGGAACAAGCTATCAAGCTTGTTTATGGGAATCTTTCTATGATTTTGGTAAACATAAGGCCCTACATAAATCGGCCCTTTTACATCATTGGGAACGTTTGAATGTAATTGTGAGTGAATTCGAAACCAAATTTCCTTCTTTTGAAATAATAATAGCAGGAGATTTTAATGCAAGAGTGGGCAATGATGATAAAATCTTTTTTAAGGCCCTTAACCTCAATCTAGATGATACCTTACCACCTTTTTTTTCCTATAGGAGGCAAATAAAGATAGCTATTCAAATTTGGCAGGCATTTGCTTTGCCAAATTTTGTATCCAACACAATAGGGTCTGGTTAAATGGTTTGCAAAACAAAATGAAGATTTTGCAATATTATAAAATAAAGTGGTCTCATGATCTAACCAAAGTTAAACACTTTAAAGCCCCATTGGTTTAAATGTTATGTCTTGCAATCTGTTTACTGATTGCCAGATGTTGGCATATTTTGTGATCCATCTACTAATTAGGATTGTCAGCTCCAAATTGAGAAATTCCTGGATATTTGGGGGGTGGAGTTTGGATAAGTGAGGGACCTCAGTGGGGTATTGTGCCATAGAATCCACCTTCCCTTCTAAAGCAGCCATTTCCTCCAGGGGAACTAATCTCTGTAGCCTGTGTATCAATTGTAATTCCAGGAGATCTCCAGTCACCAGCAGGAGGTTGGCAACATTCAGTATTGACTGAAAAGTTTTGATCATACAATCATGCCTTATGTCCCAGTGTAAAATCTCATTTTATTCCATAGCACTTAATCATAGGAAAGTTAATTAGGATTGCAAATTACATATCTCAGGTGTAAATTCACAAGGTGGCTCAGGCTAGCCCCATTTCATCAGATCTAGAAACTAAGTAGGGTCAGCCATGCTTTTTGCTTAGATGGGAGACCACCAAGGAAGTCCAGGGATGCTACGCAGAGGCAGGATACTATGCAGGATGCTAGCATCCACGGATGCTATGCAATGGCAAACCACCTCTGAGCATCTCTTGCCTTGAAATCCTTGTGAGGTCACCATAAGTCCACTGTGACTTGATGGCACTTTCCACAGAACTGGTAGAACTTCAATACTTATGTATGGCAAGGTCACACCCCATTTGGGGCTTACTGCATCATAATGGGTCAATATTTATGCACTGCACTGTGTTGAGAAATGGACAGACAGAAGCCTTAATTTAAATGCTGCCCCACCTGAGATTTCAGGAATCCATCCTATAGAGAAAAGGATTATTTATTTATTTATTTTAAAAGCAGATTTTGTTCTATGCAATGGTATGAAGGCGACATCTTCTGGTCAAAAAAGAAGCTGCAAGGCTCCCTAAATTTCCATAGCTCCAGAGCTGAATATGTTAGCTGGAAGCATCTTTCTCATGCAACAGACAGATCCTGCAGTTAGTCCATTTACTTTTTTTAAACAGATGAGAGCCTCTTTCTCTTTTATTACTGTCGCTCACTTTCTGTTCTTTGGATGACAGTTACAATCTGTATTCATTGTGATGGCGGAAAATGCTGTCAAGTCATAGCTGATTTATGGTAATCCTGTAGGGTTTTCAAAGCAAAAGAAGTTCAGGGATGGTTTCCCATTCTCTGCCTCTGTGTGGCAACTCTGGAGTTCCTTGGTGGTCTCCCATCCAAATATTGATTAGGGTTGACCCTGCTTAGCTTCTGAGATCAGATGAGATTAGGCTAGCCTGAGCTAGTATTCATTGGCCCTTTTGTTTTATTATCTATCTACGTTGTGCCATCAGTATACTTGGCACCTAACAGATAACAACAAGCAGGAGTCCCTGCCCCCAAGAAGTTGACTATATCTTTATTTACAAAATGTATACCCTTCTTTTCTTCCCTCAAAAGGGCCAATGCGGCAGCTAAATTAAAAACATGCATAATTAAAATACATCTTTAAAACCATCAAAATTTAAATATAAGGCAATAGATACAAAAAAGAGAAAAGAGGGAGCTGAAGGCAAGGACACAATGGGCAGGGACAGGCATTCCGTCATACACTTCTAAGCAGGAACTCATTTTCAAATTAGGCCACACCTCCTGACATCGCCATTGTTTCACACAGGACTTTTTTGTATATTCAGCCACACCCCCTGGCACCAAGCCAGCCAGGACTGTGTTCCTGTGTGTTCCTGCTCAAAAAAAAGCCCTGCTTCTAAGAATGAAAAATGCTTTAAAAGACTTGTTATTTTGCCAGTGCTCTTGTATATTTCACATCTTTACAGCAGACAAAGCAGGATATAAATACAATAAAATATATATTTTTAAAAAACAGACATTAAGCAAAATACTTTTTGGGGGGTATGGAGAGGCAGCAGTAAGAAGCAAAACGGAACATTTGGAAATATAATAACCTAACCTAATAATACCTGAAAGAGACACACATAGGCCTTTCCATTGGCTCATTTTCAGTGATTTTGTTGTTGTTCCTTGACGTTCACTTTTTTTTTTAATTATTCAGACACCAGATCAAGAGTTTGAAGGGGCAGGTTCACATATACTTTAGTTTTCCATATACACATATATTTTATGCTAAGTTTGGCCCTTAACAAAAAAAAAAGTTTCCCTCAAAAATTAAAGAAAAAAAATGTCAAGCAATTTCAGCCTCAATCAGTAATTTCCCTCAGGTGAAAAGATTACCATCATCATTATTTAAAAAAACAAGCAAACAAAATTTTACAAATATACATTGCATTCATAAGCAGAGTTACACTTAGATTTGTGACATTAGTCAGATATAATTAATATCAGATCTTGATCATTTATTAACGAGCTGCATTTCCATAATGCATATCTTATAATAATGAAAGATAAAGGAATCCATCTGGTGAAAAGGGTATCAGTTAAATTCAACCATCTGCATGTTCTCTCCCTCCCCCAAAGCCCCCACTGAAATTTCTTAAACACACATAGGCATGTGAAATAGCTACATATTTCAAAATTGATAACACTTACAAGGGGATACCAGTGGAGCAAAGTGTGCTAACATCTTACCTGGGAAGTTTCCAGATGAAGAAACCTAAGTTGTCAAAGTGCTAAATATTTCAAAGAACACCTCCTCCTTGCATCTTCAGAAAGGCCTTGTTTTTGGCACTCCCAATGGGTGAGTCTTGTCTAATGGTCGCTTCTGTAACTAAGGTGTTAACAGCAAATAAGGGTACCTTGTCATCATCAAGCCACATACCAAAGTGACAGCTGCAACCCCACACATGCACACACAAATGAATACCAGATGTTTCCTATGGGGAACTAAGGCGACTGCCCTGATGGGGGCAGATAATTTACAAAGGTTTTTAAATGGTTTTATTAAATATTATTAGCCAGCACATCACAGCATTTGTTTCTTTCATTGCCATCACAGCATAAGCATCTGAAGGTAAGCTGTGTATACACAAGAAAATATTTCTAAATAATATGTTAATTTTAAAAGGCATCCTGTTAGACAAAGCATCTGCCTGGAATATTGAAGAGTTAATATTATAGTTGTGCATAATCTCACCCTCTGACATTTTCTGGTTGGCTCCGCCTCCTGAAGCAGCCATTTTGTGACTGCTTCTACCTCCTGCTGCATTGTGCTCACAACCCCATGCCAGAATTCCAAAGGGGCTCATAGGCTTTAAAAGGTTGGGGGTCCTATCAGAACTGTTATAAGATGTAGAAGAAGAAGAATTGCAGATTTATACCCCATCCTTCTCTCTGAATCAGAGACTCAGAGCAGCTTAAAATCTCCTATATCTTCTCCCCCCACAACAGATACCCTGTGAGGTGGGTGGGGCTGAGAAGACTCTCACAGCAGCTGCCCTTTCAAGGACAACCTCTGCCAGAGCTATGGCTGACCCAAGGCCATTCCAGCAGCTGCAAGCGGAGGAATGGGGAATCAAACCCGGTTCTCCCAGATAAGAGTCTATGCACTTAACCACTACACCAAACTGGCTCTCATGTATTGTATGTATATTACATGTATTGTATGTATATTACGCAAAATGAATACAATAAATGATACCTAGGCTGTGATCATACACACTAAATAACACCCTTTCAATACACTTTCAATGTACTTTCCAACTGGATTTTACTATGTGAACTGGCAAAATCCAGTTGGAAGGTGCATTGAAAGTGCATTATTTAGTGTGTGTGATTGCAGCTCGAGAGTACATTACACTGGATATGTCAATGAGATAAAGGGATCTTAGTCACAATGGTGAAACTTTGGGAAATAATTAAGGTAGCTTTCTAGAGATTACTGAATTGAGATCACAGTTTAGTTCTGTAATAGTGTTTTTGTAGGCTCAAGGAATTCTACCTGCAGAACAAAATTTCCCTGCCTGCTACCTTTCATAGCAGCCCACCCCCCAATGACTCCCGTCTTGTTCCTGAGGGTCTCCTATCCCAAGGGACAGTCTTAGTGATTTTGGGACCCTAAACAAAAAGTCATGAGGGGAGCCAAGAATCGTTACCACTCCCTACTGGGTCCCTGGAATGCCTACCTCCTGCCATGCAATGTAAGGTGAGTAGGAGTTGTTGCCACGAGCCAGCTGCCCAAGCGCCAGATGGGGTGGATGCAAATGGCTGCTGCCGAGTCTACTTCTCCCCACCCCCATCAAAGGGGAAGGCCTTGGGAAGTAACCCCCAGCATGGTGCCCAGGGCACCTGCCCTTGTTGTCCATTGGTGAGGACCACCACTACCCGGAATTGAAATGAGGGCTGGGATTGCACTGGGAGGGAGGAGGCAAGAAAGTTGAGCTCTGTGGCCAGAAATAATTGCACCTGCAGAAACACTAGTCCATGCCTTGACCCATTCTCCTCTGCCCCCAATCTAATACAAGATTCATACTGGTTAATATTGCAAAATAATGTTACAAACAACTGGCTTTTCTGAGAGGTGAGAAGTTTTGTGAAATATGAAAATGCCACAAGTCTCCAGTACTCTCTTACAAAGAAAACCAAACCAAGGTAATCATTGTCCCTTGAACTTCTCGCCATTCAAGGAAGTAGGGAGTGAATAACAATATAAACCACCATGACTATGACTAGACAAACTCTTTTTTAAACGTCTTATTTTCATCGCTTGTGTGCCAGCATTTCATTGAGGGGGGGGACTCCCTCTAGTGGCTGCTTGGTATTTCATCGCTGTTTCTCCAGCTTATTTATGAGCACTTTTATATTTTCTGGGCTACATTCTGCTAAAATTGGAGAGCAATAGGTTGTAGATCACTCAAACAAAAACTAGCTGCATATTACAGACAAAGTCAAACTTCCCAACCTGTGGAGCCTGAGGGAAAATTCTTGTCAGGCTTATTTGTTGTGATCATCCTGATCCAAATGGTAAAAGGAACCTATTAATCGATTTCCACCAATTTCAGTTTCTATAAATAACTTGCTGACTGACTTTGGTGCTGGAGAGATGGTGTGAACAGTAGGACAGGCAACAGAAAGCATGCAAAGGGACCAGAGAGGTAAGCATAGGGCGGAAGAAAGAGATAACATTAGCCTTTAATCAACATGATTTCTAGCTAGTCAACAAATCGATTCAGTAAATGACACTTTTGTCTTCTCGACAAATAAACATTGCATGCGATCAAGTGATACTGTTGCTAAACCTCTATTAACATGCTCCTGTCCAACTAGTAAGAGTAAATGGATTCAACCAGCTTTTTTGCTGGTGTCAAATGAAGAAGGTAACCACCAAGAATGTTATGCTCATGGCCAGTGCGTGGGAGTAGGCAAGGTAGGTGGGGCATGTTCTCCCCATCTAGGGTGCCACCTCACCTAGGGGTTTACACTGGGCACCCCCACCCTGCTGCTCTCAGTTTCCCAGGTTGCAGACTCAGGAAGCTAAGAGCTGTGGGATGATGAATCAGTGTGTGCTCTCCTCTGAGCTAGCTTCCCTTGCAAGGGAAGCCAGGCTTGGAAGAGAATGTATCCCACCCAGCTGCTCTCGCCTTGAAGGCAAATGCAGCCAGGCGGGGTGTCAGCACAGCTTCTCTGAGCCCAGCTTCCCTCGTGATGGAAGCTGAGGTCAGAGGAGAACATGCCCCACCTGGCTGCTCTTGCCTTGAAGGCAAAAATAGCTGGGTGGGGCATCAGTGCAGCTGGGTCTGCTCGAGAAGGCTGAACAGGGGCTATGAGTGAGGCACACCTGCGCAGTGCAGTCTTGAGAATGCACTGCACAGGAGCAGCTTGCCTGGAGCCTGTCCAACCCTCCCCTGCTGCGCCACCACACCTGCCCTCCCCATGGACAGGGGTGTCATGATGGGGCAATTGTGGGGAGGCAGCCTGGTGCCAACATGGGGTGTCAGAGGCCCTAGCACCAGGCCTGGTTATGCTGAGGATGAGAGGACCTGTATGCAGGACAGGAGCTGAATACGGAGGTTAATTGGGTGAGACAGAGCAATGAAAGCAATCTGGATCCAATATATCCCCAACTTCTCATGAAGCACAGCTCTTGTTTCCAATCCCCATGTCATACTCTGAGGGAAATTAATGACAAACATTGCTAGGTGACTTGGAAATGCGGAATGCACTGAAGAAAACAGATCTCACCTTCTCACAAGCATTTGTTCCTTTTATCTAGTACATTTATTCCCTGCCTTTCTCTCCAGTGGAGACCCAAAGCAGCTTACCTCATTCTCCTCTCTTCCATTTTATTCTCACAACAACCCTGTGAAGTATGTTAGGCTGAGAGATTGTGAATGACCCAAGGTCACCCAGCATGCTTCCCTGGCATGAGTTGGAATTTGAACCTGAATCTCCCAGACCCTAGTCCAACACTCTTAACCACTACTTTGCACTTGCTCTCTAAAGTATGAGGCCTTCCACTCCTGCAAAAGATGGAACGTCTACTAAATTCATCTATTAAATTGCTATTGTGAAGGAGCTCTAGCTGTTAAATGGCTGTGACTTTTGCCCTCCCTTTAGTGGCATAACACATAATACTCAGCACATCAAGGTGCCTTTTAAACATTCTTCCCAATCTCCAGGAACCGATTAACCCTGATCAGCTCCTGAGGAGCTAGAAACACTTCTCTGTGATTCAAACACATGGTAATCATATGAGTCTTTACATGAAATTAACACCATGCTGGGAGGGGGGAGCAGTTCAAAGGGAAAATCTCATCCAATTAGCCCCTTCCTGCCTTCATAGTTTGGCCACTGAAATGGTCTGTCATTGGTGAGGAACAGATCCTTGATGTCTGAGTAAACATCTCAAGAGCACCAAAAAAAAAAAAAAAAAGCTTAGACTGACTGTCTAAGCTCTGGTTGCATAAGCTGCTGTCAGTGGGAAACAAATTTGTGTTTCAGTTATTATTTTAAATCTGATTTCTGCATGCAATCAGCAACATAATGGCTACTTTAGAAATGTAACTGTGTGAAAAGGCTGTACCATATGATAAGATATCTGAAGGGAGATGTCTGAAGAGTTGAAGCAACCCATCATTTTTTTTATCAGACAAATGCAAACACTCAGATCTTTCATATGTAAGGATCTCTGATATGGTTGCCAGGTCTGAATTTGAAAATACCTGGATCTGAAAGAAGGCAGGGTTTGGGGAGGGGAGGGGCCGCAGCATGGTACAATGCCATAGAGTCCACCCTTCAAAGCAGCCATTTTCTCTGGGGGACTGATCAAAGCCACCAAGCAATAAAGCGGCTACGTTGAAGCTACGTTCCTCAGGAGCACCCACTTAGCGAATTCCAGTTGGACTATTTCCAAGTTTGGACTTATATCTATTCATTTGGGGATGGGGGTTTCTGACCCCTTTGGGGTTTCTGTTACTTTAAAAGGTCCTAGCACCACCGACCTTTATCATTGTTGTATTGTTTATTATGCGTTATACACAATTCTTGTATTCTATATTTTTGCAAACTGAAAGATGGTGTATTGCTTGGTGGCTTTGATCAGTCTACTAATTACAGCAAGTGACCTTCAGACAGCACATTTTCTCTGGAGGAGCTGATCTCTACCAGCTGGAGATCAGATGCAAAAGTGGGAGATCTCCAGGCTCCATCTGGAGGCTGGCAATCCTAAATTTTCTGGGAATACATACAACTTCCACACCATGGCTCACATCTATGAATCAGGGTCAAACTTTATCCAGTGTCAGAGTTCTGGGACTTCAGATGCAGCCCTCAAAAGGGAGGGTTTGATTTGAGGTAAATCTGCAACACTGAGGAAAAGGTTTTCCTCTTGTACTGTTTTCCCAATTAACCCCCCCCCCCTTGTTTTTTAAAGCCCTGGATAGGAAAAAGATAGGCAAGGTATGTATGCCTGTTTCCCCACCCAACCACTTACACACCTTTAAGGTTCTTAAATGGCTTGAGGCTATTATACCTTAAGGCCTGCCTCTCACATGATTCCTCCTAACCACTCTGGTCATCTTCAGAGGCCTTGCTAGGCCCTGAGCAAACTGAGGAAAGGCTTTCTTGGCCATGGTGCTGAAACTTTGGAACCCTCTCCCCAGGAAGGCTTCCATCACAATCAATCTACACGTTGCAATCTGTAGATACCGGGTAATGGAGTAGAGGTATGTGGAGACAACTATAATCCATATGGTAATTCCACATATCATAGCCAGGGTATGGCATTCCTGATACAAAGCAGCTGTGTGTTTTGCACCTATTTTCAAGCAACTCAGCCTCTGAAACATTAGACATTTCAGCTAGCAGATAACAGCTGTATGAAAAATACCCTATATCTAGATTCATACTAACATTAAAGCTGATGCTAGAACAATATGGTTGGTGTAACAGCCCCTAGGTAATAGCAGAAATCTGGATGTATTAAACAAAGACTTTTCTGTAAAGTATTTACCAGAATGTCAAATATTCAGCCCATGTGCCGCATCCATCCTGCATAGGGCTCAAATTCATCCCGCAAGCAATTTCCTTCTTTCACTTCCTTTTCCAGGGTTGCTATTGCAGCCACACCTGTAGCTTGCTCCCCGCCCCTCCGCCCCCAGCTTCCTCAGTGGCTCTTTGCTTCCTCCATTTTACGCCATAGCTTCTCATAATTGTTTTTAAACAAATCAATAGTCTTCATTGTTATCTCCACACCCAAATATTTTACCTTAGAGGTAACTTCACATCCCGTTATCTTCTGCAGTTCCTTTTGTTTGCTTACTTGCATATTTTTACATAAAAGTTTTGATTTTTATTTATTAATATAAAGCCCCACCAGTTCTCCGTATTTTTGTATTTTAACAACAAAGGTGTTACTTGTATGGGATTTTCATTTATAAACATTATTTCACCTGCAAATGCCCTATATTTGTAAGTAAATCCTTTGCTTCCTGTTTCCTGCCTCTCGCCTTCCTCCCCCCCCCCCTCATACACACAAAAAGAGAGAAAGAGAAGTGCACATGGCTGATTCCTGTTTTGTGTGAGGGAGAAAGACAAGTCTCTGTCTGTCTGTCTGTCTCTCTCTGTCACCCACATACACACACACACAGTATTTCTGCTTCCTTCTCCAGGGCTGTTCCTCCTCTTTTGGGGACGAAGGCTTTTGAAAAACTTTGCAGATTCTTTTTATAAAATCCCTCATACTCTTAAAATGCTAAGGGCTGGATCCAAGGAGTATCCTCACTTGATCTCATCCTCTCCCCCTTCTTACAGCAACCCTGTCCAGCTTGATTTTTATACACAAGGTTCTCATGATCCCCAGTGTACGCTTTTGAGTGATTAAAAGGGCACCCTCTTTCTTTCTTTAACAGATAAATGCTGGTAGGATCCAACCCTGTTTTCCAAATATCCACCAAGAGAAAAAAAGACAAGTGTGTTCAGAAACATGCATATATGCTTCTCAACAACATGACTTTCATTTAGTTTTCTGTGAAAGAAACAGAATTATATTTTCTTTAATTTGTGGTCCTTGCACAAGTAAGATGCTATAACGAACATCCTTTTGACCAGGAAAATTTGCATGTCAATATCTGGAGAGTTGCTCCAGTATTTCACTCACCTTTCCAATACGGCTGTTTTCCTTCAACAAGTTCTAAACTTGGCCTTATTAGCCGTAAATCATTAAACCCATTTCCTTCTGCTTTATTAAAAACCACAGACAGGGGTATCGATTTTCCCCTGCCTACAACACAATCAGTAGCTCGCCGGTCCAGAATGCAAATGGATTGCCAGCCAAGTTATATGCCTTTCCTTTTTTTGGTCTTCATTTTCTTCTCCAAGGCCAACCTGGCAATTTCCACTTCATTAGAGCCTGCCCAGCTTTCAAAGATTGCTTTGGCTTCTCTTACGTTTTGTGCAGTTGGAATTTTAATGCACCCATGGCAGAACTGTGCATAACTTTTGAGTATTTTATGCAGAGATATTACTGTGGCTGAATGATTTTCTATGTAATTTCACTCAATATCAGTATCGATTTTGTAAAGAAAAAGAAAGTGTTGTTTTGGGGATTTGTTCATCTGAAGCATCAATATATCTCAGACAACAATCCCTATATGATTCTCTTCCTAAAAAGAACTGAATCATCAGTGTTGCTAGTCTCCAGGTGGGGCCTAGAGAGCTCCTGCTTTTTCAACTGATTTCCAGCTGGTAGAGATCAGCTCACCTAAAGAAAATGGCTGCTTTGAAGGGTAGAGCCTATAGCACTGTACCATGCTGAGCCCCCTCCCCTCTCCTCTCGAAACCGCACCCTCTCCTGTCTCCACTCCCAAAGTCTCCAGGTATTTTCCAACACTGCCCTGCCAACTCTAGCTTGTGTGACCTACAGGAAAATGGAAGAATATGAATCCTAGCCCTTCCACCATTGTCCTAAACAGCTGCTAACGATTTTCTAAGAGAGCTATAGATTCACCAGAGCTGCAAGAGAACTAAACCTATAGGCAGGATTTGATTGCAATTTCTCATCCAGCTATTTTTTATCCCACCACTTTTCCAGGGAGCTCAGGGAGACATACATGATTCTCCCTTCCTCCATTTTAGACTTACAACAACCATATGAGGTAAGTTTGTGATAGAAGTTAATGTTAATCCTGTATGCCAGAGGTCCCCAGCCTTATTGAACATGTTGGTAGTTTTGGAATTTTGAGAGGAGGTGATGAACAACACCCCAAAATGGCCACCATAGGAGGCTGAGTTAAACCCAATATGGCTGCCACAAGAGATGGACCTAAACATAACTTCTTTCTCACTCAGACTTGCAAAAGGGGAAGGGGGAATAAAACTAGTGAAATCCTGAAGCTGGAATGGACCCACACACTGACTAACAGAAACCTGTGGACTCACTACTCCTCTTGATTGTTCTTTTTGTCCAGTGACCATGGCTGCTATTGTAGACATAGAAACCCCTTTCATTTGAATGAGAACAGCCAGCAACAGGCCCTGCCTTTACAGTCGCCCCATCCAGTTTCTGAAAAGCTCAGTGGGCTGCAGGGAAAGTACTGGTAGCTCCCATGGCACCCATGGGCACCACATTTAAAATCTTTGACATATCCTATGTCATATTTTATTTTTCATAAATTTGTTTCTTTTGGACTATTGAATTAGTTTGATTCTCAGTATTACTTATTGCATCCTGTAAAGAACTAGAAATTTTCCTTGTCTCAGTGTTCTCTTTTGCCCTGAAGCAGAAACAGAGCTGGAGTGACTTAAAGTCTATCATTAAGTGTTCCAATTAGTTATGAATAGTTGGTACTATGCCCAGAAATTCTCAGGGCAGAACAGTACAGAAATGACTACTGGTTGGAAAATATCATGGCATGCTCAGAGGAACACCCGATTACAGCTGGGAAAAACCAGGTGATGCATTAAAGCCATGTTTCTGCCTTCATAGACATAATCTGTATAACCCGGTAACATTTTAGACTTGAAATTCAGTGAAAGCTGCTTTCTTTCCTTTCTAGAAACTGGGTAAGAGAACTTTTCTAAGTATTTGTAGGGCATCCATGCCCCCACCCAGGAGCTCCCTTATCCCTCACACCCTCCTTTGGCCTCTTTGGGCATGCAGAGCCTCAGAACTGGGGAGGAGGGCTGCAGCCCATGGTAATGGTGGTGTTCCTTTTGTAGTCCCTGTTCCCCCTCCACTGAGTCTCTCCTGCACAGCCTGAAAAGAGAGCCCAGCTACTTCATCACTAGCCAGTTTGGTGGAATGGTTAAGAGGTGAACTCTAATCTGGGAGAACAGGGTTTGATTTCCCATTCCTCCTCCACATGCAGCCAGCTGGGTGACCTTGCGCCAGCCACAGTTCTCTCAGAACTCTTCTCTCAAAAGCGGTTCTCTCCGAGCTCTCTCAGCTTTACCTACCTCACAGGGTGTCTGTTGTGGGGAGAAGAAGGGAAGGAGATTGTAAGCTGCTCTGAGACTCCGAGTGATGGGTAAGGTATAAATTCAACTTCTTCTAGTCTGCTTCTAAGCCCCTTAAGAGGTTAGTGCAGCACTAGTGATGCCAATCCACAGGTGCGGGCAGGGAATCCCCTGGTTTGGAGGCTCTCCCCTTGCTTCAGGGTCATCAGAAAGCGGGGGGGAGGGGGGAAATGTCTGCTGGGCATTCCATTATTCCCTATGGAGAACAATTCCCATAGAATATAATGGTTAATTGATCTGTGGGTATCTGGGGAGACTGTTTTTGGAGGTAGAGGCACCAAATTTTCAGCATAGCATCCAATGGCTCTCCTCAAAACACCCTCCAAATTTCAAAAGGATTGGATGAGGGGGTCCAGCCTATGATCACCAAAAGAAGGTGCCCCTATCCTTCATTATTTCCAATGGAGGGAAGGTATGTAAAAGGCGTGCAGTCCCTTTAAATGTGATGGCCAGAACTCCATTTGGAGTTCAATGATGCTTGTCACACCCTTGTTCCTGGCTCCAGCCCCAAAGTCTCCTGACTCCACTCCCCCAAAGTCCCCAAATATTTCTTGAATTGGACTTGGCTGCCCTATGCACCTCTCATTGTCCTGGCTGGGCTAGCCAAAACTGTCAGCAACTGTTGTCAGTAACTGATAGCGTTGCCAACCACTAGGTTAATGTTAAATCTAAAATGTTATAAAAGTGGGACCTGGGTAGCTTCTGGTATTACAATTGATCTCCAGACCACAGAGATTGGTTCCCCTGGCTGCTTTGAAGGGTGGACTCTATGATCTTATATCCTGATGAAGTCTCTACTCCCTCCCCCCAAATCTCCAGGTATTTCCTAACCCGGAGCTGGCAATCCTATGAGGCATTAAAATACCCATAGTACATTACTGCTGTCACAGCCTTCTTCCTGATTGCTGCTGTTGTCCTGGCAGGCTTGGCAGCTGTTGGTTGTGGTTGAACTGGGGCCTTCAAGGACTAATAATGTGCTGATGCTTTTCTCCCTGTCGCCACTGTAGGTAGGTGGGTTTCTTTTTGGCTGCCATGGTTGGCTCCCACATGAGCCTCCTATGACTTCTCCGTAAGTCTGGGGTTTGGGAAAAACTTGGGAGATTTGGGTGGTGAAGGTTGGAGTTTGGAGAAGGGAGGGTCCTCAGCAGGGTATAATGCCCTAGAGCAGGGGTGGCCAACAGTAGCTCTCCAGATGTTTTTGCCTACAACTCCCATCAGCCCCAGGCATTGGCCATGCTAGCTGGGGCTGACAGGAGTTGTAGGCAAAAACATCTGAAGAGCGAACGTTGGCCACCCCTGCCCTAGAGTTAACCATCCATATATTTTTTTCCCAAAACAGAGGTCCCAGGACAGGCTTGATCTGACATGATGCAGGGAAGGAGGGGCTAGCATGATTCAGGGATTATGCCACTGCTGGCGATGGGCCCAGCATGACTCTAAGGTTGCCCACTGCCAGCAGCATGCCCCATGCAGCTCCCAGGCTATGGGATGGCAGCTGGTAGGCTCAGTTGGGTTCCCGGATTATATCACCTGTGCAATATGAAGTTTCTGCACAATGTGACTGCCACTGCACAATGTGACTTTTCTAAGTGTTTGTAGGGCACAAGTATTTGTCGGGATTCGGGAGTGCCCCAAGTTTGCTGGGGAAATCTGTTTTGCCCTCCATGTGGCCCCAGTCCACAGATTTAGCTATCTACAGATGGGGGCCACATGTGGCTAATAGCACATAGACAAGTGTAAATTGCAGTATTATGTTATTATGTTATTATATTAATTTTATATATTGCCCATTCCCTAAATAGGGTTCAGGACAATACTCATGACGGGGAATCCTCCCCCTCTCTTGCTGCAGATTCCCTCCTTCAGGTTACTGTGAAAGAGCAAGGAGACTAGCTGCGTTTGGGCCTGGAGCAGCTGCTGGCATCAGCTGCTGCTGCAACCAGGCCCAGAACAACAGCCAGTACCCTGCTGTGCTGTGGCTGGTCTCACAGCAGATGTCAGTGTTCTCCTCCATCTCCGCTAGGCTTGCAGCAACTGTTAGCTTTCACTGCATTCTGGCCCGGAGCAGCTGCAGCCTGAAGCTGTGGCTAGTGACAGCCACTGCTACTCTACATTCTTTGCACATGGAATTCTAGAGAATGCAGTTCCATTTTGGGGGGATTTAAGCTTCCCTTTAAATAAATGTTTGATTTCAGATATTTCTGCAAACTGAGGGTACTCCAAAACGTGGGAAAGGATTTAATCTATATAATATTAGCAACCTGTGGACCTCATCTTCAAATAGTTAAATCTGCAGATTGGGGCCACATGGACAGTAAACAGTATTCAAACTTGGGACTCCATAGTCTGGAGACCAGTTGTAATTCCAAGGTATCTCCAAGTCCTACCTGGAGGTTGGAAACCTTAGTAGGGGGAATCAGGAGATGTTCCTGCTTCCCTCGTCTGAAGATTTAGAAGAAGAAGATATTGGATTTATACCTCACCCTACACTCTGATTCTCCCAGATAAGAGTCCGTGCACTTAACCACTACACCAAACTGGCTCTCAGAGAGAGAGGGGTCATGTGTTTAAGATCAACAGTGTTAATTGGGGGGTGGGGGGTGGAAAAGGGATCAGGCCTTTGAGGGAGAACTCTTTGGGGACAGTCCTGACTAGGGATGCCAGAACCAGGTTGGTGGGAAATTCCTGGAAATGCTGTGGTGGAGTTTGAGGAGGGCAGGTGGAGTTTGGGGAGGGGAGAGGCCTCAGCTGAATAGAATGCCATAGAGTCCACCCTCCAAAGCAGTTATTTTCTCCAGGCAGAGAGAGTTCTGTTGTCTGGAGTTTACTTGTTATCCCTGGAGATCTTCAGGCTCCACTGGAGGTTGGCTACCATAGGCCTGGCTGCTTGTTTATTTTATTTATTTATTATTCAGCAACAGCCCCCCATGACAGCCATTATGGTATAGCAGTTAGTCCTTCAGAACAGGGTCTGCCAGACTCAGGTTCTTGCTGTGGAAGCTGACTGGGTGATTTCAGATCAGCCACATACTTTCAGCCTAACCTACCCCACAGGGATGTTGTGTAGATCAAAAGGGGAAAAAGAGAATTATGTAAGATGCTTTGGGTCCCCCTCTTTGTGGGAAAAACTGTCCTTTTCCTATGTAGAGGCTGCAGGGAGGGGGGAGAAGAGATGGAAAGCTGAAGTCAGATCAATTCCCCTACAGAAAATGGCTGCCTTGGGTGGGGAGACAGTAAGGGTGAGGGGGCACTTGCCCAGAGCCTCCTTCTAGAGCCCTTTGTATCCCTCCCCCAAATGGGCCTTATTCCTAGTATGTTAATAAAAGCTGTGAGCCACTTCAAGAACCCCAGGTTGGAGGTAGGATATTAATACATTAATATTTTATTTAAATAAACAAAGCTTAGTGAATGTTTACAAATGGCTTTATTTTTTAGATTATTATATTACATTACATTACATTATCAAATTATCTACAATACACTTCCAGTTTACTCTCTCTCTCTCTCTTTCTCAAACACACAAGCACACAGACATATGTTGATGCTCAGAAACCACAAACACATTTTTCATGGCCTTCATATCACTTGAGTTTTAAGGCATCACATATACTGAACCTTTCAGAGCTGCACAATTATCTTTTAATGGTCAGAAAAACCTGATATGCAATTCTTTGTTCTGCAGAAGGTCATAAGACGCTATAATAATAAGATATAATTTCCACTTAGTTTTTTTTTTTTAAATGGCTTATTAGCATAGTATTTGTTTGGAAGATTTTTTTCCCCTTCTGTTTTCATCTTTGCATGATCTAAAAGTACAGACTCTGGACCTAGATTGCAATTATATGAGATTTAGGCAACTAATTCTTTGGCTCTCTCTTTACTTTTTCTGGCTCTAAACAGGTAATACGGGGTGGGAGAATTGGAATGGAAAGTTGTAGGTTATTTCCAGAATGGCTTATGATTTTAAATGTCTAGCCCAAATGAAAAATGTCTTTCAATTCAATGGAAGAGAATTATAGTGCAGTCCTATACTCCTATTATATTATCTTGTGGCCTGCATGATCTCCAGTTAAATCCCTTGCCCTGATGTATCTTCAGAATCCATCAGTGCAATAGAATTATAGTGGTCTAGCATTAATGATACACCTGTCTAAACTTTCTGCTGTTGCTACTACATTGGAGTGAGGTCCAAAATTGGAAAGTGCTTGAGGGCATTAGTGATGGTAGAGATTTATTTGGGCCCCTGAGGACCTGGGTTCTCTCTATATGGTCGAGGGCCTGCCTACCTGAGGGACCGTCTCTCCCCAAATGAACCCCAGAGAGTACTGAGGTCAGCGGGAAAGAACCAGCTGAACATCCCTGGGCTGAAGGAGGCCAAATTGAAGAACACACGGGAACGGGCCTTCTCTATTGTAGCTCCACACCTGTGGAATCAACTTCCAGATGAAGTGCGGGCCCTGCGGAGTCTTGACCAGTTCTGCAGGGCCTGCAAGACTACTCTTTTTAAGATGGCCTTCGCCTAACATTGAACCAAGATAGATTCGCTGTAGATGTATCTCGCCATTAAATTTATCAAAGATCTGTAATATAGCACCACAAATGTTTAAATTTTAATAGAAATGTTGGTTTAAAAGATGGTTTTATATAATGTAGTATTTATAGAATTATATTATTTTATTGTATATTGAATTCATGTTGTGAGCCGCCCTGAGCCTGCTTCGGCACGGAGGGTGGGATATAAATAAAATATATTATTATTATTATTAATGACAGCATGATTGACAAAAGAGGTAACCTCAGTGGGGGGAAAACCCCTCCTGTTGAATCATAGAGTTGGAAGGGACCTCCATGGTCATCTGCAAAATGAAAGGGCTGCCCTGCCACTTCCCATTTCATCTACACAGCTATAAGAAGCCACAGAATTCTTCACTACCTCTACTGCCAATCCTAGCACATCTGCAGCATGACAGGGAGGATTACAGCTCTATTCCATGTTCCTACCCCTGCCTTTCAGAGTAACCAGGTGGTCAACCAGTTGGCTGAAAAAGGATGCTGATTAGATAAACAACTGGTCATATCCAGCAGGGCTGCTCTGCTGTTCTTAAATAGCTTAGTCTGATAACAGTTAAGAGTGTATTGCCAAAACTTGTTTTTTTCAGAACCCTTGCAAATATCCTACCTCAAGTTAACAGCTGCAAATACATAACAGGAATCACTCCTGCAGCCAAGGATATAAGAACAATCTTAGTGCGCATGTGAGCAAGGGATGGGGAACTTGTCCCTTATTGAAAGACCTCTACACATGTCCTCTATGACCTTTCTCTCTTGCAGTACATGGCTTAGCAATCCTCCTCCCTTAGCACCTCCAACAATAGCTTATAGAGAGGACACAGAGTAAGTCATTTCCTGTGAAGAATGTGGAGTGGGAGTGTTGACCCCTACATGTAAGCAAGGTCCCACCAAAATTAATGGAGGCAGCATGAAGGACATATCTGTTGGGCAAATTCTAGCCACTCTCCCTATCCACTGCTAAAAAAAGGGTAAAGATTCCACTGCTACTGCTGGCCAAACATTCATGACCCCTTTTGCCTTACAGGACCTCCACCTGGTCCCTGGGATCAACACAAACAGAAACTGCAGATATGGTTCTATGGCAACTTGCTATGGGGAGAGGAATGTGATCTCAGTGATTATATTTTCATCCTCCGACAGAGAATTTTGAATTGTGGCTAGCATCAAGGAGGAAAGGGAACTTGAAGAGCACTTTTGTGCCACATTCTCCCAGTAATTCACAACTATAAAATAAACATGGCTATCTAAAATGGGCTTTTAAGACAATGCAGTATCCGGACTGTATACAGAGAAGACATTCCCATGACAAATTGAGAAAGACTGATGCCAGCATGTGAACACAGAAATGGGGGATAATGTTAAAGTATGTAATAAAAAAAAAATATTTAACCTAAAATTCAGAACCCTTTATTGCACACATCTTTTACATTCTCTAACATTTTCTCTATATATCCAGAGAATACTGACAAAAAATCTATTTTTATGAACAGTTTAAACAATTCTCTGATGTCAATTAATTTATACATAATTAATATGGCTTGTCTTTAAATGTCGTATTACCAAAGATCTTTGGTATTGCTACATTTGAAAATTCATAAGTGATATGACTGATTTATCCAGGGCTTTTTTTGTAGCAGGAACTCCTTTGCATATTAGGCTACACCCCCTCTGATGTAGCCAATCCCCCAAGAGCTTACAGTAAGCCCTGTAAGAAGAGCCCTGTAATATGCAAAGGAGTTCCTGCTAGAAAAAGAAAAAACGCCCTGGATTTATGACACATGAAGATTCCAAAAAGATGGGGCTCTTCAGGGGTTGTTTTGTAGGAAAAAAAAAGTGGTGGAGCTCATCCAGGGATTGTTATACAGCTGCAATACTATGCAATGGACAAGGAGGTGGAACTCAGAAGGAGGAGGTGGAACTCTCAGAAAGGTTCAGGAGCTGCACTCCTGTGAGCTTTCACTGAATCAGAGGCCTGGGGCTCTTTTTCTTTTCTTATTGCCAACCTTTCAGTTACAGTTATATATAAAATTTCACAATGGATGAATATGGCCCACCAGCCATTTCTTATTCATATTTGGCCTAGCTTGTAGGGACTGAAAAGTCAGAAATACAAATTCCCAATGAAGTAGCAGTGTTTTTTTTGCTTGTAGTCATGGCCGGAATGGATTATTTTGATAATATACTGCTTCCCTTACATAATAGAAGCTGGTAATCTGGCATAATTCTTCATTTATTGCTGTTCTCATATACATAAATAGGCTTCCCAATCCCCAGGTCCCAGCAGGGGATCCCCCAGTTTTACAGGCTTCCCCCCCTCCCCCAGCCAGCTGGCCGGCGGGGGAAGCCTCTCCCCCACAGCCATTATGCACCTCCATGAACAATTCCCATAAGGAATGATGGGAAATTGATCCGCAGGTATCGGGGGCTCTGGGGGGGCTGTTTTTTGAGGTAGAGGTGCCAAATTTTCAGTATAGCATCTAGTGCCTCTTCCCAAAATACCCCCCCCCCAAGTTTCAAAAGTATTGGACCAGAGGATCCAATTCTACTAGCCCCAAAAGAAGGTGCCCCTATCCTTCATTATTTTATATGGAAGGAAGGCATTTTAAAAGGTGTGCTGTCCCTTTAAATGTGATGGCCAGAACTCCCTTGGAGTTCAATTCTGCTTGTCACACCCGTGCTCCTGGCTCCGCCCCCAATGTCTCCTGGCTCCACCCCCAAAGTCTCCTGGCCCCACCCCCAAAGTCCCCAGATATTTCTTGAATTGGACTTGGCAACCCTATACATAAACCACAGTTATTATATTATATATATTAGACTAATGGCTGAATGTTGAGGCTAACAGTAGCCAAAAAAGGCTCTGTTTGGTATAACTGAGTATAACTGAGGATAACCAAAGAAAAGCAAACAGTACTTGTGTGATAATGTGTACATGTTTAAATTTAGCATCATCTTAATACATTTATTAATGAAAAGGCATTTTCTAAACAATACTATTTTTCCTAACACATCTAAAAGGCTGTCACCAGATGCTGATTATCAATGGCTCCGCTGAATTCATTTTCCTGTAGTTTTCTTATATGATGAATCTGTTTCCTTTGTCCTGCCTGAATTAAATGAACAGATAACAATGTATTTTTAGATGTACTAGCAAATCTGTAAAAAGCTTTACTTCGAATAATTGAGATATGCCTAACTTTTAAAACAAAAATACCTAGGACCAGGGCTTTTTATTTGCAGAAAAAGCCCAGCAGGAACTCATTTGCACATTAGGCCACACCCCCTCATATCACCATTGTTTCGCACAGGATTTTTTGTAGAAAAGGCCCAGCAGGAACTCACTTGCATATTAGGCCACACCCCCAACACCAAGCCAGCCAGAACTGCATTCCTGCTCAAAAAAAGCCCTGCCTAGGACAAACAATCCAGATCCTTTAATCAGAATATGACTTAAAGTATTTGGAGGGATCTGAATGCCTTAAGACAAGCCTGCAGAGCTTTAGACAAGTTGTTTCATATTGTAAGGTCTTGGGAGCAAGAACCTGTTTTATTGGACTCTGATGGGTGTCATGCACACTGATGATGCTGGATATTTAAATGAATAAATTATGATGATATCTTGTCAAATAGAAGGCTGTTCATCAGCTGTGTACTATGACCTCTCACTTGACATCCTCACTGTTCATTTTCTCTCTTTTTCTCTGCCATAAGCCAGTCAAAGATGTCTTACGGCGACCTCATAAAGTTTTCAAGATGCTATGTTCAGAGGTGGTTTACCATTGCCTTCCTTTGCATAGTGACCCTGGAATTCCCTGGAGGAATCCCATCCAAACATTAGATAGGGCTGAACCTGCTAAGCTTCTGAGATCTGATAAGATCATACTAGCCTGGGTCAGGGCTTCAGCAAAACTAGGGAGGATTGCAAAGTATGGTTGGTGACTGTGTTCAGCTTGGTGTGTTCCACACTGTGTTAAGAGCACACTTCACCTGGCTCATTGAAAAGAAACACAGTGCTTCTGCACAGCTGCCGTTCATTTACAGTTTATCCCAGAGGTCATTTTGTAAAAAAAATAGGCGGCGGAGCTTATTAGCATAACTCATAAGCATATGTTGCCCTAGGGTGACCATAATGTCTGAAGGCCAGCCAGGGACAACGGGGGGGGGGGGAGGCAGGGGTGTGCGCGCGCGCCGCCGGAAACAGGAAGTGACGTCACTTCCGGTGACGTCATGCCACCACCGGAAACAGGAAGTGGCATCACTTCCTGTGACATCATTTTCCCCGCGTCACCTGCCGGAAACGGGAAGTGACATCACTTCCTGTGACATCATTTCCCCCAAATGACATCATTTTCCCCAAATGCCACTGCCGGAAACAGGAAGTGACTTCACAGCACTTCCTGTGACGTCCCCAAAAATCCCCCAAATATCACCGCCGGAAACAATTTTGTTCTCAAATCCTGTATATACTTCATCAGTATATGGGATAAGGCACTTTCTCAACTGTGCTGCATAATGCAGCCTATTTATTTTGTCCTGTTGGCTCTGTTGGCTCTATCTGCGCCACCTTCATCACTTTCGGGGTGTGGATCCCCCAGTGGGGTGGTCTCCCGACTCCCTCCGCTGACTGTTTCTGATAGCCCTGCGCCCCCTCTTTCATTTGAAATGTGTCCCGTGCGGGTGCCACCCTCCCGCCGGGAGATGCCGCAAAATGAGCCCCCTTGAGGCTTATGGCGGCAGGGCTCGGGGGAAGCGAGCTAGACTGCTGTTCTTTTGAGGGGTTATAGAGTGTTTCGAGCCCGTCCCTGTGGCATCAGTCCCATCGTTGTGGGACCCAGGGGGCCGGCGCAGCGGCACGCCGAAGCAGCCTGTCACTAATAACACAGGTCGAGATGCAGGACAGGAACCTGGAAGTGACCGACAGGCTGCTTCAGCGTGCCGCTGCGCCGGCCCCCTGGGCCCCACAATGATGGGACCGATGCCACAGGGACGGGCTCGAAACACTCTATAACCCCTCAAAAGAACAGCAGTCTAGCTCGCTTCCCCCGAGCCCTGCCGCCATAAGCCTCAAGGGGGCTCATTTTGCGGCATCTCCCGGCGGGAGGGTGGCACCCGCACGGGACACATATCAAATGAAAGAGGGGGCGCAGGGCTATCAGAAACAGCCGGCGGAGGGAGTCGGGAGACCACTCCACTGGGGGATCCACACCCCGAAAGTGATGAAGGTGGCGCAGATAGAGCCAACAGAGCCAACAGGACAAAATAAATAGGCTGATTTATGCAGCACAGTTGAGAAAGTGCCTTATCCCATATACTGATGAAGTAAATACAGGATCTGAGAACAAAATTGCACTAGAAGACACAAACACAAAGCTCCCTTACACTGAATCAGTGCTTGGGTCCACCAAAGTCAGTATTGTCACATAAGAGAAGCCCTGTTGGATCAGGCCAGTGGCCCATCCAGTCCAACACTCTGCGTCACATAAGAACATAAGAGAAGCCCTGTTGGATCAGGCCAGTGGCCCATCCAGTCCAACACTCTATGTCACATAAGAACATAAGAGAAGCCCTGTTGGATCAGGCCAGTGGCCCATCCAGTCCAACACTCTGCGTCACATAAGAACATAAGAGAAGCCCTGTTGGATCAGGCCAGTGGCCCATCCAGTCCAACACTCTGTGTCACACTTAAGAACATAAGAGAAGCCCTGTTGGATCAGGCCAGTGGCCCATCCAGTCCAACACTCTGCGTCACACTTAAGAACATAAGAGAAGCCCTGTTGGATCAGGCCAGTGGCCCATCCAGTCCAACACTCTGCGTCACATAAGAACATAAGAGAAGCCCTGTTGGATCAGGCCAGTGGCCCATCCAGTCCAACACTCTGTGTCACACTTAAGAACATAAGAGAAGCCCTGTTGGATCAGGCCAGTGGCCCATCCAGTCCAACACTCTGCATCACACTTAAGAACATAAGAGAAGCCCTGTTGGATCAGGCCAGTGGCCCATCCAGTCCAACACTCTGCGTCACATAAGAACATAAGAGAAGCCCTGTTGGATCAGGCCAGTGGCCCATCCAGTCCAACTCTCTGCGTCACATAATAAGAACATAAGAGAAGCCCTGTTGGATCAGGCCAGTGGCCCATCCAGTCCAACACTCTGCGTCACATAAGAACATAGGAGAAGCCCTGTTGGATCAGGCCAGTGGCCCATACAGTCCAACACTCTGCGTCACATAAGAACATAGGAGAAGCCCTGTTGGATCAGGCCAGTGGCCTATACAGTCCAACACTCTGTGTCACACTTAAGAACATAAGAGAAGCCCTGTTGGATCAGGCCAGTGGCCCATCCAGTCCAACACTCTGCGTCACACTTAAGAACATAAGAGAAGCCCTGTTGGATCAGGCCAGTGGCCCATCCAGTCCAACTCTCTGCGTCACATAATAAGAACATAAGAGAAGCCCTGTTGGATCAGGCCAGTGGCCCATCCAGTCCAACACTCTGCGTCACATAAGAACATAGGAGAAGCCCTGTTGGATCAGGCCAGTGGCCCATACAGTCCAACACTCTGTGTCACACTTAAGAACATAAGAGAAGCCCTGTTGGATCAGGCCAGTGGCCCATCCAGTCCAACACTCTGCGTCACATAAGAACATAAGAGAAGCCCTGTTGGATCAGGACAGTGGCCCATCCAGTCCAACACTCTGTCACATAAGAACAGAAGGAAGGAAGGAAGGAAGGAAGGAAGGAAGGAAGGAAGGAAGGAAGGAAGGAAGGAAGGAAGGAAGGAAGGAAGGAAGGAAGGAAGGAAGGAAGGGAGGGAGGGAGGGAGAAAGGGAGGGAGAAAGGGAGGGAGGGAAGAAGGGAAGAAAGAAAGGAAGGAGGGAAGGAAGGAAGGAGGGAGGAAGGAAGGAAGGAGGGAAGGAAGGAAGGAAGAAAGGAAGGAAGGAAGGAAGGAAGGAAGGAAGGAAGGAGGGAGGGAAGAAAGGAAGGCCACCCCCAACCGCCAGCCCCCCCCCCGCTTTCGGCACCCTTACCTACGGCGGCGGCGAGTCCAGCGGCGGCGGCAGCGGCGGCGAGTCCGGCGGCGGCGGCGGAGAGGCCTTTCCGATGCCCTCCCGGGCCTCCGCCAGCACGGGGGGGGGGGGGTGGTAGAGGCCGGGGAAGCGTCGGAAAGGCCCGCGGTGGTCGCTGGAGGGCCTCCAGCGACCCCTGCGGGCCTTTCCGACGCCCTCCCGGGCGGAGGAGGACAGGGGGTGGGGGTTTCGAGCCCCGGGAAGTGTCGGAAAGGCCCGCGGGGGTCGCTGGAGGGCCTCCAGCGACCCCCGCGGGCCTTTCCGACGCCCTCCCGGGCGGAGGAGGACGGGGGGTGGGGGTTGCGAGCCCCGGGAAGCGTCAGAAAGGCCCGCGGGGGTCGCTGGAGGCCCTCCAGCGACCCCCGCGGGCCTTTCCGACGCCCTCCCGGGCGGAGGAGGACGGGGGGTGGGGGTTGCGAGCCCCGGGAAGCGTCGGAAAGGCCCGCGGGGGTCGCTGGAGGCCCTCCAGCGACCCCCGCGGGCCTTTCCGACGCCCTCCCGGGCGGAGGAGGACGGGGGGTGGGGGTTGCGAGCCCCGGGAAGCGTCGGAAAGGCCCGCGGGGGTCGCTGGAGGCCCTCCAGCGACCCCCGCGGGCCTTTCCGACGCCCTCCCGGGCGGAGGAGGACGGGGGGTGGGGGTGGCGAGCCCCGGGAAGCGTCGGAAAGGCCCGCGGGGGTCGCTGGAGGCCCTCCAGCGACCCCCGCGGGCCTTTCCGACGCCCTCCCGGGCGGAGGAGGACGGGGGGTGGGGGGTGGCGAGCCCCGGGAAGCGTCGGAAAGGCCCGCGGGGGTCGCTGGAGGGCCTCCAGCGACCCCCGCGGGCCTTTCCGACGCCCTCCCGGGCGGAGGAGGACGGGGGGTGGGGGTTGCGAGCCCCGGGAAGCGTCGGAAAGGCCCGCGGGGGTCGCTGGAGGCTCTCCAGCGACCCCCGCGGGCCTTTCCGACGCCCTCCCGGGGGGAGGAGGACGGGGGGTGGGGGTTGCGAGCCCCGGGAAGCGTCGGAAAGGCCCGCGGGGGTCGCTGGAGGCCCTCCAGCGACCCCCGCGGGCCTTTCCGACGCCCTCCCAGGCGGAGGAGGACAGGGGGTGGGGGTTGCGAGCCCCGGGAAGCGTCGGAAAGGCCCGCGGGGGTCGCTGGAGGCCCTCCAGCGACCCCCGCGGGCCTTTCCGACGCCCTCCCGGGCGGAGGAGGACGGGGGGTGGGGGTTGCGAGCTCCAGGAAGCGTCGGAAAGGCCCGCGGGGGTCGCTGGAGGCCCTCCAGCGACCCCCGCGGGCCTTTCCGACGCCCTCCCGGGCGGAGGAGGACGGGGGGTGGGGGTTGCGAGCCCCGGGAAGCGTCGGAAAGGCCCGCGGGGGTCGCTGGAGGCCCTCCAGCGACCCCCGCGGGCCTTTCCGACGCCCTCCCGGGCGGAGGAGGACGGGGGGTGGGGGTTGCGAGCCCCGGGAAGCGTCGGAAAGGCCCGCGGGGGTCGCTGGAGGCCCTCCAGAGACCCCCGCGGGCCTTTCCGACGCCCTCCCGGGCGGAGGAGGACGGGGGGGTGGGGGTTGCGAGCCCCGGGAAGCGTCGGAATGGCCCGCGGGGGTCGCTGGAGGCCGCTGGAGGCCTTTCCGACGCCCTCCCGGGCGGAGGAGGACGGGGGGTGGGGGTTGCGAGCCCCGGGAAGCATCGGAAAGGCCCGCGGGGGTCGCTGGAGGGCCTCCAGCGACCCCCGCGGGCCTTTCCGACGCCCTCCCGGGCCTCCGCCGCCACCGCCGGGCCCCGTGCGCGGGCGGGGAAGGCGGCGAGTGAGGGAGGGAGCGTCCCTGCGCGTGCGCAGGGCGATCTGCGCACGCGCAGGTTCGCTCCCTCCCTCACTCGCCGCCTTCCCCGCCCGGGCGCGCGGCCCCCGGCTCTCTGGCTGGCTAAACCGGGACCTCAAAATGGTCCCGGTATACCCAGCCCGGGAGCCGGGAATTGGGGGCCAGATCCGGGAAAGTCCCGGGAGACCGGGACGGTCTGGCCACCCTATGTTGCCCCCTCGGGCAAAAGCAACCCAATTCAAGAAAGGAGAGCCCCAGGCGAGCAGGCCTGCTTAGGCTGGCTAGAGATCCAGCCAGCCCAAGCAGGCCTCACTCGCCACGGGCTCTCCTCGGCCGACCTCCCAGTCAAAAGGTCAGCAAGCCACCGACTGCCGAAAATCATATAAGTGGAGAAAGAGTGGTGTGGGCTTCTCCAAAGGTTAATGAGGGCTAGGTTTCCCAATCCCCAGGTCCCAGCGGGGGATCCCCTGGTTTTACAGGTTTCCCCCCACCTCCAGCCAGCCGGCCAGCCGGGGGAAGCCACGCCCACACAGCCACCAGTACTTCTAGAACTCCCGCAGGTTAAAAAACCTGCAAACAGGTCCCGTTTTAAAATGCCTCTTTGTGTGTGTGCGCCCCTTTAAAGTTAAGCAGGAAGCAGGAAGTACTTCATGGGGAAGGTCAGAAGCAGAGCCTCCTTTTGTTTCACAGCAAGTAAGAGTGCATGCATGTGTGTGAGAGAGAGCAGCGTAGCCCTTGTAATTGTCGGACGTTGTGGAGGAACCAGACCCAATGAGAGAGAAACAGAGAGTACTTTTCAGAAGTCTTTGTAGGGGAGGCAGTAATAGTGTATGTCTGTCTCTGTGCTTGTTTTGCATTGTTTTCAGAGTCTTTGTATAGGAGCCTGTTTATGGGATAGAGAAAAACTCCACCTCTGTCTCTTTTGTTCGCCTGTGTTAGGCTGAAGAACAGCAGTTTCTGTGAGTAAAGTGCCAGTGAGATCACAAAAATGTGAGCTTGCAAACTGTGCATTTTGGCTGCTTTCTGTGTGTTTACACTTTCATTTACTAGAATTGCAGCTATTGGGGGATGAGGAAATGATGACTATTCAGGTGAACTGTGCTGCTGTATTTTTATGCATTTATTTTGGAAATGGAAAAGTCTGGCTCCGCCCCAAAGTCTCCTGGCTCCACTCCCAAAGTCCCTAGATATTTTCTGAATTAGACTTGGCAACTCTAATGAGGGCTGCTGGGTGCTTGGCGTAGCCCCTGGTGGCTGGCTGGCTGGCTGCCTACTCTCCTAATCCAGGGATTGTTATGTAGCTGCACCTACTACTCAATGAACAAGGTAGGTGGAGAGGAAGAGGGGAACCATCAGAAAGGTTCAGGAGCTGTGCTCCTGTGAGCTCCTGCTGAATCTGAGGCCTGGTTTATCCACAGGAGAATTTCCTGGCAGACAGTATCCGGAAAAAGGGGTGTGAACTTAAAAATGATTTAGTTTTGTTTCATTATTCCATAAAGGACATAATTGCGTCCCCAAATTTGGCATTGTTCAAAAAATCCATTTCATGTAAATTCTTTTGGTTTGTGGAATATCAGGTATGGATCTAGAGGCCAGATCTACCACCCATTAGGCTCAACTGGGGTAGACTCAATCTCCAGACAGGGCTGGTGCATGGGAGTAGGCAAAGTAGGCAGTTGCCTAGGGCGCCACCTGGCCTAGGGGGCACCACTGGCACCCCCTCCCCGATGCATGATGACTCTGGCTCCTGACCACTGTCACCTTGTCTTTTCTCATCACCAAGCTGCTCTCAATAAAGCCAAGCCACCCCCCTCTCCCTAATGTGCGACTTGGCCTCTCACCTCATCCTATCCTGCCATCCTCCTTCCTGGTGTAGCCAGCAAGCACTTATTCCCACAATTTTTTCAATAACTTACCACATGTTTTTGAAAAGATAAAATTAAAAATCAGTAAATTAAAAATGTGAAAAGTTTCAAGTTTGGCACTCTTCATTTTCGCTATATTTTTTTAATAATGGGGGGGGGCGCTAGTGGGTGATTTTCCTAGGCACCAGAAAGCCTAGCACCAGCCCTGTCTCCAGAAGCCAGGTCTAGTGCTCATTGAAAACTATGGAGGTAGCTCTGGCATCCTATTTTCAATAGGCAGTAGACCTTGCCTCAGGGACCACTAATGCCAACTTCCAGTTTTTTAATGGGTGTTCAGGTGCTGGGTCTACTGCCTATTCAAAACAAAAGTGGTCAAAATAATGTGGAAAAAGGCATCCCAGAATTTCAGGAGATAAATTTCAGGAATCCTTTGCATCATTTCAGGTATTTCTGATCTGAAATGAACAGGACATTTTGGTCACTGTTTCAGATAAAAAAATATCTGAAATCACTGCTTCCATTCCCTGAAGTTCATGTGACACTCAATCAAAACCCATATTGATCTCCCCACAGCCTGCTTGTGCAATGTGCTATCACTGTGGAATTCTCTCTCTCCAATACCATCTTACTCTATTTTTAAAACAGGAACAGAAATTCTTTCTTTCCCTAAATTCTAAATATGTCCAGGGGAAAAGCCTGGGTATCAGTAGAGAAGAAAGTAGGGGAATCCCTTCTGCCTCTTCACAGTTCTCTACCTCTGCCCCTTTCCAATCATTTTTTTTTCCTGGCCTTTGTAATATAATAATTTGGATAACACAGTGGTATTTCATAGTCCATTTAACATTCTTCTAAAGCAGAATACTGTCCTGTTTCCACAATCTCATAAACATTTACTTTGCCACAATCATATAAAATAAGCTACTTTTTAAAAAAAATTAATGTGCCCAGTTATTTTCTTAGGTGGTCTTGTAGGTTTCAAAATTGAGTGAAAACAAATGATCCTGAAGCAGAACTAGACTTGTTTCCCTGTTCTCATACATACCTTGGATTTACCAGCTTCTCACAAGGCACTTAAACATTCCTATGTCTAGCAGTACTATTTTCCACGCCATTGCTGTCCTCTGATTTTCTGTAAGGAGATACAGTGTAATGTTCAACACATACTCATGATGACTTAATGCTATTCATTATGTATTTATATCACTTGATTTCTCTATACTTGACTATTGTGTACTGGCAGAAGCATGTGCAAAATAACTTCATGAGAAAGCACTGTATTTTATGTGATGCGACTTATCAGTTCTGTCTATGTGATCTTGTATAGCTTATTCACACATGCAACTCACCACTTAATCCCACTGTCATGTGTTAAACAAGAATGTGGGACCAGTCTTCAGATTGCCAAGTATCTTTTATCTGATAACCATGGTCATAAGGGAAAAAATTAAATAATCTGGAAATCATACTTCGCAATAGCACATGTTAAGAAGAGAGCATCCCCCCACACCCATTAGCTAGAGCTAATGGCTGCAAGCCAATGCTAAGTGAGCACAATAGCAAAACATGCTTGGGTTTTATCAGAGATGGACTTTACTCCATATCACTTAAGCATCAGAACACTTTCTGTAACAAACACAAAACAAAATCAGAACTTACAGTTGTTCTGTTTGTTCAAATTCTTTTTCACCCTCTGTGAGACAAAGAAAATATTGTGCTTAGTGTGCTTTTTTATTAAATATGATACTGTCACAATGATAGCATTGACATCACCCTAAAAACTGCTGCAACCAAGATCCACCATCCACCATCAAAGAAGGTTTAGATCTCAATGGTTTCCACTCATGCAAAATCAAATCAGTGCGGAAGAATTTACTGGTAATTGCCTAGTAGTAAATATGGTCTACTTCGAGGAATCCAGAAACAGACCCACACCCTTATGATGGGGTTCAGTCTGAATGGAAAATAAAACATGTCTTCCCTTGATTAGGTCAGAGTAACTCAATTTTGCCACTATTGATTCTGGACCTAATGCATCATCTAAAATCAATCCCTGATTTTGCTAATGTAAAGATTCTCTCTTTTCCTTTGCCTCTGCCTTACAAGGAACCCATCAGTGCGCTCCATGCTGGAGAAAGAGTCAGATAACCCCTGTATTGTATTTATTCAGAAGGAGAGCAGCCATTGCTTCTTTGTTCAGGCACTGATGTCACTTGCAATCTTTAGTGCTAGGCATAATCTAATCTAATTATTCTGGAAAGAACTTCCTGAATTGCCATGTTAAGACTATAACATATCATAGGTGGGACTTCCATCATGGCTTCTACAAACCAATTTTTTTTCTTTCCCTAACTCCCACACAACTTCCTTCCTTCCTTCCTTCCGTTGTTGTTTGTTTAAGACCATGCCTAAGGAGGAGACCTTAAAAATTAGTTCACTGCTTGGTAGCTTTTGGCTGGTCCTAACTGTATATTCCCCCTACTGGAAAAACACAGTGGCCCATACCATATGTCTAAAAGGGAACAGTTTCTAAGAACAAAGAATATTTACTATAAATTCTAATCTAGAATGATCAGGTTGCCAGATTTGGTGGGCAGCGTCCCACTCTAGACCCCAGTTCTTCACCACTGCTTGAGGGGCCATTGGGGGGAAATGGTGGAGAGAGTGGCATCTGACAATGTTGCCATGTCATGGGATGCTCTAGGATGAACCCTAGACTGTCTTAAGGGGAGGAGACTTCATTTCTTGTCACATAAGGAGGAGGGGAAGAAAGAGACCTCTTCACTTAGAAGTCTCCTCTCCCCACTTCTCTTATTTTTCTGTTGTATTTTTCCTATATTCCAACTTGTTTTTTGGTCCTTATTGGGGAGAGAGGCAGGATATAATTAAACAAATACAATTTAAAAACAGACAGAGGCAGTTGGCTGGCCAATGAAGTGTTGCTCCTCACAAACATGATCCAAACATCAGTGAAAATCCTGTCTGAATACCTTGGCCTTGCACAACCTTTGGAAGTGGATACATTGTGCCATCCACAATGTAGGAACCATTACTCAAAAAGCCCAGGATAATGATAATCCTCCATGAAGGATCAAGGCGCAAAATGTAGTTACCATAAGGTTACGTACTGAAGGCCTTTATGCATGAGGACCAGTATCTTGAACTGAACCTGGAACCTAACATGGAATCATATAGTATAATTATCCTGTCGTGGTGACAAATCCTGACCATCCTGATTCATTGGTCTTGGTGGGACTGTGCATTACAAGCCTTTGGCCTGTCAGACTATCAATCAAGAGTACTTGCATGCTATACATTGAGACTGCTCTTCTCTCTCACCCAAGTGGCTATTGCTAGTTCTGCCAGTTACTGTGGGAACACACTACTGACCCATCACACACTGGTCACCATCTCTGGCCTCCCATTGGCTGACTCCCCTGCCACCACCTACTGCAGGTCCAGGAATGTTGAACACAGTGCCAAAAGCAATCTTACCTCAGAAACAGCCACATCTCCAACTCTTCTCGGTCAACTGGCCTCAGAAAGGGTTGCAGAGTGCCTGTGGCCTCACAAAAGGCCCTAAACTGTCCACACAGACAGCCTCCCAGCACAAGCAGACTCTGAAGGCCACTGCAATAGCCATTACTGTCTTTCACTCCCTCTCTCCCTTCAGTTTTGCCCCTGAGAAGGAGATAGGGAAGCCTCACAGGGTTGTTGTTCAGATCAAAGGGGGGAGATGAACGAGGAGACTGTCCTTTTCCTATGTAAGGCTGCAGGGTGGGGGAAGGAGATGGAATTCTGATATAAGAGGGCAGATAAAGGGACAGCTCCAGTTAAGGGTTGGCTACGCTACACTTGGCTGCTTGCCCCCCTATGACAGCCACTGTGGCATAGGAATTAGAGCTTCAGAGTGGGATCTGACAGACCCAGGAAGCTGACTGGGTTCAGACCAGTCATAGACTTCCAGCATAACCTGCCTCACAGGGTTGTTGTTCAGATCATATAGGAGGAAAGGAGAATGATGTAAACTGCTTTGGTCCCCCCACTGTGACGAAAGACTGTCATTTTCCTATGTAGAGGCTGAATGGAGGGGGAGAGCAATGAATTCAGAGGTTCAAATAAAGGGAAGGGGGTAGGGTTGCCAACTCCAGGTTAGGACATTCTGGGAGATTTAAGGGGTAGGGACTGGAGAGCGTGGGTCTCAGACAAGTACAATGCCATTTCTGATCCCTCAGATCTACAACTGCTCTTTAGATGACAGAGATCAACTCCCCTTGAATTGGGGGAGGGGAGTCAATGCCTTCACTTGGGTGGGTGGGAAGACAGCAAGGGTAGCGGGCACTTGCCCAGAGCCTCCTTCTATAGCCTGCTGTATTTTTCTTCAAATGGGCCTTACTCCTGGTGAATGTTATAAAAACCAAACAAACATATTGCGAAATATATTTCTTCCATATCTTACCAACAACAGGTTCTTTCTTTTTGGTGTATATTTCAAAGATGAAAATAAGAGCTACTAAAACAATGACTTCGGCAGCTATTGCAAGGAATGGTTTGAGAGGTGCCATATAGGTCAGAACTTTAAGGGACACTTTTCCTCTGCTTTCGCCTAATTGCAAAAATATAGCTTCACACCAATAAGAACCTCCATCCTTTTCTGTGAGGCCCAGCACCTTCAGTTTTGTTGAATTGAGATTTTTTGAGAAGACTTGGTATTTTTCTGGTCTCAGAGTATCATTAATAACAACCTGATGGAGAAAAAAAAAGTTTAGAACTTTATTGGGGATGATGCAGAATCAATTTTAACAAACTCATACACCGTTAGAAATGCAGCATCCGTCTAAAATGAGGTCATAACTCATGTTTACAGAGGACATTTATTCTCTCATCTTGATATATGAACAACATGGTGGAATAGCAGGATGTGCTAAAAATATAGTAAGACGAAAAGTGTACAAGTTGATTCAATTAGCTCCATACAAAACCATTACTATTTGCAGCATGTTTTGAGGGAGCACTGTTTTCCCTTTAATCAATAATGCTAAACTTTTACCTCTTCACTCCCATTCACTGTATACCAGACCCAGTACAGGGGATCATATTTGCCACTGTTACATCCCATGACCACGGAATCACCTTCATAACTAATTAAGGTCTTGGATTTTCCTTCTGCTTCAGGCACTAAGATAAAACAGAAAAAACCTCTATGAAGTCACGTATTCACAGATCTGCAATGTGTATATAAAGCCTCTATCATACATATCCAGCTATTTAATTTTAAGCACATTATTAACAAGTCTGTTCTCTTGACTCTTGCAACTAGACATTGGATTTCTTATGTCTATCAAATTAAAGCTATTTCTAGCTAGTCTCAGAGAATTAGCATCATTAAAATAATTTCTACAATTCAAGCAATTCTTGCATTTACACTTGGAATGATACTCCTTACAATTCTGTAAAGGTAACAGAAAGGGAAATTAGCATATAACTAATGCATAGGAAATCTATTGGAATCTACCATTAGCACCAAATTGTTTTAATATATTTTAATTGTTATACTTTTTAAGGTTTTAATTAGTTAATGCTCAATATTTGTAAATGTTTTTATTGTTGTAAGCTGCCTTGAGCCTGCTTTGGTGGGGAGGGCGGGATATAAATCCAATTAAATAAATGAATGAATGGTATAAAATGGTACCAAAGGTAGGTCTAAGGATCCCATGAAGCTCTGGAGATGGTTCTAGGTGGTGGTGATTTTCAAGGCATGTGTCTTAGCATCCTTAGCTATGTAAAGCTTTTTTCTGGATTCACAATGGATTGTGATTCACAATATGCTTTCTTCCAAATCCAGCTATGTTTATATGGAAATTGCACTTCCAATTGCACTTGAATTACTGCCATGTGATTTTAAACATTCTTATCTGGAAGTAAAATTCTATCGAAATCACTGGGATGAAGTTCTGAGCAAGCACGATTGCTGTTAGTGCACATGCAGATTTCAGTCAAGGTCTATGTGACTAACAGCACAATCCAGAGGGGGGGGGGGGGCAGAAAGTCTTTTGGGAGCAGACGAGCCGCTACGTGGGCGCAGGAAGGATTTGCACCGACGTACAACCGGCACCGCCACAGCGAGGGGGAGAGTTACGTGGGTGGGGGGCTGCCCAAGCACCGTTCCACCTGAGGGCAGAGGTGCCTGAGGGCTGCATCCAAGTCTGGGCAGAAGTGAGGCGGAGTGCGGCATTCAAGCGGAGGAGGGGGTGGAGTTGGGGCTTAGGCAGCTTCCTGAGCAGTTTGGCCCATGACATGCTCCCCCCCCCCAAGAGGCGCAACTTTACGCCAGCAAAAATAGCAGCATGTCCCATAGGCACTCGTTGAAACCAAAAACAAAGGTCGCCTCTGCCACTGCGGAAGCTCGCAAACCCCTTAGGGAGTGGCATGATTGCCTTGCCAATCCCCTCGTGCTGATGAGCCCCCTCCCCAGCACCCAATCGTGGTCTCCCCTCCTAGAAGTACTTCTTCTCTGGCCTCGCACAACTCAGTTGTTAGGGAGAGGAGCACGTGGCGGGAAGTTCTGCCGGTGAGCTCCCAGCCATACATACTTAGAGTGAGGGACAGGCAGGCACGTTGGTGACAGGTTTTGCACCATGCGATTGCTTTGACAGTATCTTTGACTTACGAGGGGGAGAGAGAGGTCTCTCCCCTGGGGCTAACTGCTCTTGTTTCCAGGACTCCACAGGTTCCTGGAGGCTCTTCATGCGAGGACTGTCACCCATGGCTGGGTAAGTTCCACTGTCCCCCCAGTGGGAGGGTGTGAGGGGATTGATGGCTTCTCCATGGTTCCATGTGGCCCTGTCTCGCTCCCACCCACCACCAAGCCAGGCTTCTCGTGTGCGCATGCCCAGCCTCACTCCTGTTCCCTCCCCGTGTTGGTCAGACGTCTCTCCTTTGCTTGTGATGATCTGCCCATCATTGGGTCCGTTCTCTGTTTGGGGGCAGGTTGGGGATGGCTGTCAGCCTCTCTGGGGCCACCTCTCACCATCCCTGACTGTCATGAGCTGCAGCGCATGTGCCAGGACTGGCCAATGGTGGGGGGGTGGGGGGGCTGGCCGTCCCCTCTGGCTGCCTCCACCTCCCTTGTGCCTACGCCAGCAGTGTTGCCATGGCGACCATCTCCCTCACGGCAAGCTACGCCTCTCCCCTTCCCATGCTCCAGCGTGCTGAAGTCCTCAGGAAGTCTATTAGCGGCGCGGCAACTATGCTGCGGCCGCCCACCCTTTACGTCTGGATTGGGCTGTAAATGTATCAGCTGGTATCCTATAAAGCATCAATGCAGCACAGATGTTTCTTCTGTCCCTTGCTGCCTCTGCAGTTCCTTTTGAGTCCTGGAAAGTTTTTTCCCCCCTAGTGTTGCAGGACCCTCATGATTCAGGGTGGGACTGGAATGAGGAGGGGCAAGTTTCCATCCCTTCCTTCCTTACTGCAGCCCTGTGACCCACTCGATCATTTGTCCACTCCTGCAGCCTCAGGAATAGTATTTCCAGGGCTTCAAATAGGTGTCAGGCAGCGACAAGATGGTATGTAAATGCAATGCTTGGCCAAGTGAAAAGCTGAGCAGTGGCACTGTTCAACATATTGCCTTACTCTCACTGATAGATGAGAACTCAGCAAATAAACCATGAAATAAAGGGCATCTGATTAGTATCACCACTTTTCAGTGATTAATGTTTATCAGCAGAGCATGATCTTTGTTATGGCTCTGTATTATAATGAAATTTTGCTTCTTAAATAGCATGTGCTGTTTTTGCTACTTAGAATACGAGATCGACAAACAGTCTAGGCAGCTGGAGTATAGGGGAAGCATAGCATGCCTACAGCAGCTGTATTCATTTTCTATGTTTTAGAACAGTCCAGGGACTATTGCATATTTTGAGGACCCTTGACAAGATAAAGGGTCTTGTCTACTGGAGCTACAACTGAGGTTGCCAACTCCGGGTTGGAAGATATCTGGATATTTGGGAGGTAGAGCCTGGGGAGGGCAGGATTTGGGGAGGGATCTCATTGGTATATAATGCCATAGAGTCCACCCTCTGAATCAGCTGTTTTCTCTGGGGGGAAATGATCTCCAGAACAACCAGTTTGGTGTAGTGGTTAGTGTGCAGACTCTTATCTGGGAGAACCGGGTTTGATTCCCCACTCCTCCACTTACAGCTGCTGGAATGGCCTTGGAATAGCCATAGCTATCACAGGAGTTGTCCTTGAAAGGGCAGCTGCTGTGAGAG